>NC_141732.1:71516168-72238668 GCF_971803275.1 Cyanistes caeruleus
GGGTGCAAGAGATTAGACTCTGTTATTTCTCTTCCTACATCTGGGATAGCTAAACAACATAAAATACATACAGGAGGAAATGGGCCAGTGTCCTTATCAGCTGAGAACAAGTTGTTTGTTCCACAGTGCTCAGGTTGTTCATCACATTAGGCTGGAGACTGCTTGCAGCCAACATGCCCAGGGTGAAGAGCTCTCAGCCTGGAACCAGTCCAAGTCTGACGTGCTGCCTCTGTTTTCAGTGAGCCAAGACACTGCGTAGCTGTTACAAAAAGGTCTGGGCTTGTCACTTGGCCCTTCCCCAAGATCATACTGTAGTTCAGTTTATTTACATTTATTCAGCAGTGCTTGAAGCAATTGCTTCCAGGTTAATGGAGCACTCGCTTGGGTTCTTCTCTGTGACAGCTTCATCAGACTGCAGGTCATGATGAGCAGAAGAAAATTCAGTTCTGCGAGGCAACCTGAGACCAGATGAATAAAAAAGCTGTGCAATGTTTGCCTAAAAGTGAACAAATAGGTTTAATTCTTTTTCAGTGACATATAGCATGTGAATCCAGGGAGAGATGCAGCTTTTGGCTACAGGAAAGGCAATACTGTACGTAGTCCTACAGCTCCTTTGCCTGCAGGATTTCTGCTGAGACTAATTCAGGTTCAGTGCTGTGAGGTGACTGTGGACTGCGGGTCCCCTGTGAACCCAAAGCTCAGCCACTCTGTCGGGACTGGTCCATGCCTCCGGTCACCTCCATGGTGGGAGAGGCTTCAGGAGGATGCAGCTCTTAGGGCTGGGGGACCACACAGATTCCAGGCCTGGGATGGGATAGAAGATGTTACCCCTGCATATTTGCTGAAAAACAGGGAGAAGATAATTTGGCAGTGACAGCTGAATGGTGAGGCCTTGTTCAGGAATGACCAAAATCCGACTGTACTAGAGTGTATAATAGATACATAAATTGCATGTGGAATTTAATGCAGCGTAGTGAATGCATACCTGTATACGTATAATACGTGCAAGTGCAGTACTGACTTTTTGCTACTTTAATGTGGTAAATCACAGTTGTGTTTTAGGAAATGGCATTTTTTTCAGTCCACAGTCTAGAATTCCAGAGGTTCCATCGCAGGGAGGCATATGTCTCCCTCACTCCTAAACCAGTGTGAGCTCTAAGGTAAAGTCTTCGTTTTGTAAATTAAAGTTAATTTGAGGTGTCTTAAGATGATACGTGGTGGGTATTTTCAGATGCTTATTTGCAGGTACTGTTCATTGTGAGTGATTTAGAAGGCTTTTTTTTTCAGTAATCAGATACTGTTCAGTATTTTATTTTACATGCACGTAGATAAGTGTTGGCTGAGTAACAGCAAGCAGAAATGGGGATTTTTGTGTGTGATTCAGTAGTGGCTATAATTTAAAAGATAGGTTTAATGTTTTAAATCTGATAATAGTTACTATGGGTAGAAAGATAACACTTCTCTACTAACTTTAGAGCAAGTAAAAGAATTGTATTTAACCCTGATTTTTTCTGTTCCTGAAAATACCTTTTTTTTTTCCTTGTGAAAAAACATCTTCACTGATGCTGGTATGATTACAGTAGCATTTCCTGACATCTCTCTTGGGGTGACATTCCCTGAAAAAGCTCCAGGATTTATGCAGTATGGGTGTCTATTTCGTTACAGACAAGATGGGTAGACCAAGCAGATTTGTAAACGTTTGGTTACACACCTGACAAAATAAATGTTATTTTTCTAAGAGCCTGGTCACGCTAAAACAATGGAGAACGTTGCATTAGTTCATCAGTATTCAGGAGGATAATGACCATTTTTGGCCTTGCTGTTTGCGTATCAGTCCCCATGGTGATTCTTCAACCTGCTGGAGTGTTGGCCAAACTCTAGGAGAGCAGAGACTTGACAGCTGCATCCTAGAAGACCAAAAAATCAAGATGAAATTATGCACTTCTTCACCAGGGAACTGAAAGCATTCCAGACAAGGGGAGTTTGCTCCTAGATGGAGAAGGTTTAGGGCTTTGGTGCATCCAGGCCTGGGGCAGCTGAAGGTGCACATCATGGATATGAGAGCAGTGAGATGCTGCCATTGCGTATTCTGCAACCTTTTGTACTTGAAAGCTCTTTCCAGCTTCCTTAGGGACTGCATCTGTATTGAAAACTCTGAGATTAGGGAGGGAAAAACATTGGATCATTTTCTCGCTAAAAAAAATAATAGAAGGACAGATAAGTATTAAGAAACTGTTAAGTTCATATTTCCTAATGACCCTCACTTAAAATTAACCCTGGTAAATGTTCTGCAGTGGTTCTTGTCAAATTCTGAAGGAAGTGTTCCCAGATGGGAATGTTTACCTGTTTCTATGTTTAGGTTATGTAAATGTACAAGTGAAAATATTGATGAAGAGTAGACTAGCTCATGAGAAAAATGGGGATCCCACTGTAGGTAGATTTTGTGTGTTAGTCTGATACACTTATTGTATGATACTGTATATTTACACTTTTATTTATATAAATAAAACTTCTTTTAATGAAAACTGTTTAATATGCCTTGTATATTATAAAAAAGTCAGTGCAATAACATGAAATAGATTGTACTTTTTTTTTTTAATTTCTGTCTCTTCTATGTCAATCTGTATCGCTATAAACTGTTTTGCTTGGGTTTTTTAGTGATTTTGAAAATAAATGGTATCCTTAGTACTCCTCTAGATATTTAATTCTGTTATGCCAGAGTCTGTCTGGTCCTCAGTTGGAACTGGCATCAGAGGGACAAGGATGTCAGGGAGAGCAAAGACTTTGTGTAAATGCTGTCCAGATGTGCATCTAAGTTAGAACTAAAATAGTGCCCTCTTAAAAACTGCCATTCAGTGTGAAGAGGACTCTGGCATTTAAGAAGTGGTACAAGGTGTTTTATAAAACCTGCTTTGGTATCTTGTTTTTTCCTGTCCCTGTTGCAGGAGATGTGGAGTTTTCATCAAAGCAGCAGTCCCTGGAGCATGCTGCCTATAAACTGTACCTCCTTCCCAGACCCTGGGCTGTAGGGGAATGGATTGTATGTGCAGAGAATGATTTTATACAGCTAGGCCTAACCTGGTGTTTGTTGTATTTTCCCACATACTCTGGGGATAAAGCTCCCTCCAAAGCCACAGCGAGGTGGTGGAATAGGCTGGGCTGGAGAGTCTGTGGATGGAGTGGAGCTGAAGTGAGTTCACGGTGGGAGGTGGAGACCACAGCCTCCAAACTGAGGAGGTTTGCAATCAAGTGGGGCCACTCTTAGACACAAGTCACTTCACGATCAGTGCCCAACAGACCAAAGCCAGCCTTGGAAAGCTGAGCCAGCCCAGAAAGCTCTCTTCTCAGCTACTCTGGTGTGTGCAATGCCAGAGGTGCCCAAGACCGTACGCTGGCTTGCAGCACATGAACACATCAGCCTGGTCACTGAGGGGAAGGCTGAGCTGGAGGAAGGGCCTGGTGACTTTGAGTGTTTATATCTACACTACAGGCTCGTGTGCATTGCTCTGTGTTTGCCTGCTGGGTTGGGCACTTGCAGCAGCACTCCCACGTGGCACAGGGCAGTCCTGACCTTTCCTTGGTGTGTACCCATGGCACTCGCCTGTTTCTTGTGCCAGGCCTGGCAAGTCTCACTATTTCCTCCTGAGCACAGTGCTGCCCGAAAGAGCCCAGTGGGGCTTTGTGCAAGGAAAGGAAGGCATTTGCTCTCCTATGCCAGCGGTGCAGGGAGCATTTCCCTCATCCCCAGCTTTGTGCCCCAGAAGCCGCTGTGTTTACTTTTGGTTTCCTTCTCTGGGTGCCACGCTGCGAAGGGTGCAAGAGAGCAAGTACCTCGCAAGAAGGGATAAGCCCACAGCTTCTGCTGACTCATCCTGTGGGAAAGGCCAGTGTGGCTGGCTCCCAGCCTGGCCTCTGGGCACGTGGACTCTTTCCTGGTCTGGAGGGGAAGAGGAGGAGTTTTGTGGTACACTAGTTTTTCATCTGCCTTGGGAACCCTTTTTTCCCCCCATCCCTCTCCTTTGCACACAGCCATGATGAGGGATGCTGCAGGGTCTATGTTGTTAGGCAGTGAGACTGTGCAAGGCATAAAACCAGCTGCTTGGGAAGAAGATGGATGGGAAGCTATGGAATGGTGTGTGCAGTCCCCTCAAGTTTGGGTCAGCACATCTGTCCCCAAGTGGAACCTTGCTTCTCCCCCAGGGCCATATGGGGAAAAGGAGGAAGTTATTTTCAGTCATGATTTCCTCTGCCTATTCTGCTCCCCGCTGCTGTCACCAGTGCTGGGCTAGCCCAGCTCCTCTCCTCTCTTTCACTGAGTCCCCCATATCCATCTTCCTGTCTGTCCTGGTATCTCCAGCACATGGCCTGAGCAGGAGTCAGCAGGGCTCAAACCTCTGAGCAGCCTGACTCTTTTAAGATTAGTCTTGATTATCTTTAATTGAAATCTTAAATGCCACAGTCGGTAGCTAAGTAAAGAGGAATACAAAAGCAAAAAGACACAGTGAACTTACCTGCAAATGGATTAGTACATGTGACTTCGTTTATCCACCAAGACATGTGAAGTACTAGAAAATTTTTACTTCTCTCAGTTGTGAAAGCCTTAGGGCACAGGAAAATGAGGAACTTGAAATGTGATTCTACCTAAAAAGTTCCATTTCATTTCTCTTTTTTTTTTTACAGCTTTACTGCTCTCCTGTTCCCTGTTGACATCACTGAATGCTATCTGAATAGGGTCTGTGATTCTGATGTGTCCGTTTCTTCATCTCTATTTCCAGGAATGTATCAAAAGTGCCACTTTACCACATTTGACCAAAAGTTAATGGTCACTGACCCCAAGCAGAGGTGCTACAAAGGAGAGCCCCTGGGGAGAAGGTTGCCACAGGCCACCCTGGAGTCAGTGGCTGGCCAGGAGCAGGGCAGGTGGTGGCTGGGTATGGCACCCATGAGCACATGACTGATGCCACAGGGCAGCACATCACTGCAGTGACAAGGGGAAGTAAAACCTTCCCAGAACACAGCCCTGGGCTGCACTTCCTGGTGCCCATGGCCACACAGGGTCAGCCACAGAGCCTGCCAAGGCTGCACAGGTGGCATGTCCACCCTGCTGCCTCTGTGCTGCCAGTCCCTGGCCCATGCCTTGCCTGGTGCTGGGAGATTTTTGATAGAGCGTTTGAGTGCTTGAGTTTTCCCTTTCTATGCAATACTGGGTTGTGTAACAGCCTTGCTTTTGCAGCACCTTCCTCCTGTATCCAGCAGCCTCATACTGATAGATGCCTGGGGAGCTAATGATCTGCATTGTCTAGGACTGATTCCCAATCACTTCTGGAAAATGAGGTGTTTCTTCTTGTCAGGAGAATGGCTGAAACTAGACTGTCTCCATCAGCCTTTAGGAAAAGCCTGGTTTGGACCCTGTCTATAGGGAAAGCCAGTCATGACTTCCTCTTTCATGTAGCTGTGTTTATTAAAGCACTTGACCTAGCTAAAATATTTTACAAATTAAGAACGACTGCAGTAATTAGGTTGGTTTCCTTTAAAAAAAACTCTCACTTTTAAAGATCATATGAAAGAACATTTGATGCAAATAAACATTGTTCCCTAAAAGAAGGAGTTACCCTTCCATCCCATAGAGTGTAAAGTCGTGACTAGAAGGATATTTTTGTGTCAGGGTATTTTCTGGAGTTAGTCAATATTAAATGCAGAATTTCCTGCCTTTCCACTGATAGTTCCATATGTGCTGGCCTCACCCCTCTGTGCAGCTGAATCAGTCTGATACTGTTGCACTGAGCAAACAGCTTACATGGTGCTAAAATTCCTTGGATTTTTCCTTACATACCAAAGCCATTTCCTTGATGTGCTGTGGTGGTGCTGGGGGATGTCCAGTATCCAGCTGCTCTTGTCAAAAATTGTCTCCCTAATTCCTGATCCTGAGCAAGGCAGACGTGACTGTGGTGTCCTGCCTTTGTTGTGGTTTTGTCACGTCAGGAGCACAAAGGGGAAGATGGAAGCAGAATGCTGCCCTTAATTTCTGCCGTGTAGTAGGGGACTGTGGTCCCAGCTGGGACCCAGGGGCCTAGAGAGAAAGTGCCAGCATCCTGTTATTTGCCTTATTCAGGAGTGCTGCTGAGTTTTGCAAGCTGGCCTGTCCACTACAAAAAGGCTCCTTGCCCCTTCAAGTGATGACCATGTCATGGAGCTGAGCCTCTGAACCTCGTGGTGCTCCCACCATCCTTTCATAGAGATGGGGGAATGATGCCAAAGCCACCAAGGGTGAAATGGCTGAATCTGTTTTATCTGTGGTTACTGCCGTTTAATGGGATGTCTCCTCTTGCTGAAGGAATGACACCAAGCTCCACATTTTCAGAGGGCTGGTAAGAATTGCAAGGAGCCCATGCATGAGAAGGCAGGGCAGCCTTGGTGTGGCCCGTTTATTACGCGGGCCAGACGATGTCCTGACGCACTTGGGTGAGGACCCTTGTTTACAGCTGTAACAGCTTTTGGAACTATTGCTCACTGACAGTCCCACCATCAGACAGTCACCTGCTTCAGGGGAAACTGCCAGACTGAAAGGCAGTGCATCATATCCCCAGCTCTTCCTGTCCGGCCTCCTTACGCTTCCATGGATGCACATCATGCCCTCACACCCTCTTGTGTTAAATGGGAGGAAAGTGATAAAGCTTAGTCCCATCCAGCAATGTGTACTAAAAATACTGAACAGTATATGAGACATTGTTTTTCAGCTGTTTTATAAAAACATCCCGTGAGGGGAAGAGGAAGTATCTTCTTGTCTGGCACTTTGTTTGGGAAATACCACTTGTGCATCCAGTCTCAGGTGTGAAGGCATGAGCCGGCTGAGGGGGCCAGGCTGGTTTTCACCTAGGGGACCATGGTACAAACACAACCCAGGACTGCACTTGTCCAGCCAGATGCTTTGGTAAATGGAGAGCATTCTAATGTGGCAACTCTGTCAATTTGCTTTGCCAGGTGAGTTTGTTTTTGGTTTTTTGATATCAGATACTAGTGGGTGAGTCAAGTGCAGTCAGATTGTAATGCCATGCCTCAGTGATAGGATTTTTTTCCCCCTGCCCTTTATTTCCCCTCCTTTAGGGAGGAGCAGGTCACAAGCATCACGCTGTGTAGGTGACTAGACACTGCTGGAGGGCTGGAGGAGGGCCAGACTCCAGGGGGAAGCAGGTGAGAGTGTCTGAATGTTTTCACAAGTTTGATGAGTCACACAGGTATGATTTGCTGGTGAAGCTTTACAAAATAGACCTCTGTGTGGCACCTACGGTAGCACTTTTCACCAGGCTGATGGGCCTTCTCAGAACCACTTCACTGATGCCCTCCAAAGTAGAAATCTTCCAGGCTTCTGCTTGTGGCCAAGTGGGAAAGAACAGGGAGTTGCATTTATTTAGGTTTTTTTCTGTTTATTAGAAAAAAGAGCCTTTGGCCCAGAAGTTCTTAGTCCTCCTTACAGTGGGAATACAAGCTACAGGGATGGTGTTCCTTGCCTGGGAAAAAGCAGCACAGTGTGTGAGCAGGGAGCCTGCTGATGTGCTTGGCATAGCAGGGAAGGACCTCAGGCTCTCCTCTGCACGGACACATCTTTGGGTTTAGGGAAGAAGAATGTGCTCTGCACTGTCCCTTTGCTATTCTCTTGTGATAAGCAGTGTCATTTCCCACTCTTCCCAAACTCCAGCTTCAAACTGTGGAGAAAGTAAAAGTTTGTCTGCAAAGTGCTGTATCCCTTTCTGCCTGCATTTTAGATAAAACCCTTAACTTGGATGTCTATCCTTTACAAGGAACGCTCCTTTACAAAGCTGCAGCTACTCTGGTAGAAGTAGTGGGCTCCCAATTCCACCCACATATTCTGCAGCCAGTAGTTAACATAAAATACTATAATAGGTCTCATTCTGAAGTTCGAGGTCATGGTTATTTTTTCTTCCTCTTAAAGGCAGAAAGCAAAGCCTAATCTCCCAAAGAATACCTGGTGGCACTCTGCTCCTGCCTTGTTGCTTTTGCCCTGCTGACATGGAAGCATGAAAGGAATTTGCATAATACAGTCATGTTTTCACCATCCACAAAAGAAAACCCAAGTTGTTACAACCTTTGTGACTCATTTTTCTCGTAAACACTTTGTATTTATTATCTTAGCAAGAATTGAAGACATACATGCACGAGGCATACAGCAACACATCTGGCATACATCCAGAACAGGCCTTAAGGAAAACAAACTCACGTTGATAAAGCCATAAAGAAGATCCTTTGCAGAAGTAATAAAAGAAATCTAGGGTGGACATCAGCAAGTGCTTGGTCATATACTGGCACTGACCTCTCGCATCTGTGCCTTTTTCCTGAGTTCCTGTTGAACACTACCATTCTTAACAATGCACAGAAACACCTAAAACATTTCAAAAAAAGCAAATAGGCTTTGCATAACTAGGCAGACAAATACTTTGCTAACACTAAACTTGGATATCCCCATGACAATGCATTTATTAGTATACTTTTTTTGGTAATATTCATATGTGCCACAGCCTGAAGAACTGGGTGGGCTCTACAAATCCACACCTCATTTCCTGTTGACTTTGCAAGCACCATTCATTGAACAAAACAGTTTTATTCACATACTTTTCAGCTACTAATGTGAATGCTAATGCTGAATTCTTCTGAGAGTTCCAGACAGGCATGGTCATTGTTCAGTGTCCTGGATGAAGATTCCAAGACTCCACCAAGCGCAGGATACACAACAGCAACCCTTCTTATGAAGCTGGAGCTGCCTCTGATGAAGTTTTGCCCAGCTGCATGCAGTGCTAGCCTGGGAGCTGGTGTTCTGCTGGTCTGAAACTCTTTGCATTTACTTTTTAGTACCTGAAAAACTGACCTATGCGCATGTCAGCAAAATGAACTGTTTTGCAGTAGTAAGATAAAAAACAACTATTCTTGAAACATTTTCTTCTCCCTGAAAAGGTACTGGCTAGCTTAGAGGGGAAGGGAACTATGCTCATGGCTCGAGCCAACAGCAAAGCTCCCTGTAACACCACCAGGATGGATGGGGTTAAGTCTTCCAGGTGGAAAGAAGGCAAAGTCAGTCAGTCAGCTTCTGCTCAGTGACAGAAGTCAGCGTCAATACATAACCACCCCTGCAGGGCTGGATGTGAGAGTGACCAGAGTTACATAATGACAATTTTGCAAAGGCAGATTAAGAAGAGATAACAGAAAAATAAATTATAAATACAAACAAGAATTCACCACAAGACAGGAGAAGACATAATTTGAATGACACAAATAACAAAGTGTAACTATACAGCCTTATAAAATGCAATTACTTAAGTAGTTGTAATTATTAATGTAATTGTACTTATATATAAAGTTAATTAAGAGAAGGAACTCTGACCAGTGACGTTAGAGGTAGCTATGAAACAGCTTCAGCCTTTTTCTTGCTATCTTGGACCCATGAAAAATACTGTTTAGGATGGAGCCTGACATGAATTGACTAGCAAGGTTACTGTTTGCCTTTACAGCAACCAGCATGTTTAATTCAGTTCCTCTGAAGCCAGCCAAAAGTAATATCCCCTCAGTGAGATGGGTCACTCCTATGTAACCCCTCAGTGGTGATGGTGCATCATCATCCACTGGATGTGCTGCAGCAGCCCCACCATTCCGGAAGTGAAATGAAATAAACTACAAGGGAAATAAAATACAGGGGAAGAACCTTTGCCCGTAAGTATAATTAAACATTCAAAAATGTAATACTACTTTCTTGTACCACTGTAAAGCTCAACTCTAACGATATTATTTCTTCAAAGAGAGGTAGTTGCTTTCTTTGAATAAATAACATTCTCAGCAAAACTTGAGATGGAACTTTAGGATGTACTTATATTGAAGTTATTTTGTTACTTATAAAGACACAGCAGAACTGGACTGTTACCAAGAAATTCTTTACAGTACTGAAAGAATCCTTTCACAATTACCTCAATATCTGTGTTTGTGTAATAAATATTTAGATACATATCTTATATAATGCCAAAGTATGCTTCCCTCTCTGAAGCATGATTTGTTCTTTTATCAGAAAATGATCGGCTTTTTTTTTGGTTTATATAATACCTTTTTATATTGAGTTTTGTCATGTTTTGACATTTTTTCATACTGTGTTTTAAGATTAAAAAAACAGCTTTTGATTAATAGTTCTGTTAAACACTCATGACATGCACTAGCAGTGCACACATTTATATTTTGTATATACATACTATATATATAAACTTATACTATATATTTATAATATAGACTAGAACTATGCAAAACTGTGTTAATTTGTAGAATTCCAACTTTTAGTCTGCAATAGAACATACTGTAACAAATAACCTTTCAATAAAGCTAGTGGTTGTCTTTAACAAATTTTAACTCCCACTACCAAACCCCTGTCCAGCAGGATCCATACTTTAGAAAAGAGAAGCAGTCAAAAATCCAGCAACTGGCTTTTCCTGTGTGGTATGTGATCCCAAGTTCCAACACACTGATGCTTTTTTTTGGCCTCATCCTGGTGGTGGGCTGAAGTCCTCGGTGAAGCACGGCGATGGGACATGAGGATCAGAAGGTGACTGGGGAAACCGGGTACCTGGAAGTGTTCTCAGACCACGGTGAAGGGCATGTTCAGTCTTGCCCCAAATCTCCCCACGTACCAGCTTGCCTCAAGTCACCACTGCACAGTTTAGGGGCTCTGCCCATCGTTATCTTTATTTCCCACCTGGCATTCATACGCCAGTATTGCTGTAACATTCTTCAGACAAATCATGTGATGGAGGATTTGTCATCCTCCAGCGGCGATGGGCACCTAAATACAACTCAGCGAGATTTGAGGTTTCTTCATCTCCCACTGTCTGTGGAGCCTCTTCTTCCAAAACCACAAAACCAAGGTCCTCTTCCGTTCCTCTCGCCGTCTCCGCGGGCAGCCCAGGTTTCGGGGCAGAACAGCTTGGCGATCACGTTGAGGATCCTCTGCCGCAGGTGCCACCTGTCGCCGATGCGGCTCAGCTCCAGGGCGCACTCCGCCACCGCCGCCTCGCGCCCTGCGGAACCGCGCGTCGTTACCGCCGAAATGACATCCCCACCGCACGCTACTTTCTTCCAGTTTTTCACTTTGTCCTCATCATAAAGCACACCCCACCCCGCACCGCCTCTGCCCGCCACTCGCTGGGAGCAGCAGCTGTATCCCTCTCGCCTCCACACGGGAATCCGCAGCCGCTCCTGGCGCTGGCCGCCCGCGGGGTGCTGGAGCCGGGCAGCAGCGCCCGGGCGCAGGACGGTGTCCCCATCCCGTCCCGTCCCGTCCCTGTTCCGTCCCGTCCCGTCCCTGTTCTGTCCCGTCCCGTCCCGTCCCGTCCCGTCCCTGTCCCGTCCCTGTTCCGTCCCGTCCCGTCCCTGTTCCGTCCCGTCCCGTCCCGTCCCGTCCCGTCCCGTCCCGTCCCGCTCCCGTCCCGTCCCGTCCCGCTCCGGTACCTGCAGGAGCAGCGGCTGGGGCGGCTTTGCGCAGGGTCCGGCCGGGCAACATCGCGGCGGCGGGGCGAGGTTCGGTGGGGCTCGGAGCGCCCAGGCTCGGTTCGGTGGGGCACGGAGAGTCCAGGCTCGGTTCGGTGGGGCACGGAGAGTCCAGGCTCGGTTCTGTGGAGCACGGAGAGTCCAGGCTCGGTTCGGTGGGGCACGGAGAGTCCAGGCTCGGTTCGGTGGGGCTCGGAGTGCCCAGGCTCGGTTCGGTGGGGCACGGAGAGTCCAGGCTCGGTTCGGCGGGGCACGGGACGCCTTGTCTGCCCTCGGGCCGGTGTCAGCCGCGTTCTGCCGGCACAGGGGCGGAGCGTGGCGCTAAAAGCGAGTCCAGCGGGGATTTCCCTCCGTGCTGACGTAGCGAAAAGGCGCGGGGATCCCGCCCCCCGGGCCCCGTGGGCAGGCGGCGGCGTGCCCGGGCCGGGGCAGGCACAGCGCCCACGCTGCCGGCCCGGAGGGATGCGGCGTGCGGGGCCCGAGGAGACGGGAGGATGGGCTGTGCGCGGGGCAGGCGAGGCGGAGGGATGGGGGCTGCTAAGGAAAAAGGGGATGGAGGTGTGGGTTGGGCTTGCGCTGGGTCAGGGGAGATGAACGGTGGGGTTTGCGTTATCTGGGCAAGAAGAGGCAGAGGGGCGAAGTGGACTTGCTGTAGGCAAAGAGAGATGGGAGGGTGGGCTTTCTTTTTGGTGATGGTGGTCCAGGAAAGGTGGACAGGGTTGCAGTGATGATGCTGAGGAAAAAGAGGTCGGGGGCTGGAGAGTGCTTAGACAAGCAGAAGAAACAGATAGGGCATGTTATTATCACAGAAGCATAGAATAGTTTGATTTGTCAGTGACTTTTTAAAGGTTATCTAGAGCAGCTCCCCTGTATTTTGCTGCTTGTAGCCACAAAGACAGAAAGATCTTCAAGTAGATCAGGTTGCTCTAAGCCCCATCCAGACCTCGGATGTTTCCCTGGATGGAACATCCACCATCTGTCTGGGCAACCTGTGCTGGCACTTATCCATACAAATAAAAAACTTCTTCCTTATAGCTAATCTAATCAATGCACCTCTACTTTAAATCATTACTCTTTGTCCTATTGCAAAAGGCCCTTCTAAAATGTCTGTCCCAGTCTCATAGGCTCCCTTCAAGTACTGGAAGGCTGCAATAAATAATCCCCAGAGCCTCCTTTTCACCAGGCTGAGCAACACAAATTTTCTAATTCTCTAATTCTTCTTTCTATTCAAAGTGATGGTGACCTTGCCCTCAAACCAGCCATGGGGAAACAAACTAGCCCATCCTCATATACCACTTGCTTACATATATTACTTACTTACATATACCACCTCTCACTGCTGGATCTTCCCTGTGGCAGTGCAGTGTCTGCATGGCATGGCTCTGGCTGATACATGCCAGGGCACACTTACCTGTGCCTGCTGTAACTTTAGATGCTGCTTTTTGCAAGAAGCAAGAGATGGAACAAAGTCACCCTCATGTTTTTTGTGATTGTTGCACAATATTGGGAGAGCTGCCAGCGATAGGTGGATCGCTCATCTGCCTCCTGTCTCCAAGCTGATATTTTATGTTGTGACACATGGTTTGGACTTCTGCTTTTAGGGGAAAATGAAAACTTCATGTAAAGAAAGCACAGATGGGTCAGACATAACAAAGAACTGATTTGTGGCTGAAAGTTGGTAAATTACTACCTCTCCCATCAAAACACAACTTAAAATGTCATAGTGTAATACAGACCACAACAGGATGTTGAGAGGCTCCATTCTATGGGGTACATGCCTCTGAAGTCAAGTGTCTAGAAATGCTGGTGACTTTGAAGTTCCATTAAAAGGGGAATCACTCACCAGCTCAGTGCAGATAGCCTTTTCCCTGTTATTTCCCAGAATGATGGCACACTTGAAGCATGGCTGGTTTCTCTCCCTGTGTGGGAAACCTCAGTCCCCTTGGTGCCTGGCAGGAGGCAGCTGGCACAGTGGTGCTGCAGGGCTGGCATGTGGGAGGGGCAGTGGAGCCAGCTCACAGACAGGGCATTTCTCAGGGAGAGATATCTAAGTGAAAGCTGTAGCTGGATGAGGCTTTTGCAAGGCCCTTCCCAAAACAGTAAACTGGCTCTGTCAGTACACACCATGCACTCTGCCAGACTGTGGCCTGGTGTCAGAGCAGCTTAGGTTGGCCACAGAGAAGTTTCTGGTGTTTTTGAGGCTGTATTGCCTTTGTCTCTCAGCTGGCATATAACCTACATGGCATGTGGACTTATCTCCTTGACCTGATGTGTCTGGGGTCTCCTCAGCTGTATGAATGTGCCTGTTAGTGGCAGCCCTGTTCAGGCAGAGCTGGCCTTTGACAGTCATTCCTGTTACATAAGAAACTGTTTCTTCAAAACAAGTTTGTTGGGTTTTAGGAGGTGGCAAGGCAGGTAAACAGGTCAGGAGGATGTCTGCATGATGCGTCACCCCTCATGGAGGAGGCGTGGTGGTCTGCAGCATGTGATGCCTGGGGCTGCATCTCACAGCCACAGTCTGACAGCTGCTCCAAAAATCATGGAAGCCTCTCCAGAATGTCAGCACAGGGGGCTGGGGCCTTACTGAGACCCCCACATGCCCCTCCTGCCCCACTCAGTGCTCAGCAGTGCCCAGTGCAGGCAAAGTGCCCACAAGCTCAAGCCATGAGGTCATGCTGGTCTCTTGCTCTGCTGGCAGGTGTGGGTGACTTTGAACATTTATTTTGCACGTTTAGACAGAGACAGGTATGACCTGTGGCTTGTTCTTCTTTGTGAATCTGGAGACAGATCAAATACTTGGGCAAATTATTTAAATTACTCTTCCTCTAGTGAGACCAAAACCAAATTAACCTCAATCCTGTCCTGCTCAGCAACACTTCCTCACCCTGAAAGCAGATAAGATTTAAGGGCAGCTTGTCTCTATGCCCCTGCAGCCACACAAGGAGATGGGCCCTTCTTTTGGGCATATGTGGGTGAGATTCTTTCCTATCAGGGCAGCTGGGCACAAATCATTGAGATAGAGTTGAAAGCATTAATTTATTTTCTGTGTTTTATTTTAAAATAGTGATAAAGGTAATAAAAACGGGGTAATAACAAATAAAGGATACAAGGTAGTACAGAAGGATAAAAGGTGATAAAAGGTATAAAAAGGGGACACTTATTGTGCAAAATGGGTTAACAGACCAGCCTTTGGTGAGCCCAAGTATATGAAGTGCTTGCCTCCACTTTGCTGCAGTCAGGGCCATGTATCTGAGTGCAGTGGTGTAATTCAGGGAGACTCACTGCTGTTTAGAGGGAAATTGCCTCAAGTTCCAGATCTGTCCCACATCCTCACAGGGTTTTACTGGTGCGTGAGGGAGTTACTGATGTGTAAATCACAGCCCATTTTGGCGGGAACAGCACATGGTGGGGCCACTGCTAATTACAGAATTGCTCAGCAGGGCTTAGCGAAAATAAGTCGATTGTGGTTTCAAAAGCCACCAGCGAGCTCTGACATTTTCTTGTTTCGATTCCCCTAAATAAAGAAGTGTATGTGTGGGAAGCACAGACCCCTGGGAATCTGCTCTACCAAAGCAGCCACAAGAGTTGTTTCTTGCTGTGGTCACACTGAGCAGGACCACGGGGCCCCAGGTGGGCACAGCCATGGCAGGGAGCAAAGCAGCAGCCCAAGGAGCACTGCCCATCTGGAGCAGCTGTTCAGTTTATTTCTGCCTGGTACCATTTAAAGTTATTGCAATTACACAGCTGAGAAGAGAAAATCATCTTTAGATAATGTGCCCCAAGCTTCACCAGTGTCTGAGTGATGTGGTTTTATCAGGAATGTGTCATTAAAACACAGCATGTGACATATTTGCACCACACATAACAACAGTGGGCAGGCTTGCTGAAAGGAAATCGAATGTTGCAGAAATGAAATCAAGAGTGGGAGAGAAAGGAAAGTAGATGTTATTTCTCTGAACTTTGTATTTGTGCTGAATCATTTTCAAGCTGCTTCTGCACCTCCTTCCAAGACCTTAAATAAATCTCTGGTACTGTTTCATCTTTGGATTTTATCTTCTCATCTTCCCAAGACTGATGTTGACAGCTTTTGTGTTAACTGAGAAGCTGTTTGTTTTTCTCTCTCCCTTTTCCCGTTTCTGCAGACTGCAGAGTCAACAGTTCCTGTTGATCCCTGTGTGCGTCTGCACCAGACCAGGAAACTGGTTCTATTGTCAGGAGTACAAACCAAGGTCATTTCAGGAAAGTGCAGTGGCAAGCTGCCATGGACCATGCCAAGAGAGGGTGATGAGAGCCATGGATAAGTTTCTGTTTGTTTGTTTTGTGGGTTTTTGTGTGGTTTGTTTTGTTGTTGTTTTTTTTGGGGGGGGGGGGTGATGGTGGTTTTGTTGGTTTTTTTTAATTTGGCTGGATTTTTTTAAAATTATTCTTAAATCTCTCTAATTCTTTGGATTGCTCTTCTCAGGCACCTTCCCTCCAGGGATCTCTCTTACTGTTACAAGTAAATCTCCCTAAATCCTCCAGCCTTAAGCACTAATCTCAACTTTGCTTTTCAGGGAAATGGCCTTGTTCTGTGTTAATAATATTCTGGTGGCAACTGCAGTAAAGCTTTGGCCTCCAGCAGCTGCTGCTGTGCTGCTGACACCTCCACCGTGGTGAGGGAAAAGGTTAATGCAGCTTTTGGTAGTTAAGTGAAATACTCCAGCTAATTGGACTTTGATTTGACAATGTGATCCCACACCACCCAGGAAAGGAAACGAAAGAGAACTCCAGGTCCACTGCTGGAATATAACCCCACTCACACAGATCTCATGTGCTGTTTAAATGTTACCTAATGCCTCACAATTAATTCTTAGGCTCTCCCTCCTGTGCTTTTCTCTCTTGCCTGCTTCCCTTGAAAGCTTAAATGCATAATTTTCTTTGTAAAAGATGAACTGCATGGTTGCTCATATATTATACTGCTCTGTCACCGGCAGAGGGATGAGCACACACCTTTTCCTCTGTGACCACCTCTGTGTAAAGCAGGCAGCACTAATTCATTACTTGAAAAATGCTACTGAAAGATGACTCATGTGTGTCTGGTCTGGTGCCCATCCAAGCCAGAATGGGCCAGCCAGTTTTCCTACTGAGAGCAGGAAGCATTTGGTTGAGGATGGGGTTGAATAGTGGTGACACTTCTTGATGCAGCTGGAGTGTAAGAGAGTTTATATTGACTGCATGCTCTTTAATCAAGGAGTATTTAGAAGTAACCTATGTTGACATAATTTTCTTGGTCTTAGTCTAAGATCAGTTTTAAATTAGGTGGGTCAGATTATCTGGTGAGCTGAGTTTTCAGCGAAAGCAGAGCCCCTGCAGGTGGCTCTTTGTAAGGTCATTCCCAATTCATCCTCTTGGTAGTCACCAAAAAGATTTCAAGCTTTCTAAAAAGGTTGTAAGAGATGGAAAGATTCACTAGGCACTTTGTTAAGTGTTTTTTAGCACCTGTGAAGTTGACAACACCCTCATAAAAGCCAGTCTTTGCAACTGCTATCCAGAGGCAGAAGTTGGTAAAGCAAATATTGGTGTTGATTGCTGTTTATGAGGCTGGTATTTGCTGAAGAGCTCTCCTCCATGTGTGTAGGTGTCTGTGCAAACGCCAGGCATAGTGTTAGCACAGCTGCACCATTACTGCTGGGTTTCTGCAGAGGTCCTCTCTTGGATGGTGACTGCGGCTGTTTTCTGTCTTGCTATCTTTGCTGAGAATGTGAATGTGCTCCATTTCTGAAATTCTTCATTGCTTGCTGCTCTGCCAGATCTTTTTCTGCTTCTGGCTCCCTTGTTTTTCTGGTTCCTTTGTTTCCTGTGCCTCCCCCACGTTTTGTCATCATTTTTGTGTATAGTCAATGCAGCAGGCGTGGGGTTGAAAAAAAAAAAAAAAAGGGAAATCCCATTTGTGAGACAGTTGCTGCTTTTCTGGCATGCCACTGCCTTGCAGCTGAGGCAGCAACCTGGTAACCCCCACAGGGCTCATCACTGGTGACTTGCTGTGAATCAGTGAAGTCTAGAACAGGAGAATTAGAGAATCCAAGCAAGCTTTTCTGGACACCAGAAAATCATCACATGGTGATCTGGGGTTCCCAGTGTAGCATAGAGCCTCAGTGCTGCTGTGTCTCCTCCATACCTTGCCAGCGCTCTCCAGATGGGACAGGTGCTATTTTGCATGGGCAGAGCATTTTCAGACTATTGTGAACAATGATTTCTTTGAGATGGGTTTTGAACAATCTCTGTTTGGGTAAAGAATTCTTTAGTGCCCCTAAATCCCACGAAACAGAGATGAAGTGGGAAAAGTATTAAATGGAGCACTTCTATGAGGAAGGCCTGAGAGAGATGGGATTGTTCAGCCTGGAGCAGAGAAGGCTTAGGAGTGACCTAACTCTGACCTCCCAGTAGCTGAAGGGAGCTGACAAGAACAACGGAGAGGGACTTTTTACAAGGGCATGTAGCGACAGGACAAGGGGGAGTGGCTTCAAACTGAAAGAGTGTGGGTTTAGATGAGATATCAGGAAGAAATTCTTTTCTGTGAGGGTGCTGATGCACTGGAACAGGCTGCCCAGGGAAGCTGTGGATGCCCCATCCCTGGAAGTGTTCATGACCAGGTTGAATGGGGTTCTGAGCAAACTGGTCTAGTAGGAGGTATTCCTGTCCTTGGCAGAGGGGTTGGAACACAATCTTTAAGGTCCCTTCCAACCCAAACCTTTCTATGATTCTGTGATTCTCTGAACTTAGAGCAAAAGAGAAAAAGATTTAATAAGGGAATGCAGGGACTGAACCAAGGTGGAATAGAATATCTTGTGTGAAACATTCTCCCTTGAAATTTTTAGAGCTTTTAAGTGTGTTTTGGTATTTCATTCACTCTAAAGATTAGAACTATACATTTGGAAAAGGTAGGTGGTATGTTCAATGTAATAAGTGTAGGATCTCCTCTACCTTTTGAATTGCCAGTGATTTATGTGAATAAGCCATTGGGTGTGTTTGGTGCATCCTGGGGCCACGTCTTCGCTATAGTAAAGAAAAAGAAAAAAAAAATAAAAGGTGATTTAGGTTTCTCTTCAAAATATCCAGGAAAACGAAAAGGCACGAAAGTAAGAGACTTTACTGTGAACAGATCAACAGAGCAGTCCAGACCTCAGGAGGTAGCAGAGCTATAGGAGCAGGTTCTTTCCCTTCCCCAAACATGCACACACACAAGCACACACGCAGCCATTACATGTCCATTTTTAGAGCCTTGTGGTGGTTTCTCGTAGCCTCCAGCCACCAGAACATTTCTGGGGGAGGCTGAACCATTTCCACTCCAGGATCTGCATGCTGCATTGTGGCAGTGTGAAACCTCTGCACGAGAGGTCCCTTTGTGAGCTGTGCTGGCAGAGAAGTGGAACAGACTGAAACTGTGTCTTGGTGAAAGCTGTCAGGGTGGCAACCAACTGTGAAGACAGAGGGACCCTTGACTCATCACTAGTCTGACAACAGATTTAGTTTTGAGAGTGCTGACAACATCCAATGTTGTGAGGTAGTTTCACTTTAAAACTTGACTGATAGCACTGAAATGAGCTCATTTCCTTTTTTATTTTTCATTTGCAGACACACACAGAGGAGAAGAAGGGGCTGACTTTTTCTGCCTTTTCTGAACAGGAGACAAAAGGCTCTCAGGAGATGGGAAGTCCCCCACAGCTGCTCCACAGACAAGCCCCAGGAGCCTTAGGCACGAAGGGCTGCAAGAAAAAAATGTGTTGGTGGCAGTGACCTTGCAGAGAAATGGAAGGAAGCTTGTCCCTTCCTGTCCAAAAGGAGTCCCTTTGGGCTCCCAGTGCTTCTTCTGTGAGTGAGAACAGCCCCCAGAGAAGAGGGGGAGATTCTGGAAGTGGCTGGACAGGGTGGTCAGATGCAGAGAGGAGTGCTCTCCACTCTGAGTTCCTGTTACCATGCTGACCTAGCCATCAGGTCCATCCACATCTTGGCTTCAGGAGGGCTCTGCTATGGGGAGCAGGTCCATGTAGCACCACCAGCTGCAGGTCACCCTTTGCTGAGTGAACCCCACATTTGAGATCCTGCTTCATTTTTTTCCAAGTGACATCAGGGAATGCAAAACCAGCGCAGAGCTGATGTTTGATATCCATGCTGGCTCTGAACACAGGGACAAACTTCTGCCATGTATCCATAGCCTTGTGCTGGGGCAGGTGTGTCTCCCCACAGCACACACACTTTTGGCTGTGGTTGTGCTGCTGAGGGGTGTTGGTTACTGGTGTGAGAGGGAAAGCTCTGGAGAGTGACCTTAAGAATGCAAACAAGAAAGTGAGAAATAACAAGTCTCCCTTCAAGGCTAAGGACACTGTGTTCTTCCTCACCAGAGACCTCTCTGCAGATGCACCGGCTGACTCCAAAGAGTATAAAGGAGAAGTAAATAGAGGAAACAGAAAAAAAGAGGGTTGCACTTAACAACAAAGGATTTTTTTGTACTTTAAAACCTGTTTCTATTCTCTGGACCCTATGTGCCGTGGGAAAGATCTATGTCAGCTGCTCCATGCCTCCCTCATGGGTGTGGATGCTGTGTGTGTGCCCTGTGCCCCTCAGCAGGACTGTCATCATTCCCACCTGTTCCACGTGTGCAGGAGAGGAGCAGAGGAGTGTGGATGCCCAGAATGTGGACAGTCTGACCAAGTGTGGGGGTTGTTTCCCACAGGCACAGGTGTAGGAGCTGACTTCAGGTGACAGCATCTTGGGTTGCATCATGCTTTGTGGTCTTGATGCCATCCTTCCTGCCTATTTCATCATCTTGTGGTGGGCTGTGGTGTGCAACCGGGGAAAAGTGCACACAGGCTGTGAATCTGAAAGGAGCTCTCAGTCTGCAAAGGCACAGGAAGTCAGGTTGTTTGGTTGTTTTAAGTTTTTTTTGTTTCTTTGTTTGTTTCTTTGTTCTGTGTGCTGTTTTGGTTTTGACATAGGGCAATTTAAGTGTCACGTGCTTTCAGGTGTCCAGCAGGGGAGAGGCTGCTGTGACCAGGCTGTACCTGTGGTCGTGGCAGAGTGTGGTGGTGGAAAGGGACAGGTGAGAGGAATTCTGTGCTGAGGAGGAGACAGGAAGGAAGGGGAAGGGGTGAGAGCTGGAGAACCCAATCTGAAGTCACAGGGTGTGGGACCAGTTGGCCTCAGGACTATCAGTGTAATCATTGCACCCTGAGCTTCATGTTCCTGCTGCCCAGCAGAGGCCACATGAGACAGAAATCTCAGTATATCTGTCTAACAATGGTGGTGTCTGGGTCTCCATCCCAGGAGTTCACAGGCTCACAGAACTGCAGATATGGCCAATAAAATTGGCAGTGATAGTGTCAAGTCTAAAAACCCAGAAGGCTCAGATGATAAATAGCCACAGAAGTTTGGATGCTCAGTCAAATTAAATAACATGAACTTTCAGTTTTGGCTCAGGCTGAATCAGTATGAAAACCACATCTTTTTGTGGTATCTCAGCGATTGTCAAAAATTGGAAAATGACATCATCCGTCAAAACAACAAGTAAAATATCTTGTCTTTTAAAAGTCTCAGTTAAAAATGTCTTTGTATTGTACATGTGAAAACAGTCTCACAGGAGCCATCAGTCAATGACCCATTGCAGTTCTGGGTAGCTTAGAGAATTTCTAGAATCCCTCTTTGTGAATTTATCACCCAAATGATGAAGAATGTACAAAAAGCAATGCACTGGATCTAATATTGGCATTTCTGATAATCATTTCATCTACCAATGGTATTCTTCACAGTGCCTGTTTCTGATTTTCTTCCTGTCCCCAGTTTTTCATTCCTTCAGTTTTTCCTTTTCTTTTTTTAACTATTTTTTGAATTTTAATGCATTTTTAACAGCAGTTCTGGGTTTTGGACAGCAGTTTGTCTCTTCCTTCTGAATGAGGTCCTAACAACCAATTACATACAGAAATTAAAGAAAAAAAATTGAATTTAAGCACATCTGGTAAACAGTAACCATACTGATCTTCAATATTTTTTTGTTGTTATTTTTGGTCTAACTGTCCTTGGTTGTAAGGTATTTGAGGTGAGGATTATTGGTTCATGACACTGAGTTGACAACATTGTTATTGTTATTGTATTTGCTAATATTATTATTACTGAGTTTATTATTATTATTATGTTTATTGTGTTTATTATGTTTATTAATGTGTGACAAATTGCACTACTAATATACAGATCATTTATAACATAATGGTTGGAAATGCGAGGTATTCATGTAGTTGGAGCAAGCACCAAAATGGTACATTTCACCTGATACTTACAAAAGTTTAGAGGAAGATCCCATTTTTTCACAGATGCACAGGCAAAGCAACCTCCAAGCTGAAAACCTCTGAGGCACAGGTTCCCACCTAAAACCAGAGCAACAGTATTACTTCTCTTTTGTTAGTGCAGGGTTCATTACTAAAGACAGATTGCAAACATCCTCAACTGTGATTTCCTATATTCATTCTAATGTGACCCCTCCTGGAATACAGCATCCAGTTTTGGGACCTCCACCATAATAGAGACATGGACCTGTTGGAACGAGTCCAGAGGAGGTCAGGAAGATAACCCTGTCAAAACAGGTTGAGAGGAGAGAGTGGGGGTTCTTCAGCCTGGAGAAAAGAGGTCTCTGGGGAGATGTTCTAAAACCTTCCACTACCTAAAGGGGCTGCAAGAGAGCTGGACAGGGACTTTATACAAGGGCATATAGTGATAAGAAAAGGGATAATGCTTTTAAACTGAAATAAAATAGCTTAGAGCAGACATTAGGAAGAAACTCTCTCTCTGAGGGTGGTGAGGCCCTGGCACAGGTTGCTCAGAGAAGCTGTGGGTGCCCCATCCCTGACAGTGTTCAAGGCCACGTTGGATGGGTTTCTGGGCAACCTGATAAAAGTGTCCCTGCCAATGGCAGGGAGTTTGAAATAAAACTGTCTTTAAAGTCCCTTCTAACTCAAACCAGCCTATGATTTCATTTTGCTACTGTTTTTTATATCCTTCCAACAGTATAGGACCCTGTAAATTCAACAAGTTGTAAACCTAGTGCATGGAAAAATGCAAACTGAGAAATGGTGCCATTGGCAGCCTGTCCGTGTTACCAAGACCTTGGTGGTTACAGATTTCTCCCAGGAGTAGAACATGGTGTGCTGTCATCAGAGCAAGAAAAAGGGCAGGTTTCATAAAAGCAGAACCTCTAGGCATTGCAGTTATGGTACCAAAAAAAGGTATTTTTTACCTGCTATTTTATTTTTGTCTACTTTGCTCTCCTCCAGAGTCCCAGGGGTTTGGTGCTAAGGCGTGATACACGCCTTAAAAGCAGAGTTTTTTGGAGGCAGTGCTCAAGGCAGCCTGCTGCTGAAGTGCTGTGCACTCAGCCATGAAGAGAGAGACCTTCTCGTGCCCTTCTCTTAATAGTTAAGGTCATTCCAGCTGGATGCATTTGGCTGCTCTTCCATCCCCACCAACAACCAGAGTATGGTCACACCCAGTGGCAAGGCTTTCCCACTTTGTGTCTCACAACGGCCTTGTGGGAAAACTCAGGCAGTGTGGCCTGGATGAGTGGGCAGTGACATGGATTGAGCACTAGCTGAGTGGCAGATCCCAAAGTGTCATAATAAGTGGCACAGGGTGTAGCTGGAGGCCTGAGGCTGGTGGTGTCATGCAAGGTTCAGTACTGGGCCCAGTATTGTTTACCTTACTCCCCAGCAAGAGGTTTCCTCAGGATTCACTGATGACACAAAGCTGGGAGGAGGGGCCGATACCCCAGAGGCCTCTGCAGCCTCTCACAGATACCTCAACAGGCTGGAGAGATGGGTAGAGAAGAATTTCCTCAAGTTCAACAAAGGCAAGTGCAGCGTCCTGCCCCTGGGGAGCAACAACCCCTGCTGCAGGCTGGGCCCAACCTGCTGGAAAGCAGAAGGACAAGGACCTGGGGGTCCTGGTGGACAAGCTGTCCATGAGCCAGCAGTGCCCTGGTGGCCTGGAGGGCCAAAGGTGTCCTGGGGTGCATTAGAAAGAGAATTGGAGCAGGTTAGGGAGGTGATCCTGCCCCTCTGCTCAGCCCAGGTGAGGCCTCATCTGGAGTGCTGTGCCCAGTTCTGGGCTCCTCAGTAAAAAAAACCCCGTGGGGCTCCTGGAGCAGGTCCAGTGGAGGATGGCAAAAGTAATTAAAGGACTGGAGCATCTCTCTTATGAGGAAAGCCTGAGTGATCTGGGCATGTTCAGTCTGGAGCAGAGGTGACTGAGAGGGGACCTCATCAATGTCTGTCAGTGCCTGCAGGGTGGGGTCAGAGGATGGACCAGGCTCTGCTCAGCGGTGCCCAGCACTGGGACATGAAGCAATGGGCAGAAACTGATGCACAGAAGTTCCACCTGAACATGAGGAAGAACCACTGTGGGGGTTACGCACATTGGAACAGATGCCCAGAGTGGTTGTGGAGTCTCCCTCACTGGAGATATTTAAAAACCCTCTGGATGCAATCTTTGCTCTAGAATGGCCCTGCAGAGAAGCTGGACCTCACAGGCCCATGTGGTCCTTTCCAACCTGACCCATTCTGTGACTCTGTGAAATGTGATTGAGGAGTATTTGACAATAATGTTGCTGGAATGGAGGGTCAAAGTCACTGTGATCTCTGGGATAGCTGGGTCAGTACATTTCCCTATAGCTGCAAAGTATTTAAGCACATGCTGTGGGCTTTAGAGAGAATCAGCACAGCACATTAAGCATTGCCAGGCAGGGGCAGCTCAAACACGTGCCTATAATGGTGGCTATGAGACATCTGAGAAAAAAGATGCTTAGACCACTGAAAACAAAATGGGCATGCAGTAATTTTTCACTTCTTTTAATTTACTAGTTTCTGTCAATCTAGAAAAATAAGGCCTCCTTCATTCAGACAATACATTTAACAGCTACCTATTAAATAAATATGATGATATGGAATCCTACAAGAAGAAGTTTTCTTCCAAACCCATTTGCACTTTTGACTTGGACACTACTGTTTGGCAGCATGGCTAAATTCTGCACAGGAGTTAGTGACCTGCAGCCTGATTACCCTAGCTCTGATCTAATTGTTTTTTCTCTAGCTCTGATGGTATTACTCATTTCTAATTTGCATCATTTGCAAGATCTGTGAGCTGGATAACTGTAGTAAACTTTCAGAAATCCAGGAATGATGAGACATGTTTACAAAAATAAACCTAGGCCAAGCCTGCTCTGTCTCTGAGGTTGTTTGGTTAGTCTGATTTATGTCCATTGGCATGGAAAATCAGCTGATGGGAGGGCCTCTTGAAGAACAAAACTGAGAAAAACGTTTTTGCAAAGGAGGAAAGCAGTCATCAAAACTCGTCTATGTAATTATGGACTATACAGATCTTATATTTACTGAAACAGAGGAAATGGAACAACTTTAAACTACATGTTTAAAATATGGTTCAGCCAATACCCAGCACAATTAAAATCTATCTTAATTTCTCTTTGCTTTGGCCTTAATTAATGTTTCCAGATTTCAATAATCTCTGGTAGAAAAGGGTAAGAGGCCGCTCCACAATCCCTTTCTATATTGTTTCTCTGATTGTTTAGCTCTGAATTGTCACAAATCCTTACTTCTATGTGTAGATTAGCCATTGAAGACAATTTTTTTTGACGGGGAAAAGGGATCCTTTTAAAATAATAAAATTTAGACATTTTTGAGGGATGGCAATCTTTACATATTTATAGTTTATGAAGCATACATATGAACAGGACTGTGGAGAAAGCTGCACTCAATTAAGGCCATTAAACTATGTTCTCAGAAAGTCTTAAAATATAAACCCTGGTAGGGAAAAGGAAAAAGAAGAAAAGAACTCCAAGGACTCCTTATGGGAATCATATTTGCCTGTCTCCCTCCTACAGACACCAGAGGAGTAATCACTTCTCATTGTGTGGGGTCAGAAGCTCTGCTCATTACTAAATGGGTAGATAGTGTGCTGGAAGGTTAATCTTTGTTTAATGTTGATACTTTCTACTCTCCATTGTGTCATGGAGCTTCAGCCTAACCACAGCCTCTCAGTGGAAATCCCCAACAGGTAATTTCTCTTTCCTTTATTCCTTTGGAATTTGTTTTACAAAACATATATGGGTGAGTTGTTGGATTTTTTTCAAGCCATTGGTACAAAAGACAAAAACTGAAGGAGGGCCACCCCAGGGAAGGACATAATCATCAGATAAATAATTGTACACCTTCCCTAAGTTCTTATCTCTGGCTCACAGAGCTGGGAACTGAGCCAGCCTCATGGCATTGTGACAAGCATGCATGAGCAGGGGATGGGATATGTCATCTTCTCCTTAGTTGCCTTAATATAACAAACCCAATTACCCAGTGTAACACTTAAATCAGTTGGTTGCTATCCTTTCCCCCAGTACTGGCTCCTGACCTTAAAATACTGCTGTATATCCTCAAAGAGCTGCTCCAGTGGGTCACCTGCACGGCCACGTAAATTTGGCCCTCTTGCAACATCTCCTCCTCCTCTGCTGTTGGCTTGCAGATCCTTTGAATTCCCCTCCGAATTTCTGGGATAACAGGCATTGGAGTGAAGATGCACTGAGAGGTCCCACCCTTCTGTGTGTGTGTGTGCCTGGAGGTGATGAACATTCTTGCTTGCTCAGAGAAGTGGATTCCCCTCCCCGGTGGCTTCTGCCACCTGCCACAGGAAAGTGAAATAATCACAGGAACTCTCAGTGGTGTCTCACTCTCTGTGTTGCAGTTTCATGAGCTCCCAGCCAACAGACTTCACTACACAGCCAGTTTAATTTCTTCTGTTCTTCCTTTTTCCCCTCCTTCTTTCCCCCCTCCTTATTTTATTTATTTTTTCCTTTTCTCTTTGTTTTTTTCTTTTGGGAGATGACATATTTGCATACTAACTTCTAAAACCTCATTATTTTGCATTTTAGGACTGCTCAGATACCTTCAAAAACTGTTTGTACTGGGCCCCAGGATGGGGGAGCTGCAGATGACAGCTTTTGGCAAAATTTCATTTGTTTGCTCGCTGAGGTGGCCTGAAGAGCCTGATTTTCAGGTTTACACAAAAAGGACCTGAAACGACTTATGGTCCATATCTGACCCCATGTTTGAGGAAGATGCTGTCATGACTGTGAGCAACCTGTTCAACAGGGCAGCAAAGGCACTGCCAGAGTAAGGAGCACTTTGAAAAAGGCAGAATTCTGTGCTTTGGCCTCTTCATGGTAAAATTAATTTCATCAGTTTCCCTCCTCGTACTAGCTGGACCATGATGATGATCAGTCATGCTTACATAGAAGAATTTATTTAACAAAAGGGAAATGAACAAGAGGCAGAAAGCAGCTTGATTTTCAGAGGAACATGAGCAGACTTTGCATAGACAGATGCTGGTGCAGTGAGGTGGGTGCAACAAGTTTCCAAACACAGCCTTTGTTTAGACACCTTTATATAGAATCCAGATGGAGGAAGGGAGAAAAGTGGTCTCTATTTAACTAGAGCATAGTCCTCCAAAATGCCTTTCCACCTTTCAAAATCAACGGAGAGTGGGTGCTTACTGAGGATGTTATATAGTTCAGTCCTGAGCAACCTGTGAATATGCCATGTATCACCTCCAGTGCTGTGCTGCCTGCATTGGTTTCCTGGGCACTTAGGTGTGAAAGAAGCCATGAAGAAGGGTGTAGGTAGGGTAGGGTGGTGGTGGTGGTGGTTGTTTTGAAGTTTCCAGAGTCTTTCAAGCTGCTTTGGCACGAAGGAGGAAAAAACAGTGAATGAAAGGAAAAGTACAAGAGATGGTAAAGGATAAAAATGTGGAATAAAGTGGTAAATAATAAAAGTGTTTACATGTGTTGGGATCAGTGTACATGGAAGCACTAACAGAAACATGAAAACCTGAATGGTCTCTTACTCTCTTACAGCTGGTAAAGCAAAACCTGTAGGGGATGCACAGAGCTCAGTGCAACAGCAGGAGTTGTTACCAATGATTTTCACAGACTAGCTCCTTGGAAAGGACTGTTCTGTGTTCTTGGAGTGGAAACAGAGCCCTGTTCTGCAGAGAGGAAAAATAATGGAAACAAAAACCCAAGCATTACGAAAATCCTGTGAAAAGGAAGGCTTTGCAGGAGATAATTCAGAGGGAGACTGTAAAACCTAGAAAACAGGTTTTACATCATTTCAGCAGGGGTTAATTTCTTATTCCGCACGAGTGGGCACATCTCTGCCAGCCAGAAGTCACCCAGCAGGGCTGTGAGTCATCCCCTGAAGCAGCCCTCAGCCTGGTAAAATTCATGTCCATTTTCCAGCTTTGCTTGAGTTTTGTACCCAGTTGCCTTCATTTTACAAACCAAACCCTAAGTTACTGATTCAAAACCAATAAAAGAAGCACTCACTCTTTCAAATCTGGATGAAAATAAATACTGAAATTCTTGGACTCTGTGACAAGCCTTTCAGACATTACTTGCTGGTTGAAAGACTTAATCCTGAAGAAGTCCCTGCTTTAAAGCACAGTGAAATGGGTCACCCTGGTTATGTCACGCTTCTGTAAATACATATATTGAAAGGTCCCCAAAGCCCAGTACATTAATCTTTTCTATTTATAACTTTGTGTAAAACCTCAGCCCTCACCTTGAAGCCTTCCCATAGTAGGTATCCTTTTGAATTGCACATGGTTGCTGATGTCTGAGGTTTTCTTCACCTTGCAGTTCAGCCCTGTCTGACTGATGATAAATCTGTTTTCTCTGACCAGATACGGTAACAGATCCCTTTGGGTGCAGTGGGCTGAGCAGTTCCTTTCCGTGGTTATTGTGTGCTGTAATCAAAGACCACTGTAGTCTGATTAAGAAGACCTTGTCTGTCAGGAGTTTATCTGACTGAATGAGCTGCTGAAAAGAAGCACGGTCCTTCGCCTGGATCTCTCCAGGTGTCTTTTATCTTGCTTTATCATTGCTGGCAAGTTGAAAAATCTGTAGGTGAGCCTTGCCTGCCTCAGGACCCAGGCTTTTACTTAGTGGCAGCTACTGAGAAAAAAAGTGCTCTGAAAGAAGGGGCTCCAAGCCAGTTATGAGAAAGCAGCAGGTGCCTTCAGAAGGTTAGCACATTTCTTGGACTCTGGGCAACATGACTTGAGGGGCTGGATCCCACCTTGGAAAACTGAGTTCCAGTGTGACTGTGTGAGGTCTTCAGATTCAGCTTGCTCCTTCACAGAAGTATTTCCTGATTGATAATTTGATATTATATTTTTGAAACTCACACTGTAGCACAATTTCCTTCAGTTTGGGGGCAGGTACAACACCCTTTTATTAGACAGGCAAACAAAAATTCCAGTCAGCAGTTTGCAAACAGCTGCATGTTATCTCTGTAAGAGAAGAAAGGAGCAACAGCAGCCTTTAATTGTTTGAATTTGAAAAACTGGTTTTAGAGTATAATATTGTATGTAGGGATACTACTTGACCAGAGAAACTGGCTAAGTCTATCAAAATTACATTTTCTAGCTGCTTCCCTGTTGTCTAGCTTAAAATGATGGCTAGTGTGGGCTCATGGAAGAGGGCATTAATTTTAGTCAGATCTTTTTTAGTAAGAGAAATAATTTCAGTTATTGGGGAATAACAAATGAAATTTTTGCTTTTCATGCCATATCTTTGTAGAGAAGCTGGGGACAGCTGTGGGGAGTTGGAGACAGCTGGTTTTATTTTGCATGAAAGCTACACTGCTTTAAGTTCTGCTGCAACATCATGAAGGTGCCTGAGTGGAAATTTTAGATGTATGGTTGTGGTTTGCAGCTCACTCAGTTAGGGATGATTTTTCTGACTTCACCAGAAAGGACAGTAGATGCAAAATGGCCATTTTTTGGGGTCATTTGCCTTTATTTGAGTTATTCACAGCATCAGGGTGAAGTTTTCATAGCTGTGGTGTTCCAAGCAGGCCAGAGACTGAGAGGAGGAACATGCCTGGCACCTGTGCCTTGGCACAGTCCCCGTGGCAGCCAAGCCCCAGCTCTGGCCCCAGCCGCCCACGAGAAGCAGATGGGTTCAGCTCTCCTGACCCCACACAGCTGCAGCTCTGTGGCTGCTGCCGATTTAATCTGGTGTCTGGGCTTCACGCCATCTGCGAGCCTCGTGGGAGGCAGCGAGGAGCTCTCCTGCACGTGGGTGTTGATTCCCACATGTCTGTGTGTGTTCTCCCTTGGGATCAGGGAGCAGCAGCGGCTGCTGTGTCCCTCTGGCAGAGGTTACCCTCGGGTCAGCCAAAAGGGCAAAGGTAGACTCATGTCTGGCTGGAGCTCCAGCATCCCCAACCAGTGCTGAGAAGGTTTCAGTGGCAGCCAGTGCCAGACTTGGCTCTAAAGTGTCCCTGGGGAAGCATGTGTTTCCTTAGCTCACCCTCCTGTGGGACGGAACTTCCTTGTGTGGGGACAAAGGGAACAATTAATAAAAGCTACCAAAAAAAATTATTAAATTAATAAAATGCCTTCTGCTTGTCCCTGGTGAGCCACACCAGATTTTGCATGTCAGGGCTTTTGACCTGATGTTTGATGATGGTAGGGATTGGTGCTTGAAGTCCTGCTCCAGATGTTTGTGCAATACAGAAATGGCATCTCTGACAGACAGGAAAACATCTTTGACTGGTTTCACTCCAATCCTGGCAGCCATGGCCTAACTTCCCTGTGCAGAACTTTATCTTTCAGTGCTTTATGGTTTTCTTTGTAGCAAGGGAAAGAGGTATGAAATTTTTCACCAGAAGTGACTATGGATGGTCTATGCATCTCATATCCCAGCAGTACAGGAAAGGGACCAAGAGGGTTTGCTGTGGCTTACCATCATTGAGGATGTGTAGAAATGGAAAGGACAGGGTCATAGTTATTTCAGAATGGCAAGCCCTGCAGAACTGGACTTCAAGCAAAATCTGACCTGCCTGTCCAAGTCTTTAGTTCAATCCAGAAATAATCAGGCATCAAACTGATTCTGAGCATTCTTGTCCAGCCAAGAGGTCAAACACATAATTTCTGCACATGCCATAGTTTCCTCTCCAAAATCGGAAAGCAATGATACCTCTGACTGCCATTAACCTTTAGTAAAGTAAGCAAGGGTGGACAGAAATTACACCTGCCGGCCACATCTACAGCAGATGTACAAATCTGAACACACATCTGAACATTTTAAAGCAAATGACTGCAACGACTGCTCTATGCTGGGGACTTGAGAGACTAAGTACTTCTGTCCTCTAATAGGATTTTGGGGCATTGTTGTCATATTTATAGCAAAATGAGTTCAAACTCAGGACAGCTAAGGGCAAGACTAACATTTCTCAGGAAAATATTGCACTGTTCCTGTGATTCAGTTCCCTTGCCCATAAATTGTGGAAGTCCTGTGGTTTCTTCCCTGCTGCATCAAGACCACATTGTTCAGTCCTTGAATCGTCTTTTAGAGCTGAATAATTTTTAAAACTCGTTATTGTTTAAAACTCCTCATTACACCCTTATGGCAAGCATTTTAAAAATGGATAGAAAGGAGCAACTTGGTAACTACCACCATGTCAGCCTTACCTCTGTGCTTGGCAATATCATGGGGCAGATCCTCCTAGAAGCAGAAGGCACATGGAGGACCAGAGGTGATTTGAGACAACCAGCAAGGTTTCACCAAGAGCAAGTCTAGCTTGACCAACCCAGTGGCTTTCTATGACAGATTGACCACATCAGTGGACAAGGGAAGGGTTACAGATTTCATTTGTCTGGACTTCTTAAAGACTTTGACATGATCCCTGACAACATCCTTGTCTTTAAATTGGTGAGACACCGATGTGATGGATGGGCTGTTTGGTGGATAAGAAATTGGCTGGATGATTGCATCCAGAGTGTTTTGGTCAATGGCTTCATGTCCAGATGAAGGTCCATGACAAGTGGTCCCTCATTACTTGTTACCCTCAGGGGTCTGTACTGGGACCAGGACTATTCGTCAGCAACACAGTCAGTGAGATCAAGCACACCCTCAGCAAGTTTGCAGATGACACCGAGCTGAGGTGGTTTGACACACCTGAAGGACGGGAAGCCATCCAGAGGGAGCACAGAGGAGGCCACCAAGCTTGAGGAGCAGCCCATGGGAACATCATGAGGTTGAACAAGGCCAAGTGCTGGTGCTGCACCTGGGTGAGAGCAGCCCCCGGTATCAGCACAGGCTGGGCATGAACAGACCCAGAGCAGCCCTGCCCAGAAGGACCTGGGGGTGCTGGTGGGTGAGAGGCTGGACATGCCCTGGCCATGGCACTCACAGCCCAGAGAGCCAAACGTGTCCTGGGCTGCATCCAGAGCCCCGTGGGCAGCAGGGGAGGGAGGGGATTCTGCCCCTCTGCTCTGCTCTGCTGAGACCCAGCTGGAGCATCCAGAGCTGGGGTCCCTGCACAGGAGGGACAGGGACCTGCTGGAGCCAGCACAGAGGAGGAAGATGAAGATGATCAGAGGGATGGAGCACCTCTGCTGTGAGGATAGGCTGAGAGAGCTGTGACTTTTCAGCCTGGAAAAGAGAAGGGAGTACTTACCCTGTCCTTTCAATTATTAATATTTACTAAAAAAGACAGAAACATTTTTTTTATTAGGACCAGTTGTAATAGGACAAGGGGTAATGGTTTTAAACTAAAAGAGAGTAGATTCGGATTGTTAAAAGGAAGAAAAGTTTTACAATGAAGGTACAGGTTGCTCAGAGTTGGTAGATGCCCCCATCCCTGGAAACACTCAAAGTCAGGCTGGATGGGGCTCTGACCCTCTTCATGGAGTGGAAGATGGCCCTGCCCATAACCTTTAAAGTTTCATTTTAATCCAAAATTTTCTAAGATACTGTAATTCTGTGATTCTTTGTGGATTAAAATGTAAGAGGTGGAGGTGGAAAAGGTAGGACGTCTTTTTCTCATACTAGTGGAAATTCACCATCCCAAATTATTCTGATACAAAATCAATTTGATCTGACATAGGGTACATAAATGTTAATTTTTTATCCTGACAGATGTTGTTTCTGGGCCCCAAACTAACAAGACACAAAGGTGCTGTCCTGCTGCAGGTTGCCTTTGGGCTAGGGGTCCCTATGCAGGTGAGTTTGTCAAGGCCAACATGACTTGGGCAATGCAGGGTGTTCAAGATGCCACTGCCTTCAATAAAGCACATGGCTCTTCAGGTTGAGTTGTTTGGTTTAAGGCCTCCTTTTAATCTTCACAGCTGTGTCCTGGTGGGGACATTCAGCCAGGCTCAGATAGCAGCGACTCTTCTCACCCACTGAAGAGCAGTGGATTTGCTGTTGTTAGAGAGGGTGCTGACAGAAGAGGGTGTTTTCACACCTTCAAACCTTTCAAACCTTCTGTGTTTTCACAGTTCTCATGGGGCTCTTTGGCTGAAACTGAAGCCATATTCACTATTGAAGGGAACTTGGCTTTTCTAGACATCACTATGTATGGTCCAAGAGAGGATAATTGTCTGGGAAACAGGTTTGGCTATCTAAGACAGATGCTGAGTTATTTTCTGGGGGCATTCTTTTCCCCCTGCCCATGTCTACTCCTTCGTAGCTGCCTGTCTTTTAATTAAATCTGCCATCTACCATCTTTTCAGTGCTGCAAGATTACCCAGCATTTACTGGCAAGGCAGTGTGGTGGCAATAAGGCTGTTCCACAAATCATCCTGCCCCATGAGTACCAGTGACTGTGGGTTTATGACGTGAAGTTCCCGTCTCTGAGGGGTGTGACCAAGGCTAAGATAGAGTCAAGGTCAGCACCACGTGAGGACAGGTTCACTTGAGAGTTCCATGCTTGCTGCCAGGTAATGGAAATCTGGAGTTGAGTTAGAGTGACCACAGAAAGGAAAAGCTTTCAATGTTGTTGCAGTGCCTTAAAGTACTTATATACAACACATAGAACAAAACATCCTGGTGAAAAGGAAAAATCCTTAAAAAGAAAATCTGAAAAATAAAAAATATTAAAAAATATAATCCCTGAAAAAAATTAAGAATCAGAGAGATGCAGTCAGAAGCACTGCATATGCACTGCTGATTATCAGCTGTGTGTTCAGGTGTTTGAGTTGGAAGGGAGGGCCTCACCTCCCTTCTATAACTTCTCTAACTTCTATAAAGAATAATTGAGATTTAGGCCTGTGAACTGACCATGGTATACCCTGTTTCTCAGACATGAGATGTTTTCTAGTGGCCTGGCTCCCTCTGCTGTGTGTGAGAGATGGTCTGAGATGGGAGGATTTGGATGGGCTTTTGAGGGAGATCAAAGGAGGCTCTCAGTTAAAAAAAATTAGAGGAAATCTTGTTTAAGAGAGTGCCAGGCTGCTATTTATTTACTGTATTTCTGCTGGTGGTGTCCAAGCCCCCAGCAGCTTCACCAGCACTGGTCATGCAAGGCAGTGGTCAGAGAAACCACTGCCAGTATTCATAGTAACTCAGTTTGTTTAATGGGAGATTGACATTTCCAGTTTCTTATGGGAAGATCTTAATTTTCTTCCCACTGCTTAAACAGCAGTATGATGTAAAACTAAAGAACAATGTAAATTTGTACCTCTTATTGCTAGGGGAGTTGTTTGCTCCTAGTGGATAGTTAGTCTACGTATTAACATATTCTTGCTGGTTTCCTTATTAGCCTCGTTGGTTTTGTTTTCATTCTGAGATGGCTTTCCCTTCTCATGATCACATTGTACTTTCCACTGCAGGCTGAAAACAAGCTACTGATGACTGTATGCCAATCATCTTATCAAAGGTATCTCCAGGGCATTTGAAGTGAGTTGTTTCATTAGCCTCACTTCTACTGGGGAAGAATTAGAGCAACCAGCAGTTCAGAGCTGCTTTAAGTGAACACTGTTCACTAAATTAAGAGGACAAAATGCATTAAACTGTTCACTAAATTAAGAGGGCAAAATGCTTTGGGGCTGGATGGTTTCTGCCAGCTCCAGCTGGAACAACCAAAAGGTCAGTCAGCACAAGAGGTTGTCAGGCTGCTGGCTGCTGGCAAAAATGAGCTATCAGCAGAAAAATCTTCAAATGTTGTTGGGTTTGTGTGCATAGTACACACCCAAGTACTTTCAGGTTGTACTGTAATAAGAACAAATCTTACTAAGAATGAGACCAGATGGTCTGAAGTCCAAGACAGATTATGTTTGTCAGAGAAGTTGTGGATGCCCCATTCCCAGGGCCAAGCTGGATGGGCCTCTGAGCAACCTGGTCTGCTGAAAGTTGTCCCTGCCCATAGCAGTGGGGTTGATCTTTGAGGTCCCTTTCAACCTTTCTGTGATTCTATGATCAGGACTCAAATCCTTCATTAGATGCCTAAACAGAGGAAAAATTGATTTTTTCCCCATTTTATAAAAATATTTTCCATTAGAAAACTAGGACTTGCATCCATATAAAAGCCTGAAGCAGTTAATGGGACCCTTTCTGTAAGCTCAAGGAGTTTGGGCTCAGGCTGTAAGTGAAGCAAAAGGAAAACTTTTGACAAGAATTAGCAATGGCCTTTGCAAAACTCTGTTTATTTCTTCGGGAGCTGCTGTTTAGTTCTGTGGGTTATTTACAAATTCCCTGTCCAGGTACAGCTATGTAGGTGGGAGAGACCATGAAAAAAGCTGTGTCGACTTTATCGTGTATTTATACCTGAATTCTTTGCTATTTCCTTCCTATGTTGTGGACATCTAGATTGTTTTAACAAACACTGAATATTTGTTTTTCATTTGGATTCAGATTAGATACACTCACAGGAAGACTAATATGCTTATTTCAGTCAAGTTTTCTTTCCAGAGATGGCTGTTGATTAGCCAGATTATCACCCTGAAAAACCACTGAGAGATGCATTTGAACAGGCTCCTAGAAGGACTGAATTAGGAAAGATAAAAGCGCACAAGGCATTTTATCTACTTTTATACCAGTTTTATTGAGACTGACAGCATCTGAGTCCAGGCCATGGAGACATCAATTTTGTGATGGTGTCTGCATTCCCTGGTGTTTAATCTTTAGTGTTACTCCTGTGGAATCAGAGTTCTCTTATTAAGAGAAAAGTAACACAAAATAATGCATATTAGAATCATTAATAGGTGAATGAGAAGAAGTTAATGAAAGCTGCTGGATAGTTATGCTTTGATTTTGAAAGGTCTTGAAAATCATTATTAATTCAATTTAAAATACTATATGCAATACAAAGCTACTGTAGCAGAATGTAGATAAATCAGTATGTAGATAGTTGTGAGCCACATTATTTGGTGCATTGGCTAGGAGACTCAAATTGGCAAATCTAAACCACTACACGAAAATATCTTCAAATATGCCTGATTACTTCCCTTTCTACCACTGCAGAGATCAAGAAACAGTCATAGTCCAAGGAAACATGAGTCAACCTGTAATTGTTTTTCATCTCAGAGTTCAGGGACAGTAGTAACCTGCTTTTCATCTTCAGATATCTGCAGGTGCATTTATTTATTGATCTTTAAGAAGTGGTTTTGTTCCCATGTCACAGGCATTCCCAAATGGGATTTACAAGAAAGTGTAAAGGAAAGGTTAATCACTGAAATATAGCACATTCTGCTGAATTCTGAGCAAAACACTTTCCTTTCTGGAGCTGGTTTGAATCTACACCATTAAAGAGGTGCATCTGTTCTGCTTTATTCCTGATTAGGAGAGCCTCACCTCTGCTGCTGTTGCTAGCCCTGAAGGCAAACAGGAGGATCAGAAACCAGCTGGTGGAAATCAATAAAGTGAGATAGATTTATCAAAGCTGGAAAGGAAAGGAGAATTCGATGGGTGACTAAAGTCTGTGTGCAGTTTTTGTGTTGTAGCTGCAGGACTGATTTCACCAATAAAGGAGGTGAACACACCAGGGGTTTCAGGCCCTTCTTCAAGCATGACTGAAGATTGAATTTGAGCCTTTACTTTAAACATTTATGTGTTGTCATTTCCCTTCTAGCCTGTCAGATCCTCACTGCCTTGCCCCCAAAAATTCCCCAGCGTTCCTTTTTCTCCAAGGTGCACCACCAGCCCCAGAAAGAAATCTGTGTCTCGATTGTTTCCAAGAGTTGCGTTTATAAGCACTGCTCCTTTGCATGTGATTACTTCATGTTTGGAGGCCAGTTTGGGAAGGGTCAGAGGATTGGTATGTTTACCCACAGCTGAAAATGTCTGTGTGCTGTGAGCCGTGCTGCTACCTGCTCTGTTGAGCTCGGAGCTGGGTGGAGATGGAATTCCTTGCTAACCAGTTATCTTATCTGAAAGCCATTGGGTTAGGAGAAGAAGTACTCGGGTGGTGTGGTTGGATGAGGGTTTGACTCCTCACCCCGGTAGTTTGTGGGATCCTCTCTTCGCCAGACCATGGTTGCTGCAGGTGAAATACGAGCACAGATAAGGCACACACGGTTTTTTGGTCTTTTGGGGGGATACAGAAGCATCTGCAGAAGCATCCCTGAGCTGCTGAGGCGAAATCACAGCATTGCCGGGAGCCAAAAGGTGGTGCTATTACTGCAAGAAAGAGGAGAAAAAAAGTGCATCCCCATCTCTTCGGGGCTGTTGTTGATCAGCTAGGGAGCAGGGGGAGAGCTAAGGGCTCTCGTGGTTTTTTTTGCAGGAAATGCAATACTCCTGGGCTTTCTTAGTGTATAGGACGACTGGCGCTGGTGGGTAGAGCCCAGGAAAGCAATAAAACGCCACGCAAAAATATGCACCTGGAGGGAGGAGTAGGAAGAAAAAAAATCTGAAGCAAGTCACAGGATTTCACCTTGTGAGGCATCAGACAGAGAGCGAGACTGGAGAAGGGTGGCAGCTGATGCTGGGCTGGGCTCCGCAGGGCACACAGCCCATCATGTGCTCTGCCAGGAGGCAGCCTCGGAGCAGCTGCTCAGGTTAGACATAAATCAGGAAATGTAAGCATGAAACGTCCTCAGAAGTAAAGGGAAAAGCAGTGGGAGAGTGGAGACTTAGTGTGGAAGCTGTGTAACAAATATAACAGAAATCCTCCTGAGATGGTGTCTGCCTCTGTCTTGGTCTCTGCAAAAACGTATGTCAAGTGGGACATTGAGCTTGACAAATCACATTTAGACTGACACAGGAATAATATCTAGGCGCTGTGCAGGTGAACTAGGGAACTGATGGTCCTGCAGGAAAAAGTGTTCCCTGTCATCTCCCTTTGAGAGTCTTTCTTCCTGTGACAGTCATCACATCGTGTCACTAAAATGTCTGCGTCCAGCTTCTGCTTCTCAAAATGTCTTGATGTTGTGATGCAGCCAAATACACCCTGATATGTGCTGAATTCTGTCCTCTGGGGCAGAAATTGTCCCCAGTCACTGAGGGGAGACTGAGATTTACATAAACAAGAGATTTCAAATTCAGCCCTGGAGGGGTCACTCAGGGTTCACTTTGGACAACAAGATGAAGCTCAATTGCACAGGCTTGGCTGTTGGGAAGTTGCTGTATCAAGTCATTTGAGGAAGCATCAAGAGAGCCAAACTGTACAGCCATTGTTCCCAGGCCATAACATGCAGCAGTGAACATCTGAGGCATGGCATTCTGCACTCGCTTCCCCCTTGCTCTTTTAGGTCACAGGTACAGCCCCCCTGTGAAAACCTGCAAAGGGGAGTCTGAAATGATGTTTCTCCTCTCTCCCTGTGGCTGTCAGCCTTACTGAATGACTGCAATTTGTTAAATGAATTGGAAACATTGCTTGGGAATGGGCTGAGCTGTGCACACCACCCACACCTAATTTTTGTGGCTGCAGATTAATGGCAGCAGGTGTAAGTTCCTGCTGTGTTGTTCAACTCATGCATGTGCTTTGGAGCAGAAAGTCTTCTTATTCTTTCAGCCTTGCCTGGCTCATCCTTCAGGACCTCTTTCCCATCTGAAAATAAAGAAAAGTAACTCTGTAAGGAGCACTGGATGACAAAGGAAAAACAAAAGTGGGTTACAAAAGTAGAACCAGAAGCCTTCATGGGGGCCTCCACCATTCAGGTCTCCCTGCAAATGCTCGCTCTTAGCTCTGCCTTCAATGTCTGGTTTGATGTTCCTGAGTCCTGGTGCTTCTCTGGGGCTGTGTCCATTCAGAGCCTGAACTCTGGACACTGCTGTGTGATCTCAACTATTAGACCTACTAGAAAGCAGCTGCTGTAAAAACGTTTATATCCCCCAGGAGATAAAAACTGGAAATGCACTATATTTGGTTCTCTGCTTGAGGATGTTCAGTACTGATTAATACCAAGAGGAGTTAATGAGTGGCCTTGACTGGAGTGCAGCAGCTTTGTAATCAAAATCTTTGTATAATCAGAAACATGCCAAACACTAAATGTATGTGGCAGACTACCCCTATGACATAAGTGTGTTGTACCTGAACACGAGATAAGTGGGAATATCAGCTAATATTTGGAAGAACAGTCATTGTGTTTCTGTGTGCTGGGGAGCTGTGTACATGTAGCTCAGGGGTTTTGCTGTGCAGTGATATTCATGTTTGTACTGGATGTTTTCACTTCTTATCACCAATGTCTTAAAGCTTGTTTATTGAACTCTGGGTCAGTTTATTCAGGTTTAATGACTCTTCCACTGCATGTTTTCGTTTCAAGCACATTTTTGTGGGGGGAACATTTTGTGTGCTGTTGTGTGGCTATTTCAGGAGGTTGATCTTGGGTCATTTATTGAACTAGTAGATGGATGATAGAAGTGACTGTTATGGTCTCCTTTTCTTCATTTTTATTTATTGTTTTGGTGTTTTTTTAACACGTGTTCTTAATTTTTGTCTTATACTCCTTTTTCTGCTCTTGTAGAGGGTTCTTGGTGAAGACTCAAAAGAATGTGGTTTCTAGAGGATAGTCTTAGCCTGTACCAGAGCTTGTGTCCCAGAAAGAGAGAGAGATGCTCTTGTGGTTTGCATAAATGTGTGGAATTTAATGACCATGTTTTTTTCTTGGTGTTGCTATAATCTTTTTAATGAAATCATGACAGAGAATTCAATTATAGGATACATTTGTGGTAACACAAAAAGATTGTGGCTTCATTAGAAAGCAGATTGGGATGCCCTGCCTTAATTTCTGCTTATATAGGAAGGCCTTGGTGAATGCAAGAGAGGAACATGTGTGTTTTCTAGAGGATACTCTTTGACTGGGGGATATCAAGTTGTAATAAATCTGAGTTTCTGAGTAGTTCCCACACTGTCTTCTCATGCTTTCACAAGCACAGTGAACAGCTTCCAACAGTCTCTGTATCAGACACTTACAGAGCCTGGGCTAGCAGGTCGGGCTGTGTTTCTAAATGCACATCTGGAATGCAGAGGCACTGACCCCTTAGTTAACCAGCAGCTCACAGATGTGTCTGTTCATGAGTGAAAGAGAGAGCTGTGGAAGCTGTCATGTAATCTTCCTGTGTGTCAGCACGTGGTGACAAATCATGCAGGCTTCAGAAAGACAGGGAACGTTTCACTGCAAAAAGTTTGAACTTTCTCACTAAGGGACAGACATTGGTCATTCTCTGATCCACCTGATGGATATTCTAAATATTCATCTGAATAACTCTAATGGATGTTGTCTTAGTAGGATGTGTCACAGACACACATCTCCAGACACTAATGCCCATGGCTCATTTTGCATAACATGCAAACGGATTTTTGCTCTTTTGTAGCTAGGAGTGACTGAAAGTGAACCTTTGCCTTGAAGATATCGTGGGTGCTCCTTGACCATGCCCTGTCCTGTACTCTTGCTCACAGTGGGGAATCTGAACTTAAGATATGAGTCCCCTGAGTGGGAGAACTGGAGGTGCCAGAGACATAAAGTTCCCACTTTGTCTTTCACAAGGCCTTTCACCACTTTGCAATTAAAAAAAAGCATGACTATATCATTCTGATAATTTTGTTTTCAAATTAAGAAGTAAACAAAAAGGTTAGTATCTGATTTAAACCTGAATTACCATGAAAAGCTTACAGGAAAAGACAATATACTACAAAACAACTGATCAGAGGTATGAGGAGGTATCCTTTCGTTATGTGATGTAACATTTTCAGCCCTCTGCAATGTGGCTTTTCTGTGAAAACATGTAACTTTTTTCTGTTCCCTGCCTATACATAACTCCCTTTGTGTTAAATATTTCTGCTCTTCAACACCTGCTCTACAAGTAGAAGATACTATCTTAGGAGTATTGAATGCAAACCAACTCTCCTACACAGAATAATTAGGATTAAGAATTTTTCTGATATGAAAAGGTTCTCAAAAACTCAGCAAGATGTTTTGAGTCTTTACAATGTTGCTTCCTCTTCAGAAATAATTTTATGGTCCTGCATAAGGGCTGAAAAGTTATTCAGTACCTGGATGTGCCAAGAGTCTTTGTATGGCAGCAGTTGGGTCATTTCATCTTTTTTCTAACTTACATACACCTCTGAAGAAGAATACAAATAAAGCATTTCCTCATCACACTTTCATGGTGATAAATTATACACATGCAGCTGTAGGAGGGGAGTGAATAACTTCTACACTGCCAAAAGCCACACTTTGCTATTCCCTCCTTCAGTGTTAATTTCTGTCAGAATATAAGAGTCAAAGATTGACTTGGAGTCACTGATGAGCACTTTGATGTTGATTTAATTGTCATTACAAGCACAACCAATTACAAATGGAGAGTTCTTTGTGTGATTTGATCCAGCTACATCAAGGTTAGTTGTTCATAGTATAACTTCTTAAATGATCTCTGCACCTTCCTTAAATACAGGGGGAGAGAGTTAGTTCTGATTCCATCACTTGGGACTGCTCCATATCTTGGACATGGATCAAGTCTAGTGCCTCAAGAAACAACAAAGCCAGGGCAGTAAGAAGGGGAAATTGTAGTGGATTTTTGTTGAGAAATCTTTCCCATATGGACTGCCAGTTCTAGCCTAGGAGTTATTTTTGTTCTGATGTTAAAAATCTACACAATGATAATCTACAGTAACAAATTTTTCCCAGTTTTTGTGCATGGGAAAACCACATTGACTGGGAAATATCACCAAACTTGTCTGCAGCATACAAAGCAATAATGCAGTTCTGTGAAAGGAAGTGTTTGTAATGAGTGACATCTGTCTCCTTCACAATATCTGACATCTCCATGGCAGTAATTGCCACATTTATGTGAGTAAAATGTTTGATTCTAATGTTTGATTTATCAGTGACAAGCTGCAGAGGGTATGTTACAGATTAACATAACTGATGCTGAAAGATTTTGTAATAACTTGAAAAAGCACAGTAGCCATTCTACTATATGAGTACAGAATAAATTTGTTTAAAACAAGAAATCAATCTGAAACTCTTTGGGGTTCTGAATGTGTATGTGAAAGAGCTGTTTTCATGTAAAAATCAAATTCATGAGAATGAAATGAAATCACTTTTGCTTGTTTGCAAGAGCACTGCCATGGCAGCTGTGTGCCTTTGACCGTGTATCGGGGGTGTAATGCCTTCTTATAAGTAGTCTTTATACTATAAGCAGAATTTTATATATATATGTGTGTGTGTGTATATATATATATATATATACACATACATATACATACATACATACACATATATACATATATATACGTATATATATATACACATATATACACATATATATACACACATATATATACATATATATATATATACATACACACTTTATACTTTATACTAGGTGCTGTGGGTTTAAAAGACAGGTACGACTGTGGGGTTGAAGCTATATGTGTGCTGTGTTCCTGAAGTCTGTTCAGTGAATAATGATCTTCTGGAAATCTGTATGCCAGTACCCAGAAAAGATTCCTTTTTTGGGGCAGTGGGAGAAGAGCATTTTACCTACTGATTTCATGAAACTGTGACTGCATGTCTATTTTACTTTTGGCCCCTTTCCTTCCACTTCCACAAAGATTCCTAAGCCTTTCTACTGCCATGTATTCCTGGTGGTATCTGCCTAATTCCTTTGTAGCAGCTCTTTCTATTCTCTGAGGCTTTCTCATGGCTGTTCAGCACAAATATGGCATTATTATGTATTTTAGCTGGCCAAAAAAGCATAGCTATACCCTAAGAGATTATGAATTCCTGAGAGCCACTTTTTTTTTGTCCTGATCCTTTCAGCACCCACAGACAAAAAGGAAATTCCTATTTTCTTGATGCCACTTTGACTACCTGCCAAAATTTCAAAATTCAGTCTTTGACCTGGTCATAGCATCGTGTTTTTTACACGGGTTTTCTAAGCAATACTTGAATACTTGGGAGAATAATGCTGGTGCCATTTAAACTGATGCTGGACTTTGTGTGTTCTGTAAGTGGTCCGGACACCAGAGTTACAAAAATGCTGACTGCTGCTGACGGCATCAGTGTGGGAGTGTGTGTGCTCCCAGTGGTGTTCATATGTCGTGTTGGTTTGGTTGAGAGCTTCTTTGGCAAGCTGGGACTTAAAAGGGAAATTTTTTTCACCAAAATGACTACTTCCACCTCTGAGATACCAACCACCACACCAACAATAATTACAGTCTGTTCAAGAATGGGATGCTCGACACTACTTTCTATTACAGAAACACGTCTCTTCCCTGTGTATGGCGAATTATAAAACTTCTAAGAATGATTTTTCAGCACATTCCTGCAGGACTATTGCTCTGAGTGATTCTGCTAATCAGCCAGTATTACACCACTGAATCATGATGGTGTTAGAAAATATAGCACCAAAAGAGGAAGGAGTATCCCTTTTCTGCCTTCTGAACCGTATGCTAATTTTTTGTTAATTTTCTGGCTTGGCAAGGCTGTCTGTGTTAAATGTTGGAAGGTGGCTAATTTCTGTGAAGTGCTTTTTTTTCTTTTTCTTTTTCAACTTCTCCCCTTCTTTTCCAGTGACCTTTGTTCTGATGCAGAGAGACAGGATATGCATTTGCATAGGGGTGAAAATTAGCTAAAGAAAGAGGCCTAGATCAAGTGTAACTCATCTATATTGAAACAACCAGAGGAATTCAAAATGGAACACAACTGCTAGGTCAACAAGTTTGCCTGGAAGACCCTTTGACACTTGCCAGAAATAAGAAATTTTGGCAGTGGGTGAACTTTAGAGGAAGTCAGGGAGGGAAAAGAGAGAAGTGAGGGTTTTTTTAAGTGAAACTAGTTATGCAAAAGTGTCTATGATAATTTTATTTTCTGTTGAGTTCCAGTCACAGCCCCAGTGTGTTAGGTTCTGCTCAAAACTAAACATTATCTGCTAGCCTCAGATTTCCCCAAAGCCTGATGTGGAAAACTAGACCCAACCCAGAAAGATGGACAGGCTAGAGTTCTTCCTTTGCCTTTTTTTATGAACTCAAGTAAATTAAATGTGCTGGTGGATCTTGGTCTTATTGGTTGTGTAAACACATGCCCACAGATGCATGCCTCAAAGCAATTTTTCCAAATTACTTGCTTCTGGAATCCCTTTTATCTGATGACCAATGATTCTAATCTGGGTCTGAGAACTTTTGTCAAAACTGTTAGAGTTTTTGATGGGTTTAAATTTTAACAAGTCAGCATTTCCTAATGGGAAAAAAATACTTTTTTGAGAGAGTTCCCATCTGGTAATGCTCAGATCACAGTACCTTGTATCTCTCTGAAATTAAGACAGATGGAATATCTTAGAGCATTTCATCCTGCTCTTCTCATTTCAAATCATTTGTCTTCAGGAGGTGGGACTTTAAGAAACACTGAATCTGGTAATCCAAGTAAGAAAGTCTGAAAGGTGGAAGCACTGAGAGAGAGCATTCTGGGAAGTTACTTAAGTTCATCTCTTAGATCTATAGCTGGTTAATCTGCAGCATTCAGTTTAACAGTTTGACTGCAATGATTCCTCATATGATCAACTGATAAAGAGTTAAGATGTCACTTTTGTTGTTCTTCCTTGTTTCTTTCTTCTTAGTTGATTAGTTTTTTGTTTTGCTTTGTTTGGGGGTTTTGTGTTTTGGTTTTGGTTGGTTGGCTTTGGGGTTTTGTGTTTCTGTTTTAGTGTTTGTTTGGTTTTTGTTGGTTTTTTCCTTCTTGTTTGGCAAAGTGCTCCCTCTTCACTTATGTCTAAGGAGGCTACAGTAGCTTGTGAGTGTCTCTGTTGTCCATGTAGTGAAGAACAAGGTGCAAGTACCCTACTCCTTCATGTCTCCATTCCTCAAAGAAAGGGATCAGAAGATCCTGTATTGATCAGATTGCAGAGACCCTCTCAGAAGAGTCCACTGTTAGTGTATTTGTACCACATCAAGTAAAGGCTCTTAACTTATCCACGACTTCTGACTCTGTGTGTTGCTAATTTTGGACAAGGCAAGGCTCCCTGGTGCAGTGGGAGTTGGGGAAAGGGTGGGAGAATTTTGCTTTCCACTTCAGTCTCTGATTGAAGTCTTTTCCCTATAATAGAGTTGTTTCCTGAGAACCTTGTGTTGATATTGGGCTGAGATCTCTAGGCAGTGGCTTCCCATTTCTTAGTCAATTCTGTTCCAGGATTGCCACATATGTGTAGAGAAAATGTTACATTTACAACATGAAGCTGTGTCAGAGGATGTTTAGGTTGTTTATTTTGGGGCTGTCCTGGCCCTGCACAAGACACCCCAAGAATCTTATCTTGGGCCTAAGAGCACTATCCAAACACTTCTTGAACTCTGCCAGGCTCTCCCTGGGGAGCCTGTACCAGCCACTCTCTGGATGAAAAACCTTTTGCTCATAGCCAGCCTAAACCTCCCCTGACACAACTTGAGGCCATTCCCTTGGGTCCTGCCACTGATCACCACAGAAAAGAGATCAGTGTCTGCTCCTTTGCTTCCTCTTGTGAGGGTGTTGAAGGCCACAGTGAGGTCTCCCTTAGTCTCCTCCCAGCTGAACAGACCAAGTGACCTCAGCCACTTCTCGCACTTCTCACGCTTCTCCTCTCCAGACTCTTCACCATCCTTTGACCCTCCTTTGAACACTGTCTTACAGGTTAATATCTTTTTTATATTGTGGCACCCAAAACTGCCCCCAGCACTCGAGGTGAGGCTGCCACAAAGCAGAGCAGAGTGGGACAATCCCCTCCCTTGCCCAGCTGGTCATGCCCCCCAGGACACTGTCCGGTCAGTACTGCTAGGCACACATGACATGTGTAACCCCAGCTTACAGTAAGAACAGCACACTGGTGGGCTACAGCACAACCCTGACGTAAGTCAGATGCTTAAGTGACTTTCCTTTTTATCCCTCTTTCTCTTCCCGCTCCAAGCTACCCCAGCTGGTTGGTTTATCCAAGGGGAATATCGTATGTTTCCCAAAGGAAACAACTGCTCAGAAATCAACATGTCAGTCTGCTTCAGAGAGGGCTAGTCCCAAGCTGTGTGAACATAAGTGCCTCCAGACCACTTGGCAGCGCCTGTGATTCTTCACTTGCCTTTAAAGCTGTGCAAAGACAGAGTTGTCAAACAATACTGAGCACAGGAGCGTAGGTGGGCTGCTCTCTTGGAGTTTGCTCTCTGTAAAAATTAACATACCCTCTTTTCTTCCTTGGACCGGGTGGAGAAGGAAGGTACTTCAAGAGATGATGCTGTCAGGGGGTCAGGTCTGCAGATAGGCACAGGACCTGTTTTCTTTGAATTATCTCAGACTTAATATAGTGTGGAAGTTGCTTTCTGGAAAAGACCTAAAAATGAAGCCCCAACCAATTTTTGTGAACTTGGATTTTATGCAGCAATGGCTGAACCTTGCCTTCTGTTGCCTCCTCAGTTCTGGACTCTGGTGTCCTTAGATACACTGGTACTGTGTTTTACTACACCAGGTGCTATGTGGTGATGTGTTTGACCCGGTGTTCATGCAAGGAGCTCTTCAACAACAACAACAACCAACACATAAAATCAAAACAAAACAGAAGTGGGGGTGGGGGGGTGGTTGGGGAGGGAAGGAGGAAAAAGGGTTTTTTCTTACAATGTCATTTTCTTACAATGCCAAAAGAGATACGCATCTAGCTGTCAAACTACATGTCTGGTAGCTCTATTTCTTGGCATATTTGTCTTTAACCCTATGTCATCACAAGTGTTGTGGCACAAATCTAAACTGCAGATCATCGTATTCTTATCTTTAAATCCATTCCTTCAATGTGTTAATAAAACAAAAAATCTGTCTGCTTACAGCCCAGTATATTTTTATAACATCAGTAACTGAATTAAGGAGTAAATCTGTGCTCCAAAGACTGTGCTCCTTTAAACCCTCCTTCTTCCAGTCTCATAAGTCCCTTCTCCCTGGAAATTGGGCAAGGCTTTCTTTGTGCTGGCAGTTGCAAGGAGGCAGATCTCCAGGTCAATGCCAGCACATGAGTGAGGAGAAAGCAGGGCCAAGATTTACTCCTTCAGGTCCAGAGGTCTTGACTTCATTTCCTTTTGCTTTTGAGCTGTGCACAGCACTGGAAGGTTTTTTTAATAAGAATGCAAAGCAAAACAAGGCACTGTATTTGGGAATATGTTTTTACATAGAAATCTGGCATACAGAAGTTCTTTTCTTTGACAGGACTTTACTTCTGTGAGGCTTCCACATGCAATATTTAAGAGATTAGGCAGGACAAAATGCCAAGTCATCAGCATTTTCCTTCTGGACTCATGGTCTCTAAAGCCTTGATGCAGTTTGATGTTTTCCAAGTAGAAGCAGTGTTGTTTTTGTGAATATTTACCCATGCTACTTGCTGGGCAAATGCTGAGAGCAGTTTGCCAAAAGGTTTTGCTTAGAAAAGAGGTTTTGATTAATGAGTTTCATAAAGCACGGTTTGCATCAATACACTATCAAAACAGCATCCCTGACATTTGCATGTCACCTAATGTTAGAAGATGTGTTTATTGTGTAAGCTGAAAATAGTAAACCCGAGATCTGAAGATCTTTTTAGAAAGAGCAAATAACGGATCACTGAAATGGGGGTTAATTTCTCCAATTCTCCAACAGAAAAACTGAGTCCATGAGAGCTTGCCATTTCCATCAGACCCCCAGAAGACTGTATTCCTGAGAACAAGATTCACTTATTCAGAATTTCTATGCAGTGTTTCAGCTCAAACTTGTTTGTTAAAAAAATGAAATAAATGCACAATGTGGAGCAGCTCATCAGCTGGGGACAGCTCTGACAACAGTGCTTGAGACTGCACATTTAAGGCATCAGTAACATCTTCCAGTCTTGCTGGCAGGAGAAAGAAGAGAGCACTAATTCTTATTTGTTTATGCTAGTTTGGGCTGTTTTGAATTATTGATATGTCCCTTGAAACTGTCTCTGATCATTTCCCATTGAGCACAGAGGCATGTGGTGGTAAGCAGAGACCTGGCCTAGCTGCTGGACTTTCTCCTGCTGAACTCAGCATCCAAGCTGCTCATAACAGCAACAGATGTTTCTGCTTTTTAAGGTCTGTGGGAACCTCACTTAACATTTTTTTCCCCCCTTCTTCCTTGCAGGAACAAATGCCAATATAGCCGAGATCCAAAAATCTTGACCTCAGCTTTATGTTATTATTGGAAGGTATTGCGACTGGATATCCTATTGTCCATTCCAAGTAATAAGCTGATAGCTTTTAATGCTGTATTTGCTTTTTCACGCATACTTTCTACGTGTTTGTTATTCAGATGCTTCCTGGCAATAAATGAGGGAACACATAATCACTGTTGCCTTCAATGCAAGTGGGGCTGCAAGATTCATCTTGTTTTAAAAGCGCTAGGCAAGCTCAGGAAGAAACTCACCAGCAACTGAAATAAATCATTCCCTTTGTTTTCTTAGTGCTCTAAGCAGTCACCTGGTACATTATATTGCAGGGATCCATGTCAACACTGTGCATAAGGCCTGACTCAGTCCTGAATACAGACATAGATATTTCAGAGTGCTGGGTAGTGCATGTTAAGCTTAAAACTTTCCAAATGAATATCTATACTTAAAATAATATTATTATTACTTATTAAAAAAAAAAGAGGCAAAAATTTTTTAAAAAAACTATTTAAATCCAAGCCTTGCTTAATTTCCTGTATGTCAACAGCATCTGCTTTTGCCAAGGAGACCCTTGCTAGGCAGGAGATTTGCTTTCAAGAAAAGAACAGCTTTATGCCATATTTCCACAGGTAGTTCCTTTGTGTGAATTAACAGCTTTAATTGCCACCAGGAAGATCTTAGAAGCATTCTTGGCAGTACTTGACCAGGAGATGTGCCAAATTCAGGCATCCCTTGGCCTCCCTACCCATCCCAGCATTTTCAAGATGTCAAGGCTCTGCGGAGGGCCTCAGCACTGCTTTGTCCCTGTAAGAGAGCTGGATCTTGATGAGTGGCTGGACATGAGCCACTCATGAGGGCAAAGCTGTGGCTGGGCTGTGTATGAAACACATCCTTGCTTTTGCAGCATAGGCTTTGCCTTCCCTCCTCTCTGCAGTTGCCATCAGGAGCTCAGAAAACGAGCCAACTGGCTGCATCTCACTCACAGAGTTGGGAAATGGGAATGACCTCCTGGGCTTTTATTGGGCACTTGCCATTCCTGGAGGGCAGGAGTGACAAGGAGGCAGTTTTCAGAATCACAGAATCATTTAGAACAGACTTCTGATATCACTGAGTCCAACCTTTGACTGAACACCACCTTGTCAAGTAGACCATGGCACTGAGTGCCCCATCCAGTGGTTTTCTGAACACCCCCAGGAATGGTAACTGAACCACTCCCTGGGAAGCTCCTTCCAACATTTAACAACCCCTTCTGTGAAGAAATTCTTCCTGATGTCCAACTTGAAGGTCTAGTGTGTCACCACCCCAGGTAGGCTCACTTACCAGCTGGGTCAGGAAGTTCTCTTCCACACTCTCCAGGAATCTCCCAGACCTCCTCCTATCCCCTATAAGTTTTCAGCAGATATCTGGCAAGCCCAAGTCTCCCACAAGAAAGAGGGCTGCCAATGGTGGAACATTATCCAGGCACTTACAGAATAGTTCATTCTCCTCTTCACCCTGGGTGGATGGTCCCTAACAAACTTCCACCAGCATATCTGCCTTTCTAGCCCTTCCCTTGATTCTTACCCACCATCACTGTCCTTGAGTGCTCTACAGCCAAAACACCTCCTGAAATACAGATCCACCCCACTGCCTGTCCTTGCTCCCCTTCTGAAGAGCTTGTAGCCACCTACTGCAGCTCTCCAGCCATGAGAGTCATCCCACCACATTTCCATGACTGAGTCATGGCTTTCCTGCTCCTCAGCAGCCTCCAGCTCCTGCCAGCTACACACACTGTGTGCATTGGTGGAGGATAACGAGCAGGAGGAGGGCAAGTGGGATCTATCTGCTATGGTGCCCAGCAAAGGAAAAACAATTATTTCTCCCACAAGAAGTTTTGCCACTTTTTCTTTTTGATCACCTGTTGTCACAAGCCCAAGCATGAATATGGCTCTTGGTGGTGGTCTTACAAGACTATGAAAGAATGATGAATGAATTCATCATTGATACAATAATGGTTTAAGGTTATATGGGCTGCAGCCAATCTGGGCAATCTCAGAATTAAATGATTTCCTGTTTGGGTGAAAAAGAAACGGTGGTTCTTTGTTTTTGTGGATGGGGCTCCCAGATTTCTGGCCAGTGACATTTCAGCTGATTTAGATGTTTCATGACTCTGCTATGGAAATGGGTGCTGTTGTTGCTGTTCTGCCCAGGGCTGGCACAGGGATTAAGGTCTGTCAGCCCCACATGTAAAATACTGTGCTGGAAGGAGAGCAGGGAACCTAGCATGGGAAACACAAATTCCCCAAGCTTCCTGATATTGCTGTTTGTTTGGAGATGGCTTAAGATGTAAAAATAAGTCTGATCTGTCAGTGTTTGCTTTACTGAATTTTTTACGTGCTGGTCTGGTACAGTGCAGCTCCTGTGTATCCTGCCTGGCACACAGCACCCATGGGACAGCAGATGAGACCAGATTTCACCCCTGGGATTCAGCAGCTGCAGGGCATACAAAATTTGACCCTTCTCTGTCCTGGCCATGTTGGTGGTGTAACATAAGGTCGAGTGCTGAGATGATTCCTGTCAACTTCCTCTGAAGCTAATCCTTCTGCAGGATGGAGCTCAGCATGGAACTGCTGGGTGGGATGTTGTCAGCATCTCCTGGGGGCCTCTTGCAGTGGGTTCTGTTCCCTTCCTTGTCTGGCACTAGTCACTGCTGCTCTCCTTGCATGAGCTCAAAGGAGAGCTCTCAGCTCACTGCAGCTCAGAAACAATACCATAAAAACTGCATTGAATTTCAAAGGTTTCACAGGATTCAGAAATCTCCTTTCATCAGCTGTTCCTTCCAAACATCACGTTTTAAAATTCTTTAAATCTATTTATCTTTTTATAAATTCTGTTTCAAGGCTAGATCTTGTCCGGCATCTCTGGCACGGTCTCTGCTCAAATCCCTGCTTTCTTGCTTAGCCCCTGAGAGTTTTCACCCCTTCCAAGGTTAATTAATGAGGTTAAGTTTAAAATGAGGCACAGTTCCAAGTATGAAAAGATTAAAGTGTAAGCAGACGCTTTGCTTTGTCTGTGAAATCTGACTTTCAGTGCATCTACCCCTAGAAGCCAGCTCAAGATGGAGACTTCTCTGGCCTTTGCCTCACATTTCAAGATGCTTGTCACATAGCTTTTGCTCAGAGATTTGTGATTTAAAAATGGCAAGGAAATGTTGAATAGAAAAGACATGGCAATAAAGTCACAACTTACATGAATGAATGTGGCTCTGTATGTTGTAGTTTCAGAATGACACCAAGTAGATGGGCTTTCCAAAGCCTTACTAAAGTAAGAGCAAGGGAGTACATTACTAAATGCCTCCATATTTTATAGGGATGATACCTTTACAATAATGGAGATCCTAATACATATGATACATTGTCTGCCAGTGCATTTTTAGATATACTCTCAAATGCAAAGACTCCCTGCATTCTTATAGCAATTAATGCAATAATGAACTACATGGACCTTGTGATTTAGCATGCCAATGGAATATTCACACTGGTATTTTTTTTAAATGTGTATGAAAGCACACCTGTCTGCTGTGTGCCTAGGGAAGAACCAAAGGGACAGCAAAAATTTTGCCTTCACACAGTGGCAGTAGAGACCTTGGGTTAAGTCCTGTTGCTGGTGGCTGGGTGTGCTGATAAGACACCACTTTGTCAGTTGCCATAAGGAGGTTTTTCAGTCTCCCTTCAGATTAATATAAGTAGAGATATCATAAACAATTGGTAGTCTATAAGGAGATTTAAAAGTGAATAGCTGCTCAGTCTGAATCTAGGATATAGGAGAAGGAAGGCATTTTTAATAAAAGCAGGGATGAGGTTTTCAAGAACTAGGACTCCAGACTCCCACTGAGAAGTACTCTTTCTCTAGCTCAGTGAATTTCAGTAGCTTGTGTTTCCAATATCGATACCTAAAGTATTTCTTTTTTTCTCTGCTTTTTTTTCTTTCTTTATGTCTGTATATATGAATTTTCTGGCTCAACTGTGAAGTGTAAAATTCAGTTTAAACTTAAGAATTACTTCAGCTGAAATAAAACTACAGTTTTCAGGGGCAAAGTGGCTCATAAAGGAAATGCCTTTGTGTATCCTGTTGGAAAGCTGGAGAAAGAGCCTGTCTTCTCTCCCATGTCCTTTCCCTCTCTGACATTAATAGTTTTGCATTTGACCCCAGAGTCAGTGGCATCAGGAACAGACCAAGGGTCTCTTTCTTCTGGATTCTGGGCATCCTAAACCAAATCTACATTTAGCAGTGACTTTTCATAGCCTGGCAGGATGAGAACATTTTTACCATGATTAGCAACTCCTTAGGGGATTTTTATGGACATAAAATGTGATGAACGCCACTGTACATTGTGTAAGGATAAGTTAAGAAGGCAGACTGCTTAACTTGTAGTGACCTCCCCCAGAATTATGATAGCACAGCGGTATAAATCTGCAGGTCAAATGTTTCCTTCCCTGCAATGTAATAAACATCCTTGTAATTTACATTGAAGTAGCTGGTGATGAAATGTGCCTGAAGCGCAGATGTGTGCGAGGCAGCGGCCCTGGGGGTTCCCATGGGAGCGGTGCTGGGATGCTGTCTGCACAGGGACTGGCTCCAGCCCTGGGACAGGACCTGTGCCTGCTTGCTGTCCCCTTCATCCTGTGCTAGAAAATTCCTTCATGCAATAGGTGTCCTGATGTGAGACTGGTTCTCAAAGACTCTGTGGCAACACTAGCAAATATCTCTGACAACTGGGCTATTCTGTATTAGTTTGGCTTGAGTGTGGAGTTTTTGTTTGTTGGGGTTTTTTTAAAGCTTGGATGTTTTCTACATTCCATTTGCAGGCTGAATGGAACAGTTCTTATCATAAACCTGCTTCTCTCATCAAATTCTTTTTTTTTGCTCTTTCCTTTCTTTGTGTGTTTTGTTGGTAGTTTTTGTTTAGTGGTTTTTAACATTCACATTCTATTTGCTGTTATCTGGATAAATGGTTTTCCTGAATCATGCTAAATGTTTGTGATGTTCATAATGGCACCATCAACAGATGGTAAATGTATTATAGCACCACCAAAATACTGTGGTGTGGCTACGAATAATTTGGGATGTACTGCCATCTAATGGCTTTGCTGACAGTAAAGGAAATTCCAGAGTAAGCTTGGCTCCTATTAGATTCAGAGAGAAGGTAAAAGGTTTTCAGTTCCTATGTTGAAAAGTGTATTTAAATTACATTGCTGAAGAGAATGTGTGCAGATGTGGCTAATTTTTGACTATTTGAAGTGCTGCAGTGTTTCATATCCCTGCTCTGGTCTGCCACAGGAGTCAGTAAGCAAATAAAGGGACACATTTTTATTTCACTGGCATATAACTTGAAACATTCTTGAGTCTGTGTCATTAAACTTAATGGTGCTTCTTTAAACAGAAGTTCAACAATTTTGCATTCCAGTTTCAGAGAGGTCTTCCTTTGGCTATAGCTTGACCTCTCTTAGTGGTAAAACAGAATAAATAAATGCAGCCTGTGGCACTCTGAAAAAAAAGCGTTTGTCAGCATGATCTCTCACCTCCTCTGCTGAAAAAACCCTTCTAAACACCCTTCCTGATGCATTTTTATTATGTGCAGGAAAAATACATGCTCCCAGCAAGTCTTCAAATATTTCTACTGAGCAAAGAGATGTCTTTTTGCTGCCAGTTATTAGCCATGTTGAAGCCTGAGCCTCAAGAGCCACATCCAGCTGGCCACAAGCAAAACAGCTGGTGTTCAAGGTAGTCCTCTGGGATCCTGCCTGGGAAATCCCACAGAGAGGGAGCCACGGTTCTGCCTGAGCTTTGTACAAGAATATGACTGTTGCTTCTGTTGATGGTCAGGAAAAACAGTAAATGATTAACAGTGAGAAGTGTCTTGCTTCTGCAGCCCCTGCTCTGGCTCTGTTCCTGCACCTTGTGGAGTGCTTTGTGGAGCTGCCCTGAACACACGTGCACACCCTGTGTTTCTCTCACTGGACCTGAATTCAGCTCCCCTGACCTTGTTCTCTGTGTATGTGCATCCCTGGCTCATGATGCTCTGGATGCATCTGGTTGGTGCCCCGCTGTCCAGGAGCACACATGGGGCACAGGGGCTGATGCAGAAAGAGAGATCTGGGTAGAAGAAACCCTGCAGCTGAAGCAGGACTGGAGTGGGCGTTTTCATCAACTCTGCACCACCCAGGGAATGGCTGCGCTTTTCAAATTGTTGCTTGATCAATTTAAAGTGATGATTATTTGCTAGCCCCTCTCCTTGGAGCATCACTCAGCAGGCCTGTGGAGTATGAAGTGCATGGCACACTGTCCTACTGACCAGTCTGTTTGCAGCCTCTTAATCCTCTTGTCTTCCTTCCATCAATCCCCTTGATGACCTCAGGGGAAAGAAGTAGAGTAACTTCTCTTTCCTGCTGCACTTACTCAGTGGCAGTCCTGTGTGCATGTCTGATATACAGAAAGCATAAACTGAAGATGGTCTTAAAAAACTGTGTATATCTCTACTATGGTTCACATTTCATGCTAAAGTAAAGGGGTGTAGGAAGGGTATGGCTGCATGAAAATGTAATTATTACAGAAATAGGAGTTTTTTTAATGGCCCAACTGGGTAAATGGTATAGCTATGAGATTAACTTGCTTAATTCCCTCAAGATTTGAAAAGTTAAATTCACATTCAAGCTCTCTGACATAAACAGTTTACATATTTATTCAAATCCTTTTCTTTAAAGAAAACAGACAATATTGTGCTAAAGTTAACTATGCACAGGATGGCCCCTGTGAGTGCAAATGATTCTAATGAAATGAAGGAAATTCTCAAAGTGTTTGAAGACCACTCTGTCAGTGTTCAGTTGACTGCATCCCTCTTCAGTGCTACAGACTCAGGACTGGTCAGTGCTATGGACTTGTTCCTCTGGGGAAGCGAAACCCTGCACAGCCTTCGAAGAAATAACTGCTGGCAGTAAAAAAGTCACTCTGGAAATATGCACAGGGAAGTTAAATATAGTAAAGAAAATTGTTCTCTGCCCTGGGGAAAGCATGTAAAAAAGGGTTATGGGTCAAAAGGGAGGGCTTTCTTCTGTGCAGTAAGAGGACCAGAGAACAAGAAGCACAGACTGGAGTTTGTCAGTGTGTGCAAAGTTTCCAGTAAAGAGTGAGTTGAGACAACTACTCAGGCATGACCTCTTCCTACCAGCCTACTTGACTGAACCTTAGGCTGAACCCTCGGACAGAAGGCTTCTGGCAATATTGCACATACATGTTTCTTTCCAGCTTCCTCAAGCTTGCAGTTGTTTAGTCCTGGCCAAGGATCTTCCCTGGTCCTAATTGATTTGCACCCAAGGTCACCTTGGCTTAGGCCCTGCATGCCCAATGGTCACTGTGTTGTTTTAGGAGTGATTTATCCTCCTACACCCAAATGAGCTCTCTGTCCCTGTGTTTGATAGTGCACGCACAACTGGGAAATTCAATTTTTCACTTGAGCACCGAAATTCCACTAGGGATGAAGTTCTGCTAAATCTCATGTAACTTTGATCATTTTGAATGAAATGTCAGTTGCCAACAGGAGGTCAGAGGAAGTAATTTAAACTGATTGCTTGTAAAGGAAGCTATCAGTTAGGGTTTAATGCATTTGGCCCAAGATGAACTTTAAAACACGATCTTAAATTGCTTTTAGGTTGGTCTTCCTCTGAGCCAATTCCAGCAAGAATAGCGTTGCTGTACAAATGCAGTAACTGTTTTAGAAATTAGGTTTTGAAAGTCTATCCTAAAGGACTTGTACAGCACAACAGCAGTCAGGAAGAGCAAGGGGATTTTTCCAGTACAAAAGGAACTGCAGAAAATGGGAGGAGTAGCTTTTCTGTATACATTGCAGAGATAAGGCAGCAGGAATTATTTTGAAAGTCTTCATCTCAACAAAATAAAATGTGATGTTACCTACCTGCCTGCCCTTTTTCACAGTTTAGCAGCTCATTTGCACCCAGTTTTGGATTGGGATTGATGGATTTGAACCCATTTAATGCAATTTAATAATTTAAGTAATTTAATACAATGGAGTTGGGAACCTGTGAATGCTATTTCTCCTTTGGTATTTCTTTCCTTGCTCTTCCTACTCAACTCTGCCTTTCCTGAGGCAATACAAAAACCTCTCCCACAATCAGGCTTAGTGCTCCCATCTGCATAAATCCATTTTCTCACTCAACAGATGTGTGATGTGTAAGAGTCACTGCAGACAGCAGCAAAATCTCCATTCAGCAAAAGTCATCAAAACTTCTGCTTACAACCCAAAAGGCTCAGTTCTCAACAGCCTCTTCTGGATTCATACACAGCTGCTGGCTCTTAACACATCCTGTGTGCTCAGTTCTCCCCCACTCACCGCAGAAGTGTCAGCAAAGCTATGGGCACTTGCTAAATCTTACAGTACTGATGCCCTGAGTTGATTAACAAATTGTTAGTAATTGTTTCACCAGGTTAGTGTCCCAAGCATGTCCCAGGCATAGCCCACGGCTGTTCTTGTCATGGAGGGTGTCCTTGCTCAGGCAGCTAGGCTAAAGCTAAGCTCACATCAGTTTAACCTCTATGTCCCTTTTGGAAAGAAATTTGTTCTTTTACTTATGCTCATCTTACCTTGATCATGTTTTTCACATTACCTGAGCCACCCCTGGCTTTGGGACTTGAGTGTCTGTAATGGCCTCTTCATTTCTCTTTTCCATGCTCTCCCTTCCTGCTGCATTTAGAGGCTGGAATGATGTTAAAGTCCATGTGTGATGAAATTAAGTCAACGTCTTTCTCTCAGCTGTTTGTTTCTGGCAGCTGGCCCTCCACACCAATGGGGTAGGTCAATAAAAAAACTATGAGTGTGAGGAAAAGATGAGGAGAACTTCTGCAAAACCTGGGATGCCTCTGGGTGTAAGAAAGGCCCTGTGAGAAAGACCTAGTGGTTTTTGTCATTGGAGCCTTTTCTGAAGCAAAGCCAGACACATCTCACAGCCAGAAAGCAAGCTGGGTCAGAAAATTGGCAGAGCTTTTGGTTCCATTTTGGTCTTTGTCTGAAGCTCATGGGCTGTGAAAGGTGAGCTCCCCTTCCCACCACTGCACTTGGAGGATTGAAGTGTTTATGGTGATGGCTGGGGGAGTGAAAAGGGTTTTGTGTGGAAAGCTGAGCTACTGGGATACACTAGTATGGGATGAGCTGTGGTGGGTAGAAGGCCATTTCCATCTCTGCTCCCTCATCACAGGCAACTGCTTTGAAGCAGGGGAGGATATCCTCTAGAGGAGATGGTTTTCCATGTGGTGTTTTTTTCACTATGAGGCTGCAAATGCTCACTTCCCTTGGGGCTCCATCTGTACATGATGTCAGATGCCACCAGCAGCTCATGGGCAACCCCCAGTGGCTGAAGGGGCAAAAGAAGGGATAGTATTGCCATAGAGCTTTTCATACTTAAAGTTCTACAGAAGTGGGCAGGATGCTGGCAGAGCGTAGCTTAAGAATTCACAGCTGTTAAACTGAGATTTTTATAGAGTTTGGAGGGGGAAAATATCCTTCTTGTATTCAGTCCTAATTTATTGCTTTTGTCTCCTATTCCCATTTTTGATTGCTGGGGTGACAGAAGACATATTGAAGACATATTTCTCCTAATTTACATGGCTTGTTGTCCTCAGAAACACAGGAAAACAATGAGCAGTTTTCCACTGCCATTGTGCCCAGTTAAGTCTGCATGTTTCATTTGCATGCAGAAATTTTGTCATTCACAGGTTTCTAGTATTTCCCTTTCTCTCCTCTGCTCTGGCTCTGCTCTCTGCAGCTCAAATAGATGCATCCCAGGCATTTGCATGGATCCAAAATATTTTGAATAAGAAAACTTGTAATTTGATCACAAATTAACACTTAGAAAACTCTGCTGTAACTTCAGTCTGGTTATTCTTGCAGCCCTCACACAGGCCAGGTTTTTATACTCTACATTATTACATAGTTGAACAGGTGTCTTGGAAGTCCTCCTTTTGTCTTACCCCTTCCTTCAGCCGTCCTGGCTTGGCTGTGACCAGCTGAGGGTTTAGGCTCTCACTATTGCACTGTGCCCCCAACCCACATCCATGGGAGCAGGCAGATTCCCAGGGCCAGTTGATAGCTGATGCTATTGTCATCTGAAAGTTGTCATCTTATTTTCCCTTCCCCTACTCACCTACAGCCTAGATCTAATTTTTCAAAGCAACAAAGTCCTTAAAATTCAGCCGGGCATTTCCTGTTTGTAGCTCTTTTGGCCGTATTTTGACCATATTCAGCCTTAATGCTTTTTTTTGAAGACAGAAATATAGAGGAAGAAAAACTGCTATTGAATCAAGTCCAGTTTATTGATCCTTAGGAATATTTTCTCCCTTGCTGCACTAATGATGGCTCTTTTGTATGAGACATGATATATTTCTGTGGCATTCACACAACCTTTTGACCTGAAAGTTAGCCCAGCCTTTTACTAAATGCCAACTTCCAGGTAACTGTCCGTAGAGCAAAGAGAGACCAAATTCTCATGAAAACTCCAGTAAGGGACAATCTGGAACATTCAGAGCAGTGATTGTGACTGGTCCAGGGGAGCAGATAGAAATGATAGCTGGATAGATAGATAGATAGATAGATAGATAGATAGATAGATAGATAGATAGATAATTCATCACTACTTTTCTTTGATATCAGGAAAGGCAAGCTAGCTGTGCTGCATTTCAGTTGTGAAGGGCTCACCAGGGCTTTGGCAGCATCTGAGAGTCAAATTACCAGGGGCTTTTTCAGCACAAGCTAGGATTGCCCAACACATGCTGAATGTCAAATTACTTTACTGAAATTGGTAAAGGCTGCAGTAAATCAGGAGTGACTGAAGAGTAACCACATATGAACTAGTTTGCCAGTGTGTTGTGCTATTAATGATTACCCACCCTTCGTTAGAGAAGGAGAGAAGGAGAAGCACAAGCAGCACAGCTGGTGTATCTAACCATTAGCCAAGGGATGTTTTCCCTTCTGTTCTGACTGAACTGCTAAGGGGGGAAGGTGCTGTTGGGTTTACACATTAATCATACCCAGTGTGAAGTGGCTGATGCCACCAGTCCCTGGAATGGGAGCCCGACACCTCAGGGGAATTGTCACCTCAGCTCCAAACCAGTGCTGCTGGGGGGCGTGTAGTCACCCACACCAACTCAGGGAAGGAGTGGGAATTCTGGGATGGATGGGTGTGTGGAAAGACAGAGAGGAAAAATGCTTGGAGGAGAAGGCAGCAAGCCAGTAATGAATGGCATAGAGGGCAGGGTTGTCTTGTCCAGGCCACACATGGGAGTCTTCAGACAGACGCTCCTCAAACATTTCTTCTCCTCTGCAGAGGCTCTTGGCTGGTGATGGGGCTGACCTCAGCCAATGGACACACTGTCTAAAACCAGGGCAGGTACTGAATAAACAGGAGCCCTCCTGAGCTGCTCCTTGGCTGATCCTCAGTGCTGGCCTGGAACCTGGGACAGGGTCTGGAGGGTTGCCTCAGAAAGAGGCAGAAAGCAGCAGTGGGGTGAGGCCATGCTGATGCATCCCGCAGCCAGTTTCCGTGCTGTGCCTGCTCTGACACCACGTCTGACAGTCTGATTGCTTGTAGGGGCTGCTCGGCTTGGAAAGGCGTTATCCCAAGGGTAACATTCTGTACACATTCTTGTAATTCATCAAAACCCCCTTTGCTCTCATGGCAACTAGCCACCTACATGTATTTAATCCAAAAATAAGTGTTGTAGATTATAAATAGCTCCTGCACACACTAGGAACGTATTTCAAGGAAATATTTTGACAAGATGCCTGAAAGAAGAGTCAGTTAGAGAAAGCAGCTTGGTTCAGCTAAGTGCCAAGGTATGCATTGCTAATTTCCCCTGTTGTTCAGTGGAAATGAGTTACTATCGTGATTGTTCCTTTGCTTGCTGCTTTTTTCTGGCCATAATTTTTTAGACAGAAAAATAGATGACCTAACTTTGAAAAGTAATAGCTGCAGAGGTATAATACAGAAACACCATTTTTTGAAGTATTGATATCCCACTCACCTCTTTAAGAAATCAAGCTAAATATAAACTATATACCATTCCACAGATATTTTTTTTTTCTCTGAATGTTTGTCTTTTTTGGTTTTTTGGATTTTGTTGCTTGTTGGTTTTTTTGAACTGAGATACAGACCTGGAAAAGCTATTACTTGATACATAGCAAAAAAAGAGAAACACAATTTTGAAATACAGCATTCTGGCTGCAAAAGACCATGTGGAATTACAAGAACAGTGTAACTTAATTCTCCAGTGTTTTGGTCCTTCCAGACCGCTGCTGAGAGATGCTGAACATTGTAAAGGACTTTAATAGAGATGATTGATTTATTTTTCATTTTGCAAGAACTTGGATCCCTGTTATCACAGTGCCCCGAGGCCCTAGACACCTCACTGTGTATTTCCTTGAGGACACCTGGAACATGCACATCATAAATCACTGGGCACTGCCAGACATTTTGAGTGACCTTCTTGTAAGATGCAGAAGATCAAGCCCTGCCTGATTGTAGCACTAAAGGACCTGCAAAGGGGTAAATGTGGAAAGAATGTACCTCCCATTCATAAAGCACACACAATTTCTCCTTGTGGCAAATTAGCCTTCCTGTGACAGACAAAGATTAGGACTCTTTTAGCCTGAAGTCAAACCAGATATAAATTGCTTGTTTTGGAGAGAAAGTTCCTTCTCAAGGAAAAATTCTGTATTTATCCTAACAATTAACACCTCAATAAATGGACATCAGTATGTGGATTTTCCCCTTTTCTGGCAGGAAAATTGTCTTTCCCAACATGCTCAGTTTGCTTCCTGCGTGTTCTTGACAGACTCTGAAATCTCCCACTTCTATCACTGAAAACAGAAATTCAGCACTTTAGAAGCTCAAAAGAATAGATTTTTACAATTCCTTTTCATCACTGATTTTCTTCCCTTCAGGTGATCCATACCACTGCCTTAAACTTCTCAATCTTTGGCCATCATGAAATAAACACTCAAAGATTTAGAAAATTTTGTGTACATTTCACACAGCCATCCACAGAATTAGGGAGCATTCACTGTTAATCATGGAGGGTGCCTGGAGATTCATTTTCCTGCAATGAATATGCCAGAGCCTATTTCTATGTAATTTATTGTTGATTTGTCAGAGTGGTCAGTCCTCACAGAAAACAGCCTTTTATCTCTGACACAACCAGCACAGCTTTAACGGGAAGGGACTCTTTAACTGAGACAGTTTAAAAACACTTGCCTTTTGACCCCTTTCTTTGAGATGTGATTGAATGTGTGGAGTGTTTTTGCAAGGAGTGCAGAATAAATAAGCAGTGAGTGAGCTGTCACAAGCTGTGGAGTGAAGGTCGTATTCTTCTTTTTCTTTTTTTTTTTTTTTTTTGCCTGTGTTTTGCTAGATTAACTTCAATGAGATGGGTGACTGGTCTGAATCGAGCCCATTTCTGTGATGAGTTACATGTGTTGCTCCATAGGGCAGAATGAAACTCCTCAATAGAAGCTGCCTTATTTAGAAAGAAATCATATGGAAAAAAAATGTATCAGAACTAATAAGTTCTGCAACAAAACCAGCAGGAGATTAAAAACATAAAGTATACAACCATTTCCATGTCAGGGAAAGCAGCAATGTCACTGTAAAATTGTTGCTTCACTTTATGCCAGGTTGATTTTCAGTTTAAATAACCTGCCCAAGTCTGAGTGTGTGTGGGGGGGGGTTATATTTGTGTAAAGTTCATTTGCCCACTTATAAATTACATGAGAGTTAAAACATTCCTTCCTGGGTAGATTTAAAGGTAAGGGTCGAGGGGTTGTGCTTGCATGAGTGTTTGACCCAGGTTTTCCAAGGAGGGCAGGTGCAGTCAGCACCCCAGGAGAGGCAGATTTCAATCTGTGGCATACCAATCATCTCTGAAGCCTCCCTGCACCTGGCTTTGCCCATAGCTACAAGAGCTATGATTCCATAGCCATATGAACAAGGAAGTTTTGCTCCCCAAGAGTGCTCAAAAACTGGGATTTTTATCCAGTTGCATCTGTGTTAATGCATCTGCCACTGGAGAGTGCCCACGGCTCCACAGGAGCTTGAGCCAAAGAAAACACGTCCTGGGGGAGATGCCACAGCAGGGACACGTGTACAGAGTCTCCAGGCTGCATTTGCTTTGGCACAGGCTCCAAGGATTGCCATCAGCAGAGCAGCATGAGGGCTGCTTTGCTTCCCCCTCTGTCACAGGCCTTCCCCAGCTCCCCTGCATAGCTCCAAGTACGGGAGTACCCTGAAGGAATGCTGCAGTGAGCTATGGAGAAGCAGCTTTCTCACAGGTGTAGCTACAGCTACCTGAGCTGCCCAGAGCTGTGTCAGGCCATAGCTGCAAAACAGCTGCACAGCCCATGAGATAATGTTTCCTGCTCTGCAGGTGGGATGGCAAATCTGTGGGAGGCTCCATCTATGGGCTCCAGACCACGGCAGATAATTGAAATGTCTGCAAGTTGCTGTGGATTGGGCTCATCACCCATCCACATGATAAACATTTTGGTTTAGGTTTGGTTTAGGAAGGACAGTGTGCAACACTCCTTGAGGAAATCTGCATTGGGAGCAAGTATGAAATTATTGTTACATATGCTAATATTCTATAGGATGAAACATAATTTCTATAAATACCCAGCATTTTTTTCTGTTTTAAAGGTGTCTATCTATTTATCTGATGATACTGTCAGAACAAATAAATGCCTGGGACTTTATTACTATATTTAATATATTTTATTTATTTATTTATTTATCTATATATTTATTTAATTATTATCTATTATTTAGACTTTATTATTTATTAATCACATGTGTGGCTTGATGCCTTAGTCACTGGAACATTTTTCCTAGCATTTGAAAACCATTGCAAGAAGCTATTTTCCTTTATGAGCAGTATTCTGTACTGCAAAATAAAGGCTTGTCAGTTAACCACATGTTATTAAAAACAAACAAACAAAATATCCCACCCTTTATTTGTAAATTTTCAGTTAGCATGGGTTTTTCACTAAGGTCGTCTCTTGCTCAAGCCTCTGTGTCTAATCTCTGCACTATTTGGCACACAGTTTGCAAAATAAACCCCAACACCTTGCTGGGCATCCATCATAATCCTAATGGGTTGATGGTGTCAGTCTGGACATTTACAGGCTGCTTCCGTGGCATGCACACACAGCAGTCATGAGTGTTGCACGTCCTTTGCCAACAGGTTGCGTGCTAGAACAGGGCTGCCACAACTTTTTTAGTCAAAGGACACCTTTGGCTTGTGGAAAAGAAGGAATACTTCCCAGGACCATCTTCCTCTGTGCTGCCACCACAATGTGCCTCTGCAAATAAAAGAACAAGTGCTCAAATTTTAGTTCCATTTTGTATAACCAGATCTAGTTCCCCACCTATTCAGTTTCTTCTACATACATGTGAGAACTGCCTGATGTCAAAAAGGGATTTCTGGGTCAGTGACCTCCCTTCTCAGCAACCAGGGCTTCTAGAACATGACACTGCCATGGGATGCTCATCAAAGGAGCAATTTAGGTGGATAACTTTGTAAACTTCAGAAGCACAGTGCCTTCATTCTGACTTTTACAGAGGCTGGATACAAGGGGTCTGTTTTTCTTGCTGTCCATGCACTTACAGCAGTGTCCCAGGCCCTTCAAAGGAGCCCAGACCAAAACGGAGCACATATGAGCTGCAGAGGTCAATGGTGTTTGATAGCTGGGATGCCATGGAAAATTTCACATTCTTCAGCTTTAATCTCTTATAACAAAATGGAATTCAAACCTAACCCCCAAAAAAATAAGTCAGGTCTGGTTAGTGTGATGCCATGTCCTGTGCATCCATCAGGATTTGTTTTTGGTGGATTAGTGCTCTCATTTATGTGTTTTCTTCTTGGTCAGCAGTGTTATTGTTTTAGCTGATACTTTCAAAAGGTGTTTATTTTTGCTGCTAATCTAAGATGAGCCCTGTAATTATCTGTGAAATAGAAGCAATTCCTTTCTGTAGCTGTGATGCTCTCTGGAGATAGTGCCTGATGGTCGCCATTTCATGTTTTCTGACATGCTTTTTTCCATGGCTATTGTCAAAACAGTTGCATCACATTTCAACTGCCTTGGTCCTTCATTGACATGTTTTACCAAAAATGCCTCTGACAAAAAAGCAAAGACTTCTAGTCTCCTAGATGGATTAAGTGCCGTTCTGGTGTTTGTGATGAGAAGTATCATTCTCTGCCTCAATATTTTTATTGAATGCAGGTTGGGTTGGTTATTTTACATGTTGGGCTGTAGCACAGAGGAAGACAGCCCCTTGAACTTACAAGGCTAAATAAATAGATTATTTTAACTTTCACAGTTTCACATCTTTTCAAGTGGCAAAAGGATGGCTGGAACAAAGAGGTAAGAAGATCAACAGCCTTTCTCCAGTTTTCAGTCCCACATCACCTTGTCCTCTGCTCTTTGCCACCCAAACATAACGTGGAGCTTCTGTGGCTATGCCACTGTTTTCTCAATTCTTTCTACCTTTTCCCTGCTCTGGCAGATGCTTTGGTGGGTGCTCTACCATCATCTTTCAGGATGTTATACACATTTACCCCAGGCAGACATTATGGTTCCCTAACATTTCTTCAGCCTTTTTTCTTCCCTGCTTTTCCTTTGCATCTTCTTCTTTTTTTCCTGCACTTTCTCCCTCCTCCTTTCTGCCCCAAACCTGCTTCTGGGAGATCATTTCTGAGAGCTTTTGCATTCACTCCTAGCCTTTGCTCTGCCTGTTTATTCCTTGCTTCACACAGCCTTTTACAGGCAGGGTAACTCTCTTGATCATGTAGAGGTTAGGAAGAAATTCTGTCTCTATCTAGGGTGAGACAGAGACACAATCATTCAGGAATTATTTTTTTTCTCTGTTATCTGGGTCTGACTTTTTTTTCTGATATGGAACACTGCTCTAGGTGCCTCCTGGAGTTCCTGTGGCATGGGAAATCTTTACTACCCAAGCCTGGGTGAGTGTATAGCATCTGAGATTGGATTGTGAAATATTCCTTGAGAGTGGAAGTCTGGATGTGGACTTCCAGGTTTAGTTTGGGCATTCACCTGGAAGGAAGCCTAATCCATGAATGACCAACATGAGGCCTTACAAAGTATCCTCCTAAGATCCCTTGAAAATCTCTGTTTTCCGTCTGTTTACACCTTCAGCCTTGCTCTGATGTCCCTGAACATGTCATGCTGACAGCTGGAGACCTGGTACTTGATCCAAACACAATGCTGTAGTGGGATTAAGACTATTTACAATAACTGGTTACTTGCTTTATGTTTGAAGCAGATGGAAAATACACCAATGAAAATGTCATTTTTAAAGGGATCAAGAATAATCACAGTTCATGCTTCTGAAGACTGCAGTGAAATATCTGAAAAAAACAACCAACCAACCAACCAAGAAAATTCCTGTGCTTCCCTGCGTCCACCCTTCCTCTCCAAACATCATGGTCATAGCTCTTTTAAGGGTGGGAATAGAAAGGGGGTACAAATAATCTTACATGATTAGGATCACTATCAAAGTTTCCAATCTCTTGTCTGCATTTGTATTGAGCCTAATACAACTGCCCTGGTGGAGATCAGTGAGTAGTAGATAGTTAATAACTGCTCAAGATCTTCATGCGTGCAAACAAACTGTATTTCTAAGGAGTCAGGGGCACTCTGAACACCCTTCTCCTCATGTTCAGAGGCTGTGCTTTTCTACTACAGAAAAAGCCTCTTAAGAGGCAGTGATCAAGTTTTGCTTCTAGGCTATTCCGGTTACCAGCAGTATCCAGAAAAGAAACTTGAATTTGTATTATTAGTTCAACAACATCATTATGAATGAACCACAGGAAACAATGCATCTTCTTCCTATGTAAACAGTATAAATAAAACTTCTGATAAGCACTTTACTGCATTGAATTCCTCATTCTTTTCTTTGAGAGTGTTCCAAAGTTTAGTGTGCAGCTTAATCAACTTCATACGTGCTTGAGTCGGGCAAGTCAAAACTAACATGACCCTGCACAAGGAAAAGCATCCCTCGCACGAGAAATCCCATTCTGCTTATTTACTATATATGAAAACAGCCCCAACCATTCCTTCCCTGAGGCAACAGGAACTTTTCCATGTTTCCTTAACCACCATCACCCTTCAACACTTTTCAGGAGGAAAGCCTTGTTCTCAGGATGACCCTGGCTGCATGGTCATTAAAGCTGAGATGGAGCTCAGAAGCAGAATGACCAAACCTCCAACTTTAATGTATTCAGCTGCAGTATAGTTACCAATGGCAAAGTATGGTGCTGTTTAACTTCTCTTTTCTGTCAACTATTGATCACCCTGAAATTCTTTTGAATATAAAACTTTGGGCTCTGCTTTGGCAAAGAGTTGAGTACAGGGTTAGCTACAGCTGCAGGTTACCATTTTTAAATTAGCAAGGCTGTTAGCATGGGTTAAATAAATACATATGTAAGTAAACATAATGTTTTATAATTAAGAAGATAGCAGTGTGCTGATACAGTGCTATGTGGGTGATAAGGATTAAAGAATAGGCAGGGAGACAAGTTAAGTAGTTCAGGTGAATCAGATCTGCACTGAGTAGCAAAAGTTCTGGGAAAAAAACCCACCTTTTTGGAAGCATACTTGTACCAGGCCTATATACAGGCCTTTTAAAATCAAAGTCCTTTTGCATTCATGACACTTGGGTCTGGGCTGGAAATCATCCAAAGGATTTCAGCTCTGTGTTCTGGGATTCAATAAGGAGCGTTTTGGGAGGGTTGGTGACCACTTCTGGAATGTGTTAAATTAAATCCTTTGTTATCTACAGACAGACATCACAGGGGTTACAGCAGTGCAAACCTCTCTTCATTTCAGACCTTGTCACTGGATACTTTCTGCTTGGAGTGGGAGGGTAAGGAACACGATGTGGAGACAGGTGTCTCCCGAGCTCTTTGGTCCAAGCACTCAGGTCTTACTTTTGTTCCTGTTATCTTCCAATCAGGAAAGGCTGCCTGGGAGAGGTGACAGCTTAGTCCTCTGAGAAAGACCCACAGCTTTCTCTAGCTTCAAGACAGAAAGTCCTGTCTTTGCTTACTCATTAATTGTATAAAGGAAAAAGAAGTAATTATGACAGAATAAACATCTGAAACATCCTGTTCAGAGCAAAAGCCAAAACAAGTGGGGGAAAAAGTCTGCTATTCAGTGCTCCTTTGCTTAACTGAGCACAGGAGGAGAGACAGTGTGCAGTGTTGCCTAGAGGAGAGAAATACCTAGAAGCTGGCAGTTCACAGCATAAGCAGACAATAGTGACAGTGTGCAAGTGAGAAAAACTGAGAAATCCCAAAATTTCCCAGTCCAGCTATGATTAGTTTTTTTCCGGGTAGTGGACAGCATCCCAAAGGGATTAACAGCTTAATCATAACTGATTCATATATGAGGATCTTCATTGCTTATTTATTTATTTTGTTATCAGGAACTTCCTCCTAAAGACATGGGAAATTGAGGCACAGAATGGTGAAATAGCTTGTTTAAATGTTGCCTGTGGCAGGGGAAACAATAGAAGTGTGTTACTCAAGTCTTACACCCCTTTATTACTCCTGCACTGGTTTAAGGGATTTACAGTGCCTTGCACAACCCTGACTTTTCTGGCTGAAATGATATTTGAGTACAATCCTTTGCTCACATTTCCCTAATTTTTCTGACTGCAAAATGAGGTCTTTTATACCGCAGGTGAAAGTGCTAGAAAGGCTGATTCGCTCCTCATCGTGTCCCTAGAGCTTTTGGTACTTGTAGGAAGTTACGTGATGATCAAAGCCAATGCGTCTGCCCAGCACTTTGCAAAGGCACGGTCGTTTTGCAGGTTCACTTCCCCGGTCCCAAGCAGTTTAACCGTGAAAAGAGGATATGGTATAACGGGCCAGACCCGAAGCGCTGCTTTATCAGAGTCTGATGTCATTAATCTCCGTCTTTATGAATGGTGGGGAAGTGGCAGCTGTACACAAGGATAAACAGCCGTCGCAGCAGAGATGCTTTGAACCGCTCTGCTCCTTTGGGGACGAGATTTGAGATAAAGCCGAATCTGGAAAGCATCAGTGGTGGTGCACCGAGAGCCCCTGATCACTCCCGCCGCTTCGGACCTTTCCACCACCTTCCATCCCCCTCACCCTGGGGCAGGCACCCTCCTCCCCCTCTTCCTCCCCCTCTTCCCCGCGCTGTCCGCAGCCGGGGGGTCGGGAGCGCAGCGCGGCTTTGCGGGGCGGTGCGTTGATGTCCCCTGGCTCCTACAGCACATCTGCCGCGACCCTGCCACATCTGGCCGCCGCCCCGCCGCGGGGCAGCATCTGCCGGCACATCTGGGCGCGCGCGGCCCCTCCCCGCGGGCACATCTGTCGGCGGCGGGGGGCGGCCCCGCGGCGGGGCGGGAGGAGCGCGGTCGGCGCAGCCCCGCCGCCGGCCGGGGCGGGCAGAGCCGGAGCGGCGCGGAGGGGAGCGACGGCCCGATGGGGCGGCCGGCCGGCAGCCTGGCCCCGCTCCGGCTGCTGCTGCTCCTGGCGCTGGGACACGCCTGGACCTACCGGGAGGAGCCGCAGGACGGCGACAGGTGGGTGTTGCGATAGCGAGGCTGTTTCTGTGCGTTTCCTCCCCATCCACCACCTTCTTTTTCTTTTCTTATCTTTTGGGTGTTTTTTTTTTTGTTTGTTTTTTTGTTGCTTTTTTAATGCTCCGACTCCCCGCCTTGCAGGGAGGTTTGCTCCGAGAACAAAATCGCCACCACCCGGTACCCCTGCCTGAAACCCACGGGAGAGCTCACCACCTGCTTCAGGTGAGCGCCGCGGCCGCCGAGGACGGGGGGCAGAGGGGGCGCGGGGCTCCGGCGTGTCCGCGGAGAGGGCAGCGGGGGACACACGCGTGTGGGTGTCAGGCGCAGGAACGGCAGCCGTGGCAGCTGTTTGTCTCTCCCCTGCTCTGTGCTAGCCCACCCCGGCATTCCCACCAGCCTGCGGACCGCGGAGCAGGTAACTTGGTTACGTCCCCTCCGCGTTCCGCATCTCCCCCGGCAAGTCCTGCGGCTGTCCCAGGGAAGGGTTTCGGTAACTCGCTGCAAGCCTCACCTCCGAGACACCGCTGGAGAGGGCGCGTGGTTCCCATTGCTGTACCGAAGCCACTGGCAGTTTTTGATGCGGTGAGAGAGGCTTCCTCTGACCCGGGTGAACGGGACCACACTGGAGCTACACCTGCATCACTTGCAGAATAATCAATGAGATGGTCCGGATTTGTGCTGCACAAAAGATACCTAAGTTAGGTAGATGAATCACACTCTTAGAATGAGTAACTTCTTCAGCAACCAGCCTTGGTAGAGAAACTCGGCAGAAGGCTCTCAGATGAAGTAAGATGAATCTAATAATGAGTTTTAATTTTTCAGCTGTGTGTTTGAGAAACATCATCTGTTTTGATGATGACATCAAAATGATGACAGATGTGCAGAGCAGTTGACAGTGGATGTGCTTTTTTGAAGAGCTGTACACAAAGTATGAGCACACACGTATCCCTTCACAGATGCCCTCAGGTTAGCCTCATCCCCACAGACAAGATGTTTCATGTATGAAAGCTGCTTCTTGCGAGAGGTTGCTTTGTGGAGGGAACTGTGCTCTGCCTGTGTGTGTGTTTGCATGTGGCAGGAAGCCACTTCTCTATCCCAAAAATACGGTAACACACGTAGAAAGTGTTACAGGGATTGTCCATCTCTTCTGTTTGGCATTAGTTCCAAAGAGCTGCAGACACGTGGTGCAGCAGTGTTGTCTCTCTCCTGCGCTCTCAGGCTTGTTCATGCCAGTCTCCAGTAGCCACAGCCACCTGGGACAGTGTCCTGCTACTGCCCAGTTCTTAGCAGCATTCTCTTCTTCCCAGTCCCTGGAGTCCCTGTAATGGAGACCACCCTTCCCTGTATCCCTTATCTTCTCTCTCTCCTCTCCCTGTGAAGGTGAGGCAGAGCCCTCTTACAAGCACCTCTGTAGCACCCAGTGGCAACACATTTTGGAGAGAGGCAGTGTGTAGGTTTTGCAGGTACTACTGCAGCATTTCTCTGGTTTGGGGGGACACTGAGGGCAGAGACTGTTCTGAGTGGGGAGTTTCTGAATGAAGAAGCCAGAGTGGGAGCTGCATAAGGCAGCACACACATGACCATCTGGCTCCTTTGTGCAAGCCCCAAAATCCATCTGAGGAAATTGATTCTGCTTTGTGTGTCACAGAGGAGGACTACACAAGCTCCTCTGGCTGCTGTGGACCACTGTGCAAAGAAAGCAGGACTCTGTCCAGCTGCCAAGTCCCACTTGTGCTTTCTTTCATCCTTCCTGAGGTATTTCTGACCTTTGGGCTCTGGTTGTGATGATCCTCCCTCCCTCCCCAGCTCTGCCTCTGCACAGTCCCAAGTGATATTCACTGTCACAAGTCTGCACAGCCTGTGTGGATGAGAATTTTCAAATTGCTGCATTGAACTCTTGGTTGTTTTAGTTCTAACATTTTCTCTATTTATGACTTCCATGTCTCCCTTGCTTTAAAAAAGAAAAAAAACCATTTCTGTGTAATCATGCATTTTTAAGGCTTAACCTTTAGGCTTTGGTGAAGGCTCCATTCCCCATCCTGTGAGGTTTCTTTCATGTCCACACACAAGAGCAGGGCAGCAAGTCTGAGAGGGAGCAGCTCTGCTCAGCAGAGCAGCTCTGCACCTCACACAGAGCTGAGCTGCAGTGTGCTGGCAGCTGTGCCACGCGCTGGCACGGACCTGCAGCATCACCCGAGGTGCTGAGCCCAGGGGCAGAACAGCATTGCTCCTGGTAGCAAGGTGTGCTCTCAGCAGGCACATGGGATCACCCCTGGCAGAACATTTTTAATGTAAGATTCATTAATATTTTGAGGTTGAGGCTGTTAACAAGACGACAGGAAACTTGCAAGTGTTGACTAATCCTGTGGTGCCTCAAGGCAGATTTTGTTTCATGGGACATTCAGCAACTTAAGGATTCAGTTTTCATCCCTGGAATGACAAGCAACACTTAAAGAACTTCAGCTTGGTGGAAACTCAGCTGTGGCTTTTAGGAGCTTTCACTCCAAGTTTCAGATAAACTTGATTTTGGTGTTCTAGAATTTATTCTTACAACATTTCATTTTTTATCTTCCTAGACATCTTTTTCACAGTATTTCATAATGACAATAGTTATGTAATTTATAAACATTGTTAGAGGTAGATAAAGGGATAGTTAATGTCAGCTTCTATTTACTATTAGCAGACACACCTAACTTCTTTTCTAGGTCAAAGTAGATTTTCTGTAGAAATTACACAAATTGACACAAAATTTATCCTAACGGATTATATCATAACACAGCAGGCATAAGGCAACATGCCTGCCTTATCAACCACTTATCAACCACTGGTGATCTGTTGTGCAATTAGTTAAATAAAATAAGGAATGCATATGAAGTTGGACATGAAAATTCCTGACTAAAATGCTTGATGGAAAATAATTTCATCCTTTTATTCCTCCTGCTGGAATTTGTCATGAAAATCAGAATGTTTTTAGAGCACTTCAGTAAAAATAGCATCTTTTCATCACAAAAAGTCTTTCTTGATTTTATTTTTTTTAACCAGATTTACTCATGATTAAAGATGATCCAAGTGGAGGGCCAAGCCAGAAGTGGGACCAAGCACTGAGAATATATTGGCATTTTTCCCTGTGGTCATAGCAACCACGTACACAATCAGATGTATTTTTTTTTTCTTTTGAATGTGTGCAGTCTGGCTCTTCGTTTAGTTTGATTTGTATTTTTTTTTTTTTTTGTAAATGTCCTCCGTATTTGTTTTTATAAGAGTACAGAGGAACAGATGCAAAAAGCAGAGGGAGGTTATACAAAATCTTTTCTGTGGAGATCTCATTTAAACTTTTGTATGTAACTGCACAAAGTACCCAGTACTAACAACCCAATCAGGTAGGTATGGAGAAGAATTTCTGCAGCTTTTTTCATAGTGGTATGGCCCAATAAGACTTTGAATTCCTACTGTATGCAAAAATTCATAAAATTTTAGGAAATTTGGCTAGCATGAGAATACGAAGCCCTGGTCTCTTGTTACTGTCTTCTCCAGTTATTTGTATGTGATGTTAACCTGTTTTGCTCTCAGACAGACTTGTAAACTCTTTGTTGGCTTGAAAAACTACACAAATGTTGTGTTTTTCTCCAGTACCTGTGAGAAGTCAGTTTGTGCATCCTTCCTTCATTTCCATTTTAAACAGTGCTCCTGTATGTTGTTTCCAGAAGGAAAAGCAGCATCTGGGACAGGTATCCCCCTGCTTCAGCCTGATTGTGGAGCTGCATTCCCTAAGGGGGTGGTAGTGGTTACGTCACTCCCAAGTTCAGAAGGATCAGTGTCTAATCTGGTACAATTTATTAATTGGAGTTTCTCCCTTTTTAAAAAATAGAAAACTTGATCAGCACAGTAACTGTTGTATATTAGGAGAGATAAATATTTTTACTCAGCTAGAATTTAGAGAGTGTAGTGAATTATTCAGAATTATTCAATATACATACTTAACAGAGACATGCTAGTTGGGAAGCTGCTAGAAACAGTAGAAAGATTCAAGAATAAAAAGTGGGAAAGTGAGAATATTATTATTGCCTGACTGTGCCCATCTCTTTGCCTACTAGCCACTTAAATATTGTTGTAAGTTGACAGAAAAATAAATAGTCTTGCTCTTCCTGAGAAAATTTATATAAAATGTTAAATTAAGGAAACCAGCAAGAGTAAATCAGGCAGACAAAAATTTGAACCTGGATTTGCAACGCCAAGAAAAACACTTTAGCCATTGCCTTCATGGGCTAAGGGGGAGATTTGGGGTTTTTTTTTGTTTTATTCAGATGAAAATGCTAGTCTAAATTAGTCGACAAAACTGATTATTTTTAAAACAAATAGACTATTGACATGGTAAGAGAAATTACCCTTCTTTCTCTGACATCACCATAAGTAGTCTCCTGCATTTTTTTGCTGAAAATGAAGCGAGCAAGGACATGTTATAACCTAATTTTGCATGTACTGTGATAGAGCCTGCTCCTGATCCTTCCTTCTGCAGGACCCCCAAGGAGTAAACAGTTCAGAATTAGGGTGCTGAGCAGAACAATTCTAGCTAATGGTGGTGAAATCTTTGTAAAGATGAGCCAAATGTTTACATATATCTCCAAACAAGCCCCATGTTGTGGGACATAAATCTTGGTTTAGAACTTCATCTGTAACTTTGGGGGTTTTTTTAGTATTTTGGAAGAAAGGTCTTTTAAATAGGAAGAACACATTTCAGTGTTGGTTGTCAGCTTCTTCATCTGATAGTTGGCAGCTACAAGTATTTTGCACAGGCCCTTCCAGCACTTCAGGTTTCAAATTATGCTGTTAAAAATTGTTCTACACTTCATAACTAAAAGACAATGCAAATGTATTGTGAAAGAGAATGGATATATATTTATACCCAACTTTGTTCTGATGCTAAACAGAGATCACAGCCCTCAAAAAGAATTTCTTTTTACCCTCTTCAATGCTGATACTGCTGGTGAAGCCTACTATTTTTATAGACTGTATCATTTTGCACATTCTTAAGAGATAAAAGTAATTGCAAATAAGTTGGATTGTAGCTGTTTCACAAAGAGCAGCACTTTCACTAATATGCCCTTGGGGACCATATGCAATTCCTGGTTCCCAGATACTCAGCAAGCATGCAGCAGAGCTTTCCAACATGAAAAAAAAAAATGCTGTATATAGTTCTGGAGCTTTCAGCTGGAGTAAGCAGGGATAATGTTCGGTCATCTTATCTTCTGACTTTACTTTTCATAAATTTCTTTTTTATAGTTGCTATTGCATTTCCTCTCTGAAGTTTTGCTGACTATTCCATATCATTGAAAGAGCCCCAAACAATAAATTATATAACAGTTAAACAAGAAACTAACCTGATTAGAGCAAGCTACTGCCTAATCTCCAGTTATCTTGAAGAGAAATGCACTCCAGAGTACAACTTTGCTGAAAATTTAGAGAGATTATGATTTCAAATTTTGTATTGGTTTCAGAAAATGAAACACACAGAATAGACATATATATATACATTAAAAAAAAAAAAAAATCTACCAGGGAATTTCCATCACAGGTAGAACTTTTTACATATCTATGAATAAAGTTTTCTGCAATACAGTACTTTTTTTACAAAACAGCATATACTACAATGGTGCCAAGACATTCTTCCTAGCTTTCCTAGATTTTTTTTTTCCCCCCCACTGTTGCTTTGGAAGTAGCACCTTCAAGTTGTATGGTTCTGACTGCGTTCAGTCCTCAGTTTCATTCATTTTGCTTTGCTGTGATTGACAAAGGAACAGATTGCTCAGAGCTACTGAGACACACTGTGAATATCTGCTGGTTAAGGGTAACACCAATGCCACACATTTGTCTGTAGGCTTCCATACCACATTTGAGTGGTCATAACTTTCTGTGTCACTTTTCTGTCTCAGGTGCTAAGAACAAGAAAGCTAATTATTTCTGGATTTTGGTGATGTTAGGGACACCTGAGATCTCAGCAGATGTGGATGATACTGGCTGCAACAGAGACTTCTGCAGCAAAGCATGGCATTCCTGTGGGTTTCCTGTGCAGTGTCTCCTCTGTACAACCAATTCACTCCAACATGAGACAATTTAATAAATGGTCTTAAGGAATGCTGCATAATTACTGTGAGTGGTGCTCTCAGGTACAATGTGCTAATTAAAGGATGAGGTCAGGCAAGTGGTCGTTCATGTAGTCCAGGAGTTTTTGATGTTCACATCAAAGCAGTTTGGAGAATTTTAGAACTGGCGAGCTGAGAGCTTTATGATAAGTGCCCTACTTGGTGGTTTGATTGATAATGAAACCCAGGTGCTTTGCATTATGGTTTTCATCTACAGAATATAGGGTTAAATATGAACTGACTTTCCTGGCCATGTCGTCTAGCTCAGAGACTCCAGACAAACAAAATAGTAGCCCCAGGGCCTCCCATGGCTGATACGAAATAGGTAATAAAAATAGGCCGCCAAAGGGAACATGACGTTTGTAATTATCTTAAGTATTGTATATGTTCCCTAAGGTCAGGCTGTTTTGTCCTTAAAGAAGTGATTGTAGTCTCTCCTGCTAACAGCAGGATGTTATTAATACTTGTATTACTGCTCCCATTGTGGTAGACACCCATTGAGCTGAGTTATGCTGTGCTTACTGCAGACAAAACAGGCAAGACAGAAAAGGCAGGAATGGAAGGATAAAGATATAGAGCAGCAGTGAAGAGGAAGGACAAAACACCCAGGGGCATGGACCAAGCAGAAAAAAGAGCTGATATAGCTATAAAAAAACAAAAGTTCCATCTTGGTGGTGGTTTGTGTGACAGATTCGTGTGTGACAGAAGGGAGGTAATCACTCCCCAAAGAAGTATAATTTAAATGCTTCCAGGCTTCTATTTAAGTTGAACCCATAAAAACAAAACATCAGCCAAAAGCAGACAAAAACCCACATGCATGGCCCCCTGGGAGGATTCCTGTTCTCCCAACTAGACTTGGAGCTAAGCTACAGGCGCTGATGCATCTTCCCTTGACAGCCTCTCCCCTTCCTTCCTTCCTCAGTCTGGATAATCTCTCTCCCTCTCTGTCCCTCTCTGTAAAGTGTGTGTCTGTGCAGGGGCAAGAGGGAGAATTTACAGGCAGATATTTGAATTTCCCTTTCAGTCCTTGCTCTGTTAAGATTGCCTGTACTCCTTGTCATAACAAAGAATTTTTGGGAAGTAGACGAGCATGAAATATTTAAACTGCTTGTGGAAAAGTAGACCAGGCTTGCTAGAGATCCCAGGCAAGACAAGATTGCCTGTATTCTGCTGTGAAAACCATTGCCCAGTACAAAGAACGTGTGAAAAACAGGTTTTTTGAGACCTCTGCTGTGCTGGCCTGTTTTTCTGTCATTGCATATGTGGAACTGAAATTAACTGTATATGGGGAACAAGGTCACATGGAGCAGGTGTGAGGGAGATGCCTGATGTTGAAGTACAGATAAGCAGTTTCACTGTACCTGAGTTGGATCTCATTTCAGATTGTACTCACACTTGTGCAGTGCTGGTCATTTGGGGCAGGTGTGATTTTTGGGGTTCACTGAGATTGCGCTGGTTTCTCACAGTCTTGAGTTTAATATTTTGGTTTTGCCTCCACCTCAGTGCCCTGAGTCCTGAAATGACTTTTGTCTCCGAGTGTGAGTCAATGCTGAGTGTTCAATGCCCATCTCACTGCAGCTGGAGCTGTTGGGGATGGCACAGGGCTTTGTCACCAGTCAGTGACAGGGAGACGGGGTCTCTCTTCTCTGGAGACCTTGTGTTGATTACATCTCATACAGATCACATGGATCACTCCAGGATTCCTCTTTTTAATTGTGCCCACCACCCCAAACAAGCAAAGCTGACTTTGATTTACTGTAAAAAAAAAAAGTTTTCCCCAAAGACTGCTCAGATTTTTTTTTTCTCTGTGTGTCCATTTTCTGTTTTCTTGGTTTCAGTTTTCAGACTAATAGGGGCTTCTTTTGTAAACTAACAGTAGCAAATGTCACTCTGCTGCTCAACTTTGCCAGTTCTTCTATGTGGTTCCAATTGTAAGCAGAAACAATGGAAAGCAGAATCCATACAGTGCTGATTTGATTTCTTCTTGGCCTAGTAAAAGAAAGCATTTTGTTTGCATTTTGTCCTCGAGAGTAGCTCTGTTTAACAGTTGAGGAGAAAAACAATTTCAGTTTTAGACAGTAATCTCAGAGCTTAGTGTTTGGAAAATCCTTCTCCCTTAAAGAGTGTTTTCCATTGTGTTGTGTTGATTTTGTTGCTGATCCTGGTTCAAAAAATAAGTACAAGTCCATCAAGCGTTTAGCATACATCCAGTTATTATAAATAACTTCTTCTGAGTTTCTTTGTTAGTTTCAAATTCTAACCACATTTGTTTTGCTTGACGATCTGTGCTGTAACTTAAATGAGGTGAAATACACGTTTGTATTAATAGTATTAATTTTATCAGCCATTCAGTTGTAAACACATATTAAACAGAAGTCTTCTCCATCCTTTTCAAATGAACCGGGAGATAAAGTGGTGCAGACAGTGTTTTAAGTGGGAAAGACATGCAAAATCAAAGCTATAATCCAAGTTTTTAAATGGATCATTTTTGGAAAAATGAATGAGCTTATTATAGCTTATTATATAATGGCAAGTTGTTGTAGAGCATGAGTTTGGAGAGCTATAAGACAGTATTCATCTGGGCTATAAAGCATATTATTTCTATTCCTATGGAAAAATTATTGGTGCATACCTTCCAGTGTAAAACAGCAGTGTTCACGTTGGCTTCATCATCTCATTATCAACCCTCAAGGAGGAAGGCTGACCACCTAATTCCCTGTAACAAAGTGTGCAAGTCCAAGAAGTTACACTGTTCAGTCTTCAAAATGGGTGAAGAAATAATTTATTACAAAAATATTTCATGAGAAATTGACAAATACTGAAAATACAGAAATTTGTGAAAGTACACCCAGAAAAAAAGTGTGCTCTGAACTCTTTGTATAAGACAGAGAAAATAACTTTATTGGATGCATTTTTGCTTTGTAAATAACTTCCTGCCCAGAGCTCCAGTGTCTCTTTGGAATGTTAATATTTCTGTGATCCCATTCAGCACATTTAATGTATGTTGTAAACTGGACGTCTTGCCTACTCAATAAGTTGTTATTATCATACTCAATTTTCACTAAAAAGTTTATTATCATAGCTGCACCAAAATAGTGATGTCGTTTCCTAAACACTGCTCTCTGGAATTCTGACAAAACCCCTTAGTTTAGAGATTATTGCCTTGGAGAGTTGAAACAAAAATAGCCAAAGGGAAAATTATTTAATCTTTAAAACAGCATCTGTGGGAAGAGGAAAAAAAAAAACAGGTGAGAACAGGGTTTTTGGTAGTTCTTAGTGGTTGAGAAGTGGAGAGTGAGAAAGAGACTTGAGGGACCGTGACTAGAGCTACTGTTTGGTAAATGCTTGATCCTGCTGGGAATATGTGCTTTTAACTGCAGCTTCCTGAGGCAGGAGTAAGGAGCTGTGGCAGACTGACAATGCTGGCAATCTGGGCTGAACTTTGTAATTCTGCAGCATGATGAACCCAACTCTTGGTCTGCACAGTGGCCTGGACAGTCTGAGGGCAAGTGATGCCTCAGACTGTGACTCTTGTGGTGCCACAGACACTGACTTCTTCATATGTTACTTAATGGGCTGCTTGTGTGCATAATAGTATGTTTGCTCAGACAGTTGTGTGAAGGTTGTTTTGATGTATATTTGGATTTTAAAAGCTTATTAGGGGTTTTTTTTGTTTGTTTTGTTTTCCCTGAGGAAAGTGTATGTCTCCTCTACTGGGCTTCCCTGGGGCCAGGCAAGATAAGGAGCCTATAGCAAATAGGGTATTTGTGTTTTCTTTTTTGTTGTTTGTTTGGTTTGTGACTTTTTACTTCTTTGTTTTGCTTGTTTCTTTGTTTTGTTTGTTTCTTTGTTGTTTGTTGTTTAGTTTGTGGGGTTTTATTTTTAATTTAGTGGGGTCTGGGGGTTTTTAGAGTCTTCATGCAAAAGCATTCATTTCAAGCTCTTCTTGTTTTCAAATTAAGAAACATAAAATGGAAAAGGGAATGTAATTAGAAATAGAGAACATGGAATTCATTTTTATTCTACCTTATCCTGCTTGCCTTATAGGTTGTCTAAAAGCAAACAGAAGACACTGAACATGCTCTTCTAAGAGTGTTGTCCTGCTCAGTGTCACACTTTGGATCCTTACCTTCCCTTGATGCACAGTGAATTAGGGATGACAGAGGGAATTGGGACAATCTGATACTTCACAGTTTTCAGACATTTCAGCTCAGAGTCTGCTTTAGGAGTCCAGGCTCCGGTTCTTTTCATCGTATGTGGTCAATGAGGAAAAAGGGAAAGAGTTACCCTTCATAGCAAGCTAATATGATATTTCCTCTTAGCTGTGAAACTTCTTAAAGAGAAATGGAAATTTTGCTGTCATATAACCTCAGCAAAGAGCTTTATCCACAAAGTTTTATAAAGACAGATCTGCATACCTGAATCTCCTCTGGGTTTGAAGTAAATTCCATGCGTAATTAAACCTTCTCCTTGTGTTTAATCTTAAATTAGGCCCTTTTTCCTGTAGAAATTTCTTTGTGTGGCACAAGAGTTTAAGAACACCTTATAAATGTGTTTGCAGGACTGGCCCCTTTTTGTTTTTTCTTAGAAGCTCACCTCTGTTAAAAGATATCTCTCTTGGTCCTTGCATGGGTACTAAAGAGGTCGTATGAAAAGATTTGCAAAGGTTTGCATTTCCATAGCTCGACTGACTTCCCTGGACCTACACCAAAGTGCGTCAGTTGGGGAATTCTTCATAATTATTCTTAGCATTCCACAAAAAAAAACCAACCAAGAATGCAGAAAGATGTTAAAGCAGATTGAATGCATCTTACCAACAAAGCGAATTCTCTGCCTGGTTTTCCAGGCTGAGATTCTTGGCTGGAGTCTTGTTTGTGCTGTTTGTTGTCCTCACGCTGACCCATACTTGAATCTGTTTTATTGACCGTGCCTGGGAGGGTCCTGGACAGTGCCCCTCCAGATTTGCATCAGTGGGGGCACTGTGATCTAGGGAGGCAATGGGGTTTAACCTTAGGAGGGGCTTGCCAGGAGTCCAGTTCTAGGTTAGGTCCTGGGCTCCATTTCTCTGCTCCTCAAGGAGTTGTATCGTGCCAAATTCTGCTTTCAGTTACCCACTGAAGTTTTCTATTGGATGTCAGTATTATCTAATTCTCCAGCTGTATAAATGGAGGGAAAAGCCTAATTTATGCCTCACAGGGAAGAAAGAGAACCTGAAAGCTTATGCTGAAGACCTAGCATTCCTGTTAAAGCAAAGAAGATTGTTGTAAAGCAAATGTTCAAATAACTTGCTAGACTTTGTTTACTTTGCTGATTTGCTGTCATTCCAGTTCAACAAAATACTACTGTTTGAGATAAAAAGAAAAAAAATGTTCATTTTTAAAAGTATATTTTTTTCATATCCACCAAGAGACAAATTAGATTTTTGAGATGTTTTCTTATGTTTCAAAAGTATCCAGAGTATTTCCACAGTGGGAGTAAGCTCATGGTACATCACTGGAACATCTCCAGTGAAAATAACTGTGGCAGAGTGAAAAGAGCAGTAGAAAACAAGTAGTCAGGAACAACAACAACAGCAAAAATACACATATATTTATTTATACATCCTTGTTTGCAATATAGACCTCTGGATATTTTTAAATACCAGTAAAAGTGGACTTCAAACATTTTCATTGACCTTACAGCCATTACAGCTATAAGTAGTTCCAATGAAAAGAAAACTCTTCCAAGAAATTTTCCTCAAGGACTTGACTAAGATTTAATACAGGACAAATACATCTTCAGGATGGAATTAGAGGGGAAACTTTCCTGTGTTCAGATTCCTCTTAATTGTGTAGTAGGTCTGAAGACCCTGGCTGTATTCCATGTTGTTCCATTTGTTGCTTGCCTCTGTAAGACTTCTATTTTGGAAGAAAGAACCAAACAAATCTAGCAACCCTTTTATTAAATGCCATCTTGACCTTGCTTCTTGGAAATATAATGGCCCAAAGGATGAAAAATTACTGCAAGTGTTTATTACTGAAATCCAGTCTCCGTTGTGAGAAGATTAAGTGTTTCAAAAGATTTAATATCCTGCCTGCTTCAATGGGATGCATGTGGAAAAGAGCTGCAAAGCAGCAGAGAACTGGAAATGGCTGTGTGATGTCTTGCTCTGTAGGCATGTGGTTGATATTTGTGGCAAAAGCTTGAGAACATGAGTTTTATAACTGATCCTAACCACATCCCTGATTTCCATATCAGGCTGCTCTGAGGAGGACTCAGACCATGTGCCCTTACATCATCCCAAACTACCCAATGATAATGGCAGAGATAAGCAGAGACTCCCAAAATAAAGGTTTGCAGGTCAAGCGTCAAATTGGTGTTCTGCAGCTGGATATCAATATCTGAATAAAAATATCTGAATAAATATCTTAATCCTAATTTTTTTTTTTTTGTAGGAAAACTGTAGTTCCTAAGCCCGTTTGTGTGCACAAATAAGTACATTGATGAGGAAGGTTTATTTGGAGAAACAGACTCTTGATAAATACAGAAGTAGATGCTAACTTCTATTATAAGTAAGTTTTATTCTTAAAAGGACTAAATGACAGATTTTAAATAATTTCAAGTTTTTCCTTGTTCCTGAAGACAAAATGAAGTTGTCTTTGGAGGTGTTTTTCCATCTTTTACTGCACTGTAGGAAAGCATTCCCCATTTGAAGGACTCCCTGAAACATTTCATGATGCCTTTATGAAATGCAGCTTAGTTTATTGGGCAGAACATTTTTTTTGCAGCCCTCCTTGCTGAAATACAAGTTTTACAAGTAGATGCAAGATGTTTTTCATTATTTGTTAGCACATACATAAAGCATGGCAGATTATCTGCCTGCTTTCCACAGACTAAATGCACATCTTTGAAAGCCTTTGAGAGGCACAGACACCTGCTGCCTTTTGTTTGCATTTTTTCATACTGATTTTCATACAATTTCATTTTATAAATTTCCTTCTTAAAGAGTAAATTTTCCACAATGTATTTTTATGTTAACTGTTCTGCTGATGTAATTCATAGGCTACATTTGGAAGTTTCATCATTCCTTTTATAAAGTTGATGTTTAGATGGAGGATTAGCCATCCTGACGTTTTCCTTTTACAGTATAGAGTGGAAAACCATAACAAAATGAAATTATTTATAAACTTACCATCTCAGCTGTTGAAGTTAGAAAGGTTCTGACAATCTCTAAGCTGTCTGTAATGGCAAAGTATGTATTCTCTTGGAAGAAATTTAGGCTGAGATATGATAACATATACACATAAAAATGGTACATAAATTACTCTCTTGTCCAAGAGATGATGACTGCTTTTTGTTTGGGTTTAGTGCCTGTGTACAAAAAAATTAGCTAGAGTCAAACCTGTTTTGCACCACTAGTGCAACTTGGATATAATTCCACTAGATTTGATTTGACTTCTCTAGATATGATTTATGCTATTTATGCTATTTATTCTATTTATGCTGCTTTAAATGATGGTGAAAATCATGTTTCACCCCTGAAATTCAACTTTTGTGTGGTCTCCCAATTCCCATGAGGATGAAGTAATTTGATTGCATTTAACAATGAATCATCTAACTCAGCAATTGTTGTGTATAAGCAATTACATTCTGTTTTTTTTAGAACTCTTCTGTCTCACCATAGAATTTTAAAGTTATTTTTGATTGCTGGTTATGCAAGATTAAAGGAATAAAAAACAGCAAGAGGAAAGCCCCAACAAAACCCAGGTTCCTTACATAATTTGTTTGGATAGTCAGCACTTCTGGGCTGCTTCTAAATAAATAAATAAAATATATGCAATTATTCTAAAAAGTTGTAAATCTTTGTTGAACTGATGTGTCTTTACTGAAAACTATGAGACTTTGTATTTTTATCCCTGTCCTGTTAAAATCATTGGAAGTTTATTCTTAGCCCTGTGATGCCTAGGAGATGGATGATCAAACCATTTGGATGCTTCAAACCATTGAGTTTGCAGGAGTCTGATGCCTATGTATCATCTGAGAACCTGTGCTCAAGTAGAGGGTACTTGGAATAAAAGGATTAGGAAGGAGTGGTTAATTCTGGTGTGTGGTAGAACTTTGCAACTTACTTATGTGAAAAACAAAACAAAACCAACAGGTGACAAATATGATTTTAGAATATGATCAAGTCTGTGTTCAATATCCTTGTCAGGTAAAATAGGAGGATGCTCTCTATTCTCCCACATTCACATCACTTTCTCAGTTCTCTGAATTCTCCTGCATTTATCAACATCTTGAGCTGCAGAGAGTAGAAAAGATGCTTAATTTTAAGGTTGTGTCTGCTCCTTCCAGATGCCAAGGTAAAACATACTCTCTCTTTTCCCTTCTTAATTATCCAGGAGGCTCAGCAGTGGTTTTTATTACAAGCCTGCATTTTTCCCTTCCTACATGTGTCACCTTAACTCACAAAGTTTTGTGCAGATCCCTGCAAAGTTACCTCAAATTTATTTTTTTATTTGCTTGCAAATACCATAACTTTGCTAAAGCAGTGCTTCAAGTGAGCAGAGAGGTGGAAAACACTTCAGCCTTATCAGGAATCTGGGGAGTGTGTAAGTCTGCCAAAGCAGGAATTGGATATGCCCAGGAGGGAAGCCCTGCCAGCATCAGAACATGGCAGGATTATTCTGTCCTTGTTCCATGCTGTGTGACATGGTATCATGCGGTGAGTCTGAGAGGAAATTAAAGACATGGATCTGATCACAAATGTAAGAATGCATTTGTCATTTTGATTTTGAACAGAAAGTTAATTGTGGATCGTTTTTCTGGGACACGTAGAGTTGGATATGTAGAGATGCAAGACAAGCACCCCTGAAACCGCTAGACTGGCATGGCAGTGACAAGGAAAAAGTCCATTAACTTGAATAAAGAAGGGGAGAATTGTGTCTTTGAAAACCCCGGACTTCTTGTTAGAATTCAGAGAAAAACAGTTTTCCTTGGGGTACCCAGAACCGTGAGTTTCTCTGAAGTGCTCCTTGTTCTGTCATCTGAGCTAAAGGTTATGCATCCCAGGAGAGAAAACTGCACGTTCTGTCTGCTTCAGAGATGTCACTCCACTCAGACTTTCTCCAGTGTTTTCTTAGAGGAATATATGCAATCGCTGGAATGTTTGTGCTTTTCTAACACTCTTGCTTGGTGGATCATCGCCTCTGGTACTTAAATGTCTGGAAATGAGAGAAAATAAATAGTGGTCTAAACTTGGCAGGAATTGATCCCCAGCAGGGATTACCTAAAGCATTTGCTTTTCCATGTATCCTTAAAGAGGCAGCCTTTTATAGGTGAAATAAATTTATGTGGTCTAGTGTGAGTGTTGGGGAAATTGTCTCTTTAAGGAGATGGCATTGCAAGTAAGAAGCTTAGCAGGTGGGCAAGGCACAGGAGGAAAGGTTTGGTTATTGGACAACCAGGAAATGGAAAAGAAATAGACAAGTGTGCCACAGCCTCTGTGATGAAGTCTTTTCAGTAGTAGTGAGAAAGTTTTGATTCTACTGTGCAAACCCTTGACAGGACATCAGCTGGAAGAACCTGACTAATATTGGTCATTAATTTGCAAGGATGAGGAGGCATGCCTGGCACAAGGCTTTCAGAAACAGGGACAGCCATGTGATGGCAAGAGGGAAGTGGTCTAGAGGTGTAAAGAAGCAATATCCCTCTTGGGAAGGTAGAAGGCAGTCCTAGTTAAAAATTGATGTAGTTATTTGAGTGATGATGAGTACCAAGATTTAAGACATGGGTCATGTTAGGTGTAACACCATATTCATGTGAAAATCATCTTCTGGATTTGAAACTGTCTTGCACTGGGAATTCTGGCCATGGTGATGACACCTTCCAGGCATATTGGTGCAAGCACCCAACTTGGAGTTGCCTTCCTTCTACTGCCTAGCTCAGAGGCTTTCACTAGTCAGCAAAACGGTGTCCTTATATATGTCATGTATCCAGCTGTCCAATGGCCAGACTGAGCCAGCATATTCCCAGCTCTCGTGGGAAAAGCCAGTGCCACCTTCACATGTCAGAAGCCAGCAGCCTCCTGTGGTCCTGCTTGCTCCAGCCTGGAGTGTTTTGTGTCAGCACAAGCAGAGTGCTTGGGACACCAGCTCAGCCCCTCACACTTGATCCAGCGCCTGTGGTTCTACCACTGATTACTTCGGCATCATGGAAACCCTCAGGCTCACACAGTCATCCTCTGGTGCCTGAAAATCATGGGCTCCTTCCTTTTTGACGTTTTAGCCTTGTTATTGAATGTGGTGAATGTGGGAAATCTTATCTCTTGTCTGAATTACTTCCATGGCTGTGCTCAACATCCTGTGATGGCGCTGCCTCCTTATGAACGTCTCCCTAGTCATTGTTAGCAGGGAACAAATATCCCTGGGAATAAACAAAACAAGGAAATACAGAAAATACTTGCTATAAACCAGAGCTGTGTTTAAACTGAAGGTTTTCCTAAGGAGCTTACTAACACACATTTACAGCAGAGCATTCTTTGTCTAGTCCTGAATGTTGATTTTTCCTTTTGAATCCTGGCAGGATAACACAGGGAGTTGGAAATGTCAAGAGTCTCTTTCATGGATCTAAATCATGACAAGTCTTTTGTACAGAATGATTTAAAACCTGAAATAGAATTAGATGTCATGACCGTGCACAAATTCTTGAAAAATTAAATTTTTAATTAGTTTACAGTATGGCATTGTACTACTTTTTGAGGATGGGGAGAAATGTTTGAGTCTGCTTTTCTCAGTACCTGAGCAATAGATTTTAACATCAAGTAGACAATATCTCCAGGGAGTTTTGGGTAATAGCCATGATGTTGTTCAAAGAACAGAACTTTTTCTCTTTATGTTTTTGTTCCAACTGGCAGTTTTGGGATTAAATCTCTCACGACACATGTAAAAAGAAAACTTTTTGTATGCATGCTGCCTGTTCAAATCCAGCCTGGAGGCTGCTGGTACACAAGCTGGGGTAGTTTGGCTTTGCTGTCTTCCACTGGGAGAGTGAAGAAGTGGGTTGTCTTGTTAAGGTGATTTTCAGAAATTCTCATTACCAGATAACAAGAGGGTGAAGATTTAATCTGGTGGTTGACTCTCCAGTGACCCTTAAAGTTGGAATAACTGAGAAAGCAGCAGTTGCACCAGTAAAAGCTGAAAGTTAGCTGAGGGCTAAGAAAAGGGAGATTGTTGCTGTAAGAGGAACTGAACCCATGCCAGCAGAAAGCTGATACAGCAGCGACATGAGCGATATTATCTCCCCAACAGTCGTGACTGTGTTCCAGAGGCTGCAGGGTCAGATCCTGGGTTTGCTTAAGGCCACATGAAGACAAAATACATCCTTTCTGTACTACTGTAAACAGGGATCTGAAACAGGATAATTAACATTATTATGATGTGCTCTCTGCTTTGTCAGACTTCTCAGTGTGTCTCTCAACCAAGAAGGACAGAAGAGTCTCTGAAAAAATAATTTCCACCAAGGTTAAATGACTTAATGGCCAGATAGAAAGAGGCTGTGGCTCCATTTTCTGTCATTTGTCGAAATTGCTCCATCTAGATGATTTTTACCATGGGTAGGGTTTTACCATGGAATGAGGATTTACAGGATGAAGTCAAGAAAAACATGTCCCAGCCATCCATTCAACTTCCAGCCCAACATTTAGAGCTGTTTTCTCCCAGCCTTCTGTATTTAAGAGTCATTACCACAAATACCATAGATTTTGGGGCAGATTCTGCTCTTTTTATTATTTTTTAGGTCATTGGGACATGAAGGAAGCAGCAATCATGAGTCATGGTAGCAGACCACCACCAAAGGCACTATGATCACTTAACAGAAAGAAGCCAAATATTACCAAGCTTGCCAAATATTTGCAAATTTAGTCCTAGTCACAGACATGGCTAATTCTTTAGAAATAGCCACCACATCAGCTGGTGACTAGTTGCCAGGAGGGCTCAGGTGCTGGAAGAGTAATGCAGCCTCACAGGTGCTTTGTTTTGGCATGTGTTATGTGGTGACAATCCTGTAACTTCATATATAAAACAAACAGAATGGAAAAAATGCAAAGTAAATAAACAATTCTAAGCGTTTAGTTTTTATCAGATCCTGATGAAATTATTAAGTGAAATTTAATATTTTGTGTCAGTTTAACCTGACAAGTGTTAGACCAGGAGGCACAATGAGCTAAATTAAAAATTTTACAGAAAAGTATAGCAGTGGATTTCAGCTTGTGGGGATATTTTGTTTTTATGTTTACTTTTCAGAAAAATTAGGATGATAATGTCATGAAGTTAAGTGCTGTGGGTCAGTGTGTTCCCAGATGCAATTTTGAAATAAAACAAATCCCACTCCTAAACTCCCTGAGTCTGGACAGAGGAAACTCATGGGAATACCAGCAAGCTTCACTGACACCCCAGTGCCACTGAGGAGCCGAGCCACCTTTTCAGATGGATCAGGTGGCTGGAAATGTTTCCCACAATTGTATCCTATCTCATTCTTCAATTTTACTTTTGCTGTTTTTGTTTCCCAGTACAGAGCTGTTTGGTGGAATTTTTTTGTGCATGGCACCTAGAAAAGGAAGCACGAAATAAGCCAAATATTTTTTTTTGCCATTAATTGTTACAAGCTAAGAGCAGTTACTGTGTCTAGGTCAGGATCTGAAAATATGGTTGCAGTTCTAAAGCCAATAGCTGTATCTCATGCTGTTATTTTGGCAGGGACTTCCAAAGGGGGTACAGTTTAGCAAAAATGGGTGGAGACCTCAAGAAGCATTAACTTTCTTGGAAAAGTCTAAAATGACCAAATATTATGGGATAAAATGGAAGAATGTGAATTATCTCCTCTCTGGAGAGGTATCAGTAATAAGGTTTTCTCAGACAATATAAGATCTCTTGTTTTTATCAACTGAAATGAAAATCCAAAGGTAAAATCAGGGCTGGAAAGCACTTTGTTGGCTCTGACACCCGCACGATATTTGTAATTTATACCTGAGTTATAGGGAAATGTGAAACAGTATTTTCAGCTGTGACAGCTGGAAGCTTGCTGTAATGTTTAAGGAAAGACAAAACTATCAAAGAGCCGTATTTTTAATAGGTTTTAGGATGTCTGTTCCACTTGTCTTGAGTATGATCTCAACTTACACTGCAGAGTGAAATTAGCACAGGAAACAATGTTTGTTAAGTAAAAACTGTGTATATTTTCTTATATCCTCAAGCCATGCAGGATTCTGGGGGAAAAAGAGATGACTGTCACTACCTTGTATAAAAATTCCTTTTTCCTCTGATACAGATTGCTATTTACCATCTTCCATGTAGAAGGTTTTCAGGCACACGTGTGGCATTTGTTCATTTGTTGGGCTGGTTTGTGATTTGTGCTTTTTCTCGCAAACTAGGCTGGTGTTTTTAATTTTAATATGATGAGATAAATGAAGCACTACAGGGGCCCTGAGGATACAACTGGTGTTTCATATTCAGAGGGGCCCGAGGAGCTGTAAATTGTCTAAGAAGGACACTGTGAACACTTGTGAGGAAAATAATCCTGAGCCTTCCTGTCCCCAGGGTTGCAGCATCCTTCTGGCTGTTTCCCAAGGGAAGGAGCTGTGGGCTGTCCATGTGGGTGCACAGTGGGGATGGGGCACGTCCCACTGGGAACTCTCTCAAGAAACAAGTCCAAACCTAATAAAAGGAGTCAGCTCCTGCCAATATCAGCATCTCCCATCAGCTGGCATCAAAACTATCTGGGTGGGGAAGGGGTAGGAGGTTCCATGAAGTGCCCACAAAGCTCCAACTGTGGTCTGTTTTCAGGAACAATATAATGATACTGACTGTGGGATAGAAACCCAAATTGCTTGCGTTTTTGCTGACATTTTGCCAGTGGTGTTTTAGAGCTCAAGACCACACAAGGAAAATGGTGTTCCAGGATATATTGCCTCCTTAAGGAGAGGCTGTGAGACTATGACCTAATGTTTATAATTGTAAGAGTTATTGAGAGTCAATTGAACATGCAGAATTCCCAAGTGATTGCATTTATCACTTGTGTGATTACCGTGCTTGTGGAGTATAAACAGCTGAACAGATCCAAATGGTTGATGAAGTTCATCGAGAGAAAGAAAATTAAAAATATGTCAGATATTGTTGAAAATATAGGTAAGACATGATTTTAAATCCTGCTTAGAAAGAGGATGATCAAAGGTTTTTTAAATGGGCTTTTCATTATTGCTGGTCCCCATAAATGTCTGAGCAAACAGACTTCACTTGGAAACTGATAGGAATATTGATAGGCATCAGTGTGCTTCACAGGATTTTACACATTCAGACATGAAAGCTTGCATTATGAATTACTCCCATGAAGGTTTCATTTTGGCAAAATGCTCCTAAGACAAGCTTTACTTTTAGCATAAATATATCAAAATATGCTAAAGTATATATCATCATCTTTACTACGTTCAAAAACTGTATCATACATATATAATCTCAAGTATTTTTGGGTTTGTATATGTATTTTATATATGTCTTCATTCCCTAAAACATCATTTCACACATTGTATTTGTGTAAGTGTAGCAAAGGTTTCTTTAGGTGAGATTACAGTTGGAAGTCTGCAGCTTAGCAAAAATTACTTTTTAATTAGGATTTCAGTACAGTTGAAATCATCATATCTTAGAAGACAGAAGGTCAGATATTTGGTACTAGTTTGTAAAATCCTGAAGATCTGTTTTGTTGTAGATGAAACACAATGATTTTTGAATTCTGGTTGTATCTTATTTTTACATTTTTGTTGGCTCAAGATAGACCATGAAATTATTTTTATTTTTGTTGAGCTTCCTTTCAAGAAGATTTATTCTTTTGCTTTGGCTTAGGTTGGAGTTAGGGATTTTTCTCAGCTTACTCTGTTTCAATATGCCTGCATCCTGGAGAGGGAATCTGGGAAAAGAGGGGACAAACTGAAAATACAATTACTGAAAGTATAAAAGTGCAGTTACTTAAAGTCCAAAAACTGAAAATTGCAGACAAGTTTCATTGACTTCAAAACAAGTTTTACTTTGTGGTTTTTTACCCCTTCATGTTTCATAGGGTTTTCTTAAGGCATGCCAATGATAATTTAAAAACAAAAATCTTTTTTTGTCTCTTTTTTTTATTTTAATCACTATGTAAATTGAGACTTTTTTTAAAGATTAACTCAGTTCATCTGAAAAATAATACTTTGAAAGATTTTGGTGGTAACTACTACCAAAGTTAGTATCCATAATGCTATGAGAGTATTTTGCAAGCAATATCTTCTCTATCTTCTATATCTCTATCTTCATTCATTTGTGAACGTAAATTCTGCTGACCCAGAAAACTGCAGAGGTGTCTACCAGAAAACCCAGGCTGGAAGGTGTTTTTTTTGAAAACAGATTTATGTAGCTTTGAGTTTGCGTGCAGATTGAGTTTGCTGAGAGGTTGGAAACACTGTTTTTATTGGTTTTGTTCTGCTTTTTCTTTTGGCTGACTTTGCCTGTCTTTTTCAGTCAGCCCCAGGAGTGTGCTGTGGTTGGGACCTTGCACTTTACTTACATCCACAGTTTCAGTAAACACTTTGTTAAAAAAGAAAAAGAAAAGTTTGGAATGTGTTTTTTAACAGCTTTTACACCTGTATTGTTGACATTTTTAACAAACACTGTATGCCCCCTGACCATAATCCAAGAACATGCGTTGATTTTGGAGAAATAAACACTCAGAGACCAAAGGGACCTTTTCCATCTGCTTCCTTCTGCTGAGCATCAGATCTGCCCTTTGGCATTGCTCATGTTTTGGATGACTTTGTCATAAAACCCAGGGTGATGGGGAGTCTTATGCTTCATCATGGAATGTCAAATTTCTGTGGCTGTGGTGGCTTGAAGTGTGGGGGCTACCTCTAAAACCACCCTCTTCCACCAGCCAGGTGTCTCAGCTGGGGTTTACAAATGCGGTGGTTTTCTCAGTAAAGCCCATGACTCACATTTTCTCTGCTTAGTTTATGATTTATTTGTTAAAATGGCCATAACGAACATTTCTTGTAAATGGCCCGTAGCCTCATGAGAGAGGCTTGGCTCATCTGCTGTGGCTTTTGAAATCCTAATGACCATTTAATTGAGTAAATGTGAGATAAGCTGTGAGCTAGGGCTGGTTTCGTGGCTCTGCTTGCATTTAACAGTGTCATGGTCTTCAGACAATACGTATCCTAAAGCATGAAACCAGGCCAGGCGTTGATGGCATTAAGCTATTTTCCATACCCACAGTCTAGCTGTGCATCTGCAACTCGGTGTGAATTGCCCCACAGTTGGGGAAGTCACAAATACCCGTGTACACTGTCTTTCATTACACAGCTTAATGAGATTTCCACATCCCCTGGGAAGCCAGCATGTCCCACAGATGAGTGGTATCCACATTAGCTTTTTCTATGGCCAACACATGCACTCCTGAGATTCTCTCCAAAGGAAAGACATGATTATGCATAACAGATTGTAAAAGAAGAGGTTAAAATAAATGCCATTACTCCATATTGTTAGAATGTATTTTAAACAGTGGAGGAAAGGAAGGAATGTATTACAGTTTTGGGTTTTTTTAGTTCGTTTCTATATGAATCTCCAGGTAATGTTGAGCTATTTGTTTGTAGCTTTTGTGCTCCTGGCAGATGCCCAGCAGGAGATAATTGTCTTTCAAGAATCCCTGGCTTCTTTTTTAGTAATTTAAAATAACTGGCCAGCAAAGAATAAATTGTTCCAAAGTTTTCATGCTTGGAAAGATATTTCCCAAACTAAAAAATTTTATCAAGAACAAATGAGATAGTAAATGAACATGCAGGCAACCACTTAAGATCTGACGAAAGGAGAATTCTGCTCCAAACAACACAAAATGACAGGAATGTGTTTTGTCAAAGTCACAATTCATTGAATTAAAATTTCTCAGGGCTTACTGCTCTCCCCATCTCTTAGAGCTCAAACAGAACATACTTTTCCGTTTTCAAACTCTCTGGGTCTGGAGTTGACATAGCCATCAGAGAGAGCAGGGCTCTGTAGCTGTGTTGGGGAATATAAAAGTTCTATTAAAAATTCATGTCAATTTACATGTGCATTGTGAAAAACAGAATATCAGATTAGGTGGAATTGAGAATCAATCAGATCACAGAAATTACAAGTGACTTTTGTCTTCATATTTACTAGGAGTTATGAATAGGTTCTTCTACAGTGACCAGACTCCAGTCTGTATTTTATCAATTTTAACAGAGCTCTTTCTACTTGATTGCTTATAATGCTGATATTTTATACTTCATATTTTATGTAATCTCTTTTCAGTAATGTTCCAAAGACATTACTGAGAAAACCCTCAAATTAACTATTGTTAAGTTACTAGAGTTACTAAAAAAAAACTCAAGTAAACCATAGAAAGCTAAATTTTATTAAATGCACTAAAGATTAAAAAATTTGTACTCTTTAATACACTTTTTCATTTGTGATTGATAACACATCCTACTTAGCATTAAAATCATCATCTGAAGTTACGTAATTTCCTAGTATTTTTAAATGGAGAAATGTTTAGAATAATTTCCTGTTTTCATAAGATGCCATGCCCAGAAACAAGGAAGAAAATCTGTTTCTCTACTTGCATCATGCACACCCAAAGGACATCCCCAGACAGCCAACACTGTCTTAGGCTGCAATTAAAGTGAGACTGACATCCAGTATAGGTCTAATATACAGAGTGTGTTTCAAGTGTCAATAATGAAACCAGATTTTCTCCAGATCTGGAATATAGCCTTGATATACATGAGATTTTCTATGGAATTGGTGTATTTTTTTTTTTTTTAAGATGGGAGCTCAATACTTTTACAGTCTGCAGAATATTTTGAATATAGGTGTGTAAAGGGTATGTGATTTGATTATTCATTTCTGGCCTAAGCACAGCTGGTGTTTTGTAACACCTGATTTTAGTTTTGTAGTGATAAATTAGTGTCTGACGGACACACGCAATTGGAAATGTGGTTGTGTCCCAGGCAAGACAGGACATCCTCTCCTTGGGCATAACCAGGAGTCTGATCCTTTCTGGTAATGCTGAATTAATGCAGAGAAAGTTCTTAACTGGGAAATTTTTGTATGTGTAAGAATTTCATGGTTTTAAGTATAGCCACAGGAAATGGAGTAATCGTTAATGAATTCAGAGTAGATGAGCTGGCAAGCTGAAAATGAAGAGGACTCCCTGCACTTAAATGTTAGCCAACACTGGGTGAAAAAAACGGTTTTGTGAGGTCTTAAGTCATAGTAGGTGCTGCAACATCAATTTTTGGTGGCTTTTTTATTACCAAAGGACTTGTACATAGCACACAATTAGTTAAGGCTGTAAATAGATCCATAATCCTCCTGAGAGAAGTGCTGCTTTTTAAAACTTTGCCTCCTGTGAATAGTGTTAGTCCTTCCAGTTTTGGACAAGAGTATGTCCATCACACAGCCTATTAATATTTTTCCTATGGCAGGCAAATCCTCACACACTAGTGATCTCTTGGGTGTTATTTCTTGTGCAAATCAGACTGCAAACCCAAAGACAATTTTAGTCCTTAATTCTAATGGTGCTCAGTAAAGTGATACTGCAGCAAGGAATACAGCACATTTGTGCCTCCCTTAAGGCTGCAGAGATGCCTACAAGTTTTCTTACATACTTTCATTGCCTATGGCCTCTCTTTGGTCTATGAGTTAATTGATCCAGGATTTTCTGATATAATTGTCTTAAGCTGTTGACAATTTAGTTAAGAAAGCAGTTGAACACGTAAATAAGAAATAAACTTCGTATGCTTTCATCACTCTTGCAATTAAGCAGCACTACTGATGGTTGGCTTATCAGGAACAACAGTGGGATTTTTTTCCTCCCATAATTGAGGATGAGGCTGTGCCTTGATGACTGACCACCTGGGACTTCAAAGCTCTAGGAGAAAGACCTCAACTATTATCCATGCTGTGATCATTTGGTGTTTCTCTGTGATGGCCAAAGAAAACAATGGCACCCCCGAATTTAACTAGTTCCTCAAGGCTTTATGAGATGCTGAGAGAAAGGCTCATTATGAAGTTCAAACCAGAAGTTTAACTTGCTTGGTGGGACAGAACAGAGTCTGTGGCCTCAGCAAAGTTTTAGTGTCTTTTTCTTGTTGATTTACCATAGGGCTGCATATTTGGCATTGTCAAAGTGGAGGCTGCAATCTGCCTTCAGAAGAGAGCTGCAAGTGCAGCACCCTCGCTGCTGTGGGCTTTTTTGCCATTTCACATTTCACATTCAATGTAAAGACAATACAAAAGAATCAAAAGAACAGAAAAATCAAAAACTGCTATAAAATAGAAACTACACTTTGGTTATGTTTTAGTAGTGGAATTTGCACCAAAGTCTTTTATCAGCCTGTAGTGGCAGTGGGAATAGCCATCAGAGTGTAATTAAACTCCATTTAGAGGGTTTAATTTGTCCTTTGGTGCTGAGGGAGTGATTCCAAAGCTTAGAGTTATAAAGGGGATTTAATCACAAAAGATTAAATAAATCCCAGTAATATTTGACAAGAATTTCACTCTTCAGTAAGTCATATGATCCATAATTATTCTCCTAAAGCCTAATTAGCTCTGTTCCTTATTTAAATAATATCTCTTCCACAAGACACTTGTGGCTCGAACAGCCTTTTTGATGCATGTTTTACTGATCAGGCTTTTCATCCATCTGGTGAATCAGCCCTTCCCTGCTCACCAAGATGCTTTACATGTCTCATAACCCAGCCTCAGAACGCTTGTGTGGCCAAGTGCCCCGGGGCAGATGATAGCAGGAGTCAAAGGCCAGCATGATAGAGAGCAGTGTGATTTAAACCTGTCTGAAGAAACCTCTGAAGAGATTTTTGCCGGAGGCTTTTGTTCCACCTATGACCTCCTCTACCAGGACAGACACTCGCTTTATCCTCTTCATGGAAATTTTTATTTTCTTCATTTGAAACAGTACCATTTCTCGTTAGCTTTTGTGTCCTTTTTCCAAGTGGGGTTTCTTAGCAGGAAGATCTTGCAGCATATTGCCCCAAGATGAGTACAGTTTTGGTATCATACTGGGCATGCATCTTTCTGTCAGCGTACATACTTGGCTCAGATAAAGAAAAAAATCAAATCTTTTACCTAATCAAAAATTCCTCAGACAGAGTGCATGAACTTTTCCAAACACTTGAAATTATTAATAGAGATGCCTTCTGAAGTGTAATAGCAAACCTGTATGTTCCTGCAAACAGATATGTAATCGGTTCACATCTCCTTAGTGCTGGGGAACATTTGTCAAGGTTCATTTGGCTGCAGTTATCCCGTGTTTTTCCCCCTCAAAACTCAGTTGCAGAATTTCCAAAGTGCTTTCTGTTGAACAATAACAAAGAAATGAGAGAGCTCTCATGAATACTAATGGCTTGCATGTTTTGCCTGAAATCTGTAGTGGGTAGCTCTGCTGTGCAGACACTATTTGCTCTGCACCAAGACCTGGTTTGGAGCTGGAGGCTGGATCTGTGGAGAGTGATGTAACACTGCTATATTATCTGTGGTTAAACTCCTAAAAAATAGGCTCAAACATGCCCATCTGTGTGTGCTTATCACTGAGCTGAGTGATCAGACTGCCTGGGAGCTCAGGTGTGTAAACCCTGACATAGATATCAGAGCAATGTCTTCCAAATACATCTTGATTCCACAGATCAATCATGCTGTGCCGGTTTTTGTTACTATGTTGTTTAATTTTATTTTACGATGCTTCAAGTGGATAGCAAAAAATGTAGGTATCTAAAAAACCAGCCCAAACCCTGCTGTGGGGAGGAGAGCTAAATGGGGAAGGAATTGATTTGCTGGACTGATATTGGACATCTTTTTTAACATTTTGTTAGATAGGATTGCTTACTGAGGCCAAGCAAAAGCCCGGGCGAGGTGTGTTCCTTCCTGTCCATGCTCACACAGTGGTGCAGCCTGCCCCTCTCTGCTGCTGTGTGGGCTCAGAAGGGAATTAATGAGCCATGCTTAAGGGAGGCAGCAGGTTTTTGGTTCAGATTGCACCGTCTCCACACTAGAGATGGTGAGATATCTGTCTCCAGCAAGCCCTTTGGGGTTTGTTACACCACAAGAGCAGCTGCTGGTGCAAACACGGGGTCTCTGGCCTGACTGGAGCTCTGTAAAAATCTCCAGTGGTAAGAGTAGCCCCATGAGATGGCAACCACCATGGTTAGGACCAAGGAAGGGAAAGCTTATTAGCAAAGCCTGGGGCAGAAGGACCCCCTGACAGCAGTGGTTTGGCAATTCAGAGTGTGGCCAGAACTTAGCTTTGATCAGTGTATCAACTCATGATGTTCCTGTCCCAGTTTCTTCCAAGTGACATAAACTCTGCCAGCAAAAGTCTCACTCAGCATGCACCAAATCACTCAACACTTGAAAGATTCCTTGAAATCAGTCTGTGCTCTCAGGCTTTTGCACGGAGAGATTTCCCAAGTGGTCAGAGCAGATGTCAGATGTTCTGCTTCTAGCATCTTCCCAGTTTCACCCTTCCTTAAAACAGAGGGATACACTGAGATATTTCTTAAGTTGCAGTCCATAGGAGTGGGGAATTACATTGCTGTGTTTCTGCAGCCAGATTTTTTTCTGTGAAGCTGTAGTTTGAAATCAGTTTTAAATTTAACGAAAGGAATACTTTAGAAATGAGAAGGCCTGAGTTCTGATCAATGGTGAACAGACTTTTTGATTCTCCTTGCTCAGTCCATGTTATCTTGTGGATATCCTGTTGATCTGGGTCTGAAAGCAGGTTGTGTGGCCAGAGCTAAAATGTATCACCAAGGAAAAAAAGAATCTTGGCTAATTTATATAAGCATAACTTCCTATAGGCTTTTCTAACACCAGCTTTAAACAAAAGCTCTAAATTAAAATTTAGAACACAATTTGATTTTTCAAAGGGATTAGAAAGGAGAAATATCCTGCCCAAGGCAATATCCTGTGTTTATGAAAAGCCACATTACTGCAGAGTGCACCTCTTGTTGTGCCAGGTCCACTTCCTTTGGCACAGGTGAGGAGCAGTGCTGTTGGCATGGACACTCCTCATGTCCTCATCTGTCCTGGATGCTCTGGGCTCCTATTGGGCCCTTTCCCTCTGGCTCTGTGCACTATCTCCTTCCTTCCCCTGCACACTGGGCTCTCAGTAGTACCCAGCAATGAGAAATTTCTTATCCAGCCTGAATTAATGCACTCTGAGTCAAGTGTGTCACACTCAGCCCCGCCACGCTGCTGCTATTATTTGTGTGCCAGGATCAAGCAATTCAGGTACAACCTTCCAAAGAAGGATGGGGAGGAATAGGGACATAGTATAAGGAATGAGGACAGCAAAGAGTTTAAGTGACAGAGAGCTGGTAGCAAAATATCAAATTCCCACCTCTGAAGAGGCATCCCCTTGAGAGGCACTTGGCTCTGTCACACAGTGTACCTTTGCAACTGCAGTTCAGTCCAAAATGATGGGTGAAAATGTTAAAAAACTTGAGGCCATTCCAAGATTTCAGAGCGGATTTGTAAGTGCAGCAAAGCCTTTGTTTGACCTTTCCCTGTAATCCCATGAGTGAAACATTGTTTAATCAAAAATAATCATATCACTATTTTGTGAATAGTTACAATAATAATAATAATAATAATAATAATAATAATAATAATAATAATAATAATAATAATTGCTATGTGATTTCTTTTTCACAATTTTTATATCATCAGTCATTTACCAAAAATAGCTGAGGTGTTTACATAATTGAGAGCTTTTAAAAAGGTATTGTCTACATTGTCCTGGTCCATACAAATTTTGAATTAATCCTGTGCCAGAGAAGGCTACGGGATATTTGAAGTTGTTTATGGGGGTGAAACAAGATGAATCTCACTGGCCTTAGAGAAGCCAAGATTTTCAATGGCAAATTAAATCTGTTTACTTAATTTTTTGGGTTAGGAGTCTGCTTTTTCTGGGATGGACTGGGGAATATTTTGAAACCCAAACCAATGGAGCCAGGACACAAAGATGTCTCAGTTCCTCAGCCAAACTCTTTGCCCAAGAGGTGAAGAGCTGGCCAGGTTCTGGACATTCTGAAGGTCAGTTTTCCTGCTCCATGAGGAACTGACAATGAGATTATTGGTGGTTGTGTGGGTTTACTTTCTACCAACCATCAGAGCACTTTAGGGTGCTTTAGGCAGACAAGGATGCAGCTGGCCCTGAGCACAGCGTGCAGGGGCTGCACCTCAGGCTGGAGCTGAGTCCACCACAACTCTAGGAGTTTTGCCACCTTAAAACACTCACATATGGCTGGGATAATGGCAAAACCCCCAGCTGGTTCTGGCTATTAGACTCCACATTGTGTGTGCCATCACCTTGGGATGCCACCTTCTTATTGGTGGGACAGGGATGCAGAAGAAAAACCATGCTGTGCTTGACCATTTCTAATACTCTTTAAGTTATTGCTTAGAACAGGGCTGGGATAGATGGGCTTTTCTTCTGACCTCCCTATGGCAGTTTTGTGGTCTTATCATCACTGGTTATGTATGCTGCTCTTTTGTATAATAATTTCCAAAATAATCTTGTTTTACAGTGTTTCATCTTTCTGGGTATTTGGAGAACACATGTGTGTACTTAGTGAGGTGATGGGCTGATTTATTTTCTCAGTAACTTGAAAATAAAATATGTCTCTTAAAAAGCCATGAAAGATTTGAAAAGCCAAAATGCTACATTCAAAAATGACAAAACACTCTGAAATTTGTTTTAACAGTTTGGATGCACTAATACATTCCTTTTATCTCTCCTAAACTTCTTGGCTTACTAAAAAGATTCCTATCCAGATTGTCTCTAACAAATTCATCCTACACATGGGTTGCACAACTAAAACCAATCTTAATTGTTCATTCTTAGGCTTTCAGTGGTATTATCAAATTCTGGATTGATTGTTGTTTTCTAATCTTAATTATAGTGTCATTTTAAGTGCACAGAGGGGCTTTAAAAATAATTCGAGCTGAGATCATGCCAAAAGCTGCATCTGGATTCCTGGAGGATGAGGGAAACTTTGAATCAAACGTCTGGCAAGTTTTCTGGATAGAGAAAGGCCAGCACAGTACTCTCAACCTGTGCAGTTATCAATGGGAACTCCTGGCTGCTGTGGCAGCATTGCTCAGCCTTTCAGTTTCATTGGGACTCTTGTGTCTAAGGTCTTGCTTAACACCTGAACTGATGGTTCCTGGCTGTCCTGAGAAAAAGCTATGCTTGGGAGGGTGAAGGGATGGATTTCTTGGTGGTGATGGTAGTGATTGTTTGAAGAGTTTTCTGTAGAGGGACTGAAGAACATAAACAAACAAAACAAAAACCCATCAAGTGAAGGACCCCCAAGGTGTGCAGAATCCCCGTGCCTGCTGCGAGCTGCCTTCCTCAGCACTTCACACTGGTGGCATCCCACTCTTATGGTATCACATTCCTATAGGCCCATGTGAATCCTTGCAGTTTTAGGGTCCAAAGAACAGCTTTGAAGACCACATCCCTCTCTATTGCTCTTGTTGGACCACCTTGATGTGACATTCAGAAGTGCTAGGAAATGCAGTGATGGCATCATCCTGAGTGTCCCACTATAAAAGCCGTGTTTGTTGTTCTGGTGTTTTTCAGGCAGAGTTTCATCTGCAGTTTTGTGGTGCACAGTCCTTGCTGGCACTACAAGTTCCTCGTGTCTCCCCATCCCCTGGTGCTTGTCCCTGCACTGCTCTGCCTGCATGGCAGCTTCAGGCTGGCACCAAGAGTGTTCACAAGCAAACCTGTACTTCCAGCCTCACCCACTGTTTGTTTGTGAGTAACCAGAGTGTTTGCAGGAAGCAAAAGTCACTGGTTACCACAGAGCCCTGAAGCTTTGTGAATTTTCCCCTAAATGATTCATCTTTGATTCTACCCTTCATATCTCAGTCCTGAAGTGAACGCTGTGAGATGTGAGATTCAATTAACTGGGTTAATTTCAATTATTAGTACAAGGGTGAATATTATCCTGCAGGAGCATCAAGGTTGCTTGTGTTTTATGTGTGTGCATTTAGCACATTGTACGATAGTGCCAGAAAGGCCCTGGAAGCTGGGTAAACTCGGCACTCCACATGTCACCAAACTTAATACGAAGGAGTATCCTCTCTTAACTCCAAACAACAGAAGTGTCTATTTAATTAATTTGTTTTTATTATCAGAAACAAATTTAACTTCAAATTTCTGATTTCTGATGTTGGATCTGAAATACTTTCCAAGCTTAAGAAATCATGTTGATGTCTAGAAATAGGAAGAAAAATAGCTTGTGTCCAACGATGCTTATTTAGAAAGACTTTAAAAGCAGGGGGAAAGAAGAAACAATGTCGTTTTTGTGACCTGAGCCTTTGGCACCCACCCAGACCCGTTTCCATGCTGAGTCTGTCCATTATACACTTTGTCAAATCTTTCATATAATCCCACTGTCTCTGCTCTTAATCTTAAAAAAATAGTCCTTTGTTTTGTATATGACTCTGGAGGATAAGGAATAGGAGACTGTCTGCAGTGTTGTCAAACCTGGGTGGGCATTTTAATGTGTCTTATGCATTTTTTTTTTTATTGTGTAAGGGCATTTGCTCCATGTGCGCGAGTCTGTTGGGTGTCCACTGTTTATCTCCTCTGCTGGTGTTATCTCCAAATTCCTCCCTTTCTCCTAGGGAGTAGATTTCCCCACAACAACTTCTCCTCCAGGCGCAGAAAAGCTGTCTTTGTGGGGCCACTGGCAAGGCAAGCAGCTCTGCTCCTGGGCTGTTGGAGGGGTGAGTGCTCCTACAGGGAGAAAGCCTATATTAAGATTTTTTTTTTTTTTTTTTAAGAAATAATAGGAAAATTGCAATACCTCAGGAGGCAGGGTGCTGCCTGGCTGCTCTGCCAAGGGCAGACTATGCACGCCAGGATGTGGATGTGCAGTTGGGGACCGAGACACCGAACTGAATGAAATCCACAGCCTCCATTTCCACTAAGGTTTTAACCCATACTCTGGGAGTTTTCCTGTTTTCTGTAAAGGAGAACTTTAGTTGCAGACACTGTGTGCAGCTGTTTATTGCTTTGTGTTGATGCAATTGGTGATGTCAAGTCCCAGTCCATATCTTTGCATCTCTCAGGAGAGCCAGACACATTCAGCTGTGAAAATACCACATTCTGGTGAGAAGGGAAAGGAAGACAACTTTAAGTCTTGGATTTGCTGAAACTGTTTGTCACCTATCCCCTCCATTTTAGCTCATGATCTGAATAGTCTCCCTATGCTCCCTGTGTTGCTGAAAAAAATGCAGGACCTTAGACACTCTGTTATTTTAAGCTTAAAACAACATTAAACTCACCCACATTATGCAACTAAGAGCTGCATTTCGTAGCTTAGTGAATTTGTATACCATTAACCTTTTTTCAACTAACTACATTCTTCTTGTTTTTGTCTAATAGCCATAGTTCCAGGGTTATGACTGCTGATACCCCATAACATTTCATAGGAAATATTTGGAATTGTGGTTGGATTGTTATGGACGTGATAAAAGGACGGGTTACTCTGTGTCAGCATCTGTCCAGAAAAGCAAAAGGCATCAGTTGCCTGCAAATCTCTTGTCAACATACATTTCTTTTTTACCTAATTTATTTTCTGGTTTTTTTCCCCCAGTAGTGCTATTGTCACTGTGCCAGTTGAAAATATTTTATACCTGCAGGTGCAGCTGGTCCTTGGGATCATTGTAGGGCCTTTGTTTAACAACCTGCCTATAACTTGACCATGCAGTGCCAGCATTTTGGTCCCACGTCCCTGTTTATTTCCAAGGATGCCTGTTAGAGGTTGGTTTGTTTTTTACAAGCCAGCTGACGGAACAAAACAGAGGTGCAAGCTGTTGCCAGAGTGTATGTGAATAGTGAGACTTAAGAAAGCCTTTGCACGCTGCAGCAGTGGGGGCTCTCTCTGTTTCACCCCACAAGGGCAGCTGAGGTGACACCACCAAAAATGGACAAACCCTGGTGTGGACATGGGCTTCAGCTGTGGGATCTGTGGGAACATGGCATCGGGTAAAGGGATTTTTACATGTTTAACTGGAGCAGGTTCTTTAGTTCCTGTGTGCAGAAACTGCCTGGGCCTGTTTTTTGTGGGATCCTCCCCACTCCTTTGTGACGTGATGTGATTACCCTGGGGACTGGGGTGAGCAGGCTGCAGATGCTCCCAACAGACTTGTGCAATGACAAATGCTTAAAAACTCAGCACTTCTGGCACCTCCTGTCCACTGAGCTGCAATGACACAGCCTTAAGTGCTGCCTAAAACCTCCAGTATGATTAAGTCATGCTGATGGTCCACCAGTCCCAACACGTTGTCTTCAACTGAGTTTCCAGAGCCATTCTCTTCAATACTCTGCTGTAGTTTTCTGTAATTTTCCTCTGGTTTTCAAACATTCTCAGTTCAGGGACTTAGAAAGCAGGAGACATTTTCTATAAATTTAGTTATATTTAGTCAAAATAATGGATTACTCTTGATGACTTAATTCAATTTCCCCTTTGACTGAAGAAATTTTCATCATCCCTTGGCAAGTAGCTCCACTGTTCAGATAGTCATTGTGTGGGTAAAACTTGTGTTTATTTCATTTGTACCTGATTCTTACTAATTTCATCTTAGCCCTCTGTTTCCTGCAATGTGCCAGTGATTTAGCATCAGATAGTACAGTGCAATCACACATTTAGAGACTTTCCAGCCTGGCAGGCTCCAGAACACTTTACAAACATTTATTTGGTAAAAGTTACTCCAGCATAAAAGTTTCTCCTATAAAGTTTCTGTTTCTAATCCCTTGTATTTCTTAAATCTATTTTCTGGGACCAACATGTCTTAAAATGTATTTTCCACTAAGTAAAAAGTTTCTCATTTGTGGTCAGTTAGGAAAGAAATTTTTGAGGGATGCACTTCCATTGAGATTTTCTGAAGAAGCAGGGAGGAGCTGTGGCCAGATTCAGCATAGGCAGGTCTGCACCTACAAAGCCTGGGGCTGTTTCTGCTGGCATAGGGTTGGTTGACCACTCATTTGGCTCCTCAAAACCTCCTCACCTAACTGGCACAGCATTGTTATGGGTTTGTGGCAGATTTCTAGCTTTACCCTGGCCACCTTTAACCCCTGAGGTGATGCGTTTCTTTCCTACAGCAGGTCCTTCAGCCCTGTTGCTGGTTTCTGCTCAAGGGCTGTCCTTGATCTCCAAAGGGCCTCACTTTGGGTTGTGTGTGTGCTCTGGGTTGATGTATGAAACACTGTACAACAGCCCAGCTCCAAGGATTGACCCCCAGCCCTGGGGCAGTGGTCATGTCTGGGGCCAGTTCTCTGCATGGGTTTAACCCTAGACATCCTGACCAGGCTTTTTCCAAAGATCACAGGAAACTGTTTCACCCCTCAGGTCATGCAAAAAGTTTACCCCCACCTCCCCTTTTTGTCCAAAACATGTCCTACAGGTAACCTGCAGGTTGTTTGGTTCTCATCCCCACCGGTGGGCCTGACATTGCTGAGGCCAAGGAGCTCTTCAGTCACCCATCCTTAGACTGGTGTATCACCATGCTGGGGCCAGCAGAGAATGTGAGGATCTCTTCTCTTTGTCAGCTTCCCAGAGAGGAAGAAACCTCCCAAAGCAGCTGCTGGTCCAGCATTTGTCTGTGCTGGGTGTGTAATGACCACCCCTGGGATGGGTGCACGTGGGGGTTAGGAAAGAGGAGGTGAGCCTGCTGTTAACTCTCCAAAGATGTGTGCTCTGACACAAGCATTTTCAATAGGTGACTTATTTACACAGAGCAGAGATCACAGGATTTACTGATGGACTGTAGGAAAAGGGAGAGCTGGTGAAATGAAGGCTTCTTATCTCTGCATGATGTGGCATGCAACCCAGGATATAAATTACAGTTTTCACCAAGTACTACTGGAAAGCCAGTCCTGGAAAGCAGAGGTAAAGCCCATGAAGCATGCTAAGCAGCTGTGAGCTTTTTAACTAAACTCAGGATAAGTGGCTCCTCAGATAATTACTTAGCTTGAGTATCTGTCAGCTGCGGGTGTCATTTGGGTGGGAGACATTGGAGGCTGAGAAAAGGGCTTATTTCTGTACTTTCTGGGATGTCCTCAGGGTGGCTGTGAGAGGCTGGATGCTAATGAGTTCAGCAGCTGCTGGGAGTGATGTTTTCCCACTGTCAGCACAGACGCTGTGTTACCAGGCTGGGTGTCTTTAAAATGAAGGATGCCTGTAGATGGATACCAAAACTCCCCCAGTCTTTGTGGGCTTTTTTTCCTTTGTCCCTTCTAAGATTTAAACCAGCTATGCTCTTACCATCTCTCTTAATTTTGAGTATTTGACATCACAGATGTAAACTGCATATTTTTTAAGTTCTTAGAAGCATTTCTTGGGTTCTGCTAATGGCCAGTACTGTCCTTGCCAGTGGGTTTTCTCCCGAGTGCCATAAAAACAGGCTGGTGTGCCAGCAGGGATCTGCAGAGCAAATCTTAGAGTGCCCAGGTATCAAAGGTCTCTCTCTCTCACGTGGCCATCCCCTCTTGTGATTACACAGGATAAATAACCCTCTGTAGACCAGGTTTTCTGAGAGGTTCAGAGTCAGGTTGAATTATTTTTTCCCCCAAATAAGAGTTAGCTTTTATTATTACTAGAGATTCAAGCCTATTGCTAGAAAATTAATGCTACTAGTTTATCTTTCTTGAGGCAATGTAATATTTTCTTGGCTGTATAACTTATCTTTCTGTGCAGTGAACAGATGTTCTCACTGGATTCCTCACATCTCTGAGGTCTCTTTCCTGGATGTTTTACATTCAGTTAGAATTTATGAATGTGTAGAAGCTCCTTCTGGGATGTGCTGTGTTTCTTCCCAGCAAGTTTCCCAGGGCGCTGGGATGTCTGTTGGTTTCTTCTCTCTCTTGGATTTGTGTGAATGCAGCTTTCCAGATAGCTTTGCCTGCCAAGGATCTTCCCACCTTATGCAGCTGGTAATTAACTTGCATTAATTATTATTAAGAGAAAGGGCAAGTCATTTTCCTACTATTTCACTTAGTGTTGGAAACTGCCAGCATTTTCATTCTGAATGTTTCTTTCTATTTTTTAACTTCTTACCACATAACATAATGTCAGAAATGACAATGAATCATTAATTTTTACATCACAGTGCATGTAACATGATGAGAGGTGGTCCTCAATCTTTCAGCTTTGATATACCAGGGCTTTTTTGCAGGCATAAATAAATGGCTGTCCCTCTGGGTCAGTTATCGGTTACTACACTTGAAGGTGCAGCTTTTTGAAGTTGAGCATCTGCCATGTGTACTATGACAGGTCTGACATTCCTGCACTGCTCCATGAGCAACAGCAAGTACAGCTAATCCATGCCATTCCTCATACGCTTTTCCAGTTGAACATACGCAAATAATTTGAGCAGAAACTTCAGCTTGGCAGTATTTTGGTAATAGCTCTGTGCATGGGACAAAACAGTCTTCTGCTATGGGATTACCTCAGGGGAGAAGTCCTTTGTTTCATTCCAGTTTGGCCTTAGAAACATGTTTTGGTTTAGTTGGTGAATTTCTAAAAATGAAGCTCAGACAAGTAGGGCAATGGCTTAGACAAATGAGTTGTAACAGTTACAGTTGTTCCGTGCAGCTTCTTCATTATCATAGTTATGGAATAAAAAAACCCCAAAAACCCACCATTTGTGTTTGTTTTGGTTTTATTTACAGCACATGCCCAGAACTAATTCTTAAACTTACTAATTTAAAATAAATGTTAAGCTCATGTGTTTACATTAAAATCTATCATTTTAGAGTCTAGGGGAGTTGCCTATCTTCCCTGTCTTTTCTCTTCACCTCCCCTCATGTTATCTGGAGAAGAGTGAGATATGTGTTAAGGAGATCATTATCTACTCTAAAATATTAGGGAAGCTTGGCAAAGGGAGACATGGTTTTGCTGCGCTGACTGCACACAGAGGATGTGCACTGGGCTGTGCCCCATCTCCCATCTTCTATCTCCCCTGGTTTTGCTGTGCTGGCCCACATCTCTCAGGTCATGAGCTTTAAAGCCATCATCTTGGCTCAGAATTTGCATTTCAGTTCTCAAAACTTCTCAGCACTTCTAAATCCCAGTTTGGAGTCAGAAAGAGATGTGTATGCTGAGTGCTGAGAAGATAGGATGCATCTGTGACTTGTTCAGGAAAATGCTGCATTACATCTTTTAGAAAGGAGACTATTTAGTTCAGGATTGGGTCTTCCAATCACATTTGACCATCTTGAATCCTTCTGGAGTTAACTACAGCTGCTAGGTGTCATTAGGCGTGTTGCTTTGGGCTAATCCCAAAGGGATTTCGGTATTGCAGTGGCTGACTTCTAGGCACCGGCTACCTAATGAATTCCAGATCCCGAAGTCAGACATCCAGAGACATCCAGGGAAATCAAAGGACCTGAATGAGGGAGCACCATGAAAGTCCATGAGATGGAGAAGCTGCCTGAGCAAGCCAGTGTCAAATTTTATGTTGAGATGTTGCTCAGGGCTGCAGTCTGCCTGGAGCCCTTTCCTGCAGCTTCAGGATTCTTCAGGATTGCAGGCACCTTTGTTTTTAATGGGAAAAGTGAAAAGATACTTGTGATAAGCCCTGTTTGTCAGTGACAGCCTCAGCTCAGGTATTGGGTGCATGGGCAGGAACAAGGAACTTCTGCTGTGTGTCCCTGGGTGCAACACCAGACCAACACCAGAACTGGTACGGGACTTGTGCCATTAATCCCTAGATGCATCTCAGGTTCAGTGGGAAGATTTTTCCAACTTCTTTACAAAGGACGAGGCTGAGTGGGGAAAAAAAAGCCTCATGGAAGCTGGATATCAGCAGGTCAACATTTAGACACTTGGCCTGTGAAGCTGTTTTAGCACAGCCATCCCCAGCGCGTAATACAGTCCGTCAGTTCACAAGGCTGAAATACCTCTGCAAATAAAAAGCAGCCATGCTGGCAAACAGTCTTCAAAGGTAGCGAAATAATCCCTAAGGGGAGATCTGCTTTTGTGTGGAATTCCCCAGCAGACGGCTGGGAGATCTTAACAAACAAGGCCTTTTAAACTGCCATGTACTTTGAAGCCTGAGTGAGCATTCATTCATTCGGCACAAAAAGCAACAGTAAAGGGGGGAGGCAAGGGGTGGAAGGGCTTAGTCAAGGTGAAAATGAAGTTGGGTCTTTCCCCAAAGCCACTGTGGGTACAAATGAATTGCTTCACTGGAGGTAATAAAAGATATGTTATCCCACATTTAATAAAAAGCAACAGTGAAAATACAAAGAACTCATTTCAGGCTTCAGTTATCTGATGTTTATTGCACACAGGCCTTTCTCCAGGACAGAGACCCAAGAAGTGTATTGCTCTTTGAAGTGTGGGCTGTGTGGCCACTTGCCCATTCGCTGGTTTATGGCTAAATCTCCTTGATATGGTCCACTTTCATCTTTCCAGTGGTGGCAGGGGCCTCTGCAGAGGGAAGAGGGCAGGCAGGGTTCTGGATGTGCACTGGGGACAGGGAAAATTGGGGAGTGCTTCAGCCTTGGAGTGTAGGTAGAAAGGAGGATGCAGCATGAAACAGAGGCTGGGCTTGGGGAGTCCTGCCAGAAGGGGTAGGGCTGCAGGGTCCACAGGCTTTGCAGTGAAAATCACTGAGCAGGACTATTGTGGCATGAGTGTCTGCTCCCTTTGACAAGGAATAACACAAACTGGTCCTAATTTTTGCTTACCCTGCTAGTTATTTTCAACTCTTGTTAGAAACCACTGAGTTATCTCTAGTGGTTAGATCATGGTATTTGGAAAAACAAGTTTCTTGACAGTGCACTTCCTGCTAATTAAGATACTAAACTCTGTGTAAGAATCCCCACTAACATCAACAAGCTTTGGGCTGAGGCCATAGTCCACTTCCAGGCAGTAATAAACTCTGCACATTTTTTATATCAAAAGCAATTATTTTACAGATGAGATGCAATAAACTGAGAAGTTTACCTTTGTAATGCCATGTAAGTAAAAAAACATCAGACAGCTTGAATAATTGTAATTTTTAAGTCTTCTCGTATGAAACAGTAATGTACTTTTAAACCTTATTTTACTCTTCCTTATGCTCAAGCTTTTTTGCACCAGTCTCATATTTGCCAGCAAGCCCAAAAATTTCCAGCAAATGGAGTGGATTAAGAAGTCTTTTTTCAAGGAATTATGTTGTGAACATTCTTAAAATAACATCTTTCTTTCCTCAAAAAGTAGATTGGTGTGCCATGATATCATTGTGCAGCCATGACTTTGAGAAACAAACATTTATATTAATGAAAAAATATTTCAGTTGAAAGTGCTGTCAAAACAATCTCCAGGAAAGTCATTGTTGTGGACTGGAAAGAATGCTACTTCACATGTGTTTAATTATTGGGGGGAAAAAAATGAATCTCGCCTTGCATCACAAAAATCAATCTGCAATAACAGGAAATCCTGAGCCATTTATGTAGAGGTTCCTCTTTCATTGTAACTGGCAATTGGTTCCAGCTTCTAAAACCTATCTAATTCTCAACTGCTACAAGAAGACTACCTCAACTGGATTACACACAGCAATGTTTCGGTTGTGAGTCTGTTTTAATGCTGTAAATTAAAACCCCCAGCCAACAATGGATATAATTTTTTGGTATGCAGGGATGCTCTGCTGCTTTTAGCTTATGGACACATATGTCTGTCGAAATAGTAAACCATCCAAATCCATGAGCAAGAGGATGATTATTATCCTTCCTTCCTCAACCTGTGCATGCCCACGCTTACACAAGCAAAGGAAGCAGAAGTAAGGTCTGGATTGCTGCTATTTGTGCCATCCCAGTGCCCTACATTCCCACTTCTGCTGGAGGATACTTGTACAACACAGAGCAGGAGGAACAGCCCCTTTGCCAAAATGTTGTGACTTTTGGAGTAGGAAGACGGCAAGAGGAGGATAAAGGATGCTGGGATAGTGCAAGGGAGCAGCACAGAAGTGTTGGTGGCATGTCACCAGTGATCCCTTTCAAAGATTTTAGTGCACGCAACAGCAAGGGATCAGCCAAGGGGTACACAGCAGTGTACACACTACTGCTTCCCAAATTATGTCACAGGGATTTAAACCAAGGCTGTGCAGGGTTTCTCTGCTAGTGAGTAGCATCAGTGCTCTCATCAGCCCTCTCTGTGTCCATATGCACCTTATTTGTTACTAATTTATGCAGTGTCTGCATGACACCTTTCTGAAACCTCTGTAGATCATTGAAGTAGGAAGTGCCTTCACCAGCTCTCATTTGCTGTTCAGTGGTTCTGCATACCACAGAAGTCTAACATTGTTGCATGTATCTTGGCATCAATGCTTTCAATCAAGTCAGTGGATTTACTGTATTCTTTTTGCATTCTTCTGTATGTTCCTTGTTTTTCCCTTTCTTATCAGTCCTCTATGATGTGTGGGGATTTCTCATCCTCTGATTTATTTTTCTATCTGACACAAACGCATAGATAGAATGCTTGCTTAAAAAAGTTCTCAATACAAAATTACTGGGATCTTGGCATAGCATGAATCTTCCTCAGGTAATAGAACCTCTCAAACAGAGTACTTTATTCCTGCCCAAAAGTTGGCAGGAGGTACTTTTACCTGGGTGCCTGCAGTAGGATGAGACTCCCTAGTCTGCTGTGCTGCTGATTTCACACACTCCTTCTGGCCCTGCTTCACTACATGATTGCCACCTTAAAACTGCTTGCTGCCCTAAAAATATACAGAAGACTCTCCTTCATGACCATTTCCACGTCTTCAAGAGCAATTCCTACTGTCTTTTTGTCAGTATCTTTCTTGAATTCAGCTTTGGCTGCCTTGAGGAGCCTTTGGGACAACCATATCCTCCACCCTGATGGTAGTCAGCACACTGAAGCACTCAAGCAGGGGCTATCAAATGGCCTGTGCATCCTGGGGGAATTTCTAGCTGTCCAAAATTCCTTCCTGGAGCCCCTTTGCAGCAGTCAAATGCTGTGCTGTGAAGCCAGCTGGCAGGTGGGTCAGGCCCCAGCTCTCTGTCTGGACTTTTGCCTCACTGTTGCAAACCATGGTGGGGGGAACCTGACCACCCTGGAAATTAATGGTGGGTGTGCAGCCAATGCTCAGCTGTACCATGGCTGCAGCTAGAAGACAAGCTTGAATTTTATCCTTATATCACAATTACAACTTAAATTCCATAGATCTTAACCACTTGCTTTGCAAACTGTGGATTGAAAGGTAAACACTGGCTGCCGTCTTCCAGAGCTAAGGCAGATGTCTTCTTTATCACTGTTTGAATCTCTAGCTGAAAATTAGAAGAGAAAGTAAAGTCACCCCCACAGGTGCTTGAATTGTCCCCAGGGGAGGATGGTCTCTGACTATTCCCAGGTTCCTCATGAAATTCTTGCACACTGCAAACCATGTGCACACTGCTGCATGCTCTTCTGTGCTCCCTAAAACTCATGCTCTGTATCAGCTGCCATTGTGATTTAGAAGGATCATTTTCCAGGATGTTATGTGACTCACATACATACACCTGCAGGTTTCTTCTTCCTTTGCCTGAGCCAGTTCCTCAGCCTCAGTGTTTGCTATTAATTTCCTCTGATGATATTTGTCCTGTATATTTAGAAAAGAAGATGGCTGTCGCTTCTCTGTCTACCTGTGAAGGCATGCTCCTCATGCAAGGATTTCATGAGGAGAAATCTTCTGTTTACAGAGACATCTTCTCTTCCTACACTTTGCCAAGGAGTTAATAGCCTGTGTCCAAATGCTGTCCTGCAGCTCTAGCATCAGAAACCACAACATCTCCAGGCAGATCAAACCATTGACTGGCATGACTTGGAGAGTTAAACTGCAGCTATAACGAGATCACAGCAGGGCTTGCCTGATGTCTTTATTCATCATTCAACTACAGAGCCCCCTTTCTGATATTTGGATTCTGAGCCTGTTTACCCAGGGATTTATTGGTTTATCTGCACTGTGAGTCACTGCCCTCTGTTTGGAAAGCAGATGTGTGCTGCTGCCCTGTGGTGTTCTCAGAGCTGGGCAGTGGGGTGGCTCCACACCGAGCTACACCAGCAGCTGGTGGCACCCAGCTGCTTAATGCTTTTTTAATGTAAATGTTCACAAAACTACTTCACCTCACGTCTCAAATTGCACACGTGGCATCTGTCTATATTTACATATCATGTCCAAAGGCATGGGGTGGCCTGGAGTGTTGCCATATGAACTTACAAGATGAAACTGTCCTTTTATGAGCTAGATTGAAAGCTGGAGATGGGTTTTCATTGTCACCAGTTACCTAGTTGATGTCCCTAATGGGTGGCATTTTTGGGGGGGTTAATGTTACTGTTTTGCCACGTTTGAAAACCAAACCAGTAGTATGAGCATGGAGAAAAATGACTGACTGCAGTGTGTAAATGAAGGTCAAAAGGCATCATTGCTAAGTCAAAAATAACCCATGGAAACAGGACACTGTTATTTGCAGCATATGTAAAAATAAATCACAGCAACCAGTCTGGTCAAATCGGTGCTGGAGAATGCATGGATGGTTTCTCTGCTGAAATCAGTGGACGAGCTCACAGGTAAGTTACAGGCACTGAGAGTAGCAGGAAAATCAGCTTAAGTGTTTTGTTTGTAGGGGGAAAAAAGAAATCTCACCCTACTCAGATTCTTCTGAATAAGGTTACCCATTTTTAAAAGCAAAGATTTGACATTCAAGCATAAATTAATCTCTTAGCCACTGCCACCAAAGCTACCTGAGTTATTTGGCAGCACCACAAGCCTGGCTGTGGTTTGGCAGCACTTCTGTGTTTTCAGTCCTTTGGGAGAGCAAGGCTTGCCATTCATCCTGCTGGGAGCAAACCCAAGGGATCTGGGACTGGTTGAGCACCACAAGTGGGGAGCAAAGGCTAATTGCATTAAAGAGTTCACAAACAAAAATGTCAGAAAACAGGAAATAACAACACTTGGGCCATGCTATCTCCTGATTTAAGGGCTAAAATAAGAATTTTAAATATTTTGTTGCCTGAAACATTTCTGTGTAAGAAAACTTGAAATGCTCTTCAAACTATCTGAGATTTTTTTTCTATTGAAAATGTCATCAAAATTGACACAGTCATGGAGAACACTTGAATTGTGACTAATCAGCATTTTTCCTGTATTGGATGGGTCTGCCTGGAGTTTTTGACCTAGCCTGTTCAAGTCATAGACAAGCAACTTAGGAGGGGTCTCCTCAGAAATAGTTTAAAAAATGGGATATCATTTTCAATGGATGTACACGTATATAGACTTATTTTCATTACTCTGGTCTCAGATTACTTGGAAAAGTCATTGATCTGAATTAATTTGCTTTGTGTTAGCACAGAATAAAATCTCATTTCTTCGTGGAGCACAATTACAGAAAGTCCTTCAAGCAACCCCATCCTCCCAGTTATTATTTGTGACATGATTGTGTAGATACCATTCATTTTGTGAGTAATAATGATGTTGGAATTAAGTCAGAGATAACACAGTGGTAGGAGAGACTCTGGAAGACGGCAGGAAGGAATAGTTTGAAACAAACCAAGTTGCACAGCACCTCTGCAAAGCCATTGTGGCAGGAGCCTGTGAATGCACCCTGCCTGCCCTACAGAGCATAATCCAAGAGCTCAGTGTCAACAAAGTACTAATAATAATTTTCCTGGGAGCCTGGAACACACCATTGTTGTACATAAAGAAAGGAAAAGAAAATAACTCCTATTGAAGCTATTTTAAAATGCTCAATCTGGAATGTTGCCTTTCAAAAATACTCTCTTTTGGATTTTTGCCTGCATGTGGAATGATTCCAGCACTTTTCTAGTTGGTCCTGTTCAATCAAAAAATTGGTAAAGTAATAGGGATAATCCCTTTCCTGCTGTAATTCCATTGGTAATAATTTAATTATGTCTAGGATAGCTGTTTTAATTATTGTATACTAAATGAGGCATTAATAAGTCTCTGAACATCCTGCTGGATTGTGAACTTCCACAGTGCATATAAGTGCATTGGTTTTTTTACTTTTTTAGTGGTATTACATGTTTGGAAGCAGTAGTGGTTCTCACACCTGTGTCAAGAATTCTTCAGATGAAATAGGAAGATCTGTTAAAAATGCACCCCACAGTCTTTGAAAACAAAGATTTTTCACAGCATCACTGGCCTGCATCACCCTTCTTTGAGGTGTATCTGAAACTCTGGATGGGTGGCAGCTAGAGGCACAATAAAGTAGCATTTTTGGCAATGCCCAACGTGATTGGAACAGTCTGTGTGTTCATGGGAAGCCCAATCCTTTTTTTATTTACTATTTTTCCTCTGTTATTTATAAAACATCACAGCAACATAAATATCCTACAAGAAAAGCTTATTGCATCCTGTTTAAAATATTTTCTTGTGTACAAGCCGTATTTCCTGGATACTCAAAACCGAATTTGCCGGCCAGATTCGCCCCAGTGCTTGTAAGAAGATTTATGCTGACAAATACAGATAAATGCATGTCTCTTGAGTGCCTGTAGTGCTTGACCCTGGGCTGTAAAGCACCTTTGCTGGGGGTTCCCAGGAGGATGCTGCTAGATGGGACTTCTGATTGATGCTGCTGAATTTTACAGAATTGAAGCATCTCCATCACGAGTGGTGCAGTAAAGCTGCCATGGAACGCGTGATATTAAATGGATTAAAACCAAAGAGCCTTCCTGCTGGCTGTGGTGCTCGCCTGCCTACCTCCTGGAAACAAGCACAAGAACATTTTTTTGCGAAGGGAAAAGAACAGAGTGTTTCCAGTGAAGTATCATAATTTGTCCCCTAAGGGTTCATTGAAGAATATTCTTTAGAGTAATTATTTTTCATTGGGATAAGAAAGGCTGTAGAATTTTAGATGTTGTGTGGGTTCTGGAAAAACCCCAGCTAATGAACAAACTTTCTTTTCTTTTTGTCGTTAAAGCTTATTATTCACAGAAAAGAATTCAGCCTGACAAGCAGCTCAGATCTGACTTCCATTTTAATAGCCCTCCTCCTTCTCCTGCCCTTTGCTCTAATCTGGCAGAATTTTGCATTTCTTGTGAAGGTTTTCATTTTACCACAAGTGTAATTTCAAGATGCAATAACATTGTTCTCTTTACTGGGTTGTTTTTGGTTGTTGCTTAGCTAGGCTGGCACTCCTGGTCCATGATGTGACTCACAGAGGAGGAATGTCCCGCCTGAAGATTTGCCCCAGGCTGGCAATGTCTTTCCAACCTTGCTGGGTCAATGCAAGGTGTATTTGTGTCCCTTGCATTGCCTCTGCTGCTGCCCTGGCATATCAGTAGTTTGGCTTTCATGGATAAAGGACAACAGTAGAAAAGTATCTCCAGTGCTAGTGGGACACCTAGCCCTTTGAATCATAAAGTAAAGTAGAAATGAAGGTGAAAAGAGATCCATTTGTCTTGCATTTCCATGGGCACGGTCTAAGCCAAGGTGAAGTGGGCAACCTGGCAGTGCTGGAATGCTGAGCATCCGAAGGGCAAGGGTGGGTGAGTGCCCCTGCCTTCCCACCTGCCCACAGCTCCCCACCACTGCTCTCGCACCGGAGCAGCTTTGGGCTGCCTCCATCCCTGCACGAACACAAGGCCTCGGTGGCGTGTCACCCTCAATGACAGCCATGCAGCCGATGGTCTGCGCTCATTAATCATCGCGGGGAGGAATGCTGGGGAGGCAGCTGTGCAGTTCTCTCTCCTGTGTCCTTGCTGATACAAGGTCTTCTCACATTCTGGTATTAAAAACATGACTCCCTCTTTATCACTGTCTGCAGACAGGGCACAGCTGCAGCCAGCAGCACCAGCTGTCCTGAGCTTCAAGCAGGCACAGCCTTTCACTACCCCTGTTCCACATTTGTGGGTGCACAGGACAACCCAAGTGCAGATGTATTTCTTACACCACAGCAGTCACGGGCATCCCAGCCAGTGGGACAGGCACAGAGAAAGCTGAGGTGAAAGCTTCCGAGAAGATACAGGTTCCCATAACCTGACAATAAAACAGGCAGAGGTGAGCTCTGTGCAGGTCCCCAAAGATGGGTGGACACCAGTGTGCCCCCTCCACCCCACCAAGGCCTGAGACACTCAGCTCCCTGCAAGATCAGGCCCTGCAGTTAGTAAACACAGACAATAAGTCTTGGGTTTCCCCCCCGCTTCCTCTAGTGTTTTCACTGCCAAGCCCAAACTTTTATGTATAACAGATGGAGCCAGTCTGCAAACTCATAGTGCCTGCTCATCTCCCAGGCTTGACCTTTGCATGTAGAAAATGGCAGGGAATTCATATGAGCTATTTTAGCAATCTCTGGCAGCTTGATTGATTTTTAAGTGCTGAAAAACATGTTTTGCATTTATAGCAGAGTTCATTAGAATAGCTGGTGTTGCTTAGCATTGCAGTGATGTGTTTAAAAAGAAAACTAAAGAGAAACCTAATAGTATAGCTGGCTTTCTGGGCTTGCCAGAGACTTGAGAAATATGAAATTAAATAATATTTCAGCACAGAGTCAACTACAGGAACTTATTAAAATTCACTTTGGACTAGTGGCTTTGTTACTGAGCTTTTAAAGTGAAAAGAAATTGGGGTAGCTGTGACCTTGAGATATCATCAACATGAGAAGTTCCGGTCTTGTGGTTTATGTTTCCCCTATTATTCAACAGCATGAAGGGAGGGAAGATGGGGAGCAATGCTTGCCAATATTCTGTGTGCAAATGTGTGAAGAAGAGAGGGAGGAAAAGGCACCCCCAAATCCTTTGCAGTGTACAGGAGGTACCAAGTGCTGTAGACCCCACACATGATGGTTTCACAGGAAAGGAAAGTCCTTTGTGGAGATGGTGGATGGATGAGGCCATGCCAGAACATCTCTGCACAAGGCCAGCATCCCCAGAAGTAGTGTCTGCCCAGCAGAGAAGGGTGGAAGGTGAAGTTCTCTTTCGTCTCCCTTCTCTCACAGAGAAGATCAAGAGTTTTTTTTCTGTATGACCCTTTGCTTCTTGGAATGGTGGAGAAGAGCATGTGGAAGTAAAGCAAGGGCTGCAGAAGGCAGAGCTTGGGAAGAGCTGGAGATCACCTTCCAGTGCTTTCTGGTGCAAAAAAATATTTTAAGCTGTTTTCTCAGGTGATACTTGGCTTGGGAATTTGGTTTGCATTTACTGTAGTAGAGAACACTCTCAGCTACACCCAGAGTCAGAGAGAACCAGGCTTCAAAGACAGAACAGCACCAAAATTGATAAAGCAGCCTCTTGTGAGCACAAACTGCTCTACAGTAAGTAGTTTGGTTGGTTGGGGGTTTTTGTGTCTTAATCTCTCTGCATTTCAGCTCACTACCTGGCAAAGAAAGGAGGAAACTCTCCACAAATTTCACAGAACCTGCTTATTTTTGTGTGTGTATATAGAAGAGTGTGTGCCTACCTCAATACATAACATTTGCTATATAAAATGAAATGTTAGAAAACAGCTCTTGAGCAACACATTCATCTTTTCAAACTGATACAATCCTGATTCTGATTGAGCAGTCGTGTTTTGACTTTTGTGCTCAATACAGGGTTTTTAATCCTGTAATCTTTCCTCTTGGCTGCAGTTGCTGATCTCCAATCTGAATCCTATAAGATGGTTTTTGGAAATGTATACATGCTAGTAAATTTTCTTTATCTCTAATAGCAATAATGTTTTCAAAAAATGCCGTACCACAGATAAGCACGTGCTGCTCATGAATCTGTCCTTAGCTGACATGTGTTTGAAGTGTTTTCTTAATCCCTTAGTAAGATCACTTCCAATGTTTCCTTTGCATCTCTTTGTGCTTGCATCAGTCAAGAATTTATTGCGAAAGGTGAAATGTCTCTTCCAAAAATACAAAACCACAGATCTCCAGTCAAATGCTACAGAGAAATCTGCAAGTACCACGCAGATCATAAAACTGAAGAACTGAATGAATCATTTGAGCTCAGTGAATGGATTTTCAGGTCACTCCTGGGGTTCTTCTCATCTGCATGGGGTTGTTTCTTGTGAGTTCTTCCCAGCCCCTTTCTGTTGCTGTTATTGTCACGAATGTCCAGCAGTGAGTCAGCTGCCTGCCTGAGAACCCAGCAGCGACTGGCAGCGCTCTTACCTCCCTTTTTCCTCCTGCAGATCAATCCTATCTTGTTTGTCCCGGTTCTGTCTGAGCTTTACTTTCATCTTACGGGGCAGATGGAACAATCTTGCAAGGTATTTTCAACTTTGAGGAGAAAGCAGCTGTTCCTGTCCTGTGCAGGACTTTCAGTGTGCATTGTGTTGTGGATGCCACCGTGTCTCCTGCAAGCTACTAGGATCTCTAAAGATTCTCTAACCCCTTGGAAGAGGAGAAATAATAAAAACCAACTGGAACTAGAAACATGCTGGTTGTGGCACAGCTGCTACCTGTGGGGTTAACATTTTTTTATCCTTTTTTTCATCTGCATGAAGGACAGCCTCAGAGCAGCCCTGTTTTCTTTGGCTGCTGTGCTATCACAGAGCTGTGCTTCTCCCCAGTGTTTCCCCCCAGCCCTGTTCCTCTTTTGGGCCTAATGCTTTTGTCAAATGCTTCTTCACTCCTGATATTTATGTGGACCAGAAAGTGCTCAGGAGAGGCCCACCAAGATTTATATCCTATCATCTAAAGCATGTTTTTCAAAATAACAGTATAATTAACAAAGAAAACAACTCCCTTCTGCATCAAGCCAGCTTGTCATGATGGTTAGCACAGTGACCAGCAGCCACTGGTGAAATTCCAGCTCTAGAAAAATGTCTGCTGTATTTTTCATGTAGGGAAAGCTTGGCATGTGCCTCCACTCAATCATCAGAAATATGTTGGGGCATAACCAGTGCTTAGCTGGAAAAGGGTGTCAGTACAGCCATTAGTTCCTTGAGTTATTTGCTTTTGGATGATGCTTTAAGGACTATTTCTTGATTTTGGTTTCTGAGTGTGATGCTGCTAAAAATATCAACAGTTTTCTTGGAATTTGCAGTGTGTTGCGTTCTCAAGTGAAAGCTGAAAGTTGCAAATTACTTGGGAGAAACAGCAGTATCTTGGGGATCCGAGCTGACTGGGCTCTGGGGCTGGGCATGCACTGATTGCAGTGGTTTTTCAGGCACTTCAATGTGAGCATTTACCACAAGAAGTGCTGGTCAGAGGGAATGCTGTGAGTTGCAGGCACTGCTGCCTCTGTCTGCACTGCAGAGCTCAGCAGTGTGTGGTCACTGACTTGCTGGGCTGCTTTGTTTCCCCACGTACCAAGACCTGTGACTGTGGCTGTCAGGAGGCTGTGCTTGAGGCTGAGGACGTCGTGCAAGCGCCTGCTCTTTTTGCGTGCGGTGATCTGGAGTAGGGGAGGTCCCTGCTGATGTGAGGACTTTGCAGTGAGCCCTTTCATTGTGCCCACCATGTGAAAACCTGTGAGAATTGTGTTGCAGAGCTGTGCAATAGGATGCTTAGCTGTGTGGGTACAAGAGTGTCTGTCTGCGGAGTTTTCCCAAGGAGAACAAGGGCTCGCCTGTTTGCTTACACATCTAACTGTGCCTCTGACTGAATGTCCTGTGTCAGTGCACACTGCTGCCTCCTTTCAGAGCTGATGATAAAGGCCTTCTAACCCAGACCTTGGTTTTGGTCTTTAGAGGCTGTCTCTTATTCCCTATTGGCATTACTCAGTGTACCAGGGCCACTACCCCATAATGTTTTTTCAGTTCCATTGCCACTCTTGGCTGGTTTTTAGACTTTCTGCCGACATTTCCATGCATGCCATGTCAGAGACAGATGGGGGTTTGGAGGAGCTCAGCCCTGGAGTTGTTCCACATTCCAATGGCCAGAATCGAGGTGCCCCACCTCTGCTCTGTAGCTCCGAGGTGTTAAGAGCCATGTTATAAAGGCTTGTTGCTTGTAGAAGTGCTGGTTTATCCATCTGTGTCTGTCCAAGTGCATGTGTGCAGCATATGCTGGCCCCTGTGAGCCCCATCTTGCTCCGTCCTCCAGAGCAAATCCCAACCTAGCCAAGCTGAACCAAGGTTCAGGAGGGATGAAGCACAAACTGAAGTCCAGGCTTTGCATGAAGCATCTGCTGGTAGAATAAATGCTGCAACAGCCTCCTCAATCTGCACTTAGCACCTACAGGTTGAATTATGAAACATGGAGAATCCCATCACATACTTCACACGTTTCCTGTTGACAGTGAAGCCCTGGAAGCAGGCTGGTATCCATCCCCACTGGAAACATTTGTGTCAGGCTTTCATTACAGGAAAATCATTTGGGTTGTTCTGTAAACTTCACTGAGCTGATCTGTAACCTTTTGTCCATCTGTGCCAGGGACATGTAAGGCAGCTGGGGGGAGGCCTGATCCCTTCCCTGAACTTCAGAGCACTCTCCAGATCAGGTATGATCCAGGAATGCAGTTGTAATCCTCGTTTGGTTAGAGACCATTTAGCTTGCTGTGTGACACTGTAATTACTGCTCCTTTCACAAGAGAGAGATTATGGCCATGTGGTTTTCCTTTCAGATTTGGGTCTTGGTTTCCATTTACAAGTGGTTCTTGTAAACAGAGTCTCCCTGCTTCATTTTTGCTGAAAAGCTTCTTGTCATAACACTCAGGGGGCTGTTTCATCTTGCTTTCAAACTAGCCCAGGTAGCTGGCTAGGCTGAGAGTAAGCTGCCCTTCCTCAGCATTCTTGCTTGCAGCAAGAGCTTCAAAGCTTAGGACCAAAGGAAATGGCCTCAGGCTGCACTGGGGGAGGATTAGTTTGGATACCAGGAAAAAATTCTTCAACAAAAGAGTTGTCAAGCACTGGAATAGGCTGTCCAGGAAAGTGGTGGAGTCACCACACCTGGAGGCCTTTAAAAGACAGGTGGATGTGGCACTCCAGGACATGTTTGGTGCTGGGTTTGGCAGTGCTGGGTTAATAGTTGGACCCAATGATCTAAGTGGGTTTTTTTGTATGATTTTAGATAAAATGCTGGCAGGTGACAGCACAAAAGCAGCACAAGGCAGGATTGTTGCTGTGCCCACCAACCAAGCATCTCTGCCCGTGGGGACCGGCAGGCTTGTACCTCTGGTGCTCACCTAGCCCTAGTCCTTCCTCATGGATTTGTCCGAGTACTATGTGAACCTCCTTAACCCTCTAGCCTCCAACTCACCCCAAATATTGCAGCTTAGTGTTGCATGAAAAAGTACTTGTTATCTGGTTTATTTAATTCTGCTGCCTCATCATTTCCTTGGGTTATCTTTGGACTTTATGAAGTGAGACATGGTACAGCACTGCTCCTTATCTTCCTGCTCCCCACCATTCTGGAGTTTCAGCCCATTGTTCCACCTCCCTTTCACTGTCTTTTTTGTTACACTTACACTTTATTTCTTACCTTATTTACAAATTTTCTTTGCAGAGTTCCATGCTTTTGAACATTCCTGTCCTTTTTCTCCAGACATCTGAAGATCTCTCCCCCTCACTCCAGGATCTCCCTCTATGGGTGTCCTCTGGATAGCTCTTTGGGAGCTGGGACGCAACTCACTTTATGTTTACAATTGCCTTCAGGTGTTTTCTGACTTGCCTGAATGTGTTTTCTGGCTTTCAGTGCAACAGGAAACTTAAACATTGTCTTTTTAAAATTTTATTTCCCCCATGCCAGACCTTATTTCCTCACTTCCCATTCTGCCTGCTGGCCTGCAGGGACAAACCCAGGTAGGCTGAGGTGGGGAAGGCCGATGGGGCCATGCAGCATGTTCTCATCTTGGCACAGCTGCAAAGCCCTTCCTGCATGTCCAGAGCACATTGGCTAACCCAGGTTCTGTGGATGCAGTGGAATTCTGGCCCTGATTCCTCATCCATGTAAATAGCCCAGATTTTTGTATGCCCTGCTGCATCCAGGACAGGCGGGTCTCCAGGGCACCGTGTTTGCAGCTCAGTCCAGCACCACAGTGATGGTTTTGTTTTTAACCACACTGACAATCCCATTGTGTTATATAAGAGGTTTTGGCCAGCTCTATGTGCTTTCATGTGAAATTGTGCCATTCTCTCGCCTTCCTTCTCTGAACTAGACATGCCTACATCAAAATATGTTTGCTGAATGAGAAGTCATTAGCGTTTCCAGAGATGATCTTCAGTGCATTGCTGGCTGATGCGTTTGTTCTCTCCTTCTGTGTTTCTAAGTAGCAAGGAATGTATAAGTAAATAATGATTTGGTGGGGGGAGAAATTGGTAATGGAAAAAAATAACTTAAACAAGATTTGATAACAAAGCACTGTTCTGATTCAGACTCATGGGTTACAAGCATTTCCTGCAGGCCAGTGGGAATTGGAAGACTGTCTTTGTGGGTCTTTGAAATCTTAGACATTTCAAAAGTGAGACAATCTCTGTGCCTGTTAGTAAAACATTGGACAGCAATTAAGCTATATTTTATCAAACAGCTCTTTTAGGTAGTACAACTGTCAGAACAAAATCCAGCCCTCAGCTTACAGATAGGCCGCAGCACAAGTGTAATTTCTTTTAATCTGCCATGGCTTTGCATAGGTTAATACATTTTTAACTTGTTGATTTTGAACCCATACCGGGATTACCCTGATCTCTTAATAAGCCGTGTTGACTAGAGGAGATTAACCCCTACTATTAGCAGTAGAGCTGTGGTGAAGGCAACAAGCTGAACCAAAAATCTATGCCATGGCAAAGTCTGTGGCTACCTCCCTAACTGGCAAAATGCTTCATCTTGCTGGACTTAAAGCAGACCTGCTCTGGGAAGGGGTGCTTATCAGTCCTGTTTTCCCCTCACTGGCTGAATGATGGACTACAGCTGCTGGGTCCAGGATTCCCGGTGTGCTGGGGGATGAGCTGGACAACCCTGGGTGTGAGCCCCCAGCCTCAGCAGCTGGGCAAGCTTCTCTCTTGGTCCAGAGTCCTTGGTCCATGCAGATGAGGAGGCTGGAGCATTGCTGGGTGCTCCTACGTGAGCTCACTGAGCCTGGCTGGACCTGCCATCATCACAGGAGTCAGACTGAACCAGAGACAAACAGATCCAAAGGCTGAACTGAACTGCAAAGAAACCCCAAGCAATGCAAACTGGGCTTCCCCCCAAAACACTATTACCTGGGGGCTTGGAGTTTCCTTTTTGCCTTTGTGTCAGTCAAGTCTGATCTGCAAACACCACTTTCTGGTGAGGAACTGGAACACTCTGGCCCTCAGGTCTATCTTATATTTTTCCTAGAATCGGTCATTTCCTGAAACAGTGCTGTATTTAGGTTTCTCCTCTGCCCTCTTCTAGTGAATGGTTTGTCATCCCAATAAAAGAGAAGAAATTCCCCAGCTCAAAGCCCAGGCATCCTTGAGGCCAGAGGAAGAGTCATGAGGTTTGCTGTAGCTCTTCAGCCTGGAGGATGCACTCACAGATCCGCTGGGTCCAGCCTGGCGCTTCCAGTCATGCTTGGTTGCTAATTAGCTCCTCCAGCCCTTTCTCTGGGAATCGTGATAATGAACATAAAGAACTGTTTATTCTAAATGAAACTTCCCAAGGGTAACAGCCTCCTCAGTGGCTGTAGAAATGGAAGGCAAGCCTGAGGAAACTCCAGGGTGCTGTGGGTTTTGGCAGCAGCTGATAAACATTTCTTAGTGGATGGAGCAGAGCATGTAATTTACTGTCCAACTCTAATAAGAGCAGATTGGCCATTTTGCTGTTCTTTTCCATTGCTGTCAAAATGCAACAGCTAAATCCCAGTGAGAAACTGAAAAGCTGACATTTTTGCAGGAAGCAGCATACAACTTACTGGACTCTCTGTGGAAGGTGAATTAATAATTTTTATAAGATCTCATATGTTCTGTTAACTGCTTTATCACTCATGGAGGGGCAGACCAGTCCTACCCATCCTTCTGTGGTGGACAGTTGTGGGATCAGACAACACCTGCACAAACACTTGTGCAGCTTTCGAAGGCAGGAGGCTTCGAAAAAAAAGCTGGACTTTGTGCTGGTTTGCATTGCACAGGTGGAAAAAAAGGGAAAGATCCCAAGCCATGAGCTTGCCCCTCAAGCAAAACCATCAGCCATTTTTTTTCAATCCTCAGCAGCATTTACTCCAAAGATCATCCCCTGTCAGGAACTGATCAGAGTGGCTGCTTTATTGTGATTGTGGTGATAACAACAAAAGCAAAATAAACGTCCTGTTGTCCCTGTTTTATCCCCAAAGCCATAGAACAAGGAAATATATCAACACAGAGCCCGGGCAGAGTGATGGATTCAGGCAGCAGCCCCACTTCCAGGCCCACACTAGCACATTCAAAACTGGTTTGGGCAGCTTTGAGCACTACTGCACTACTACTGTGTGTGAACAGTGAACTGAATCAATGAAATCCAGAGATTCAAGCTGTGTGCCAGTGAGGCCAGTATTAATGTCATCAGGTAGTGAACGTGGGCAGTGCTTGAAGCTTCCTGGCACAAGCTGCTGGAGAAGAATCAGGCTGGTGAGGATCTGTGCTCGGGGGTGGAGCACCTTCAGCTGGCTTCTCAAGGAGGTTAATTCACGGACCCTGACATAGATATATGCACTCCAGACTGGACTAGAAAAAAACAGACATAAAGACTGGAGACCATATTCCCACAGTTTTTCACCCCAGCCTGTGTTTTACAGTTGTCTTCCCTTAGACATCCACCAGCACCCCCAGATGGTGCAGAGTTTCCATCTCAGGGCTGGCACTGAGCTGCTGTGGCAGTCCATGGTGTCTCCCTGTGGTGCTCTGACCCCATCTCCTGCAGAACTGCATCATTAAAACATTCTGGCAGATGAAATAGTTAAGTTGGACATTGGCTGAAAAAGTACAGGGAGTCTAGCACGATCTCTGATGGCTTCAAGCAGCTCTGAAAGGGATTTTGGTGAGCAGGGAATGTTGAGCAAATAGTCACCATTGCACATGACAGTGACCTTGTGAACGTGCAAAGAGTTTTGGCACTCAGATTAAGAAAAGCCAGCGTTAAGCACATGCCAGCACAATTTTCACTGGACTTCTGTGGTTCTCTGTTGTGATTCAGCATTTAATTACATGATTGTAGTCTGGAGTTTTTTTCCAGTTCCATTTCTGGAAGGATTTCCTGAGAGGTCCAAATGCAATGATGTTTTGGTATTGCACTCGCCCTGGCTTACGAAACAGCTGAATCCTCAGGGAGAGTCAGAGGAGCTGCACAGCTGAGGAGACAGCTGCCCTGGCCTCCAGCTCTGCAAACAGAGTTCCACTAAGAGCTCCCTCAAGGCTGACCCCTCTCTGGAGGAGCTCTGGGTTCACAGTGCTTGGCTGTCAAACCACAGGCACACACCCAGCCTCACACACAGGGTGATGCGTCTGTGCATGGGGGTGCTCAGGGTTGAGGAGGTACCTCTGGGGGGTCTCCCCACCCCAGAAGGGATGTGGCTGGAGACTGGCAGCAGAGTGAGCAAGGAGACCACCTCCTCCTCCTCCTCCTCTTGCTTTTGTTGCAGATTTCATCATTTCATGGCCTTTGACCACCTTCCATAGGAGTGAAGTTCTGAAAGAGTTTAAAGAAAAAGCTCTGGTGAAAACTGGGGCATTAAAGCCCAGGTTTTCTCTGCTTACATGTCTCAAGCAAGGCACTGGGGTTAGGAGTTTTGCCATGCCACTGCCAGGCTGAGGTGCCTCTCAGAAGCATCTGCCCCTCCCTAAGGAAGAGAGAGACACCTCTACTATGGCACATTTGTCCCTGTGCATGCTGACATGGTGGTTTTGATATGAAAATCAGCTGCAGTTATAATAAGAAATGTGATGGCTTTGATTTTCCTGCGCTCACTATGTGCTAACGTGGAGAACTCTGTCCTGGCCCTTGCATCCTGTCACAGATGAAAATATATTCTGTCAGGAATTATTGTTCTGGTCAGGGTTTGCATAAGGATTTGGGATTCTGTTCCACGATACGCACATTTTTATGCCGATCTAGTGTAAGCACCAATACTTTTCTTCTGTGAAAGGTAAAGAGTGGTGTTAATATGGTAGCAAATCTAATCATAGATTTAGAATTAGAATCATAGAATTATCAAAGTGGGAAGAAAAAAAAATCTAAGTAAGGAACTATCAATTTTATGTTGAACATAGTTTCTATTTGCAGCCTTCATACCCTAGTGGTTAACATCATGGAAGTGAAAACATATTATTACTACTACCAGTACTAATTAAGAGTGTAGAAATGCCCAGAAATCCAAATCACAGCAAAATATGTAACACAATACATTTCTAAATGAATGTGTACATTTTATTTCAAGTGGGTGTTTTGTGCCAGCAAACACCACACAAGTTCTGAGCAGAAGCTTCAAGTTCTGTGTGCAAACAGGGGAGTGTGATGCTATTTTCATTTTTCTATTTGACTCCCCCCCCCCACATGATCATAACTGCTGAACACCAGTACATTGGGTTTTGGATCCTTAAAGGAATTAACAGAACTATGGCTTAGTGTTACCTAATGTCCTGGCATTGAATTGCTTAATGATCTCTATGTTACTGAACGTTGCACATTTTTCTTCTGCTTGCAGCAGAATCTGAAACTTCATCTATAATGAACTATTCTGGTTAACATTCTGCCTTAACTTTCATTCAATTTTTATTATTGTGCTTTAGCAGATTCATCCACGGAAGTGTCTATGTGGGCAACAATAAAAAGCTCAAGTTCAATTTATTCTGAGTTATTATCTGCAATTGTGACAGATAATAGATACTGGATTTCTGTTAGTATTGTGATTCATTTAAATAAAAAACATATGTCTGAAGTCAGCGCCTTGGAGATAAGTCAGACATCTGGCTGAGATTCCACATTTGGGAATGCAAATGATGCAGATGGTGAGATTGTAATACACACTGTGCCCATCGGGTTGTAACATTGATGAACAAGCACTTCATTAGTAGAAAAGGTGGGAAAAAATCAAAATTGAGATGAAATTTCTCAAGGAATGCACACAATATTGATTTCACTTTGCTGCTTGCACTCATGGGTTTGGGGGAGTCTGCTTTACACCACATGCCAAACCTTTATTCCAAATACATTAGAGTGCGCCAGTTATATTATAGTGCTTTCAAACAGCTTTACAGAATCAGATTGATATCTCAGCCTGTAAAAATGTTGAGTTTTCTTCCTTGGAGTGTCTCAGAAATAAAAGCAAACTTTTGAATAGAGTGGGAAAGAAAACAACCAGTTTATTTTATTCGGCATAAAATACTATCTCTACAAAAGTATTCTGGTGGGAGCTCAAAGACAATGCACAAGTATCACATGTAGATAAATTGGTGATAATGTAGAAGCAGTACAAAGTGACACAAAATGTACATTCCAAGAGGAACAGAAACACAAAATGGATGTTCTGAGGTATGAATCTATCAATTGTAATCTTGTTTTTACTGATACTGATTTAGCCTCAGGTCTAAATTTGGCGTTGTCTCTACAGGCTATCACAGACAGGTGCCTTGGATGTACATTGTGTTTACCAGCAAGGCTGCTTTTTGGACACAACTTTCACTTTCCAGGAAGAGCTAAATTGAAGTCATGGAGGGCCAAAGTGACTGTCACCCACAGTCACACCAGTCATGATAAGCCAGTCAGAAAAAATACACTGATCTCTTATCTCCTACACTTCCTCAGCAGTCACCCTGTATTTACTTAAGGGCAATATCAGCTTGAAAATGTCTGGAAGTTTAGTAATGACACAACATGAAACATATTAGAGTAGGATAAGTTAATAGGAAGAAATCACCCAAACTTTCCCTGGTGGCTTGCTTTAGATGAAGGTGATGACTCTTGCCCATGGCCATGGTCATGGTTTGTCCTGGGCTTCCTCTCAGCCATGCCTGCTGTGACATGGAGATGTTTAAATACTGTATAGAGAATAAAGCATCAGCAGAGATGGAGGCACATATTGTAGCAGTTGTGTAACTTCTGTGTTAACAACACCAAATTTTCAGATTAATGGTGCAATTCCAGTGAGGGCTGTGCAGGTAGGTTCAGGTCCTTCCACAAAGACCATCATTCCACATGTTTACTAGGTATGAACTGACATTGCAGCCGTAAGAGATGTACACTGCAATGCCTTAAATGTATTAATGGTAAAGGAAGAACCAGAAATGCGGCACTGAGCATTATCAAGAAACAGCAGCTTGACCCAGACCACCAAAATTAGCCAAAGAAAAAGTGACATTGTGAGAGAAATACCAAAAGCCCATGGCAGAGTGATAGAGAGAGATGGGTTCCCACAGGCAAACAAGAGCATGACCAGCAGCAAGTATGTCTTAAAACTGATACCCAGCAGGATGTTTGCCCTCATTGAGGGTCACAGAAATAAGGCAGACAAAGCAAAGTCCCATCACTAGAAGAAAACAAATGTTTGAAATGAGTTGAAAAGACTTTGCAGTCACAGAGAAAACGACTGAATGTCACAACTGGGCTGGTGCACAAGGCACTTGTCCGGGATGATCTGCAGGGAAGGGAAACTGAGGGGCCTACTCAATCTTCCTGGGTAAATTGGTCAATAACCCTGACTCTGTTCTCACTCTGGTATCAGGTTTCTTCACTTCTGAGCCCAAATATTGAGCCCATTTTGATGCTTCAAATGCTGGAGTTGCTGCAGCGCTTGCAGCTCTGAACTGCTGTCTGAAACTGGAACTGCTGCACCAGCTCCAGCAGTTATCCCCAGTGTGCATTGGTTTTAGGAAAGGGTGCAGTAATACAAATGTTGTGTATGCCTGCAGGCACCAGAACTGGAAAACACAACCCCATTTTAATGAGAGGTGTAGTTAATATAAGGGCAATTGCTGCATCAGGCTTCCTCTCAGAATTCATCATGCTTGAGGCTCTCCATGCATCAAGCACAAGTCGCCCTCACCAGCTCAGAACCACATCTTCACTGCCCATCAGAGGATGGGAGGGTCCAGGTTTGGGTTTGTGACCTTTCCTCTCAGCTCCCTTGTGCATCCCTAAAGGTTTTGCCTTCAGCAAAAGTCTCTGTCCCAGCAGCAAAGTTTCACCCCACAGCAGGTCCACTTTCCTTTGGCTCATTTCTACCTCTTTGGTCTCAATGTTTCACAGCTCTCTGGAGCAAAATGCTTCCTCATCCTGCCTCAGTCTGGCCAGGTGTCATGCCTGGTAGCAGATCTCATGCCTATTTTTGAGGCAGTGGGTTAAGGGGATGAGTCTTTCAACTGAAATATGACTGCAAATATCAGCGTGAAATGGGGGTGAGTTGTCTTAAAAGCATTTCATCGTCTCATGGAAGTCTGGTGTTCAACCTCAGTAGGTTATTCAGAGCTAAAACCATATTCCAGCAGCAGGATGAGAAAGAAGAGCAGCAGCCAATGCCAGTCCCATTAAATTAGGCAATAAAAACAGAGTGGGGCTGTGGTTTGATCAGTTAGGGCATGGTGTGGTCACTCCTGCAATTAGCACATGGCTAACAGGCAATTGGCTGGCTCGGGCTGGATTGAAAGCTGAGCCCTGTGTAGGACACAGCGTGGTGGGAAAATGTGGGAAAGTTTCTGAAAACAGCTTTGCTTTTTATGTTTAGAACTGTCATAGTGCCACTCATTTGCTTATAAATTAAAGAGCGGGGTGCACTGGCTTTGAGAGGGCACTGCACTCCGTGCCAGAATCACTGCAGCCCATGGCTGGATGACATTCCTGCTCCTGCAGGAATTTGGAACAGAGGAGCTGAGTGCCACATCAAAAAGCTGCTTTGTGAACTTCCCACTGTCTGCTAACTGCAGCATAACTGGAGCAGTGTCAGCTGTCCAGGCAGCTCGGACATCACTGCCACATCGCAGATACCAGGCCTTCTAGTGACACCATATAAACAACTGCTCCTTCCAGTAATTCTTCCCTACTTAGGAAATTGTTTAAGGATTCACTCCATCCACCCCATCCTGCAACAAATAACCTGCAGATGTGTGGCTCTAAAAATAAACCTTGGCATTGGAGCCATGGTACAGCATCACTAAATAATTCAGCAAACTTTCATACTGCGTTGTCTTAGAAATTAATCTTTTCAGTATGCTGGAAGTGGTTCATGGAGACAGATTCTGTCCTAACAGAGACTTCTCTGTGCATAGAGAGTATTTTGCTATCATCTCCATTGACAGTAAACATGGGTCTGACTTGTGAACATGTTATGTTAAGAATTACTTCTTCCCTTTTCCAATTCATTAAGTCTGTATATTTAATAAGTAGTTTCAGCATTTTTAAGGTCTTCTCTGGGAGCAATAAAACTGAGGGGAAAAAGAGAGAAACATCTGGATCAGTGAAACACTCTTGAAATATTATCTTTTTAGTGTCTTTATAGATATTTCCAAGGGCTTACACTAAGAACTTAATTCCATTGCTGCTATTGATGTTGAAATTATATTAAAAAACAATTTTAAGTTCTTGTTGCTTAGATAGTGATGATAACTGGCCAACTCTTCTGTTTGACAATACTTTAATAAAAAAAAAAAAAAGTATTTGTATTTCATTCAAGTTTTACTACCTTTTTTGTCAGTTTTTCTTCTTTTAAACATCTATTGTGGAAATGAAGTGGGAAGAGAAAGTAGTGCTAGGGGACCAAAGCTGCCATTGCACTGCAATTTAGCAGATCACTTTTTTTTTTCCTTTTTTTTTCTTTTTTTTTTTTTAGCTGTTTGTTTGTTTCCAATTTTTTTTTTGGCATTTTTAAAGAATACTTTCTAGTGTTACTTTTTGATTTGTTATGTGCAGTTTCATACACTCACCAATAAGCTGGAGCTAAGATGCTCAGGGGCTGGAGCACATTGTATTCAAGGGGAACCCAAGGGTTCTGTGCTTGCTCAGTCTGGGGAGGAGGGATTAATTAATTTAATTGGTGTCTCCCACTAACACATGGGGAGTTACAGGGAATATGTGCTGGGGGTATGGAGAAGAGAGGTGCACTGCAAAACAACAGGAGAGAAGAGGTAGCAGCAGGGACATTTTAAGCAGGTATAAGGAGGAAAATGGGCAGTGAAGTGGTTAAGCCCTCAGAAGAGGGTCCTAGAGAAGTGAAGCAATCTCCATCCCTGAAGACATTCAACACTCATCTGGGCAAGTCTCTCATCAGTCCTCTGCTGTCAGGTGCACTTGGATCACAAGTTTTCCAAAGGTCCCTTGCCACTCAAATTATGCTGTGAATCTATTTTTCTAAAATTATGGGGGTTTTGTTCCTGTTGCTTGGCTGAAACCTTGCCTTTAAAATCCCCTTGGCTGTGCTGAAGCAGGGTCATGCCCCGGTGAGTCTAAGCCAGTTTTCGAAAGATAAAAATCCTCAGGCATAAGGAGTTGTTAAGCATCCTTATGCGATTCAGAATAAACGTATAAACGTATATTTAACGTATAAAATTAGATTGCTGTGCCTTTTGCACAAAGTGTGCTCTGAAGAGAGGAGCCATCACATACCCCTTATCTACAGATGGTGTGGAGAGTGACTACTGAGATTTTCACGTTGTCCCAGTAACCAGGAACAATCCACATAAACCTCCGTGCCCTGCGTGCCTCTTTCACCGTGAGCTTTCCACAGAGGGGCAGAATATCCAAATGCAGACATCATCCTCATGCTATCAGTATCCAGCCAAGTGCTGGAAACCACAGTGTCATCTGGACATCACGAAGAGCCAGTGTGGAGAGTAAGGTACTCAAAGATGTATCCTTCTTCAAGTGTTTTTCCATGCTATTTGACTTCCTTAATAGCTGAAGGCTTTGTTTTTGGCTCTCCCCACCTCTCAACTATTTAAGTTGGAAGTGTTAGCCTGGCTGGACTGTTTTACTTACCTTTTCCTGGAGTGGAATTTCAAAAATCAAATTCAAAAAACAAATTAAAATACCTATTAAATATCTGGATTAAATAACTGTGTCTAGGGTGTAGATGGATGGTTTAAGGTATAGATGGATATTGTGCCCAGGGGAGCGTACAAGAGCAGTGATACATCAAAATCCATCAAAACCAGGAAGTCTTGCAACTCTTCCAAAGACAAATGTCAGCAAGACCTGATCAAGTTTATGTCAGAGTGATTATCTGGAACTGTTTTTCCAAGAAGTTTGCATGTTGTAGCATATCCTCAGAGCTGAGCATGTCCTCACCCACCATCCTGAGCCTTGGCCTGAGCCTCTTCCCAATCGGACACGTGTTCCTGGCAAAGCTGCCAGGGATTGCAGCAGAACCAGGATCAGGCCCTTTAATATCAGCACACCAGTAAGTAAATGCAGACGGAGTGACTAGCTTGTCTCTGAAGGTTAATTGGGATTTATGTCCTGTTTGGAGATCCAGCTTCAGAGATCTGACTTCCTGGCACGCTTTGGTGATGTGTTTTTCTGTGCATGCATGTGTAAAAGGCACTTTACTTTTGCTGTTTATCAAAAGAAGTTTATTAGACATTGCTTATGCAGGATTTTTGTGATCTTATTGATGAAAGATGCTATATAAACAGGGCTTCATTGGACTGGATTCAGTAAGTCTGAGAGCTTGCCAGCAATTTATTGCTGTTTGACTCCAGCGACCGAGCACCAGCACAGCATCCAGCCCATGAGTGCAGCTCCTTGCAGCACTGCTCTGGCTCTGCCTACTCTCCTGAAATGGAATTTATTACTCTCTATCTCACATGGATACTTGGTAGGAAATTGGAGCTATGAAATGAAGAGTCATGGAAGTTTAAAAAATCCAAGAGACAGGACAGATGTGCTGTGATTAGTCCTGTACTCTGGCTCACCTTGGGTTAGATAAATAATTGAATGTGTGCCGTCAGCAAAACGTACTACTTACAGACTTGGAAGGAAATTTGGCTTGCAGTTCTCTAATTGGGAGTCAGAGATGGTGGAAAAAAAGACTTGCTCCACTCTCGTGCTTTGTATCTCAAAGCCATGAATTGTTTTAAAACTCAGGCTTAATCTTGGATCATTTAAATTGATATTTAGAAGGCTACTTGTTTGTAGAAATTACCATATATTTATGAGGATGCATTATACTTTGCCAGTCCATTAAACCTTTTATTAAATGCAAACAGTGCTATCATTGTATAAAATTCCTTTTTTTTCTTCCCCTCAGATTTCATACCTGTCAAACATTGACTTGATTCTGCAGAATCCATACCAACTTCACCTGCAAAACTAAACAAAATAATTTTCTTGGTACAATGCCAGAAAGTAAAAGAAATTTGTTAGAAAAGAGAGCAAGACAAAGCTGACAGCATGTATATAAAGCTGAGTCTAAGCAGATGAAAACAGTCAAAAGCCTTTTATTTAATCATTCTGCTATTTTTGACATGTTGTCTAATGATAAACCACATGAGCATTCCCTTGTGTTAAGGAAAAAAACAACTATGAAACAAAAATCCAAGAAAGAGCGGAAGAAAGTACAGTCTAGCACTGAAGGAATCTCATTTGTGATTTCGAGGATGATGTTTACATGCATGTAAAATATCCAACAAATGGCTTTTCCAGTGGCAGCCGAGGTCATTACCTTTTTGAAGTTGTGTAACATTTTCCTGCTGAGAGTTTCCTTCTCTGCTTGGGGGACATTTACAGGCAGACTTTCATTTAGTAATTTTTGGACACTGGTATGCTAAGTGAGACACAGGCCCCAGTGGTTACCAGTGCTGCCAGTTGGTGTGCTCTGCAGAAAAAGATGCTGATTAGCCTGTGCTTGGTCAATGTGTTTGCAGCCCCGAGGCCAGGAACCAACAAGGGAAAATGTTGGTTCTGGCTCTGTTGGACTGTGTCATGGCTTCCCCAAAAGTGTGGAACTGTGGTCTGTGTGGCTCATGTGGAAACCCCAACAGCATCTTTTTGTTTCACTACACATTGAAAGGGAGGATCACAGGAAATGTTTCCAAAGGTCTTTCTTTCCTGCCCAGAAGAGAGACAGAGAGATGGAAAGCTGAGGTTTCGTTGTCACTTCTTTCTGCAGTGAGCAGAAGCTCATGAGAATTTTTTTCTGGCGTGGCTGCCTGTAGGGTTTTCACATCAAACTCATTCTCTGCATCCCAAAGCCCTAAAATAGTCCAAAAGAGATGGTCTCGTGGGAACACTGATCTGCTGATGTAGGGGATGTGTTGGGGGAGCAGTCTGCTGCCCTGATGCTGTTTGAAACCTCTACTGAATGCCTCACCACATCTCATTTACTTAAGCAAAACCACAAACCCCACTGGGAGACGTGTCCTGCACTGTGCCCATGGAGAACAAAGGCCCAGAGTGTCCTACGAAAAGAACAGACTTTTTTATTGGTGGCTGAATTCGCTAAACCTGTGAGGTTTTGTTTTCTGTGCATCTTTCAGTTTCATGCAGGTCAGCACCTCCAAGCCCCACTGATACCCATGTGGGGTAGAGAGCTTCCTCCACACCTTTAAGTATTTTTACTCTCTTTTATAGAGGAATGAGCTTCAAGCATTCACAAATACTATGCTCTGCGAGGGCTGTAAACCATCATATTGGTTTGGAAAGTCTCTTCTGAGAAGAAGGAACTACAGTTTATGCTCCGACACCATAAAAATCCCTTTGGCCATAAAAAGATGACATGAAACAGCACTTTGAGGAGGGGAGGGGTCAGTTAACAGTAGGGAGCAGCCAAGGAGTGTGTCTGAAAGCTTTCAAGAGCATCAGTCAGGGTCTCCCAGGGTAAGCACTGGCACAGTTCCTTAGAGTCAAGAGAGGTATGTGGCTTTTGCCAGGGGAGGATCTGGTCCCTGGCTTGTGTTCACACAAGAGGAGTCCAGGAACTGTGAATCTTATCAAAACCTTCCCATTAGCAATGACTGGAATGTGATTTCATTTCTGGTATCTGTCTTAATAGCTAGAGTTGAGCAAAAGAGCAGATAGCAGGGCACTTTTTTTCCCCCCCCCTTAAGAGAAAGAAAACCATTATATGTGGACAAAATTATTTGACTTTAATAGCTAGCAATAAACAAGACTTAGATTCAGGCAATGCTTTTACCAGTAAAAATTTTACTTCTACAGAAACCAGCTAGTAAGTTGCAGTGATTTGCTCTCAGAGGTCTGAGTTCCCCAAGCTTGTTCAGGCAAATCCTCCTCTGATCAGTAAGTTAAGAGAAATAAAGAAGCACACAGGTATATACAGCAGTCATAGGTGCTGCAGCATTGGAAGACTTCATTATATTTGGGTTATTCACCCTCAGCTGGGATGATGACAGGAAGGGCTTGGACTGGCCTTGGACCTTGCATTACACGCAGCGTGAACGTAAATTATCTCTCTCCAAAACTGTGGAAAAGGACTTAGTCTGGAAATCATGGCAAAGTGTATGCTGAGCAAGTGTCTGCAGGGAGGCCATCCCCTCTTACTCAAGATTTCGGTATGTGTCCCACAGAAAGGCAAACAAAAATAAAGTGTATTGCTTCAGTTTTACACCATGTTGACATAAATCTTCTCTCCATGTGAATTACAGCGAAACCGTGCACAGCTACTGAGCTGCTGCACTTGTGCTGCAGATGGGCTTTGTCTGTGCATGCTTTGGCAGACAAACCCGTCTCTCATTTGGATCTCATATAGAGGAAAAGTGGATTTGATGGTGGGTTTTGTTAGGCTTGTTTTGTAGTCTACCTTGCTGGCTTGCATTTATAGATGTTTAATTATTTTTTGTGCATTCATTTCTGTGTTTTACATTTGCACTTTTGCCACGGCACGTATTTCTCAAAGCCAGGGTGATCAAAAAAGAAACACCAGGCAGGAACAATAAGGAGACGGATCTAACAAAGACCCTTTGTGCGATTAAAAACACTGTACCATGGCCTTTGCTAACTCAGATCTTCAGAACACAGCACAGGTTCTTCTGAGTTCAAGTTATGATTTAGGCTGAAGAAGTCTGGTATTAAAAAAAATATTCTCTCCTTCCCCAATAGGAAATTGGTTTTTTATTAAAGACACTTCTTGAGTGTATTATTGTTGCCTTCTACCAGCACCAACTTGAAAGAACAGTGCTGATCTATTTAAACCTGTATAAAATCTTAAACATCTCTTTTCCCCCCTAAATTGCAGCTGATCTGACATTTGCAGGTCAGAAAGAGTGTTTTGGAGAGGAGGGGTTTGACCTGCCTGACCACCTATGGAGTTGCTGCATTTTCCAGTGGCATGACCTCAGGCCTCAGCTGAGCTCTAGAAACTGTCCATGTGTGCTCTCCTAGCCCCAGTGAATGGGAGGTAAAGTTCCTCTTCTTGAACTGCCTCTGTCTGGGAGGAGTCAGCCTGGAGAGACATTGCCTGTCAGCATTTTAGGGATAAAGTAAGGGCAATATTTTATCCTAAGAACTCACTTTCAGGCTCAGCATAGAGATTTCTGTATCTACTTTGTCCTAGGGGGAAAATATTTCTTAGAGCAGACTCTTCTCTTTATGCTTTTGACATCTTTAGCAAGAGCTTCCTTAACATATTATGTTTAGTCTGAAACCAGTATGAAACTTGTCTTTTTCTTCTTCCCTTTTCATTTCCCCTTGGTGCTCCCTTTTTTCAGTAACTGAACGATCTTCAAGTATCTTTTTCATCATGACTCATGACAGAGTTTTAGAGCTGCCTCTCCAAAACCTCAGTAAATGCACCAAGCAGCTGTTGTTATAACCCAACTCACTGCCATGTTACTGCAGACAGATGCAGGTTAATTATAATTGTACATGTTTATCCTGTTATTGCTTGCATTTCTGAAGATTTTCAGCAGCTGTAGGACCCTGAGTGACTCCCTCCCCTCTCACACAGTGTATTTATTTTCTGGGTTCAGCGTGCTCTGGTCAGCATCTCCGGCGTCGCTGCGGTGTCCCATGCAGAGCAGGAGGTGGGCTGGGGTGACGGCAGCTCTGTGCCAGGTGGAAGCAATTATGGGAAAAAAAAACCATGGTCCTTGCTGGATGAGTTACTGCTGATAGCTGCCAGATAAGCTAACTTAATAAAGCAGTGGCTTAATTAAGCCGCATTCCTCCCATCTTGCCCCTCGTCCAGCCTGTCTGAGGCGATGCTATCAAGCAGCTACTGCTTTTCAGGATGGGACAGGGGTGCTGTGCTGATGCACCCCTGTGTGCTGGGCACTCTGGGGGACCTACAGGTGATGGGACATAGGGGAATCCGGGAAAGCTCGGTTTCTCTCTCAGTTTGCAAGGTACTGGGCCTCAAATGCCAAAAAAAAAGACAGATCTGCCACTTGCCTAGTCATGGATATATTTATTGGTATCAAAAATTTACCCTAAATCACATCTTCTGGCATTTAGTGATCCAGAAGCATCTCAGTGTCCAGACCAGCAAGGAGGAGCACAATATCTCCCTGCTTCTTCAGCAGCTATCTGCCAGTAAAAACAAAAAAAAGGAGTGATTTGACTCTGGGAGTGTCCCTATCACTACAGATTTTCTTACAATCACAAAAGCTGGATGTTGCATTAATCAAAATCGTGGTGCCCCAAACCCTCTGTCAGTTTGGGCTTGCTTTTATTCCTGAGTAAAGATTACATAAGAATCAAAAGTTACTGTGTTTTTAATTGCTGAAGGACCCCATTAAAAATTGTAACAGATAAAAGTCTGGCAGAAGCTTCACCCTTTGAAAACCAGATTTCAGGTTAATGAATCAACCTAATTTCCCCAGAGAGGCAGGTTTTAGTGGTGGAGCTTCTTACACAGCTGTGTGTTTGTGTTTCATGCATGGCCACATGTACAGCTGCATAGCAACCACCTTGCTGAAAGTTATCCAGTAGCTAAAATTATCAGCAGGAACCCCTTCTTACCTCTCATTATGTACAACAAGATTGCTGCTGTGCAACGTTGATTAGACATGTCAGCCTGGACCTGGACATCTGAAAATGGGTGTTGCTATTAAAATGCCTTTGCTAATGCTCATGTGTCCATCATTTTGACAGATTTCACTTTAAGAATGTAGAAAGCAAAAGCATGCAGGAATCCCAGGGTTGCAATGTAATGCTCAGAGAAACAGGTATTGTATTGTATTTCCTTTGCATTAACCCTAAAGTAGCAGTTTCCCTGGCAAAATTTTGCTGATTAGAGTGCTGTTGAGTACAGGCTGCACTAATCTGCAGATCTGTAACTTTCAGCTGGGAAGAGATTATCTTGGGGAATTGGTTTCTGGAATGTGGTCTGAAGGCAGGGCATCCCTCTTCTAAACGCTTGTTTAAGTATGATTTAAAACTTCCACAATGCAGAAAAATTTTCACTTATTTAGAGAAAATATTTCAAAATCTCCTTAGCAGTAAGGCTTGGGAAAAATAAAGCAAAAATTTGAGAGGGACACTGAAAACAAGGAAATTGTTTCTCAAAGCCATCTCATCCCACTGTGGAATCCATTGCTACAAGAAGTCACTGAAGAGAAGGATTTCATCAAACACTTGGATATCAGCCAGGGGAACACGATTTTCTGGTTGTTTTAATTGAAAGACAAAGCACAAGGCTGTGCTTTCAACTGGGGCAATGTCAGGGTGCCAGGGCAGCGTTTAATGGCTGTAACTTGGCATGTGGTGGGTTCTGAATGTATGGCTGTGGGAGAAGGGTTTGATCAGGGCAAGTGGTTTGGCTTTTGGGAGACTCCACTCAGGCAGATAAAACCTCACTTTAGCCACAAGAAAGCCAATGAGTGTAGCCAAAAGCCATCACCTGACAAGCTGAGAGGAGAGAGGCAGCTCCAGCAAGGTTTCCAGCAGGTGAGCCTTTACCCAGGAGCAGGTTATCATATCATCTGCTGGCACAGGTCTTATTGGTCCTAAAACTAAAGGGAATTCCATGGAGCAAGGTACAAATTATGGAATTATGCTGCTCCCTGTGGCTGGTTAGCTCTGGCTGGCACAACCCCACATCTCATGGCACTTCATGGCAGGGATGTCCTCCTCTCCTTGCTCATCTCCCAGCCCTCTCAAGCTGGGCTGTATCTTCCTCTGAAGAGCAGCTACAGGCAAGCCTCTCTTCTTCTGCAGACAGGAGGAGATCAATGTGCACTTGGAAAGCCATCAGCAGGGCTTGCAGCATATGAACAGCCTCCCCAATGCACCTTTGAACTCATTCCTCCTGCATTTGTTTGTCTTGCAGATAAAACTTCACAGCAGTGTTTGGAGAGAAGTCTAATGAGGCACCACTGTTTGCATAACAAAGCAAGGCTTCCTCTTCAGATGTCCAACACTCATTAAGCATAATTTATATTCCAGCTAATCTTAGAAAGAGGGTAAAATATGGAGCCAAAGTTTGTTTTTACATTGTTTGGAGAAATGCATTGTTTGTCTTAAGCCCTCGGTTGCAACTGATAGTTGATTTAAATTCAACATAATGATGATTTGTGATGGCTACATGTTGTCCAGGGGAGTGTAGTGTCATTGACTCACATGGCTTTAGCACTCTTCTGCATTAGTTATTGAATCAAAGGAAAAGACAGAATGGATGGCTTCCCAGTTTGGGAGATGTTTCAGCTTGTCCATAAAGCATGAAAAAACTGTGGATTTGTAAAATACTGAGGGTTTGTTTGGGGTTTTTTTCCTTCAGATTCATGTTTACTTAATGTAATAATGCACTGAACAGCAGGTTTTTTTCTTTTTTCAGCCATCCTGCTAGTCACCAACACGAGACCCTTTGAAAGTCACCAGGTGCCTGCAGGGAGGCACTCTCAGGGTGATAAGGGGCACAGCCATTTGTAAAGGCTCCTGATGCTGCTGGGAGCCTTGGTGACTCCATGTAGTGACTTCATGTGGTTTGCTGCCTAGAGAGAAAACCAGCAGGTTTAGCTGGGTGCCTAAATGTCATTACAGGCCAGTGTGTCAGAAACTCTAATTTCTGACAATTTCTGATAGTTTTGTAATTCTGACAATTACAAAAGTAATTTCTCAGCATTCAGGCTTTGTTCACATTGTAGGCACATAAAAAGTATCTGATCCTATTGACTCTACACTGCAGTTTTGTCCCTCAGACTGTATAAAATACTCTACCTTGCTCCAGTTGAAATACCCAATATATTTAATTTGCCTCCTCCAGGTTTATTAGAAGATCAGAAATTTCTGATAACATTTATCCTCTGTGTACTTTTCACTGAGACTCACCCCTTCCTGCAGGTTTACATTGTAATGATGGATATTTGAAAGCACCCTTCACTTTGCCATGAAAATGATAACCTGAGCTGTGTATTTGAACAGCACTGAGTTGTCCAGACAACATACAGACAACACAAGAGAGCAGGATTTTTGGAAATTACTTGGGATGTTGGCTGAGTCAGTGTTGGGGTGCTCTGTCCCAGGCTCCTGAGGTGGCTGGACATGCTGCTGTGTGAAATCCCTCCAGGCCCAGGTGATGCATTTCCCTGCTGTGTTCTGTAATGCTGAGCTCCAGCTGCGCAGGATCCTCATCTTGCTTGGTGCATCACATCCACAATCCACTTATGGCTGTTTTTAAAGGCAGCACCAATCTATAGAGAATACATTTATTCATTCATTTATTTATTTTATTGTTTTTCAGGAAAAAATGCTGTAAGGGTTATAAGTTTGTTCTTGGACAATGCATCCCTGAAGGTATGTGATTTCACTGTTCTTACACATCATGTCCCCATGCATTTGTCTTTCCCCATCTGTCCTCCACATTGTATGGAAGAGCAACCTGGTACAAGCACAGTCTTGGCCATATCTCATGTATCAGTGTTGGGAGGAACTGTTTCCCAGAAATTGTTGGGAAAATAAAAAGATCAACAACTTCCAACAGTTCTGCTTTGCATGCCAAGCCTTGATCCTCCCCTAAGCACATGTGGCTGCACAGATCCTGTGCCATGACCTGCTGCAGTGCAGACAGAGGAAGGTGTTCTGCCCTTGGCTGGGTAGTTGGGAGCACTCAGAGCACCCAGAACACCTTTCTGGGTGATGGTTTTCCCCTTTCATCCCTCGGATCTGGTACAGCTGACTTGACTTGTCAGTGCACAGGGAGATGCTGAGCAGGTGAGTTAGTCCTGCCTTTAATTTCCCATGGGCATGGCTTCCTTGTCATCAGGGGCCAAGGAAGATGCAGATTTAATCAGGATAGTTCATGCAGTAGTAAAAATGGATTTGATTTAGATGAAACTGGCTGTGAAGTTGTTGGACCACAAGAACTGCCAGGCAGGAATAAATGCCCAGAGATGACATGCCAATAAACTTTTTTTTTTTACAGAAAGTAATTTTAAAAGTTGATCTATGACAACGCATTCTTCTATTTGATGACATATGAAAAGCATTACTTGGTCTGGGAATTTTCCTAGTTTGTGACTGTGATGTTTTGGAAAAAAAGTGGCAAATTAACATACTGGAGAATCAGCTGGTTTTGAGTTATAGTGTCCAGCCAAAAGGGATTATAATCCAAACTCTAATCCTAGTGAGTTTGTTGTGGGTTCATTGCTGCTGCTGGTTTTTCATTTGTGTCTTCTTTGCTGCTGGCTAGAAACTCTAAAACAATTGGTGGATTGGTGGGGGTAGGGACAGGGAGAAAAAGAGAGGGAAACAGCTCATCATGACTCTGTGCCTGGAGGAACCAGGTAGGGTTTGGGTGAAATTGGTGCTCACACGTAGTTCCTCATCCCATGGCTCTGCTGTGAGTTTTGTCTCAGCATGTGTGATATGGGTTACAGTTCCAATGTGAGACAGACACTTGGAGGAGGCAGCTGTGTGCGTTGGAGGCAGAACTCCTGAATCCTTTCAGAGTGGAAAGAAACCAGGACTCTACAGTCTGGCCTCCAGCCTTCCTATGGATTTAAGAGTTTTCTGCACTGGCTATTCACTGAATATAATGGATACAGCAGGAGAATTAATAGCACCAAAAATAAAATTAGAGCCATGGCAATTTATTACTTTGACTTCTAATTTTCATCTCTTGAGATGTTAGGTGATTATGAAAGCAGCTTTTATTATGTGCCCACTGACTTTGTCTAATACTGTTTTTTAGCTGCATTTCAGTAACCTGAGAGTTTCTGCCCCAATTCAATTCTCTGCTGGCTGCAGCTTCTCTCCCTTTGTTTCTCCATTCCCCCTTTTCAGCTTTATCTGTATTTTGCCTGGAGCTTCAGTGGCCACAGAAGTTGCTATAACATTGGAGACAATCTCAGGTCCTTAGTACAGCGACGAGAAACATGATTTACTGAAGTATTCGTTTCACTTACTCTGTTACAAGACATCACTTGGCTCTTCACACATTGTTTTGGCATTATCTTGACAGAGTAGCTGTATGAAATCCATATCTCCAAACAGCCACATAAATGCATTACAGATGTGAGTTTATTAGAGCACATCTGCACCTTTTAATCCAATACTGGCACATTGAAACTGTGAGAAGTAGTTCCAGCCCTGTCTTCTCTGTGATTTAGCAGTGGCTGCAGGGAGGAGGGTTGACAGAGGTGTAGATCCTCCCTTGTCCACCCTTTAATAGCTGCCTGGGGAAAACACCCATATCCTTCTGGGACAGCCATTCCTTAAACAGACTCCCAAAGGCTTGTGGCTTTTTCCATGTCCCTTACTGGTTTTCGTCCTGTTATTTTTCATTTGCCCTTGAAAAGGAACAGAAATCAGTGTAGTATAGTATGAGTCTATGCCTCCAGTTTCTGCATTTCATTTGTTTTGTACTCTCCTTCTCCCTGTGGCTTTCAGCTTCATGACCAGGGAGCAATCACCCTCAGGAAACACTGAGTGGCGTTACTTCTGTGTGTCTCTCCACAGCATCTCTCCACCTGTTCAGCAAAGTGAATAAAAAAAACAGCTCCTCACCTTTTTCTCCTGTGTGATCTCCTTTTTCTCTGCTTTGGAGACTCACAGCTCCAGCCAAGTCCAGTCTTGGGTCCTGTCTCATGGCGTCATAGAGTGAAGAAGGGTCAGGTGCAGTATGGAGCAGTTTATTTTGGAGACCACCCTTCCTACTGCTGGTTTGTTTGCTGAGTTGGCTACTATTGGTTTGTTTCCCAAGTTGGCTGTGGAAGAATTCAGAGTGAAATACTCTATTACAGGCAAACTATAGTCAGATCTGCTTTTTCCTTACTAATGTTGTTTCAAAAATTTCCTTGGTACAACTTTCCATGATGTATCATCATTTCTGAGTTCATTAAAACTTATACAGAGACACTTGTTTTTCTGCTTTGGCTTTCACATTTTCCTAAAGTCTGGGACAACCTGATCCTCATTGTATGGTTTTGATCCATCCTCAAACCATATTTCTTAGGCTGAGCTGGAAAACAAGGGAACACAGGAGGGAATGCTCATCTCTGGTTCTGCAGAGCACACACAGGTGGTGCAGCAGCTTTTGCCTAATTCCATCTCAGTTGTGAGAACTGTTTCTAGGGAAATCATGTTACCTGGGACCAAAGCCCTGGGGATACAGCTCTGGGACCTGACTACAACCATTGTGTGACCTGGGTTAACTGTGTGTAGTCACCAGCAGGGATATTTATACTTCCTGGACCCTTGCCCGGTTTTGTGTAAAGGTAAATGAGGCAATGGACATGATGGAGCTGTGGACATGACATCCTGAGGTGGACCTGAACACCACGTTCAAAGACTGGTTACATTAAATATAGTGACAGATAGATTAAAAAAAACTGGCATTGTTTAGTCTAGAAAAAATGAGGCTGAGAGGGAGACATGATAAGGGTTTCTAGGTAGGTGAAAACTTGCTGCAAGGGGGAAGGTAAACTGTTCTTTATGGCTGAGGAGAAGAGGACAAAAATAATGGGCCTAAGTGGCTGTAAGGGGAGTTTGGATTAGATATGAGTAAAAAGCTTTCTGACTGCAAGGATATTTCATCTTGGGACTAGACTACAAGGCAGGCCATATCTACCCCTGAGGGAAAAGGAAAACTAGGAAAGGTTTATGCATAGCTACTCCTGCTTGTGATGGGAGATGGCCCCTTCCAGCATTGTTTTTTCTGATTTTGTTAGGGCACATCTATTCATGGGAGCACAGGGAGGCCAGAGCTTGTTTTACCTCTGCTCTGAATAGCTGAACATGGCACAGGCCAAGTCCCACAACTGGGTGGGTACACGGGGTAAGGAGCAGCACTTGCACCTCCATGCTGGACATACCGTCCTGTTCTCACTCTTCTTTCCACTTCAGTGGAAAAAGAAAATTGCAGTCATGCCCAGGAAAAACACCATCAATGCTTTATAGTTGGGACTGTTTAGTAGTGCCAAATGTAACAGGAGTTCACAGCCCAGCATCACCTACAGAGTCCAAACTACCCCCAGACTGAATGGTTTGAAGGCAAGAGTTATGTTTTCCTTTCATGGCTCTGCACTGTTGGACCCTGGTTACTGCAGGGTGTCCTAGATTGCCATTCACCACCACAGCACTGTGGGCAGGCTTCAAGTTGTGAAGCAAGAAGGAAAGAAAGAAAGGATGTCCATTATTCAGGATGCAGAATGCTTGGCACTATTACAGCAGTATGTCTATTACAATAGTGCATTTTTTTAAGGGGTTCTGGTGTGACATACAGCATCTTGTTTAGTCTCATTTTGTGTTTTTCTGTATTTTGGCATGCTATCACTTCTAACCTCAATGCTATGCATGTGCTCTATATACTTCATACAGAAAATGTGTTTTTATTTGCTTTACCACCTCTTAGCTCATTTTAATTGTTTGGAACAATCATCGTACCCAGAGGTATCTGCTAGTCATTAGGGTGAGTCAATAATGAGTTTTAATTATGTATATGGAAACACAGTACTTTGCTGGGAACTTGCTTGAACCACTTAGATTTGTTTGGACATGTTAGGTCTGGAGCACAGATGAGATATTTCTGCTGTGGCCCCCAGTAGCCACTCATGAGATTGTCACAGCCATGCTCTCTGCAGGGTGATGTTCTGAAATGGTCACAGAAACTGCCACTTGCTTTGGTGTAAAACCTGTCCTTGGGCAGTGCCCAAGCTGGTTTTGAGACCAAATCCTACTTCACCTCCCAGTGTCTCCTGGCAGATGTCCCCCATGGTGCTGCAAAAGCCTCACACCCATAGCTGGGACTTGTCCTTCTCCCCCAGCCCTGTCACCAGCACCATGCCAGGGGCCACATCCAGCCCTGACAGGACAGGGATGTGGGTCAAACCCCATTGTGCTCTGGTGTCCATCCCTGAGGCTTCAGATCTGCTGCTACACAGCACTGAAATTAGAAACAGATTTTTCCTCCTTTAGGTTTCAAACAGGGACCTCAGTCTTTTGGGATTTCTCTGACATAGCCTGATCTGCACACTGCAGCTATTAAGAGAGATGATGGGTTTGTAAAAATGCATTCTTTGCTAGAAGAATTTCTCTTTGAACAATTAACATGTGATATAATTAACTTTTCCTTGTATTATACTTTCTGTCTGGCTTTGGCAGTAAACATCATGGTTTCTCACAGTTCTCTGCATAGGAAATGTTGCTATCAGACTTAAAAATCTGTTGAAGAAAACCAGAAGAAAATTTTAGGTAATTTAATATTTCTGTGAAAAGAATTGCTGAAATCTGCCAACTGCAGAAGTGACTCTTGCTTAAAATACAGCTTTAAAAAAATAGTCTAACTACTGTAAAGCTGTGAGTAGCAATTACAATTTTAATATATTCCTTTGCTGATGCCTCATGAATGTTTTATGTCTAGGTTCCAACAGTCCTTAAAAACAATGTAACTCAACTTTATATTAATTAGCGGAGAGGTGAAATATTTGCAATCTAAGTATCATCCATCTACAGACTTTGGTATTTTTCCTAACCATGTTTTTCTCTCCCTTAGACTACGATGTCTGTGCTGAAGCTCCCTGTGAACAGCAGTGCACAGATAATTTTGGACGAGTCTTATGCACTTGCTATCCTGGATACCGCTACGACCGGGAGAGGCACAGGAACAGAGAGAAGCCTTACTGCCTGGGTGGGTGGATGAGCATGTTGAGCTCCTCCCTGATTAATGATTTATCCTGTTTTCTTGGGTCTTTTAAGAGTCAGTTTGGATCTGAAACCTTTCTTATTCTCAGTATTATTACGGAAAAAATGTGGGGGCTAACTGTGTTAAGAATTGAGATATCTAGATTCCCCTGAAATTATTAGGAAGTATTACCTACAAGAAGACATACACACTCAAAGATTTTGAAGTGTCAGGCTGATGTAATTTTTCCTTTAATTTCTCCTGCAGGTTGTGAGCCATATTTGCTGAATACTGAAGCATTATCACCAGGCGTAAATACTAAAACTAATCCTTGGTGTTTAATTCAGGTGGCCAGTAAATAACTCAGGACTGATCTTACATGTGATCCTGCTGTGGCTAGTCCTGCCCTGCCCTGTATGGTTTGCCATGCCAGGGAGCCAAGGTTTGCAAGACTGAGCTTTGCTTGTGAGCTTTTCAGTGCAAGGAGACTGTCAGAAAACTGATAAAATGCCAGGTGTGGTGATAATAATAATAATGGTGCAGCTTTCCCAGAACTCCAGACCAAAGATTCCAGCTGCAATTGTAATTGTGGTGCTGCAATTACAAATTTGTTTAACCACAAAATCTCTTTTACCTCTAAAGGAAGTATTTTATTGTGTTGAAGGTCTGAACCCTCCAGCTACAGGACACTTTTAATTTCTGCTTCTCTCCAGATATCGATGAATGTGCCACGAGCAACGGGACTCTGTGCTCTCAGATCTGTGTCAACACTGTGGGCAGCTACAGGTGCGAGTGTCACGAAGGCTATGTCCGGGAGGAGGATGGCAGGACATGCACCAAAGGAGATAAAGGCAGGTGCTAAATGTGCAGACTAAATGTCCTGGGTCAAATGGATGTCTAAAGGATTGGTCTGTCATGAAGAGGAGCTGCTCCTGATGCTACGCTTGGAGCTGGGGGTCCAAAGCTGGGATGTAGCTGATGCTCCTGGGGCAGCCGGGCTGTTGGCTGGGCACCTGAGCAGCCCTGCCAAACTCTCTCCTCCAATGCACAAATACACTGGCAGATGTGGGAGGCATCTTCTCCTAGGGAAGCAGAACAGCTGAATAATGAAATTTACCATTACACCTTCAGTTAGGTCATTCCTGCTGGATCCAGTTGCTAAAAGCTGTAGTTTGCTCCAATACTAGCCTGGATTATAACTTCTTTGTGGTCCAGAGGAAAGGAAGGAGACAGGAGAAAAAATTACCAGATGACAAGCCTTAAAAAATTTCACTGATTTCACCTGTTAAATAATTTCAGTAGTTTTAATTTGTATTTACATGCCCACATCTGAGATTAGCGAATGGGCCTGGGTTGGATGGCTAGTGCCCCTTGGCCCTCAGAGGCTCAGAAAATTCGTGCTTGGGAGTCCAACACGTTTTCCAAGCCTTGCTTCTATCAATTTCTAAATTACATTGATTAAGACCAAATGCAGATCTGCAATTAGTTTGTGTGTCCTGTGGCTGGGGTAAATTTTTTTATTACTTATTTGTTTGTTTGTTTGTTTGTTTGTTTGTTTAAATGAAATGTGATGGGAAAGGGGTAAATGTAAAGGCTTGTTCTTGCATGTCACTGTTGGTTCAAAATGTATACATGTGCTGTGACAAATTATCTTAAAGGTTTTGACCTCATCCTAGTTATTAAATTACAGCATTTAGAATGTTACAGATTAAATACTGATACGAAAATTTGAAAAGGAAGGAGAAAGAGAGAAGTGCTCCGGAAAAAAAAAAAAAAACCAACAACTTTTGATGAATGGTGACTTACCACATGTTCATCAATTAATGCCTGAATGTGGTATCACAGGGTGATCCAAATCCCACTGGATGGCCAGAGCAATTTATAATTTTGATTTTCATCTGAAAATGTGTAACTGGAGCCACTCCATTAACTTTAAGTGTTTCTTGTAGTTTTCAATTATTTTTTTTTCCTTATCAGAGAGTGTGTGTGTGTGCGTGTGAAAGGAAAGATATATAACCTAGATAATCCCTTTACAAATAGGGGGTCTTTTTTAACTTTGTCTCTGGATGATACAGTAATTCAGTAAAAGCATTCAGGATAACCAATAATTCGAAATATTCAAGGCTATGGGAATTATTCTACTGCATAAAACCCACCATTTTTACACTGAAAGTACACGGCACATAAAAATGTCAGTTCCAACAAATAATCTGCAATGAAATACCCACCGTCTCTCCAGATATCTCCAAAATCAGCTGTGCGAAGAAAAGGATGCCTTCTGGTCAGTTACCGCGCTGTACCGCACATAAACGTGAGGAGTTTTCAGACGGGTGGTGCAAATGAGAAGTCGTGTCCGTAAGTCATTCCGGGGAGAAGGGCTGTGTAAGGAACCAGCTGTGGGGACGCTCCACCCTGCGGCCAGCCCCAGCCCTGCACCGCATCCCTGCCGGACCGGCCGCCTAACAAACACATCACTTGCTGTTCATCGTAGCCAGAACACTCGCATTTTTTTTCAGAATTTAGTGTGAGAGTGAAAAACACGGGTACGCCCCTCCATCTCTAAGGAGGGTGCATGTTTTCCGGGAGATACAGCCGTGTTTTCATCATTCCATGCCCGAAGGATGCAATCCAGACACGTTTTTGGCTCTGTTAGTGGCTGCAGTGTGGTCACTATTTTTTTTTTTTTTCCTCTGTAAGTGATTTGACAGAGAGCTCTGGGTCGGTGAGTGGACACAAGAAGAGGATCCACAGTCCCATTTGGTGGAGACAATACAGCTACCCGTGCAGAAGTAGGCAGATGAAACCATCTCAGCAGGCTGAGCCCAGATAATACAACACAGATGATCAGCTCAAGCGCCTTCCTGCGAAGACCGCCCGCAGCAGAGCTCCCGCAGAGCTCTCCCCTGCCAGCATCTCCTCCTCTCCAGCAGCAAGGCACAGCCTCCAAGCCCATACACAAGGAAAACACATCACCCTCCCAAGCAGATCTCCTAGCAATCAGTGCCACAGGGCTCACCAGTGTCTCACTAAGATTAAAGGGCTCCCATCATGTGTGAGCTAGACTTTGTGTTCTGAGAACCTTTATAAAATGGGGCTGCTTTAGGCCTTCTTCAAAATAATTTCAGCTTCCCTGTGTAGGCCTGTGCAATGGGAGCAAGTTATGTAAGTGGCTTGCTCAGTGCTGGCCCAGCTGACCCTGGTAGGTGACCTCGGTTCTGCACCATGCATGGGTGGCTCCATCTAATGGCCTTTTGCCTCCACTGGCCTGTCCTAGGTGACTTCTGGCTTTATCCACACTTTATTCTGGCTTTACTCTTAGTTTGGTCCTGATACAGGGTTGGATAGGGGTAGAGCAAATGTTTGATGGATGACTCCTTCCCTGGGCAAATCATCACCTCTGTCTGGTATGAGTTAGGGGGATTCCACCTCTCTCCTGGGATGTAGCTCATGCTTGCTCATACAAGAATCTTGGACTTCTTCCTCCGACAAGTCAATCTAGCTGGCTTTGCAGAAATCTCACTGGTATGACATTTCCCAAACATTAGCTGATCCCCCCAGCATTCATCTCCATGGATTGTTACAGCCCTATTTTATCTGTATTTGTCAGCCCCATGTGTCACATCCTCCTGGAAGATAAACTGGGTTTTATAATGAAACACGAGGCCAAATTCACCGTTTCTTAATCTGCATATAACTCCACAGATTCTGGTGGGATTCCATTAGATTTCCAATAGCAGAGGCTCTGGCAGTTTCTCCCCATGACTGTGTGCTGCTTTCAGCAACATTTCTTAACACAATGATAGAACTCATTTGGTGAAATAGCTATTAAAAGAAATCTTTGTTGACACTAATACAAAGTCCAGACTTTATTGGTCTTTGAAAAAGAAATGAAAAAAAAAGTTGGGGTTTTTTTATTCCTTATGGCTCCATATACATCCGTCTGTAACTCATACGAAGGTCCAAAAATGGGCAAGACACCGGGTTTTTCTAAAGGAAGATGAAAAATTGGAGAGGGAGGAACAAAGCTGACTTGTGGTCAAGAGCAAATTTATTCCACAGAAATGTGAAGTGTTGTCTTCATTACAGAACATCGATTCCCTCTTAAGGAAAAAAAAGCCCTGCATGGTGCAGAAAATTTCATCTACAAGAGAAAGGTTAGCATTAGGAATATAGGAGAGAAGAAGGAAAGCAGAATATGCTGTGTATTCTGGTACCTTCACAACAGTTCTGGAGCTCCTCTGGGAGGTCTTGTGGCTAAATAGTCTTGGATCCAGCATAGCTGAAATTTGGTGAAATTCTATTCTGTGCTATGTAGAGTCCATCAGCAAACACCAACTATTACCATCTGGACTTAAATCTTTGAGCCATCTGAGCACTGCGCAGAGAGCTGATCAGGTACCAGACCTGTGCTGGGGAAAGGGCTGGGAAGCTCAAACAACAGTGTGTGCTTGCTGCCATAAAAATGCCATAAAAATGGTAAATAATATGCGTAATATTGTAAGCCTGTTGGAGTGCAGCCATGGGAACAAGCAGTTCATGACTGGGGGAAAAACCCAAGCCTTTGTGTCCCAGTTTTCCAATCAGTTTTCCAATCAGTTCAGTACTAATAGCTGTCTTAATGCTCCTGGTTATTCCAGCATCTTGACCTTACATCTCTCTCCTAACTGATTAGTAAATAAGCGAGATAAATTTTTGTCTTCTAAAATCAAGCATGTCTTATCTGTCATTATAGCCAATGGACTAAACATACTGAAAATCAGCCTTTCCTAAATATGTGCATAGGTGGTCCACATACAATGGATCAGATGGTTGCAATCTTCCATACTGGACCCTGCAAATATTTAAAGTCAAGTAATACATAATATTGTTAGTATTAGAAACTTCAGAATTCATTTAAAAATATGCGGATGTTTCAAAATCAATACACATTTCCAAAAAGATGAAGGGTATTTAAGGGCGTGTACAAGAGACAAGCATAACACAGTAACTCAGCATGATGCAGTTGATCCTTTTGGAAGATTTTGAATATTCTCTGGCTTTAATAGGAGCACCTGCAGAGTTTTTCCATTGCGGGACATGCTCTGAAAGGTCGGTGTTCAAACGTGCCCAGCAACCCTCCCGTGTAACATCAAGGACACAAGGCATGTGTAACAGCAAGGCCACACATCATATGCAAAGCCTCTGTAGATTTGATACTTCCCAGCAATGCTGAAGTGAAAAAAACTCACCTGGAGTTTGCCAGTATGTGTCACCCTGTGGTTTGGAAACCAGAATTGTCTTTAAGCAGACATCTGTTACAGCAATGCTTGTTTGCTTGCAATGCAGCACTGTTTGACTGTGTGGTACTGGGGAAAGGACAAAAATAACATTTGTGATATCTCTCACAGTTTCAATAACTTAATGGATTCTTGAAAAGATCCTATTCATGCATAGTATCAACAGATGTGACCCTTCCTCTTAAATCCCTGTCATTAATCTCAATCCTCATCCCTGCTCAGGCTGATTCCATCACATGGAGAATAACCCATGACGATAAAGAGCAGTTTGTGCAAAGTGAGCAAAATAAGCATATTCTGAGGGATTTTACTGTAATTTATAGCATATGAACATTTGCCCCTTAGGGGACTGTAAATCAGTTCAGATCTATGGGGTTAGTCTACCCTAAACAAAAAGATAAAAGAAGGGGTGTGAACTTTTCCAGGTATTAAACAAATGAATCCTCTAGGGACTGTTAACTAGAAACAGCTGCTTTAAAAATGTGCTCAGAGCTGTCCCTGCAAAGTTTCTCAGCCTTACATAGAAATTCAGTCAAAGATTTAATAATGGCAGGATTCCCTGCTCTTTTCACAGTCTGGGGAAATATAATAACTTTCAAGTTGCTTTAGCTATCACTTTATGAAATTCTTTCCCTTGGATCTTTATGTTTATAGTGGAAACTGCTTTCTTTCAGCTGGGCTTCCTGAGAAATCTGAAAATGTGGCAAAACCAGGGACATGCTGTGCCTCTTGTAAGGAATTCCATCAAATAAAGCAGACGGTTTTACAGCTGAAGCAAAAGGTATGAACACTGGTCACTCATGTGTTTACCAGACCTGCATGTTTTACAATAACTGAGGCTAATTTTTATGTTTGGAGCTGTCACTGACATGGATGGCAATATATTTTAAAATTGTGTAGGAATGGCATCTCTCCCTTATGCTCCTGTACAACTTGTAAGCAGATTGTTCCCCAAGTTCATGGAGCTGTGTTACCAAGCTCGTGGAAACAGAGTCTGACAAACCCTCATCCCAGGCTGAGACCAGGTTTCTTGGCAATCTGTGCTAGGCCTGAGCTTTTCATTCACTCTGAATGCACAGGATTTTGGACATGATCCACCTTCAGAGTAAGCATGTGCAAGACATTTCATAGATGCATAAACATGATTCTTCATTAATAGTATGCTGATACAAGATTCTTGCCAAATAGGTGTGGGACTAAACAAAAATATCACTAGCTTTATATATGACTTTCCCCTTAAAAAAAGAAAAACCCTCAGTCACAAACCTTTCTTTTTGTTTTCACCTATTCCCGTGTAAATGCATTTAGAAACTTATTCTGGGCTTTAATTGCTCCCATATGCAGCTTCCTTTAGCACTTTAGTAGGATTGAAATAATGCAAAGACCCAGCCTCAGATTTGGAGAGCCATATGCAGGGATGCAGGTGTAATGCCCTTTTTGGTGATGTCTCCTTGGAACACGGAGGTTCTCTCAAACTGAAGCTATCTGTAGGAATATTTTCAGCAATTCATGCTGACAGGCTGTAATTATTTCACCAAGGGTACTCAATTAATTTCTTTCCATTGTGCCAAAACACAATTTGGTGTATTGACTCATGGCACTTGATGTTACTCATTTCATATTAAGAAGAAAGAAATCTTCGTTAAAGTGAAATTCATTGATGTTGGAGACACTCTATATCTCCAGAATCTCAAAACATCATGTATTCCTTCTGAATCAGTATGAACACAGACGTGAAAGTGACAGAATTTCATGTGTGATGGAAATTCTGTTTTTCAAAAAAATGGTAGCAGAGAGGTTAAAAAAGATCCATGTTTTTGGGTGGCTGTTTCTCCAGCTGTTGTCCATGATGCTGAGCAGGCTCACACTGACCCCCAGGGATCTGGGGGTCACATTGCTGACCACATTGTTTGTTTGAGAATTGATTGATGGAATTAATGGAAGTTTTTTGTGTCTAACTTCTGCTGTTAGATGCTTGTGTTCAAAATCCATTCCAGGAAAACTCAGACCACTGATACCTGTCACGCTGGGCATTTGTACAGTAGCTGTGGACAAATAAGCAGCTCACTCTTTCTTCATAGCTAAGTCCTGTCATTGTCCCTAACTAAATTTTTCCCCAGTATCCCCCTAGTGAGATTTGATTGACTTGGCATCCTCAGTGGGAGCCCACTGGGTTGTGCTCCACAGAGAAAGAGCTGAAAGAGGAGGTTCCTGATACCCTCAGCAACTGTTACCCCACGGAAAGGAGAGCTTTTGTCTATGCTGAATGGGGACCTGGCCCCATGGTGCTTCTCTGCCCAGGGAGACATCAGCCCTCATGTTTCACCAGCCACTCCCCGTGGCCAAGTTCTCCTGGGGAAGACATCTCTCAATAGCTGTGGTTAAAGCTGCTCTGTTTTGCATAGAAAAGTTCATTTCTGTCTGCCAGGGAGATGGTTTATGAAATGAGTCTTCAGTCTTGTGGTTAAGGCTTTCAGATTTTATGAACTTTATTCAAAATTGTGGTTAGCAGAAAAGCCTGTCATCCAATGAGACACACTCTCCTGACAGAGTAGAGGTCTGTGGGCAGTCCTAGGTCGATCTAAGACCTTGATGAAAGGAAGAAGAGTGGAGAGCTGAAAAACTGGGGGAAAGATATCTGGCATGCTGACACACAGCCAACAATTAAAAAAAGAAAAAATCGAGTAAGCCTGGTCCTATTGCACAGATGTGTTTAAACATCTTAATTAGAAAGCCATGTTCCAAATCACTCCTGACAAGCACTGTCCAGTTTTCTAAACCACAGACCTCCTAGAAACTATGCCAAACTCCAAATGCAGCATGCAAACACAGCACATGGAAGTCTTGTTTCTAGAACAGTCTCTCTTTAGAATTTACCCTTGCTAATGTGTGCATGCACATGGGGAAAAAACCCCATTATTTTCCAAAGGCCTTTAGGATTTGGAGCTGTAGATGGAGGAAGCCAAAGTTACCCTGGAGTAGGACTGTGGTTCAGTTGAAAGGTGAAACAGAAATTAGGCCAGTGAGTATAGCCAATAGCTAAGAGAATGTGAGTCAACAACAAAAACACATGGTTTGGCCCTGTGCATGTAACAACCATTTTCTGCCAGAAGATATCAAAGAGCAGTGAGCTAGACCAGAGCCTGGGTATTTTGGCACTCCCAGTGTGTATTTCAAGTCCAGCTGAGTCAGTGGGGAAGCATGCATAGATGCTTTCACAGCAGCTATGTGATTTCTTTTCTAATTCAGTTGTTACAACAGCCTGGCTGGCAGGAACAAGTAAATATTTAAACATCAGAAGAGAATACACTTCCAAATCCCCTTCATGATGAGTCTTTGCCACTAAATGCACCTTTTTACTCCAGTCTGACCATTTGCAGTATAACTTGAAGAGTATTCATGGCGGGGTCTTTGTACTAAGTGACATCTATTTATCAACTGATATAGCTATAGATCCCCATAATGAGATATTTTGAGAAATTTACACACAAGCTAAAAAGAGCACTTCAGTTAATCTGCCACTCAACTGTGGCCACCCCTAAGGAGAAGCATTCACTGATGACACTGAAAATATCCTCACAAAAACTACTTCAAAAATATCATACTCTCAGGTAGCCACATGATTTGACTTTTTGTCTCTGTCTTAGCTTGGCAGCATTGGCACTGCAGAGTCCTTAGCTGATTTGTGTCATGTAGTGGAAGTTTTGCACCATGGTCCTTGCAAGCCTTTCCTTTCTATGCAGCCAGGAACCTGGCTCTGGACAGGACACATCTCAAGGAAACAAAACTTTTCGGACCAGAGCCAGCCAGTGGAGCTTCCCATGCTGGTCCCTGTCCAGTGAGGCTGTGAGAGCCCCCAACTACTGAATTTTCCTCTTCAGCCCCAGGGGTAGGGTGTTGTGTCCCACAGAGTAGCCCTCTATCTTCTACCAAATTCTTGTTAGACTGACATCATGATTCTTAATTTGCCTATAGTGGAGTCATCTGGTCCTTGGAACTGCAATTCTCTCCAAAACCTAACTCACAAATGGCTGATAAATCCTTGTGATCATGTCATCACATTTTGAGTTCCAGTCTCAAAATCAAACTGGTGTTTCAGAGACACCACCAGGAACTATCTCAGCATTTCCAACTTTATCTTTCCCTAACGTTTTTTTCCTTCAGAACTGTTCTGTGCATTCAGTCCCAAACTACAAGCAGCACTGGAGCACTGGCTGCCTTTAAATTCTAATCCTTAAACAATTCCTTGTTTATCAAAGGAAATTTTCCCAGTTCAGGTAGGTATTGCAGGTGCATAACACTGTGTTCTTTCTCCTGTGCATTACAAACATTAGATTTGGAGTAATGGCAGAATATATGTCAAATAATTACAGAAACAGGTAGGAGTCTTGAGAACAGCCCAGCTCAGAGAATTCTAGATAGCTGATTAGCTTTGTCAAATAGCAGGAGTCGTCATCTATTTTATTCAATGCAGTTCTCAAAGGTAAATGTTGGAGAATTCAACATCAAATTATCCAGTGAGCCAAATTAATTCAAGAACCAACAAAGCTCACCCAGGGGTAGGTCTGTAGTGCTATTGTTGAAAAAGTTTTCCAGTTCAGTTTGGCAGAGCAAAATCCCTAAGTCTACATGCAGCCACTCACCACTGATAAATTTCTTTCCTCACTGCAGACCAGCCTCCTGGCTTGTCATCTCCCTTCAGCTACCTTTTAAGGGACTAAACATTTACAGAATATTTCTAAATAGGTTTAATTATTAAATATATACATATACTTTTATTATATAATATATATCATTTATATATAAACAGGCATTATTAAATATATTCAACTGGATAGATGAATGTTTCATGGATAATTAAACAGGTAATGGATAATGACCCTTCTAACTATAGTGTGCAATTCTCCTTACGTTCTCATTTACTTTATCTTTGTGTCTCTGTGCAGAGCAGATCCAGATATCTGATGAGTTAAATAGTGTGGGTACTTTCCAGAGCCAGATTCACAGTGTTGGTGTCTGAAGCACAGAGTGCATGCCCTTATCTCTGATATCTGGCTCTGATATCCAAGAAAACATTGAATTTCATATAACACCATGAAAATAACTGTTAAATAGAAAAACTGTAGGTGTAAGTGTGTAGATTAACAAATTTTCTTAAGTCACTGGGTGAAAAAGTTAGTTTAGAGTTTAAACTAGTTTAGAGGACAGAAGACAAGATGGAAGATTTAGAGTGTTTTCTCTTGTTAGGGTGTTGTCTTCTTTCTTCCTCATCTTCTTCTAGATGTTTTTGGGTAGTAGTAGGTGATTGGTTAGAAAATGCCACAGTGCAGCACTCAGGTGATGGGTCATTGGGTCACTAAGAAAAATAATTTACATGTCTGTTGTTAATTGGGTGAGAATAAGTATAAAGATAAAAGAGCTGCATATTTCAGGGCCATTTTGTGCTTCTCGAGCCAATTTGATCCAGGTAACGATGGGTTGAACTTGAGCAGAAAGTCTGGGGAAGACCTGCCAAGTCTTTTGATTATATATGAATAAACACAAGAAACAAGAAGCTAAGGAGCCTTTGGAGTATCCTTCCTGAAACAGAACTGAGATAAAGGAAACTCCCTGTGAGGGAGTATCCCAAGGGGCTCAGCCCTGAGGAGACTGACATCACCAGCAACACACAAAGTATTTAGGGTTTTCATTAAAACCTATGGAAAGTTAGTGGCTTGCTGCTTGTTCACATGAAAGCTTAAAAAAGAATGTGATTTACCTGTCTGAACAATGCAGGTCTTACATGGTTTTTTTTTTGTCTTGGCAGGTTGCTTTGCTGCCAAATAACGCTGCTGATCTTAGCAAGCAAATCACAGGTGAAAAAGTGCTTGCTTCTAATGCATATATCCCTGGCCCCCCAGGCCAGCCTGGCCAACCAGGCCCTCCAGGTAAGACCAGAGGAGTGGAAATGTGCAATAGCACTCATACTAAAATAGCAAGCTTCAGTCTTCCAGTGTGATATGATTTCATATGTTTCATATTTTGATTGATATGTTGTGTTTGCATTTGTGCTAAACTTAAGAAAAACAAAAAAAACGAAAACATCTTTATGGTTGTTATGGTCAGCCTCTGCCAACTGTCTGACATCATTCATTGTGACTCCATGTGTTTCTTGGCATGCAAGAGTGTTTGTCCTGTATGTGTTAAATTTCTCCCTCTCCCTGAGATATCTCACCTGCTTCAGTTGTCATTTCCTGTATTTTAATCTGTCTTAAAACACTGTCCATTTCATTTCAGGAATATCTATTGGTTTAGCTCACTTTCAGTAGTACAGGAAAAAAATGTCCTTTCAGTTTGTAGGAGTTTGTGCCAACCCTTTTATCTTTCCTTGTCTGATTTGTGAGGATTCTTCTGCTGGTTTTATGTTGTATTCCAGATTGAAAGGAATCTGAAAAGTATAACTACACTCACACCTTCTTTGCTAAGTTTTAGATTGGAAAAATGCAAAAACCAGAGAGATCCTAAAGCCCAAGCTTAATCCAGACACCTCATACCTGGTGGCCAGCAAGACTCAAAATTTTGCAAATGCAGATCTAATTTTCGGTCAGCAATAAATCCAAGCATTGTGCTGGATTTCAGAAGTATACTTACAGAGTACTGGCAAATATTCTTATGAGGATTGATTTAGTCCCTCCTGAACTGCACCTCACCTTCCCATTTATACCCCCTTTTGCAGTTTTGCTTTGTTTTCTGAGTCTCTATCTTATTTTCCTGGAGGATGAGTATCTTCAGTCTCCACTTCATCATAAGTGCAAGGACAGTGTGTTAGAAGTTCTGTAATACACTCTGAAGGGTAGAGTGGGTTGCTTTGCAGTCCCTCCAAGGCAGGCCTGACCCTGCAGGCCTCCCACCCACTCGGTTTTCCCTTGACTGAGCTGTCCGAGGTACTGTAGAAATCTGCTCCCCTTAAAACCTCCCCTGCTCACCTCCTCTGCTGCCCCCCCAGGAAGAGTCCCAGGGAATCATCACTGAACTTGAGTTGTCTCCTTTTGAATATCCTAGTTGTATATATTCAGTCCTGCTGAATGCTTTCTACTCTCTGCCTTTTATTCTTTGTGTTTCGTGTGCCCAGTACGAAGAGAAGTGTTTCCCCCTCTAATCATGAAGTGTTTCAGCTAGTGACATTTTAATGGTCTTTATTGTCTGCAAATGTTGATTCAGGTGCCTGATTTTCTGTTTAACGTTTCCTACTGTTTCTCTTGAGCTAAACATATGTTTCCTTGCCTGGCTGCTTCCTAAAAAGTAACATGCTCTGCTGAACCAGCAGAAGCTGAAAATGATACACGGAGCCTCTTTTGCCCCTGACACATTGGCTATTGCACTGGGCAAAAGAGAGGTGCAGCCCCCCATTGGAAAGGGCCTGCTGGTTATGTTATGTGGATGTCCATGACCCAAAATTCACATGAGTTTTCTGAGGCTTTCTTTTTATAAGACGTTCCTCAAATGTGATTTGTTCTTCTTTGAAAATGAGGCATTTGTGCTTTTCTTTTCATTACCAGTCTGTGTCCCTAAGCACCTGGCAGACTCAAACTCTTGTTATACACAAGAATGAATTGTTTGCTGGTCATCTCTTGTAGCTACTGTGACAGGGGTAAATGTCTCAGACAGCTGCTGATGTGCAGATGCAGATAAATTTGTTGTGTTTTGTGGAATTGGGCGTGTTAAAGAAACCAGCCCATTGGGTCTTTAAAAAAATGGTCATTCCCCACTTCTTGCACTGATGAAGTGTCCTGAAGGCTTTCCCTGGCAAGTAACTTTTGGTTTTGATTTCAGGGGCTCCAGGACCTAAAGGGAGTCAAGGAGCTCCTGGATTACCTGGACCTCCTGGACAGCCAGGCCCTCGTGGATCAATGGGACCTATGGGCCCATCTCCAGACATTTCACACATTAAGCAGGGCAGACGGGGCCCTGTGGTCAGTATTCTTGTCTCCTGCCATGCACAATTGCCCTTATCTCCACAGCTTCTCACACCCTTGTGAATACTCTCTTTTCTCTTGCAGGGCCCACCTGGAGCCCCAGGGAGAGATGGTAGCAAGGTGAGGAGAGGTACAAATTTCCATTAGATGGGCACATGCACATGTGAAGTGCAGACTTGCTAGAGAGACTCTGCATACTTGTAGTCACACCCTTTTTACCACCTCATTTCCTTTGCTAAGATGTTGTCCCACTCCTTCATGTCATCCTTCTGCTGTTTTGTGTTTGCCATTCCTAAAGTTTTTCAAATAGTCCTGACAGGCTGTATGTCACACAGCATTCTTTTCTTTCTCTGAAGCTCTTTTGGCTTTTCCATGAAGAAATGTTGATGTGTTAGCCCTTTTCATTCATTGTGAATTCTTCCTGTTCATTGATTCAATTGTTTCTGTCCAGGAGAAATATCAGAAATGCCCCACTCCTCTCCCACTAGAATCAACAGCAATGTTCTTTCATTCTTCCTTCACTTCCTTTTCTTTTTCCAAACAAGCATCAGCTGATGATTCTTGATCTGGGGACAGTAAGGGAGGCTGCAGAAGCAAACAGTGATTTTTTTAATTTCCTTTAATCACGACAAACTAACTGAGGTGGTATTGATTACAGGGGGAGAGAGGAGCACCAGGACCAAAGGGGATACCTGTAAGTATTCCACACATGAGGAATTTCCACAGCAGAGTGATTTTGACTACTAACCACAGGTCAGACAAAAGTTAGAGGAAAAAAACTCCTGTGCTGAGAAAACAGATAATTTACATATATAGGAAATGTTGGAAACAAAGTAATTACCTGTTTTTATCCAAACGTTTTCACCTACAAACCTCTTCCCTTGATGGGTGTGTGACTGAAGGCAGTAGGTGCACCTCTGCCTTACAGTGGTGCTGAGACACCCTTAGAAGGCAGAAAAGTGCAGGGTGCTACTTAGCACAGTTCAGCCTCTGCTTCCAATGGGAATTGGAAGGTTCCCTGGAACCTTTTAAAATCCTGCCCCTCATTTCTCTCCGATTTGGGAAACTATAGGTTTTGAGTTCAGAAGAAGGAATGAGTATTGATGATCTGTTTCTAGGTGAACTTGTTTAAAATAAAACTCTAGGGTCCCCAGCACAGGAAGGACATGGACCTGTTGGAGCAAGTCCAGAGGAGGCCACCAAGTTGATTAGAGGGCTGGAGCACCTCTCCTATGAGGAAAGGCTGACAGAGGTGGGATTGTTCAGCCTGGAAAAGAGAAGGCTTCAGGGTGAACCCAGTTGGCCTTTTAGTACCTGAAGGGAATCCACAAGGAAGGTGAAGAGGGATTATTCACAAGGCATGTAGTTATAGGGCCAAGGAATGGCTTCAAGCTGAAAGAAGGCAGGTTTAAATTGGGTATTAGGATATTAGGATATTCTTTACTGTGAGGGTGGTGAGACACTGGCACAGGTTGCCAAGAGAAGCTGTAGATGCCCCATCCCTGCAAGGCCAAGCAGGATGGGGCTCTGAGCAACCTGGTGTAATGAAAAGTGTCCCTGCCCATGGCAGAAGTGCTGGGACTACGTGGTTTTTAAGGTCCCTTCCAACCCAAACCACTCTATGATTCTATTAATTTACTTCCAGTATTTTCTCATCAATTCTGGTGGAGTTGATTTTTAAGAGTGTGCTTGGCAGGGTGTGCTCAGTATTAAACAGTTTCTTTTACTGTGTGAAGTCAGCTAAAAAGAAATAATGATCTTCTAAAATCAGATACTCTCTGCATTGTAATTACCAATTATTTAGTAAGTGATGGACAGCAGCGAGGTTACCATATTGAAAAGGCATTTGCCAAGTAATAGCAGTTTTAAAAAAATTCATTGATTAATCATTCTAAGAATGTAATTTCTGTTGGTTTAATAAGCAAGAACACAAGAAACCAAGATTAATCTCTTCTATTCCCATGAGGTTTCAAGATAATCTTATGAAGCAAATGAATTGTTAAGTGACAAAAGGGCTGAGCATCTTGTAAATCTAGGCTCTGTCTGCAAAAACATTTGATTCTTTTGAAAATTGTTTCCTGATCAAAGTTGGTTAAAAAACAGATCATTACCTTTTGGCAATTGATAGAAAGGAGAATTTTACTGAACAACCCCTGCATGAGTAATTCTATCAGCCAGGTTGAAAACTGTTTTGGATTATTATTAATGGCAGTGCCTTGTGACTGCAGGGCCCACCGGGTTCATTTGATTTCCTATTGCTGATGATGGCAGACATCAGAAATGACATTGCTGAGCTGCAAGAGAGAGTGTTTGGGCACAGGACTCATTCATCAACAGAAGAGTTTCCATTACCTCAGGAATTCACAAACTATCATGACACAGTAGATTTTGGATCTGGAGAAGACTACAAACCACGGGCAACATCCAGAAACACCAGGATACAGAAGGCAGACCATCCTTAGCTATTCCACTGAAAAACAAAGCTTCTTCAGAATTCTTCAATATAAAAAATGCACTGACAATGTAATATATATATATATATATATATATATATATAAAATTTCCCATCTTTCTTTCTGCTTTTCCTGAACCATGCTGCCTGTACTGTAGCTTTCCTGGTTCATGGTAGCCTCCTTGCAGAAATTCCATACTGCCAAGCCTGCACTGTGCATTGTACCTAGACTATCAAAAAATCCTTCTTAGCATATTATATGATTAAGGCATGCTCTAGCTAATAACACAGATCACAGCATTCCATCTGCCTGCTTTGCATTCTATATCCAAATGACCTAGTACACAGATTTTGCCAGGGACAGAGGATTAGCTGAACATCATCCCTGAATGATGTTGATAATGAACACCTTGGTCCACAGTTACTTTATGAATGCAAATAAATTATACCACTGAATTCAAGTCTCCAGCTACTGTCCCCAGGCTTAGGAGAGTGTAAGAAGTGGATCCCTGTTTCACAGCAGAGGCCATCTGTAAGTGAGACATGTCCTCTATTATGCCTCATCAAGGCAGAAAAAAAACCAAAACATATGTTGAAGGGTTAAACAAAAGTGATGCTGCTTGATCAGGAAATTATTTGGTTTTGTGTTGCTAGAGTATTGTTCAAAGACAGTCAAAAGATGTGTGTGTCCTAAAATACTCTAGGACACACACAAACACTACTTTTTCTTTACCATTATCCCACTTCTCAGTGTGAAGGCCAGTTTGCTTTCTCAACAGATTCATATTGGATACATTACACAAAGATGAGCAAGATAAAGGGGATGTTTAAAGCAGGAAACCAAATCAAAATTTAATCAAACAGGCTTATTGGCAAGAACAAAATATATCCCAGCCTTGCAGAAAGAGCCCAGTTCTGACTTCCTGCAGGTGCATGTCTTCCTTGGTGAAATTCTGAAGTCTGAGTGAAATCAAGACCAGAGAGAGACCTCATGTTTGCAAAGAGCTTCCACCTATGTTGTTCCTCTGCTGCATGAGACCAACCTAAATGGCTTTCACCCAACTGGAGCACAGAGTGGCAGCGTGTTTGGCTGGGTGTGTGAGGAGTGTGAGAAGGTGCAGGAGTGCACATGACAGAACATTTCAACTGGTACGAGGATGGCTAAGGTGAGGTACTGCACATGGGATCCTATACTTGTGAATGGGGATAAAAGGGAGTGCCCTTTATTTACACTGGAAAATTGGATTCACAAGTTATACCATACCTCATGGATGATGTATGTTGCCATTTCTTTCGGATTACCACAGCTGCTGAGGACTTTGCCATGCTTAGAATATAAAGGAGTATATTAAGCACAAAATTTCAATGTTGTGTCTGCGTAGCTGCTACTTCTACAGTATGTTTAGTGTTCAGTAGTGTTCATGACACAAATGCAAAGAAAAAGTTGGTTTTTTGCCATGTTTTTCAGGGCTTGCATGTTGTAGTAGAATAAATACAGGTAAAAATATAAGAAGGGCCTTTTCAGATAATACGTAAAGGTTTGGATTCCCTTCCATATTCTCTGGGCCAAAAGATAGTTGGTGTAATGCTGACAGCATCAGTACAGGTCATGCTGCATAAACAGCTGGCTGTCTACACTTTTCCATAACTTCTGTGTACTGTCTTAAAAGAGTGTGTTCATTCCTTTAGCCATTTCCCAACATCTCACTGCCACTAAGCCACAAGCCAGGGCATTAGCTTTTAAGAACATGAATGTTCTGTATTTCTTTTCACATTACATCTGTATCATTATTTACAAAGCAATGCCTAAGCCATGGGGATATCTGAAAAAAAAAAAATTATAGTAACCTTACCTTGTGGTCCTTGGGCTTCTCCTCTGTCTGGGACGAGCTCTGCCAGGAGCTGCAGATTCAAGTAATCTTGTGAATAACCTAATAAGGGAGAATAGAGGAAGGTACCTGTGTCCAAAAGAGGGATGGTCTTATATGCAACAGGCTGGAAAAAACCTCGAAGATAGAATGAACTGAGGCATTTGTGTCTTCTTAATTGCAAACAGGCAACTAAGTATAAATTACATCATTTATGAAGATGCAATTTTAATTTGATTCGTTAAATATCAAATGCTGTATTTTTAAATCTAGCAAATTACAGAACCCTAGCATATGTTTACCACTGCACCCTGCTGGATCAGGCTGGTTCCCACTAGAGAATTAGTAGCTGCAGGTTTTTGACCATCAGATACTGAATGATCTAAGTTATGTTAGATGAGTCACTTCCTACATATAAACTAAATTATATTGCCCACTGCCCACAAGGTGATGTTCTAAAAAAGGCACTTATTTTAGTTCTAAGTTCTGCTTTTCCAAATAGAGGCACATACCAAATGAGAAGTTCCCAAAGTTTGACCATCAAATTCAGGGAGAGGTGACAACTGCCCTGCTTGTGCCTGGGGAAGAGCTATTCTGAGACTGGACCAGAAAAACAGAAAAAATATATATTTCACTGTAAGTACAGCAAGTAGTGCTACAGATTCATAAATATAAGCATAGCACATGTTTACATGCCTTTCTGAATGGAAACCTCAATTATTTCCCTTTCTGGAGCTTGCATCATTGGCTTTCAATTTTCAGTACTTAAAAAAAAAAGGTAACAGAATGTGTTCCTTGGGTTTGCCCTTGTCCTTACCCTTCTCTGTCCAAATTTCCTGCTTCAAAACTGTTTGAGTCCCAGCAGCAAGGAGGGGCCACTATGGCAAAGACCACCCAACATGACATAGGAATTTCTGCAGCAGGGAGAGTCCCTCTGAGCACAGCCAGCTGGGAAGGGTCAGCCTTTGGTCTGCATCCAGCTGAGGTCTTTGCATGGAACTTTCTCATTTCTGATTACCTGTACGATAACTCATTGTATCTTCAATATTTCAGTCAGATTTCGGGGTAAACACATGAAGACTCAGAAAAGTGACATTTTCTTCAGCATACCCAAACTTTCATAAAGTCAGAGCAGAGGAATCATTTCCAATCTTAAGTTTTGTTACTGGTAGCCAGAGAAGCTATTACTTTGCAAATTATTTATTACTCTGTGGCTCCAAAAATAAGAAACTCTTCCAAGAACCCAAAACAAGAAAGTAGAAACTTCTGCACTCATGGCTAGTCTCATTACCAGGCTCATGCACATGACAACTTTGTTTCATATAAATGGTATGTATAATTTTATTAGAAAGAAATGTTATTTTGATGTTAAGACATCAAATTATAAGCAGAAGGATAATAAAGAATTTGTTATTTTATTAATATTAGAAATATATTTAATGAGAACATTTGCAAGAGTGTGTAGTGGTGAGAAAATTCTGATTGTTAATGAGTTTAACAAAATCATGAATCTTGAAAAATGTTTTCTTTCAACACTCTGCCGATTACATAAAAGTTTAGTCTTTCTTGCAAAGCTGTAGTTCTGGCACACAAGAATTCCTATATAGTCAGGCTAAATTAGGAAAATGAGAGGAAAATTGATTGTAAATGGAATTAGGGTAGTGCCTGGTGTTACTGTTAGCATCACAGCTTGCATAGCCTTCTGCCTAGAAGTATTTCAGAGTTAATGTACCAAGTCCCGGAGCAGCAACAAAAGGTGGGGGTGGGGTCCAATTCTCTGTTAATGTCACATTTTAAAAAATCCATATGTTTGTTCCTTTTACACATTCCAATAACTATACTGTTCACTTTATTTATATATGAAATACTAAAATGTGTATAAGATGACTGTGATTTTATGATGTATTCATAATAACAAAGATATTTTTTCTTACACTGTTGGTAGTTGCTTTTTTGTTACACATTGCCCTTTCTCTGAAACAAGAGTGATGTTGGCAGAAAGAAAGGGATGGCAAGAAATCTCCTTACGCTGCCTCCTAGCATTTTTCTTGCAGCTGAACAATACTGTCATAGTTGTTTGACTCTGGGGCGTGAGCTTTTGCAAGCTGGGGTGGGTTTCAGTCTTTGTGGGGATAAAGCACACAGCCATCTCTGCTCTGTGGATGGGTGGTGGCTCCCGTGCCACATCAGCGGGCTACATGAGGCTGGGTCCCGCAGCCCCACCGCACGCTGCCGGGTGTGAGCAGCTTGTGCACATCCCGGGGATGCGATCCGGGGCTCCGGAGCTCTCTGGCATCCCGCCACCGGCAAAGGGGGAATAACACGTAGGCTCCACCTTGGCTGCCCCTCGCACGCCCCTCCCCGCAGCCCCAGGAGCATCCTGCGGGCTGTGTCCGAGAGCTGAGGGCCAGCGAGGAGCCCATCCTGCCCCTTCCTCCCTGCAGAGCCCACGCCGCCTGCCCAGTGCCTCAAGGGCAGCCGCAGGGCTGGCAGCGCATCATCCCTGGCAGGATCCCACTCCACCACCGGCATCCAGGATCGCCGGTATGCGGGGAAACGCGTAAACAACGTAAAATTAAAGGAATCTATAAATCACTGTGAAACGAGCTGGCATAGTATAGTAACAAATGTCTTCGGTTTGAGAAAGTAGACAGTGGAAGCAAAATGTTAAAGACAAAAACCTATGGTTAGCAGATCCAGGAATGCAAAGGTAGACAAAGGAGTTCCCGGTTGTGCTGGGGATCCCGCTGGTAGTATCGTTCTGCGACTGTGTGAAGGTAACAGAACAGAACTGCCAAGAATTCATGGAAAGCAGAATCTCAGTTGCTTGATCTGTGCGTGTGGGGAAAGCCAGATGGTAGCTGTATGACGTGATGATGCAGTCCTTTTAACCGGTTACACAGCGGTGTATTAAGGTCAGACATTTACAAACCTGCCTGTTTAATTAACTTATATCCGATAGTTCTAAAAAGAATTAACAGGAATTACAGGACCTCCGGGACACCGGCTCCTTTGCGCCCGCACGCATCTCCCCGCTCCGCCTGGACTGTCCCTGTCCTTGTCCCTGTCCCTGTCCCTGTCCTTGTGCCTGTCCCTGTCCTTGTCCCTGTGCCTGTCCCTGTCCCTGTGCCTGTCCCTGTGCCTGTCCCTGTGCCTGTGCCTGTCCCTGTGCCTGTCCCTGTCCCTGTCCTTGTCCCTGTCCCTGTCCTTGTGCCTGTCCCTGTCCTTGTCCCTGTGCCTGTCCCTGTCCCTGTGCCTGTCCTTGTCCCTGTCCCTGTCCTTGTGCCTGTGCCTGTCCCTGTCCCTGTCCCTGTGCCTGTGCCTGTGCCTGTCCCTGTCCCTGTGCCTGTCCCTGTGCCTGTGCCTGTCCCTGTGCCTGTGCCTGTCCCTGTCCCTGTCCCTATCCCTGTCCTTGTGCCTGTCCTTGTCCCTGTCCCTGTGCCTGTCCCTGTCCCTGTCCCTGTGCCTGTCCCTGTCCCTGTCCATGTGCCTGTCCCTGTCCCTGTCCCTGTGCCTGTCCCTGTCCCTGTCCCTGTGCCTGTCCCTGTCCCTGTGCCTGTCCCTGTGCCTGTGCCTGTCCCTGTGCCTGTCGGCGGCTGAGGCCGAGCTCTGCAGAAGAGCAGTGCTGGCAGGGTGAGGAAGGTGTCCCTCTCCTCAGCATGGAGCGCTGTGTCCAGTTTTGGGCTCCTGAGCGCAAGAGAGACGTGGAGCTCCTGGAGCGGGTGCAGGGGAGAGTGGCAAAAGTAATTCAGGGGCTGGAATATCTCTTATGAGAAAAGGCTGCGCAAGCATGTTCCAGAGGAGACCGACTGAGGGGACCTCAGCAGTGTCTGTCAGTGTCTGCAGGGAAGGGTCAGACCACGGGCCAGGCTCTGCTCAGCGGTGCAGAGCAGTAGGACAGGAGACAGCGAGCAGAAATTGGAGCACAGGAAGCTCCCCTTGGGCAGGAGGAAGAACTTGTTAGCCAGTTCGGGTGACCGAGTACGGGGACAGATTTCCCGGAGAGGCTGCGGGGTGTCCCTCATCCGAGGTACTCAGGAGCTGCATGAACGCATTCCTGTGCCGTATGCTCCAGGCCCCTGTTGGAGGAGGGAGGCTGGCCCAGGTGTCCCGCCCTGCTGCCTTTCCACCCTGACGCGTCCCGGGGCTGCGGGGTTTTGTGGCTGGGACTACAGTTCCCGGCGTGCTGCGCGGCGCGCGGGGGCTGCCGGGAGCCGCCGGCGGCCGCTGGATCGGCGGGATGCGGCTGTCGGTGGCGGCCGCCATCTCGCATGGCCGCGTCTACCGGCGGCTCGGGCTCGGCCCGCGGTCGCGCCTGGACCTGCTGCGGAACCTGGTGACAGCGCTGGTGCGCCATGAGCGCATCGAGACGCCCTGGGCGCGGGCCGACGAGATGCGCGGCTACGCCGAGCGGGTGAGCGGCGGCACCGGGTTGGGCCGGGCCCGGGGGCGGCGGGCGGTCGAGGCACCCTGACCCACCGCCTCCTTCCTCACCCGCCGCTTCTTTCCTCACCCGCCGCCTCCTTCCTCCCCGCAGCTCATCGACTACGCCAAGCGGGGGGACAAGGACGAGCGCGCCATGCGCATGGCGGATTTCTGGCTGACCGTAAGTACTCCCCAGCCCCACACGCGTTCCGGCCCGCCGCGGTGCCGGGGCTGAGCGTGCCGCTCCGCAGGAGAAGGACCTCATCCACAAGCTGTTCAAGGTGCTGGCGCCCCGCTTCCAGCCGCACCCCGGCAGCTACACGCGCCTGCTGCAGATCCCCAACCGGGACGGGCTGGACCGCGCTAAGATGGCGGTGATCGAGCTGAAGGGGAACCCGCTGCCGCCGCTCGTCCGCCCGCGCCGCGCCTCCGACAAGACGCTGCTGAACCAGCTGCTCAAGGGCTACCGGCAGGACGCGCAGCGGGCGGCCGCCTCCCGGGGCACCCCCGTCTAGGGTCCCCCCCTGCCCTGAGCCGGCTCCGGGGGAGCTGCCCACGCACCAGCCCCGGCTGCTGTCCAGGGGCTCGGGGAGGGAAGGTGTGGCAGGAGGGCCGGAGGGTGAGGGAAGTCGCCACGGCGAGGGCTGAGTTTACTTCCAGTAACTAGAGACTCAGCAGGAAAAGGAAATCAGGCTAGGAGCCCTGATGGTTGATATTTTCTGTGTAAATAAACTTTGTTCAGAAAGTCAGTTTGTTTGTATTTGAATTGTATTCAGAAAATCATTTAGGTCAGAAAAGACCTCTGAAGTAATCAAATCCAACCTGTGACCAAACACCACTGCATCAACCAGACAGTGGCACTAAGTGCCACATCCAGTCTTTTAACACCTCCAGGGACTGTGACTCCACCACCTCCTGGACAGCTAATTCATGTCTATTCACCTTTTCTATGAAGAAACTCCTGCTAATGGCCTACATAAACTTCCCCTGACTCAGCATAATTCCTCTGCTTATAAGTTAGTAGTTCCAGAAAATTGGGTTTGCTAACAGTGTGTTCTAGGAGCCAGTGTTCAGCATTTCAGGGTGGGAAATTTGGTGAGAAATAAGATACTTATGCTGTTTAAAAAGGACTGAATGCAATAGGATGGTAACACTAAGTTCTATAAAGAGACAACCAAAGAAGCTTGTCTTACTATAGGGTAGTAACACAGGTGCAAGTCAGAGGCACCTTGAGAGGCAGGATTGCAAGACATCTCTGTATTACTCTGTTAAAAGGGGGAATACCAAAACTTTTTCAGAGTGATACAACTACTGAGCAATAAGAATCCTAAATTGTTAGTCTTTAATTTGGGGCATAGCTAGTACTTGAAAGTCCTACTGTAACTTTGTAAAAACTCCAAAACCAACCCAAACACGAAATCCCAGGATAGGATACCCAGTTGGAAAGGACTTGGCCCAACCCTTCTTGGCAAAATACAGTGGAACCAGTGTGGCTTCCAAAACCTTGTTGCATTTCTTCCTCCCAAGTTTCACAAACCTAAGAGATTTAAATAAGTGGCCCTGTGTAGCAAGCTAATTGTATGGAAAGACAAGCCCCATTATGTATTCTCTCTTCAAGACACTTGCCTCACACAGTACCAGTTCTATTTTAATAAACGCCAGTGAGAAATTAAAGATGGGTGGTACTGCTTAAGGAAGAAGAAAAAAACAGTCAAACTGCTATACAAGGTCAGTGTTCCGACCAACTTTGTTTCTAAGAACCTTGAAATGGTTCTCTTTGGAGTTTACCATACTCAAATTGGTTTTCTGAACCAAACTGCTGCACAGCTTCCACATTACTAAATTTCCACACTAAAGCTTTAATAAAATACAAAAATACCTTTAACAAAGCATTTAATGAGGGAAAACAAGTCATACTCTCCTTTGTTTGACCTTAAGTTAATAATCTTAGTTTACTAAAGTACAAAAAATCTAAAAGCTTCTAAGCTAAATTGGGGAAAATCCTTGATACAGGTTGTTTTTTTTTTTTACATACAAATGCATTTTTGGCAGTATCTGTATGAACATTAGTGCAGCTAACAAAGCATTCATCATCACAAACAGTGTGTAGTCCTTTTCAATTCAGTGCTACTCTATGTCCCTGAACATTTTATAAAATAGTGGAAGCTTCTGTCTTAAGGGTGGTTGTCCTGCCAGTCTGTCTTGTACTCGGGAGAGTCAGGCTTTCAGCTGCCTGTAGAGGAAAATGGGAAATTCACAGTTAATATGGGAAATCTGTCCTTATTATTCCCTTGTGTCCTGGCCTCGCCCATCGCCTTTAAAACCACACACAGCTCCAATCGTCACTTCTATGTCCTATTGTCTCCCACCTCTGGAACATGGATGCCTACCTGACTGCAGCGGTGAGACTCCGGTACCAGTCATTGATCTCTTCTTGGTTGCTGGACATCAACAGCAGTGTCTTGTGTGGAAAGGAAAGCTAAAAGACAAACACAATCTGTGGCATTCCTTGCCAAGGCAGCAATTGCAGTAAAAGGAAAATCATCACCACTGAATTCAGTCCTGCATGCTGATTTTCACCCTTTTCCTTTCCAGATAGAAAAAATTTAGCCTTAATATGGAGTAGAGCCAGAGGCTGTACAGTACAGAGTAAGTGCCAGTCTTGTCTGTTGCTTCCAGTCATAGTTGACAGTTCGTTCTGACCTGTTTGGAGGTGAGCAATTAGAATTCTCAGCAGCTCTTCAGCCAGTTTTCTACCGTATGCCAAGCTGTCCCTAGGGGTCCTTCCACTACCATCATCTACAGGTTGCAGCTTGCTTGAAGAGTTCTTTGGCACAGCTCACCATTAAAGAGCTAACACAGCTCCAGCTGCAATCTTGGAAGAACTAACCTTGAACCCATTACAGAACTTTCCTCCCTTTGAAGGTATCTGCAGCCCTCAGGGAGTTAGATGCACAGCATCTGTTGTAATAACATCTATATCTTTTTCATTCTCTGTTTTCTTACGTGCTCAGTCTGTAGTCAATGTAATGCTATGTATTCTTTGTCATGTGAGTGTGGGACTGCTCCCTAACCTGTGGCTCTGCCAAGGGCATATCAGAGTCCTAGTGGAGCCTCCTTACCTGAGCTAAGTGAAGTAACCAGCAGCCTGTAACTCCAGTGTGTGCAGGAGACTCCATGCCATGAAAGGAAAAGTACCTGCATCACTCTAGAAGAGTTGTCCTAACTCAGACTTGCTCACTTAATTTTGTCACCACTGTCATCACCTCGGTCTCACTGCTGCTGAGACAGCTGTCAGACCTGCTTCCATGTCTGTCTCCGCTGGCACTTCTGCCTGCCACAGGTGGGAAGACTTACGCTGAGGAGCCCTCCCTGGCTCCATGTGTGGCCAAACACTTTATCCACGGAGCACTGCTGGAGCGGGTAGACAGCCTGGCAGGACAGTTTGTTGGAGTTCAGTGGGTGCAGTGGGTGGCAGGGCTTCGCTGCAATGAGGATGTCAGAGAATAGGAAGAACATCCTGCGCTTCAGTTCTTCTCCCTTTGAAGGCACCACCAAAAGCCATCCTTCCCGGATATACCAGCGCCCTGGGCATGCCGGGGAAACAGAGACAGCTGTGAGATCTGAGAAAGGGCAGGCAGGAATAAAGGATGTAGTGAGACAAACAGGAATACAGGGTGAGCCGCCCTTGTAGGTTGCCGTGTTCTGCATGATTCCAGCCGCTAGAAGGCACTGGATGCCAGCTGGGTCCAGCCCACCAGCAAGGATAAACACCCGTGCAGAAGCAGTAACCAGCCCAAAACGTTTAATATGAGGAGCAGCTGAAGTTGTTACAAATCTGCTATGTTAATTAAGAGTATCTTATCATATGCAAGGCTGTTTAAAGTGATCAGAACAAAAACACGGTTTGAGAACGGTATGCATACCTTTAAATTAACATAAGCCTTCAGAAAACACAACATGAACTATCTTAAATTGTGTTGCCCAGTTGTTTGTCATTAGTGGTATAACGGAAGCTAAGCTTTCACTTGGAAAACTTATCATTTTTTCCTTGTTTTGTGTGTGCTAATTAAATAAATAAACTCAAAAAACCTCCCCCCCAAAAAAACCAAAAAAATCCCATATTTCACAGGTCATCTAACTATATATAGACCTACAGTAGCCAAGAGATTACAGATTACTGTTCTAAAGAGAAGGCATGAAAGGAGATAGAAAACAGGGAAGGTCTGAATAGGTAACTTTATCAACCCCTCTTGCAGAACAGAGTCCAGTGTCATCCACCTGTGAAATTAATTGTCATAAAGCAAGAGGAAAAGAAAGCAGGAGGAAAACAATAAAAACAATTCAATAAGCCTAGATGTAAGCAGCAATTTTTAAAAAATTAATAATTAAATAATTAAATAATTAAAGCAGGACTTCTTACTAGGATTATCATGGAAGATAGCCATCAAATCATGGGAATTATGAGGACATCTGCCAGTAAGATTATTTATAAAAATGTAAAGCCATAACAAGGTGTTGCCACCTGATCTTGTTTAGGAAACATCTGCCAGGGAATTCAGCCATTCTTTCATGCCTTAGCTTCAGCATGAGCTATTAAGTACTTTTTAGAGAAAAAATATAGTGTTGTTTTCATTTTGTGTTATTTCATTATCTCTTATTATGTGTCTTATTAGAATGCTAGTCACTAAACAAAGGAGCAAATGAATTCCTGCTTAGCTTATTCCACTGGAACCACTCCTCTGATCTGAATAAGAAACTGAGGAAAAGAAGGGTGAGGTGCAGGAATCAATCCAGGTCTAAAAAAAAACAAATGGGAGGAAGGTGTCAGAAGCATGGGGCTAGGCTGGGAGCTGTTTCCCTCAGGCTATGCTGTGATCACACTCACAGGCATACAATCTGACCCAGGCTGGACTGGAAGTCTTGGAATATAGATCCATATCCAGACTTCCCAGCTGTACAAGTTCTAGGAAATTGCTGTGAAAGAAGGGCAAGAAAATATCCCTGGGGAAGCTCTGGATTTACAGAACAATGTGCTCAGTTAAGGAGGCAGTTCTGGCTGACACAATGTTTGTCCTGAATATGGAAGGCAGCAAGAAAAGCAGGGTCTCCTCACTGGGAGCAGGACATCTCAGAGACACTGGCAAATGTGAGATACCCATCTCCAATACTCCCCTTTGTTATGAATCTACAGCATTTTGTTTTCTCTCCTGTTCCCTTCTGGCAAGAGGACACAATCTTAACTGTCCTGCAAAAGCTATCTTGTTTCCGGAAAGCTGGCCCAAAAAAATTAGGAAGCCCCAGCTGCCTCTTACATTTCTGCTTCTCATATTCCATGACAACTATGTAACTCCAGCCAATGGAAAACATGACTAGAGGAATTCTCTGTCCTAGATAATGGAAATGCCTTTACAGACCCTCAGCACTCATCCTCCTACGTCTCAGAATTTTCAGAGACCAAAAATAATCAGTGGACCAAACACTTTCAAACAATGGCCATCCCCAATCTAGTTATACTGTTTTGGGGTGTTTGTTTTCTTGTTTTTATGGTGTTACCTTATTAGTTCTAATGTTAGTTCTAACATTAATCATGATAACTGATTTACCTTTTTACTTACACACTACCCCAAGTGTGCCCAGGCACCCTCACACATGCTTCTGCTCAGTATAAACAGAGCATTCTTGTGTTAGCTCCCTTTCACCTAGCAGCACTAAAAGGATTCTAAGACCAGGAAAGAGAATTGTAAATTAATTTGCCAGTTGGCTGATTTGAGAAGAACCTCTGATAAGTAATCTATGTTCTACCTGTGCTGGTTTGGCTAGGATAGAGTTAATTTTTCCTGTAGTAGCTGGTATGTGGTTGTTTTGGATTTGCACTGAAAACACCATGGACAACACAGGGATCTTTTGTTTATTGCTGTGTAAGCACTGCTCAGTAACAAGGTCTTTTCAGCTCCTCAGGCCACAAGTGAAGAGACTGGGAGTGCACATGAATGTGGGAAGGGTCACAGCTGGGACAGCTGATCCAAAATCCCCAAAGGGACATTCTATATCATATGACATCATGTTCAGCCTGTTATGCTGGGGAAAGAAGAAGGAAAGGGGGGAGTTTTAAAGTGATGGCTTTTGTCTTGCCAGGTAACCACAATGTGTGGCAGAGCCCTTTCCTTGGAACAGCTGAACACTTGCCTGCCCATGGCAAGTGGTGGATTAATTCCTTACATGGCTTTGCTTGCATGAACAGCTTTTGCTTTACTTATTAAACTGCCTTTATCTCAGCCCACAGGCTGAGTTTTACCCCTCTGAGCCTTTTCCCATTGCAGCAGGGAAAGTTTTTTTCATCCAAAAATCCACATGTGTGAATTACAACCACATTCACAGGTACCTCTAGGTTCTTGTCTTAGAGACCTTCACATACAGTGACTTTAACAATCTTCTCCAGCTGCAGCACTGTACCTGTACAAGCTCTGCAACAGCAGAGTTGAGTGAGGCTACAGGTGAAATGTACCCTTTCATAATTGCCCCGACTGGGCACATTTCTCACAATATTTCATACATAGCTCAGAATGTGGTCTGGGCATGGAGAGCACCCAGTCACATAAGAGACCTGCAATCCATTTAAATGTTCTTACATGCTTTATCTATCTCAGCTATCAACACAAATGCAGTGATTTCTGGCTCAGAAATTTAACCATGCAGGTAAAAGAAAATTCTTCATATGAAGGGTGTGAGCAGAATGCCATTAATCTTGTAGCTTAAAAACAACACAATTCTTGTGCCCTTGACACTCAGGAATCTATGGTTCCTGCAATGGAGTAGGGATAATAACATACTTACACTCTGCCAAAGAATTTACTGTCTCTTTCATTCCCACCCCAGACTTACACTCCTGATCTTCTTGGGTTCCTAACTTTCTAACCACATGTCATGAGCTTCTTCTATCTGAATGTCAGGCAACTAAGCTGTTGCTTAGCCTTACTCAAAAATTCTTTAAAAAAAAAAAAAAGAAAAGTGCTTGAATTAGTAGTCATATTTCTTTACCACCTATCTGTGGAATTTAGGAAGAAGAGGAAACTGGTTAATTTGAGTTGAGTCAGAAATGAAGGAGAACATATGTCCATGTGTCTCATCATGGCAGATGAAAAACAGAGCTGTCAGTAAGACCCACCTGGAGTCAAAACCTGAGTCTTTTGTCCTTTAAGCAATTTTTGAACCCGAAGTAGCTGCAAGGAATTCTCTCTCTTATCAAAGACGTCTTGGACCCAGTGAGATACCTCACAAACAGATTTCACCGTCTCTGAAATTATAGCAGCATGCTCTAAAGTTACCACAAATGAATGTGTATTTCACCTCATACATCTTCCTAAGAAAATACAATATGAAATTAAGAAGAAAAGTTTTAAATCAAGTATCAACAACAGCGTTATTCAGGAATTTCTGTGAAAGATTGAACTTGATCCCTTTCAGAGGCCTCTTTCCAACAGTTCTGCAGTTCTAGAAAACATTTGCCAATGAAACATCAGAGAGAAGAATAATTTCCTGAATTTGGAAGCAAAAACAGGAAAATGCCTTACAAGTGGTGTTAACTGCTTGTAAAAAACACAGAATAATTTAGATTGGAAAAGACGACTCAGATCACTGAGTTCAACCTAGGACTGAACACCACCTTGTCAATGAAAGGTGATGGTCAAGTAGACCATGGCATTGAGTGTCATTTCTTGAACATTTTCAGGGATGGTAACTCTACCACTTCCCTGGCCAGTCCATTCCAGTGTTTAACAACCCTTTCCATGAAGAAATGCCTCCCAGTGTCCATCCTGAACTTCACCCGGCACAGCTGGAGGCCATTTCTTCTTGTCCTGTTGCTTGTTACCTGGGACAGGAGGCCAATCCCCAACTGGTCACAAACCTCCTTTCAAGTACTTCTAGAGAGTGATCAGGTCTCCCCTTTTCTCCAGACTAAACACCCCCAGCTCCCTCAGTCCCAACACACAGGACTTGTGCTCCAGACCTTTCCCCAGCTCCACTGCCCTTCTCTGGACTTGCTCAAGCAACCTCAGTGTCTCTCCTGCAGTGAAGGGCTCAAAACTGGGATTTGATGTGTGGTCTCACTAGTGCACAGAGGAACAAGCTCTTCCCTGGTCCTGCTGGGCCCATCATTGCTGATACATTCAGGATGTCCTTGGCCTTCTTGGCCACCTGGGCACACACTGGCTCATGTTCAGCCACTGTTGACCAGCACCCCCAGGGCCTTTTCCTCCCAGCAGCTTTCCAGCCACTCTGTCCCAGCCTGGAGCTGCAGGGAGCTCCTGTGACCCAAGGGCAGGACCCAGCACTTGGCCTGGTTGAGCCTCACACAACTGGCCTCAGCCCATGGATCCAGCCTGTGCAGATCCCTCTGCAGAGCCTTCCTGCCTTCCAGAGGATCAGCACTCCCACACAGCTTGGTGCCATCTGTGAACTGGCTGAGGCTGCTCTTGATTCCCTCATCCAGCTTATCAATAAAGATATTAAACAGGACTGACCCTGAGCCCTGGGGGACACCTCTAGTGACTGGATATGGCATGAAGGACACTAATTATCCTAGGAAATTAAGGCACCTGACCAAGAGAGTCAGAGAATAGTTTGGGTTGGAAGGGACCTTAAAGATCACCATTTTCTAACCTGCCTGCCATGGGCAGGGACACTTTCAAATATATCACATTGCTCAGGACCATAGCCTGGCCTTGAACTCTTCCAGGAATGGGGTATCAACAAACTCCATGAGCTACCATTCAAGTGCCTCACAAGCAGCAGAGTTTAAAAAAACACAGAGCTGCCATTTCTCCAACCGAACTAGTAGTCCATTATATTATTACTATTATTATTATTATTATTATTATTATTATTATTATTATTATTATTATTATTATTGGCAGTTATTCCATATTTTTATTCATAACATGTTCTCAGGGACATCTTGATCAAGATGGAGAAGGAAAATAGTAATCCACTAGAACCCCAGAGAGAGAGGATTTTCCTTTGGAAGCAGGCAGTATGTGAGTCAAAATATTCTTAGTAAGGAGGGTATCAGTGATCAAAGAGTCAGCATTTACAGGTGGAATCATACTTGCAAGTTTCTGGTAGTCAGCAGTGTCTGGGCTGGTGTTCTCCAGCAGGTCTCTGAAGAAATGCTTGTACCTGAGGTGGAGAGAGCAGGTTTAATTCACAAGATAGCAGGAAAAGCAGCAGCACCTCCTGTTAGCAACAGCATGGTGAACAACACTCAGCCAAGAGACAGAGTAAACCTAACCAAGCAGTTTTGGTCACACTTCATTCACATTCATTTTATCATCAAATGTCTCAAATAAAATAATCCAAGTATTTTGTACATCTGCAAACCTTTGGCTTTTCCTGGGGATCCAGTAGAAACAGACTCACAAATCACTTAAGATCATGAGGCTCTCTCAGAATTCAGATAAACAAGCCTTCAATATGCAAAAAGTTTCTCTTTGAACTATCTATGTTTAATAGTATATGAATGGTGGCATTCATACCATATTTCCTGCCCACACAAGAAAATAAAAACATTTCTATAACAACTAGGACACGCCTTCTTTTTTTTTTTTCTCCTTTCCAGTCTTTACTGGAGAGGATAAGATCTTTCCAAATGCTTTCTTCCAGTAAAGTCAAACAGAAGGAACTTAACAGATTCACAAACTGGCAGAATTCATATGATCTAGTGCATATGTTAACAGAGTTTTAGAGAAATTTGAATATGATAGAGGTGATTAATGAAAAAAATTAGACTATCAAAAAGACTATTTTTCCAAATAGGTGGATAGCAACAGATAGACTGCTGTTTTGCAAATTTAAAAGTATCCAAAGAATTACAATAAAAACCCACCAATCAGCTTAATATGTGCTTCTGCCAAGCTGATTAAAAACATTACAAAAAGTTACATGAAAGACTGTGGTATGATCTCTCCAAGTTATTTTCAGTGAAATTAGGTGTGCAATCTCTCAAATTTGCTTTAAATTGAAAAACAGCTACTGTTAGCAGCAGAATTTGGGTTCCCAGAAAAACAGCTTTATTACCCATACCTTCCCCAAGAAAGGGCTGCCCTTGAGTGCATCAAAGCACACAGTTTGCACCTTCAAAGGGGAGATGATCATAGAATATCCTGAGCTAGAAGGCATCCACAAGGATCATTAAATCCAATTCATGCCTCTGCATTTTTAGGACAACCCTAAAAATCACACATGTTCCAATGATGTTGCCGAAACATTTCTTGAAAAGTGGAAGGCATGGTGCTTCAAGAGGGATATGCAGTGATTCTGAGTGGATCTGTCCAGGCTCAGACAAATGTGATAGTCATCAAATCTGAGGAAAGCATACAGCCCTGATAACCAGAGAGGAAAGAGAAGCTCTCCTGTGTTCATTAATCTAATTTCTCTCCAAAAACACCCATCTACAGGAGTCACAATGCTCCAGGACTGTATCTGCATAAAAATGGAGCAAAAGCATCACTGGCAGAGACCATAATTTCTGCAGCATTTCAGCCAGCTTCAGGGCCAAACTTCAGTAGCTTACTGAGATAGCAGAAAGCCTCCAGTTCAACCCAAGAGCTAGAGGAAGGAGCCAGTTCTAAACACAAATACCTTCCTGCATCATCTCCCATCCGTGTACACTGATTCCACTTTACAGGCACATCCTCACACTGTCTCACTGCTGTCTCTATGCTCTGATTTTGGGACACAATAGGCAACTTTCATAGCAACAAAGAAAGTGTTACATTCCCTTTTCCCTTCTTATGCTAATCCCTTGAAGATTCACAGTTGTTTACTTACTGGTGCAGCCTCTGCAGGGGCAAACAAAGCAGATCCTCTAGCACCCTCCCTTGAAACTGAGGTCGAGTCTCCTGGAGTTTCTTAAACCGCCGGAATGACTTATTTTTCCTCACTTGCTCCTGTGTGCAACAAAAAAGGGATATACCCTTAAGACTGCAGAAAAAATGTCTGAAGAAAATGCCCTAGTCTGCACCAGAGCTTGGAACACTTCACCTTAGAGTTTAGGACTCCTGTCCACTTCTTTTATGGCTATAGGCAAGCCATTCCCTTTCTCCTAACCATACATTCCAGTAGGTAATGGAAGTGATATCTCCCACCCCAATTAAAGAAAAAGAGAAGCTTGGCCTTGTTAGGAACACAAGGAGTGCACTTGTGGCTTTTTTGCCATGCCTTTCAAGAAAAAGCAGTGCAGATCTGCCCTCCCATCACCTTAAGACAAGTATCCATAATGGCTTTTTCTCTTGGAAAATCAAAAGCATAAATACATGCATGCAAAGACAAGAGGAGGGAAACACCCCAGCACATTCTACATCTGGGAACAAGCACAGACAAAACTGTGAGTTGAGTGGTTTAAATTCCAGATACAGCCGTCAGGACCTCAGAATAAATATATATTCTGCTGAAATTTCTTGAAAACAGGTTGTATTTCAAGATATAAGTGGGAAGGAAAAATAGTCTTCAACACAGGAAAAAAAAATATGAAGGAAAAGGAAATCCCACTGCTAGGATACCGTTGGTGGTAGTGGGAAAGACCAGAAGGCATGAAAATTCCTAGAAAGAGATCACTGTATCCTGGAAACTCTCTAGACTTGCCATTTAGGAAGGAGTGGGAGTAAATAAAGAAGTCTGAGAAAGCAGTGCCTCACCATATGTATATACATACACAAACACCTGAAAAAAGCATCAGAAATTTGAAGCTCTAAGTAAGTAGAGAAGTTTTCACCATTTTATTGTGGAAAAAAGCCTGAATTTCATCAGCCCAGAAAAAGTTAGAACACTTATCTCCAGAAACAGAAGACAAATGATGTGGCAGTTTAACAGAATGGAAAAAGATAAACCATATGAAGTCTAAAGTAGATATTTACCTTCAAGGTTTTATTGGTCTGCTCCAAATTCTCAGCATAGTGGCCATAAAGATCCAGACTCTGACAAAAATTTTCCAGTCCTGCTCCCAAATTCCCTTTCTCCAGGTGAAGTGACAGAACACTGCACAAGGAGCAAAGATAGCTTGTGAGGGATACATTACTGATGGTGTTTTCACAGCTCCTTCTGATTAATTCCTTTGCTGATCTGCCTTTACCATTCTCCACCTCAAATCCAGTTTCTATGCCAAATTTGTGCTTGGAGGTCAGAGACTAAGCCACAGAACACATTGTGGAGCAGACTTATTGAGCTTAAGCCACTGTCCAGTAATTGGGTACCCCAATATGTGATACAGATCAGGAGTTTCCTGTGGACAGCTCCAAATGCCACCAAGGCTAGAAGTGCTAGGAGTGAATGCCTGTTTTACAAGGTGTTAGCCTTATTTCCGCAAATCTTTCTCGTCAACACAGAGTCCTCCCAGTATAATTACAGGAATTGCATCCTGTGTCCACTTACTGGCTTGCTGAATATAAGGACTCCAGGGGTCCAAATATAGTTTCCAACACAGCAGGTTTCAGTGTTCCTTTGGCCTTTAAAATTGTCACAAAGTACTAAGAATGAAACAAAAAAAAAAAACAACAAACAATCGTACTGGTAGCATTCACAAATCATCACAGAATCTCTGAATGGTTTGGATTGCAAAGGATCCTAAAGACCATTTAGTTCCAGCCTGGTCACCTTCCAAGCCCTACCCAACCTGGCCAGTCACTTCCAGGGATAGGGCATCCACAATTTCTCTGGGCCATCTGTGCCAGTGCCTCACAACCCTTACAGAAAATTAATTCTTCCTAACAACTAATCTAAACCTACTGTCTTTCAGATTAAAACTATTCCTCCTTGTCCTATCACTATGTGCCTGTATAAAGAGTCACTCTCTTTCTTCTTTATAAGCCCCCTTTAAGTACTGGAAGGCTGCAAAGGTTATTAACTCCTGAGGTTATTCAAAGGCAACTTGTGGCACACAGCAGAAGCCAGAAGCTGCAGTCTGAACACTCTTTGGCTTGGAAAGATATCGAATATTGTGACTGTCTACCTAAGATATCCACCATCAGATGTAAGCTTTGACAATAGCTCTAAACACATGGAACAGAACTACAGCACCCAGTATCCTCCAATGCATCTGTTTTACACCATCTTGTCCATAATGTTTTTCTTGTCTGTGTCCCTGCATCTCAGGCATCTTAGAGCAAGCCCACTATTCAATTAAAACTGAAAAGATTTATGTCTGTGTACAGAATAAGGCAAAAAAGCCAAACCCATAAGGTATTGAATATTACAGAGGAGGTAAAAGAGAAAAAGAAAAAAACCCTTTCAGCCACAGCGAGTGTCCCAGGCATTAGGGATGTACCACAGTCTTGCTCTTGACCCTTCCCTATGACAACACAAATAAGTATGTGCTGTCTGCAGACACCCACATATCAGAAGGGGCAGAAATACTCACTGTGAGCACCAAATCCAGCTGCTCGAGGTATTTGTATTCAGTTTCCAGCAGCTCCTTGGCTGTCCTGCTGCGCTTTCTCTCCCAGCGAGCCCGCTGATCTTCCACAGTGTTTGCTCCAACCACAAATGGCAGGGATGAGGCACTCATGGCAGAGACAGGGTTGACTTACGGGGAGGCAAAGGATCCTGAAGAGCCAAGCAAGACGGGCACACAACAAAAGAACAACCTATGTTGCAGAGTAGGATTCTGGGATAAAAACTCTACACCTTCTTAGGAAATAAGGGAAGTCAGCTGCCAGCAACCATTATTAGCAGTTTCCTTCTGCATTCCCTTCCATGGGCACAAGGGCCCTGCATCAAGCAGAGGAACACCATTAGAGAGACCAGGCTGTGAAAGCAAGAGTGGTACTTGACAAATACAGCTGTAAGCAAATCTCAGTTCACAACCCCACGTGCAAACCACTGCTTCCTGTGCTTTGCCCTCCACATTCTTTGTGTGAAATTCTTGTTAAACTCAAGCAAGTTTGTGGGTGGAAAGGAGAAGGAAATAAACATAATATTTGTCTTGTGAGGGGAGCATAGCAGGATTTCATCCCTACCACAGGGAAAGAGAAGAGAGCACTCTTGCTTGTTTTCCCTTGGAGAAGCAAGCGGTTTTCTCTGTCATTTTCAGACAGTATTTTGCGCTCCTGGAGGTGAAAGAGGGCAAGCAACTGCTGTGAATCACACCAGCTTTGCTCTTGCTCTGCTCTTTTGCTACAGTATCATGATTTTGTTGCACAGAAAAACATTGTTTATCACACTCAGAGAAAGAGGCATGTTTTAGCGTAACACCAGTTAGATACTGTTCTTTTGAGGAAAAGGCAGGGCAAGCAGTTGCACACTTGGCCCAGCTCCAAGTCTGAAGTTTCACTGGAAGCTGAGTTGCCTCTGAAAAGTTCTGTTTCCCACGTGGATAAGATAAATTAATTCAGAAAGATGTGTCATCATAGAGAAGGAGATTTATCAAACACCATCTTCCAGAGACATTTCAGGTACGTAACTCAACAAAACTCAACAAAATTTTCACATCAAATTAGTACCAGCACTCATTCAATGAACTGCCAAAAGTCCAGAGAGCTGAGGCACACGTGCAGTGTTTTACAGTAGCAGCAGCTTCTCCAGAGATTTACCTTCATATTCACTTACAGCACCACAAACCTAGCTGAGACCACATCTTGGTGAAACAGGGCAGACCTGGCGTGGATGGAGAGGCAGCACTGCAGGGAACACCAAGCTTAGCATTAACCAGGGAATTTAAGCTTAGCATTAGTCCTTCCCCAGACGTGTTCAAAGCCAGGCTAGATGGGGCCCTGAACCTCCCTGTCTGCAGAAGGTGTCCTTGGGCTTTGCTCTGCTGCAAAGGTCTTTAAAGGTCTTTAAGGTCCCTTCCAACACAAACCACTCCATGATTCAAGTGCAGTTGCAAAGTACTCACCAGGAAAGGACTAAAACACTGCCATTCGCACCTCTAGCCCGTGTAGACTGCAGTCAAGATTTTCATTCTGCAGACCAATTTCTTTTAACACACAATAATTAAAACAAACAAGTTACACCAGGTTTGACCATCTACTGCTCACATAAAGAAGTTCAAACACTCCTGTTATTATTGTACAATATAACCTGTGTCAGGTCTGCAGCCTGTGGGTACACTAGAAAACACTTCACCTACAGAACTGCTCCAGCTTGCTTCTCCCCAGCTCACATCCAAAAACCACTGAACACCCTCTGTTACTGTTAACTACCTTATAATGCACCGTAATGCAGCACCCCCTTCACCATTTCTAAATTTCTGGAGTACCATCAAAATAATGTCCTGTTCTTATTGCAGCACAGCCTCTCTTGATGTCTCAGGAATGTAAACACATGGTGGGCCAGCTCCAAGGGCCACATGGCCTCACATCCCACACTGTGAGCTAAGAGAAAGAGGAAGGGAAAGGGGGAACTCTGGAGCCCACAGCCAGTCCTCAGCCACCCTGAGGAGTAAATATTGCAGGAGTTAATACTGGAAGTAAAACACGCACCTAGCCTTCCTTCAATTCACCTGTGCTGCCGGGTATTAAAAGTGTATTTTGGACCAGTCATAACCAAATATTATGTCTTTTCAGCAGATGAGAAAAGATCCATTAAAAGTCTTGAGGGATTGAACGGAATGCTTTTCTTGACCAAAACCAAAGCATTTTACTCATTATTAGGGTTCCATTTTGGTTTGTTTTTTTTTGATTTGTTGTTTGCTTTTTTTTATTAAAGTGAAATATGTTTTAAAGAAATAAATGTTTCTAGTAAAAAAAAAAACAACCCTAAAACCCAAACCAAACAAAAAAAAAAAAAACCACCATGAACACGCTGAACAACATCAACTAAACGTTAGACAATTTTTTTTTTCTCTGACTGCGACATGGATTCGGGAAATACTCGGTGGAATCAGGGACGAATTTAGCCAGAGGGATCTTTATGGGTCATGCACTTGAGCCTTGTGCCCAGAGCGGGGCTACCACCAAAATCAGGCAGGGCTGCTCAGGGGTTCATCCTGCACAAGACCTTTCCACGGGTGGAAATAGGGACAGGACGGGACACGACCCCGATCCGGATCCCGATCCCGATCCGAGTCCCGATCCCGATCCCGATCCCGATCCCGACCCCGATCCGAGTCCCGATCCCGATCCCGATCCCGATCCCGACCCCGATCCGAGTCCCGATCCCGATCCCGATCCCGATTCCGGTCCCGATCCCGGTCCCGGTCCCAGCCCCGATCCCGATCCCGATTCCGGTCCCGATCCCGGTCCCGGTCCCAGCCCCGATCCCGATCCCGATCCCGATCCCGATCCCGATCCCGATCCCGATCCCGATCCCGATCCCGGTCCCGGTCCCGGTCCCAGCCCCACGCCGCCCGTTACCAGCCGGTCCCGCCGCCGCCCCGCGTTCAAACGCGGCCCCGCCCCTGGGCGGTCCCAGGCGGTGCCGGGAGGTCCCGGGCGGTCCCAGGCGGTGCCGGGGCGGTGCCGGGGCGGTCCCAGGCGGTCCCAGGGCGGTCCCGGGGCGGTCCCAGGCGGTCCCGGGAGATCCCAGGCGGTCCCGGGAGGTCCCGGGGCGGTCCCAGGCGGTGCCAGGAGGTCCCGGGGCGGTCCCAGGCGGTCCCAGGCGGTCCCGGGGCGGTCCCAGGCGGTCCCAGGCGGTCCCGGGGCGGTCCCAGGCGGTGCCGGGGCGGTCCCAGGCGGTGCCGGGGCGGTCCCAGGCGGTCCCAGGCGGTCCCGGGGCGGTCCCAGGCGGTCCCGGGGAGGTCCCGGGGCGGTCCCAGGCGGTCCCGGGAGATCCCAGGCGGTCCCAGGCGGTCCCAGGGCGGTCCCAGGCGGTCCCGGGGCAGGGCCGGGCCGGGCCGGGCGGTGGTGGTGGTGGTGGTGGTGGTGATGGTGTCTCTGAGGGAGCGTGGCCCCCCGCCCGGCGCGGCCGGGGACCTGGCGGCGCTGGCCGAGCTGGACGAGGCGGCGCTGCTGGCCGGGCTGCGGGAGCGCTTCCTGCAGCAGCACATCTACGTGAGTGCCGGGCCCGGGGCGGGGGGCGGCGGCGGCGGGCGCTCGGCTGACCGGCTGTCCCGCCCCCACAGACCGACGTCGGGGACATCCTCATCGCCATGAACCCCTTCCAGCCGCTGCCGCTCTACGGGAGAGAGGTGAGCCCCGCGCCCTCCGCCGCGCCCCGTCACCCCCCGGCCGCTCACGCCTCTCCGCCGCCGCTTCCCCGCAGGTCTCCGAGCGCTACCGGCCCCTCCAGACCGACGCGCTGCCGCCCCACATCTTCGCCGTGGCCAGCCGCGCCTACCACGCCATGCTGGGCGGCGGGGGCGGCGGACCCCGCAACCAGTGCATCCTCATCAGGTGAGCCGCGGCCGGGGGTCCCGGGGCCGGCGGGGGACCGGGGGCCGCCCCCGAGCTCTCGGCGGGATCTCCCTGCCCAGGTTCAGGTTCTCTTCTCCGGTTCTGTTGGTGAGTCAAAATCCATCTGCGCTGGCGACACGTCCTTCATCCCGCTTTCGAGACAGATTAGCGGGCACGTCTTGAGAAGGTTTGAGGAGAAGAAACTGGCTTTTGTGGAGCAGCTTGACCAGCAGTCTTTATAACAGTAAAGATGCCAGGTTCACTTCTGGTGGGGAACCAGCCACTGGAATTCATTCCCAGGAAAAACCATTGGGTGCTCTGATCTGGCAACACAGCTGCCATGGCAAAAGCTGTACTAAAAGTTGGAAGGATGATAATGTAAGGAATTAATTTTCACAAAGTGGAGCTTCCCAAATGTAACCAAAGAGCAGGAAGAACTAAAACATGTTTTTCTGCTCTAAGGCCTTCGGGAAACTGGTCGGGGAGGATTTTAAAGTAGTGGGCAGTCCTGTGCACTAGAAGTCAGTGATTTTAACCAAAGAGACTACCAGTATCATGGACATATCACCCCATCCAGACACTCTTGTTCTGCTGGGTCTCTGCAGTGCAGCAGGTAGCATCATTTAGCAGAGAAAGCCTCAAACAAAATCAACTATCAGAGAAGGCATTGAACACCGAGAAGAAAGCCTTGAAACATTAACTGCCTCTTCTCTACAACTGGCTATTGTAGAGAACAGTTTAAATGTCATCTAAGTTAAAATGCTACCTGCCAGCTTGTTTGATTTAATTCTCCTTTTTATTTGCCTTCTGATAATTTTATCAGACCTTTAAGTGTACAAGGTGTGGAAGTCAAATTCTGAATCAGTGCTGAGTGTTTTGGTGGGACTGGGAGCTGACTTTGAGGGGCACTTGAGCCCCACTCATTTCTGTAGCCTTCAATCCATTGGTGCCTGTGCTTTACATGAAGTGCTCTTAGCAAGTGGTGGCCATGGAGTCCTCAGGTGCAAGAGGTGCTGCTGGTAGGGCTCTGGGGCATAGAGAACAATCATTGTATTTGTCTTGGGAGGTGGAAGACAAGAAAGAGTAACCCATGAGAATTTGCCAAGTGGTCAGTGGCTTGGTTGTTTTCTGCCAGCAGTTCAGAGATGAGTGTGATATACTCCTGTGCATCTTGCAACCTTTTACCTGGTCTCTGTGCTACTGTCACAGGAAGTTCGTGGTTTTCCTCTCTATGGGTGGTAAAACACTAATTAACAAGTTTTCCTACATGAGCAGAGTTGGGGCAAACAGGGAGGATGAGGTTGCTCCTGTTAGACCACAGTTCACCACAACAGCACAGGGACACACCAGGATCTGCTGTCCCTTGAAGTCTCTTTAGTGTCTGGATAGCATTCTTCAGAGGTCATGTTGGATGCAGCAGCTCCTGTCAGATCATAAGTTTTCCTTGCTACCAAATTTTCTTCAGCTGCAAATTCTATTGGCCTCTCTTGCCTTTCCAGTTGCAAAGGACATTAGTCATAGCCTGCATGTGCTGCAGTACAGCACTTGGGTCATCTGAAGATGACTTTGCATTTCTTTAGAGCTGGGGGCAGTTACACATCTGCTGTGCTTGCAGGACCTTGTGAAGGTGGTGTGCTTGTTGGAGGGTCTAAGGTCAAGTTTGAATCATGGAAGTGCTGTAGGATATGGGTTTTTTTTGTGAAGGAGGGACGTTACTGAAAAAAATAAACCTGACATAATGAGCAGGGGCACTGGATGGCACGTTCTCATCTGGCAAAATGGACTTATTTTGTTTGTATGTATTTGGATGGTGCTGTTCTGACCTGTGCTTGACATCAGGGACCTGATCTTGCTGTAGTACTTGAGGTTTCTAGCCACCTATGACACATATTTGATACAAGCAGAGAGCTGCTGGGAGCTACAAACCAGTAAAGCCACACCACATGCTCAAAGGTCAGCTCAAAGGAAATGGGGACCTGCCCTCAAGTATACCTCCAGCATTTCCTGCATTTATTTTTTCCCATGCATATGCTGAAGTTCTCAGCTGGTGTGGGGTTGTCAGTTAAGGACATGTTGTCTCACTGATTGTACATTCCCTCTCCCAGGACAGGGGAAACTGCACTTTCCAAGGGCTGGTTGTTTGACTTGGAGGTGGAGGCGCTGTGGATGTGTGGCAGCAGAGTGACGTGGACGTGTGGCAGCACGGTGACGTGCACTGCTGGCACTGTGGGAGTGTGGGCAGCTCTGCACCCACATTCCCAGCTGTCTGGCACGTGGATGTGTGAAACATCCGAGGTCTGAGACTGCCACAGCATCTCCTGATCAGTATCCAGGTGTGGATGTGATGTGGATAGGGAAGATCTCTCTGGAGAAAGAGGAAGTTTTTGGCTCCAGCGTATGCAAAGGAGCTGATGTACCAGATGACTTCTGAAGCAGAGCAAATGGTCTGAATACTGCATCCCATCCAGAAATGACAGCATGGGGTGTAGCTATACTCCCTTACGGAGGGGGAAAAGCTCCCTGATGAAGGATCAGAACATCATGGGACACCCTGTGTAAAGCTGTGCTGTGTGAGTTTTTACTCACACGTGTGATTTTGCTGAAAAACTTGTGAAACTCTCGTAGAACACTCTCAAGTGATTGAGCACTTGAGCCGTAAGGGGCAGAACAGCTATACTTTAAGGTTGATGGAATTTATTTTGCTTTTCCTTGGCAGTGGAGAGAGTGGTGCTGGGAAAACAGAGAGTACGAAGTTGTTGCTGCAGCACACAATGTTCCTATGCAAAGGCAACTCGCAGCTGGAGCGGCAAATACTTCAGGTGGGTCATTGCAGGATGATGCTTGAAGGTGCGGAAGCAGCACTGCTGCAAGACAACTTGCATTAGGCTTAGGAAGCCTGCTGGTGGATCACCACTGGAAATCAGGGAGCCATACATAAGAAAAGAGTGGATAAGAATGGTGATATAGGCGGCCACAAATTAAAAGGGTTAAGTCAGTAATTTTGTTTGCTGGAGATGATTCTTAAATTAGAGAAAACTATTGCAATCATTTATTGTGTTCTCTGTTACAAGACATTGGTGACATTTTTCTAGATAATTTCCTGTTTGAGGTAGAACAAGGACTTTGATTAGAAAAATGAGATTTTGATTTAATGGTACAGGTGGATGAAGATTTCACACACCCTTTAGGAACCTGTCCTTGGCTACATTCACTGCCAGGCACATACATGCTAGCTGGCTAGCTGCCATCCTTGCTCTTTTCATATATCTTTGCTAACTCATTTTGAAACATTTTTGACTCTTTGGTCTGAAATATTCCCACTTCAATTTCTCCCCAGGGAGTTGTAAAGTTTTTTAAACAAATCATTCTTTAAACCTTCTGTGTGATAGATTAAGAAGAGTGAGTTATTGGACTCCTTTACTTTAAAGTCTGTCATCTCAGATTTCCTTGGAAACATGGAGATCTTTCTCTGTGTAGTAGGTTAACTTCAACCAGTTCCCACCAAGCCACTCTATCACTCCCCCTCCTTAACCAGACAGGGGTAGAAAAACTTAACAAAAACTCAAGGGTTGAGATAAGGACTGTGAGATCACTCAGCAACTACCATCACAGACAAAACAGGCTCAGCTTAGGGAAAATACATTTAATTTCTTGCCAATTAATATCAGAATAGGATATTGAGAAAAGAAAACAGATCTTGAAACACCTTCCCCAACTTCTCCCTTCTCCCTAGACTAAACTTTACTCCCAGTTTCTCTGCCTTCTTCCCTCCAGCAACACAGGCAGATAGGGGATGAGTGTTGAGGTCAGTTCATCACAGATTATCTGTGCTACTGTCTTCTTCCTCATGTTCTTCCCCTCCTCCAGCATGGGGTCCCTCCCACAGGAGACAGTCCTTCAGGAGCAGGCTGCTCCAATGTCAGTACTGTCCAGTGAGTACTTGTATGTCAGTATTTCAGGCACAGACTGCTCCAGTCTGGGTCCCCTCCACAGGGTGCACTCCTTCAGGAGCGGGGTGCTCCAGCATGGGCCCCCCACAGGGTCACAAGTCCTATCAGCAAACCTTCTCCAGCCTGGGCTCCTCTCCACAGGCCACAGGTCCTGCCAGGAGGGCTTCTCATGTGGTCACAGCCTCCTTCAGGCATCCCCCTGCTCTGGTGTGGGCTCCTCCGGGGGCTGCAGGTGGATCTCTGCTCCCCCCTGGATCTCCAGGGACTGCTGGGCACAGCTGCCATGGGCTGCACCTCAGGCTGCAGGGGAGCCTGTGCTTTGGTACCTGGAGCAGCTCCTGCCCCTCCTCCTTCACTGACCTTGTGTCTGCAGAGCTGTTTGTCTCACACATTCTCACTCCTCTCTCACTTCTGTGGTGTGTGCAGCAGTTTTTATCCCAGAGGCACTGCCACTGTCACTAGTAGGCTCAGCCTTGGCTGTGGCAGGTCTGTCATGAGCCAGCTGGCATTGGCTCTGTTGGACATGGGGAAAGTGTCTGTCATCTCCTCACAGACAGCAGCTTTAGCTCCTGCAGCCAATATATTGACACATAAACCCAATGCCCCATGCTGTGCTTTGGGCTCTGGAATGGTGTATTAAATCAGTGTTGTGTCGTCCATGGTGGATCCAGGGTGAATGCCTGTGCTGGGTTGTGGGAACACGACACTGGTACACCTGCTGTCTCTGCTTAGAGCTGGCTTGGGCCACGCTGCCAGGCTGCTTCTGACCTGAGCAGGTTCCACAGGCAGGAGAGCTGTGTTTGCTAGAGCCAGCCTGCAGTTCCTTCACTGGAAATAACTCACTTCAGCCCAGATGAGCTGCCCTTGGAAAGCCTAGAGGTGACAGTGAAGAAATAATATGCATCTTACTTGGTTCCTGTAGATATATCCAAGGACTACGTTAGGCCTTTGGGGGATTATGATTTAAAGATCATACCTTAAAGCTGTGTTCAACAGGCTGCCCAGCATCTACTCTGAGGCCTTGTTCTTCCATTTGACAGGCATTCTTTGCTCAAATAGAGAAAAATTGTCATTTTGCCACCTTTGCACCCAGCTTAGGAAGCTGGTCTGATTGTTCTGTTAATTTCTTTATAATGCACTGTCCTTATGTCTACAAATTTAAGTAGCTAAGCTGTCATACTTAATTAACTGAGTGCCATGGTGACTTTGTTTATTGCTATTGTATAGCATTCAAATTATCTAGTGACAACAGATACTGTGTGGAAATAGGTTATACCAACTTCATCTTCTAACAAATGACTCAGTGGTCTTACTGAGATCAAATCAGTTCAGTTGTACTCATCATCATTAATTTCATGCTCCTCAGTCTTTTTGATATTTTCCTCTTTGAATTTTTTTTTATCCAGGCAGAGATAAAATAGGTGCTGATCCATATTCATGGAGTGCCTCCTTTTCCACCTGAGTAGCAAATGCTAAAGATAAATTTTTCCAAGTAAATTAGATTGGATCATTTAATCTAAAGATGGTTGTTCAGCTTTTTCACATGTTTTAGGTGAATCCGTTACTCGAAGCTTTTGGCAATGCCCAGACAGTGATGAATGACAACAGCAGCCGCTTTGGAAAATACATACAGCTGCGTTTCCAGAAAAATACCGGTAAAGTCAAGGGCAATTACTGGCCTGGGGAGTGGTTCAGAACTGGAAGGAGTGAGCTGAGTAGCCAAAACTTGTGGAGGATAAAACTTTGGCACGTGGCTCCATGTGGGGAGGGTGTGCAATTACCTAAGATCTTACAGCACGCACTGTTGGATAGGAGCTGGATAGGATTAGGCCTGGGTTTGGACAGAGTGGGAGTACAGCAAGGATGTGGGGGTGAGAGTGCAGGGTAAGTGTCAGTAATACTCTGTGATGCCAGAAGCCTTTGTTTCTGCTAAAAGAGGTGAACTGAAGTCTCTAAGACTAGAGGAAGCATGGAGATAGGGATGCTAAATGCAAAAAGTAAGCAGGGAACAGAGCCTGTGTGAAACTAAGTCACACAGACTTCTCAGTGTGGCCTGAGAAATCATGAGAAAGAATCTAAAAGAATACAAACAGTCTTTGGTAAAGGACAACAATCTTAGCAGGTGTTGTTTAGGAAACAGTCAAGGGGTAGGTAGTGTTCCACTTAACCAATGATGGTGGATGTATTGCTTTAATGACCAGTCAGAGTTTTACCTCTCAGACCTTCCCAAACATGTGTATAAAAGCAGACTAAGAATAATAAACTTTGCTGTCTTGGAAGCTAAGGGAGTCAGTGTCGTGCTCATCGCTGTTCCTAATATATTATTGTGATACAGTGTGATATTCAGAAGCCCATTTCCAGTGTGCTGGGCAGCCTAGAGGGTCTTGCACACAAGAAAGTTAATTTAGACAATTCACCAAAGAAGAGATGTGGGACAGCCCAGGCAGCTTCATGTCCTGCAGAGTGAAGTTCCCTTTTCGTGTGCAGTGCAAGGTGCAAAGCTGAGTGAGTACCTGTTAGAGAAGTCACGAGTGGTGCAACAAGATGCTGGGGAGAGGAATTTCCACATCTTCTACTACATGTTTGCTGGACTGTCTTCAGAGCAGAAGGAGATGTATGGGTTATTGGATCCTTCACTCTACAGGTGCGTCAAAGGAAGACCCAAATTCAGTCTTTGTGATGGGTGGTGAAGGGGTAAACAGCATAATGGAGTTTTTTGCTCTGCCCTGGGGTTTTATCTGTGGGTGAGTGGAAGCTGGAGTGGGATCTGATTAGAGCTACATGAAGAGATATTATGGATCATCATGGAAGCTGGGAGGTCTGGGGTCTTTGCTGCACTACCTTGGAGAAGTTTCTTTCCCCTTCATGTTTCCACTTCCAGTGATGGGCTTTGTTCCCATGGGGTAGGACTGAGTTACAGTGCCAATTGTGTGACAGTTTTTATGGGATATGCACTTCCTCAGGTACATAAGTGGACATTTTGGTACACAGGAAGTAGCTGAACGCTGGAAGCACAAATACCAAGAGGTTTGCAATGCCCTTGACATGGTGGGCTTCCAAGAACAGGTTAGTCCTGGGGCTGTTTCATTTCCATCTGTGCTTCCTGCAAGCACAGGGTTTCTTTCTGGCTGCTCTTTTCAAGCTCAGTCCTATTTATTTCTCTAGATTTTCCATGTTACTTTCAGACCACCTGAGTCTGACAGACTCTGTGGGGAGCTTTTTCCCACAGGTTGCCTGTATCTCTTCCCTTAACCTCTCCAGCTTCTGGGTCATTGTTGTGCATGCTACATGGTGGTAGTTTTTTCAGTCACCTTTCTTTTGTGTTTCAGGAGCAAGTGGACATGCAGGCCATCTTGGCTGGTGTGTTGTCTCTGGGCAATGTGACCTTTGAGCCTGAGGAGAGCAAAGGGTCTGTAAAAGTCAGTGAAGCCTCCCAGGGATGGCTCAAGGCTGCAGCGGTGAGTCACAAGAAGTGTTGACAGAAACCTCATGGGTATGATGCTCTTCCCCACTGTCTGTGTGACTGCAGGAGCTGTTCCTGACAGAGGATTTTTCTGCCTCAGAATGTGAAGATTTCTAAAGAACAAAGCTTTTTTTAGAAATGTACAGTTTGACCCCATGACAGCGTTTGTGTTCAGTGTTATTCATATCCAAAGAGATGCATCTCTTGTGTGCCTAGAGCCAGTGTCTTACATATTCAGCATATACCTTGCTGACTTCATAAAACACCAGCTTTTTAAAACTAAATGTTTTATGTTAGTGGGTGTGATAATGTCTTGGAGAAATTCAGGTGTGCAATATCTGCACACTAGTTCTGTGTTTTCATCAGTTTTTGTCCAACGATACCACCCTAAGGGCTGTAATATTTTTTTTGTCATCTTGAATTAAGCTTTCTACAATTTTGCATGAAATTATCACAGATTAAGAAGTATATATTTCCCAGGACCATTCAATTTTTGTTATAGGGGATGGAGAAGTTATCCTGCTTTGTTAACAACACAGGACTGAAAAAAAGTAACATATTTCTCCCGTTTCTGTTTTTTTCACTTTGACCTATTTGAAATCCCAGCACTCTTGCTCTTCGGTTTCACTCCCATCTCTTTGCCTGTTTCCCTCCTACACCATACCTGAAACAACCTCCTACAACTGTTCAGCAGCCAACTTCTTTTTATCTTATTTCTGAAAGCCTGCTCCTCGTTTCTTGCCTACAGGAGGGGAATTCCGGTTAAATCACTGAGGGGTTCAGTGTGTCTGAGTTCGCTTTGTTTCCTGCCTCTTGTGTGGATTCCTGTGACTGAAGCTGAGATGTTTCAGCACCTGCACAGTCACCTCCGTGTGGTGCTGTTCAATAAGTCATTAAACTGCTCAGCAGGGGCTGGCGTGGCTCCCAAAGAAGGTGAAAGGTGGCAGCACTGGGAGAGCAAAACAAAAAGTGTTTGAGAGCGAGTGTGTGAGGTTGGTCGCTGCGGGGGTAAAGCAGATCCGAGCCTGCATCTGACTGGTGCCAGCAGTAGCACTTGCCTTACAGTGGGGCTCAAAAGCCCGAGCCTGAATCATAGCCATGTTACACACAGACAGACAGACAGACACAATCCCCACGAGCAGAGTAAGGGTTTACAACCGAGTGTCCTGCTCTATTTCCTGTTTCCCAGGGTCAGTTTGGAGTCCAGGAAGATGAGCTGTTAAAATGCCTGATTTGTACAACGTCTGTGACCCGGGGCGAGCAGATCCAGCGTTTTCACACCCAGCAGCAGGCAGAAGGTAGGAAACACAATGAATTGCAGATGTGCTGGCTAAAAAGACTGAGTTTTTATGGAAGGGTATCCCCACACATGTGCAGCTTGTTGGGAACAAAGATGTCCTTCTGTGCACCTTCATTCCCCTCACACAGAGGCAAGTATGTCAGTGTTTATCTGTTTAGTCTCTTGCTGACATGTAGGGCCATGAATGCTGCTTTTGTTTGGTCTCTAGGAGACTGCAGAGATTAAATGAGAAACCAAGGAATTAGCTTTGCTTTCTGCCTCAGTCCAGCCCAGAAAGAAACTGTATTTGTGCAAATGAGGGGAAGGCTCTTATAACAGAGTGCTGGCAGTGTGCAGAGCTCTAGGTAATAGATGGAGAAACAGCCATGAGAACCATGAGATGTCACAGTGTCAGGAATGGAGTGAAAAGAGTAAAATAGCAAGCAAAAAGTGTTGTTTTCCCTTTCAATAAAACAAGAAAATAATCTAAAATAATCTGTACCAAAAGGTTCATTTAAATTTTCATATTTTAAAAGCTAATTAAAAAGATAGGTTATTGCTTCAAATAAATGAAAGAAAAAAATGGGATGGGTTTAGCTAGTTCTGTTTTACAACTTTCTCTAGGCAATAAAATACACATCTTTAATAATAAGTCATGTTAATTTGGTCCCCTTAGAATGTCAGCAAGCTTTCCATCAACTGTGTCCTTTTCTTGCCTACAGCATTTAAACACTTAGCAACTGTGGGCTAGGAGGGAAAGAACCATCCAATTTTCCAAGTAAAATTTGGAGCTTCTCCCTTGGTTTAGCAGTGAGAGGATCCATACTTAGTACATCTCAAGAGGGGAAAGCAAGTCTATGGATATTCTAAAAAGTGGTATGACTCAAAAATGCCCTGGTATTTTGGTAGATCTTGTAGAAAGGTTGTGAAGATTTTGAAATTAAAGAGCTGTTTTTACAGCTCCCACTTGCAAAGGGTGGGGACAATCCAATGTTTATCTGATCTTTAAAGTAGCTTTATACAGACATTGTTGCTAGAGGTGGATGTACTGAGCCAGCCTGTGTGTCCTGTCCCCTGCTCTCTTGTGAAGCCTGTCAGTGAGCTGCTCTTGTTCCCTCTCTGCAGATGCTCGGGACTCCATTGCTAAGGTGGCCTATGGCCGAGTGTTTGGCTGGATTGTTTGCAAGATCAATGAGCTGCTGGCTGAGGATGTGGATCCTGAGGTGGAACTGAGAGAGATAGGTGAGTTCTGCCTGCCTTGCTCCTGTTCTGTTCTCAAATGTGCATCCCTCAGCCACAGCGAAGGACAGGCACAGCATGAGGTTCACAGAGCTTGCGTGCTGGGATGCGTTATCAAAACTGTGATCCTGCTAGAGATAAGAGTCAGCAGCATGAAGTCTGTAGGACTTTGTTCAGCTCTGAGCAGTGAGTTGATCAGAAGCAACTGTGAGGCTGTAGTGCTGGTGCACTCAGGCTTAGCAGAGAAACCAAGCTGGAGTGGGTCTTTTCTTAACCAACCCTCCAAGCTGTGGAAGAGCAGCCACTGGTGTCTCTCTCAGTTGCATCTTCCCTGTGCCACAAGAGCTGTGTGATGAGGGATTTAGCTTTGTGCTGGTATACACAGTAATCTGCAGGGATGACCTGCAGGCTCCGTGATGTACTCTTCTTCCCTTTTTTTAGGTCTCTTGGATATTTTTGGCTTTGAAAACTTTGCAGTGAATCGTTTTGAACAGCTTTGCATAAACTTGGCCAATGAGCAGCTGCAGCATTTCTTCAACCATGTAAGTCTGCTGAAGGTGACATCACCTTCTGTTGCAGAGAGGGCAGAACGCTGCTGTACCTGGTACATGCAGGAGAACTTGGGGGAAAACATATCTATTGCCTGGAAGGACAGAAACAGTGAACAGTGAAGCAGGATAGAGCAGCAGCCTTCCCTGCTGGGGCAGGGGAGGCACTGGGTCAGGAAAGGAAGAGGTAGAAGGATCAAGCAGTAACCAAAGTCGCAATAGCAGGGACACTTACATTCTGACAAGTGTTCTTTCTTTTTGCACCAGCACCAGTGAGTGCCAGGGTTAAAGAGAACCATGGAGAACAGCAGCTACACCTTGGACCTCTCATGCTGTGACTGAGAGTGCCACACCTCCGTCCTCTTGTTCAGGACAGGAAGGAAGATACTCAGGGTTTGTCTAGCCAAGTCTGCTGGGTGCTTCAAACTCTTTTTTCTTTATTTCAGCACATTTTCCAGATGGAGCAGGCTGCCTATAAGGAAGAAGGGCTGCCTTGGGAGACCATCACATTCAACAATAACGAACCTATTCTGGTGAGTGAGAGGACTGACAGAATATAATTGCTCTGTCCAGCCAAGAGAAAAGTCTTGTTCTTTCTACCATGGGAAGGAGATGCACCTGGGAAGAACCTCTGCAAAGTGTGAAGGGTGAGAGGGGATGTCCTGCACTGCTTTACATATGTGTCATGCATGTTCTCTCCTGCAGAATCTGCTCCTGGCCAAGCCACTTGGGCTGCTGTCTCTTCTGGATGAGCAGAGTGCATTCCCTCAGGTAGGTATGAGAGAGGAGGCAGAGGAAATATTCTGGGGGCTAATATATCCACTGATACCTGGGCTACAAAGAAAGCTCTTGGGCTGGAGTGCAGGATGGACAGAGATGTCCCCAAGTGTGACTTATGAGATAGGACATCCAGATCAGGGGCAATGTAGTGGCATTGGTATCCTTGAGAAGAGTCAGAGAGAAGGTACAACAAAGGACTATTGCAAAGCCAAGGATACTTCCAACACTTTGTTTTCATTCCATGTGCCCTCATCAGGCCTCTGTTGCAGCTCATGAAATCTGCTCTCTTGCAGGCAACTGATAAGACATTTGTGGATAAACTAAACAGCAGCTTTAAGGGGAATTTACACTTCCAGCCAGCCCGAGGCCATGTTTTGGGCTTCAGCATCATGCACTATGCTGGGAAAGTATGTACTGTTTGCAGGAAGAATGTTGTTGTAGTGTATGTTGGAGGGGGTGGAAGTGTTGCCTGATAAATTAGACTTTGATGTTAAGGAATGTGTGGTCTGAGTACGATACTAACAGAGGTGATGTGTACCAGTGGATTGCCTCCTAGAATTCCCTGGGATTTATGTAAAAGGTACAGGAAGAGAAGACCCCTGAGGAAAGTGGGGCTACCTCTCAGAAGTGTAGGGTATTAAAATAATCTGCTATTCTTCTAATCACCATTCTATTAGAACTCTAGTCCTAAAATAGTACTTTATAAATAAAAGTACTATGTCCACTGTGCAGCACCAAAGGACAGGCTAAAGGCTTTTCTTTTTTCTTTCTATTGGGTTCCAGAGCATAGCAGTGACTGTTTTTTTTGCAAACACCTGGGAACACTGTGTAAAGAGCAGGGTAAATAGTGTTTTGAAAGTGGAGGCAGTTATTTGCACATTCACTGGTATCTAAGCAGCTTGAGATTTAGCACTATTGCATGTAACTTTACTGACACCAGTATTGAAAGCATTGGTCCCCATTAAGTTGAATTGATTTGAGATAATTTTTGGAACAGGTCATTGTAACTTGCACCTTAGTAATCTAATCTCAGCATTGTTGACTAAGTTATTATTTGTGACATTCATTATTAGAAAAATTAATATTTAACATGCAAAAGGTGGATGTCTCAGTGTTATGCTGCACCCCTGGGGTTCTGATGCCTCTGGCATGTGCATGGTTTAGTTCCTCAAGGTTGGCATCTGAATGGGGTGCATGTGTGTTTAAAGAATTCATGTGCAAGCCAGAGTGCCTTCAGTTTAACACATCATCAGCTCCCAGCTGGCTGTGGAGGTGGCTTTTACAGCCAGCCTGTGGGCACTGCTGTCCTTAGTGATCTGCTTCCCTTTCCCCAGGTACAATACGCTGCCAGGGGCTTTCTAGAGAAGAACAGAGACACCTTGCCAGCCAATATCCATGGGCTCTTCATCAACAGCATCACCCCCTTGCTCAGAGTGCTGTTCAGAGGCAAGTTCCTCTGCACATCCATCATGAGCCAAGGCCCACCTTGGCAAGAGTTAAGTGTGGGCATGAGGCGAGTGTGTTTCACAGAGTGTGTTTCACAGTTGGCAGTGCCAGGGAGACTCTGTGAATGCTGCAGCCTGGAGTGGGGCTGCTGGCATGTACAGAGCTGTCAGAGCTGTTTATTCACTGCCATGGAAAGCAAGGCAGGTTGTATCCCCTTCCAGAGAATTAGCCACCGCTCAGATGCCTTCCTGTCTTCTCCAAGACCAGTGCAAGGCTGTCTCCACTGGTCCTTTCTATACACTCTTGTATATTGCTTGTTCTTGTCTGGAAATGAAGCTGGTCAGGATCATAGATTCTAAAAATGGAGCTTCACAACTTGTTAAGAAAACTCTCAGGTCATGCATTATTTTTCTCCTACCACTACACTCCCTTTTTCCAGTTATCAATAAGCCTTCAGATTCTCCAAGGCTTCTAATTAAATTAAAAAGAGAAAGGTCAGGTGGATGCTTCCTTGAAAATTGGCTGGCTGAACACAGTGCTTCTGGTATAGAAATTTTGTCTTTTTTTGGTCCCATTCAGTCCATGCCCATTTCTGAGATTTACAAGAAACTGATGGATTTAATTTCTATTCTGCAGTGTGTTTTTCAGCTACTGCTCAGGACTATCTTTCTTCATTACCATTTCTGCACTGTTACTGAAGCTACTTAGCCTAGTCCCAACTATTTCAAAGTTCATAGACATCAGACATAACCTGTTCTCAGGTTGGTTGTGCAGTCTGGCTTTAGGTGATGAACAAAGGATTTGGTCCAGATGACCTCCAGAGGACACTGCCAACCTCATTCTGTGATTTTATGATTCACATTAATCCATTGCATCAAGGGTGCACAAGACTCTTACTAGATCCTTTAATAAATTGAGCTTCCCTGATTTTCTTATCCTGCCACTGAATCAGCTGTAAGCTCTTTGACTTTAAATAACCTCCTGAGTGCTGTAGGTGAGCTCCCCTTTTGCTGCTTCTGCCATTTTTTCTGCACTGTTTGATGGCCATTGATGATCATTCTATTGAAAGTCATTTAGGTTTATTTAATAACCTGATTGTCATGTCTTCTCAGTGGCAGAAGTTAGTATTGCCTGCCTTGTATGCTTTGTAGATTTGCATTTTCTTCTTCCTTCCTTTTGCTCTTTCCTTGTAGTTCCACATGGGGAAACCTAACACCCTGTGATTCAGTATTTGTAAGGAGGTTTGTGCAGGAAGTGAAGCTTGAATGTTTAGCCCTAGTGGATTGCAAGCAAAGGTACAGAATCAACTAATTGTCTCTGTTCTTCCAGCCACCATCTCCAGGACAGGGACCCTGATGCCTCATGTGAAAGCCAAGGTATTGCACTTGTTGATAAATGATACCTGATAATTATTGTTGATAAATGATACCTGATAATTATTATTTGAGAAACTGTGTGAAAAAGGGTAGGCAGAAATAAAAATTAGGTTTAAAGTAAAAGGTTTAAAATAGAAGCAGACAGCAATCAGCTTGTAACAATTTATCCTTTGTTTTTTACTGTGTTTTGTGCTTACTTCTGCCATTTATGTCTTTAGCTTGTCTTCTCTCCCATTAAATCCATTCTCCCTTTTTTTTTTTTGCCATCTGCCTTCCAGCAGTGCTCCTTGGCTGTTAATCAAGCACTTCTTCTGGGGCTGATCCTTTGTTTTGGTCTGGTTTCAGGACATACCAGGAGCAAATGACAAGTTCAACAGCACACGGAAACAGTCTGCTGGAGCTCAGTTCCGGGTACGGTATGGCTGCCCTGAGGTGCCCTGTGAGATGAAAGCAGTGATAATTTTATCACTGCAAATATCACTGCACTGCTTCCAGAGTGCTAAGCATGGTTAAAGCAGACATTATGTAGACAGGGGTTTTCCTGATTGCCGAGCAGGGCTCATCACGGTGAGATGGGCCCAGTTGTTGTCAGAACCCAGGAAGTTGCTGCGGGGTGAGAAGACAGTTCTTGCTGCAGGATATTGCACATCTGGCAGTGCTTTGGCTTGATGGACTGTTGTTCTTCCTCTGCCCTTGCCAGCATTCCCTGACAGTGCTCATGGAGAGGATGTATTCTGCCAACCCACACTTCGTGCGCTGCATAAAACCCAACAGCCAGAAGGAGCCAGGTGTGCTGGACAACCAGGTGGTGCTGCTGCAGGTGAGCAAAAACAGTGTCCTCTTCAGGGACTTCTGCCACATCTCAGTGGTAGGACAGATTCCACCAAAAGGCTGTGGAGGGGACTCACTTGAGTCTCCCCTTGCAAGAGAAAGAGTGGGCACATTTTGTATATGTGTAAAGATTCTGAGTACTTGCTTGTTCTTATGACACAGACTGCTCTTCTAAGTCCAGATTTTGTAATCTTAGTTCTTTCTCATTTCTTTTTCATGAATGCAATGAGATCTGCTGTCAGGCGCTAGGATTCATCTTTGCATCTCCCTCTGGATGGGACTGGTACAGACAGTACTCCAGAAAAATTGCTTCCCAGAGGAGACTGTTCTCACCCCTCAGCCAGGGCAACTCTGAATAGAAACCAAGATGGGATTGCTTTGATAGAATCTGAAATGCACTGATATGATTGTATTTGGATATTCTGTCAGGTCTGAGGTCTGGATGCTTTAAAGAATACTGAAAGTGATTGGAAGAGTTCAGAAAGCTCAGCAGCCTCTGTAATGTAAATAAGAAAGGATAGGATTAAGAGGAAGTTCATCCATGCCTCAGAGTACTTCTGTGTCCAGCTTTGGAAATATGAAGCTATCCTCTAAGGGACAGAGGCAAAGCAGCACCCATGGCTGGAAGGTGAAGTTATTTCAGTCATTGGTTTTTATGGTTTCCTACTTCTAACTCAGAGTGGTTAATCATCAGAGTTACAGGATGAGATAAATTCAGTTCTTAACCAAGGAAACGTTTTCAGAAAAAAAACTTTTTCATTTGGGACTGGAGAAGTTTAGGGCTGAATTTGGAACTGGAGAAGTTTAGGGCTGAATAAAGTAATTTCTGCCTGCAAAGGAGCAAACCAATGTCCTAATGACCCATTTCTCTTTGTTTCTCTGATCCTCTTTGTGGCGCTGCTTCAGCTCCGGTACAATGGGCTGCTGGAGACAATCCGTATCCGAAGAGATGGTTTCTCCTGGAGACCCTCCTTTGAGGAATTTGCTGAAAGGTCTTTTAAAACCACTCTTTTAAAACCACTGAATATTCCTTGTTAGGTATTATTTGGGAAATTACCCTGATAACCAGATATGGGCAAGGAGTAAAAGAGTCTCTTCAAAGTTCATGTGGACTGAGGTCATGGGGTTATTTGCTGTGGGAGGCTGAGTGGGAAAGATAGTGATTTGTTGTTGTTTGCTGTCAGGGTGATCAGCTCAGCCCATCAAGTGGTTTTTATGTGTTTGTATTGGTTTATTTTCCACAGATACGGAATTCTTCTAGTTAAACCTGATGTTCCACTCACAAAAGAAAGGTAGGAATACTAACTTTGTTGTGTGCAGTCTGGTTTGTTCTTTGGAGGCTTTTACTATGAGTAGCATAGGAAACTGAGTAAAAGGGACAGACAAAAAGAGGATAGGATTCTGTGGTGATGGGGAACACAGATCCCAAGCAAGGACACTTAGTATTTAAAGAGCATTTGGTACCATGATGAATTAAATCTTTCTTGAATTCCTATGTAGCAATTAAATTCAATTACTGCAAAACCTTGTTGTGCTGTGGAATGAACACTGACCCATGTACTTAATTTAGGGAGTGACAGTAATGGTCACTCAGCGTGGCAGGCACTCAAGTACTGCTGTCAGGTGCCTCTCCAGGCTTTTTCCTGATGGCCACATGGGAGAAGAAGATAAAGACAATGCTGAACAAGCAGCCAGCACTTAATGTCTCCCAGGCTAGAGAAGATGTTTCTAAACCAAGAATTTTGTCTCTGTACAGGCAAACTATACCATCAGCACTTTTAGAACCCTGTTACACACATAAACTTCTTTCCAGCTCTGCACAGGGACAGGGTTTTACTCTGCCAGCGTTTTCAGTCCTACATCTAGGGCAGCATTTCCCCACCTCTTCTTCTCTTTCCCAGCCTCTCCTTCCTGCCAGTGTCAACTGTGATTGATAGTGAGAATGAATCATGTAAAGAAGCCAACTGAGGGGTTTTTTTTTAGTCATTTAAGAAAAGGATTTGAATGATCTCCTGGAACAATTCTCTCCTGGCAGTAGTTCCTCCTGCCTTCACAGTGCTTCCTTGAACTTCCTGATGCTTCTGAATAGTAAGAATTTCAAACCCGAGTGAGGCTTTTTTTTTTCCACAAGAGAATGTCATAGATGGGGGTGAGATTATTGTAAAAAGGCAGTGTGGTGTGTTCAGAGACACAAAAATCATGGGATGCATTTCAGAAATAAATATCCCGTGGATGTGGATTGTGGCACTGTGGAAGTTGGCTGAGATAGAAGGAGAAAAACACTTCTGCTTTCCTGTGTGAGATATTAGCAAAAAGTGCCACTATGATTTCACAGCCTGGATTAGCAGGAGAGGGAGGAAGCTGTCTGTGTGTTGCAGCTAGAGCTGCTTTCAGTTCCAAGTATCAGGGAATCTTTGCGAGTGACCCAAATTTTATCACTAGAGTCTGCAAAATGAAACTGGGATTGGAAAACAGACTTTCTCCCGGAAGTCTTGCTGTGCTGACCTTGCAACTTGTGTCCTCCAAAGGGCTTGGAAACAAAATGAGGAAAAACACTTCTGAGAATAAAATGGGCTCTACAGAATTGCCTCCCAGGGAGCTGAAGTAAATCTGCCTCTGGGAACCCCTTTGTGGATGTTCTTCCCAAATATGGTCCTAGCTGTATCTCAAGGTGCATTACAGACTGACAGCCAGTTTACTTACTGTTGGGAACTGCTGAGGCTCTTTTTGCCCCTTTATGTAATTAAAAAAATTGGTGTTCACTCTGGGTGGAAAATTACTTATTTCACTTTCTCATCTCTTTCAGTTGCTTGGAGATACTGCAAAATACAGAGCTGAAAGGCTGGATTTGTGGGTAGGTGTGGATCACTGCTGTTGGGATTGGGAAGTCAGGATTTTACACATGTAAGCTGTCACCTGGTTCTGTTCAGCGAGAATTCTCTGGTTGTAGGAATGGGCTCTTCAAAGGATGATGGATAAAAGTTTAGACAGTGTTTCTCATTGCATCTTTCTCTTCCAACTTTACAGAAAGTCACGACTTTTCTTTAAATATTGGCATCAGGAACAGCTGGCGAAGTATGTGGAGCGACTGGGAAGAGCAGCAGTGATCATACAGAAGGGTGAGAACTGGGACAGGAGCTGATCTCAGACCAGGGGAAGGAAAACCTTTTCTGCAGTCCCTGCTCCACTTTTGCAGAGGACAGAAGGGTAGGGTAGGCACTGTCTCTGGGTCAAGGCCCTGTGAAGTCAAAGTGCTTATTGCAAATACCCACATTCCCAGTGCTCATCCTGAATCAGGGAGAGCCCTCAGTGTCAGCCTTGGAAAGGGAAAATGTGTTCAGGAGAGCTGGGCTGAGCAGGGCACACATGATTTGGCTGTGTCCTGAGGTCTGGCTCACTGTGCTCTGGAGTAAGGATTGTTTGTGAGTTGTGTTGAACTGGGAAGGGGGAAATGAGTGAAGCTGATCTCATTGCTGCTTTCAGAGACAGGCAAAAGGAAGTGGAATTTTGGTCTGGTTTGCTTTTTTTTCTTTCCTTTCCGTGTAGCATCTGCTCTAGCAGCCTGTCTCTTCAGAGTGGACAAATTCGCTATGCACAGGCTATGAGGACTGTGCAGCCAGGAGGAGGAGGAGGAGGAGGAGGAGGAGGCTGCTGTCACCCTGCTTAGCTCCCCTCTTTTGCACTTCTCTTCTGTATGGGTAGTTGCACTGCTGGAGCATCTGAGCAACTTCCAGCTGTGCACCATAGAGTGTGACAAACATCAAAGGGTCATAAGCTGTGCACTGTTGTCATCCATGGGGAAAATGTGTGGGTAGTGGGAAATGAGAGGGTGCAGCTTTCACTTTATGTGTTTTAATAACTGGTAGAGTAGGTGGGATCACACAATGTCTGTAATACTGCTGGTGAGCCCTTTGGTGGCTGCTTATGGGAAAGGTTTTCCTGTGGGCTTGAATCAAGGAAATCCTGTCTCCTTCATGGTGTCTAGAAGGGCATAGAGATGGATGGTTGACAGGCCCTTCTGTGAGACTTTCTTTTTTAGCTGTTCAGTGCCCTGACATTAGAAATGAGAGCTTAGATCTGTAGTTTGATTTCTATAAATCTGTGATCTGGCAGCTTAGAGAGTAGAAGACAATTCTCACAGGGTTTTGGCTGCCTGCTCACAGTAGAGTTTTCACTGTTCTTTATTAACATGGTTCAGGTGTTGAGGGCTTTGCACTGGATGAAGGACTGTCACCCAGTGTTGTTCCCCGAGAGAACTGCAAAGGCATGAACAGCATTTTTTTTCTAACCACAGCTTTTTTTCTGAACAGTTTTCAGGGGTTTCAGATGCAAGAAGAGTTTCCTAAAACTGTTGGCTGAGCTGAGAGCTCAAGCACAGCGGCTGCAGGAGGAGACAGAGAGAGAAAGAATCCGGCAGCTGGCACTGGCAGCAGAGGCCCAGGGTGAGTTGTTCCCACTCACACTCACCCAGTGCATGTCCATTGGTGTGGTGACCACCTGGAAGTGCTGTAAGCTCCAGGGCATGATGGCCTGCCCCGATGGGAACTCCATCAGTGTGCTGAGCTGATGATTTTTCTGCTCTATGGAAGTGTGGCTTTGTCTGTGGGGAGCAGAAGCAGCATGGTAAAAGTCATTTGCTTGGCTGTGCTGGAAGGAGAACCAGGCTGTGGTTTTACCACATAATGCATGCAGCAGAGCCTATCCCAGTCCTAGGCCTGTAGAGGACGGATCTCATGGATTTTGGATGCTAGATTTCACCTATTTATTTCATCTTGTCGCAGAAAGAAATTCCGTTCCGGTCCCCATGCCACGAAAGAGGCACCTTCAGTCTAGTCCTCATCCTTCTGATCAGCCACAGCAGCCACCAGTGCCACGGCCACGCAGCAAACTAACAGAGGTAGCAATTCTGGCTCTGCTGGGGGCCCCTTGGCCAGATGTGCTGGTTCCCTGCTCCATCCACCTGCACGCACATGTTCTCCTGCACGTGGTCCCAAGAGAATGTTGTCATTCTTGTTATGAGAATTGTGACTCCTGGTCTACTGTGGTTAGATAAAAAGCATTGTCAGGACCTTTGGGGAAATGAAAACAGCTTTTAGTACTTGGTGACTGATCTTCTCTTAAGGGACTCAGGAATGGGGTCACCTGCTAAAGCGATCTCTTCAAATATCCCCTGCCTTTGACTTGGTGTTTGTGCTGACTCTCCCTCTCCCCTTGCTTTCAGTCCACTCCTTTTGATAACTTCTTGAACCCTTCTGTGCCTCGTCCTGTTCTGGGAGCTGAGGAACAGACTGGGGAAGAAGCAAAAATGAGGAAACTCAAGAGAGGAGCAACTCTGCGCTGGTTCAAAGAGACACAGGCCCAGAAGGTCATGCAGGATGATGGGGCCTTCCCAAGCTGGCTGCATGGGATGATCAGTCGGAGGTGAGTACTCTGGACAGGTAGAAGCTGTTGTGTCCTTAGGGACTGCGTAGGTTGGGTTGGCCAGGCTTTGCCTAAGGAATGGGAGTCACCTGCATAACTTCTCCCTTTTAATCTGTGCATGTCAGACCTTTAGGGGAAAGCTTGGGAGTCCTTGTCACAGACTGTACATGCTGAAACTTTATCTAGGTCCATGGAGAGACAACAGAAACTCTTAGTATGTAAGTCCACTGTGGGTCCCTAAATACAGATCCTGGTAGGGATGGGAGGCTTGTAAAGTAATCAGAAATACACAAATGTACTTTCCCTGTTCTGGGCCATTTGCAGAGACATGAAAATGAACTTTTGCGTTGATTCATTTTGACTGTTTTTCGTATTTCAGTATAGGGCAGGAGGAGACCCCAATTTTCAGCAGGAGAATATAGAATTCAGCTTACTTTTATTTTGAAAAGTATTAAGAGGGGCTTTAGTGGGTACTCAATGGCCAAACTCCACCAAAGCCTCCTGATACAGGAAAAGGAATGTTTTTTGTTGATACCTCTGTCCTTCTAAGGAGGGTGCAGCATAGCTGGTATTTGCTTCTGCTTAGTCTGGAAGAGACATCCACTAAGCCCTTCTTTCTTACAGAGTTGTTTACAAGACTTAGTTTTAATGCTTGAAGTTTTTCTACCGGGTCTTCCTCACAATTAACTCTCTTGGCTGAGTCAAGCACTGCTTTGAACCAAGCAGTGGCATAATCAGAGAGAGAGCTACTACAGTAGCTCACAGCCCCCTGGTATCTTCATTTCTTTTTAAATTTTTTTAGATAGTTATTGAGACCCTAACCTGTGATAATGCTTTTGTCCACAGATTAAAGAATGTGGGAGAGGAAGTAGTGTCTGGAAGACAAAACTGTCTAAATTCAAGTATAGACTAGCCATGAGCACTGCACAATGAAGGATGTGGCAGATCCTTTCCAAAGACACTGGTGCTTAAGCAGAGACTTGAGTTTTCAGACACCAGTGTAAGCTCAACTTCATTAAATGGAGCAGGCAGAGCAACCCCAAATTGCACTGGTGATTTGCAGTCACCTTTAGCCTGGAGCAAGGCACATGACAAGCACAAAGCAGAGCTTTGTCTGTTGGGCAGAGAAGGGGAAGACCTCCCTCCAGCAGGAAGTTTAGAATTCCAGAGTGGTGTAATCCAAGTTAGTGTTTTTCCAAGGTGCTGGGCTTACCCCGTATCCCGCAGCATCCTGACTTCTTCATCCCTGGACCGTAGGAAGTGCATACATGCACAGATTCCTCATCTTAGTGATGGTTTGTGTCATGCTTGGTGATGTAAGGCAGCTGTTGCACAATCAGGCTGCTGGAGCAGGTTTGGAGTGGCTTTGACTGAAGGCATTGTGCTCCTTCAGCCCATTAGTGCCTCCTGCACCAGCAAGCCTGAGTCAGGAGACCTATAGCCTGGTCATCTGGCTTGGGGCAGATGCTGGGCTGCCTGGGACACTGCTGGGGTACCACATGAGATAGGAGGTGAATCCCTGCTGTGTGGCTGTCTCTCTGCTGAAAAACTCTTCTCTGATTCCAGGGAAGCTGAAAACTTGCTGAGTGACAAGCCTTTGGGTTGCTTCCTTGTTCGGATCAGCCAGAGCCGACCAGGCTACATCCTGTCATACCGGTGGGTAATGGACAGAGGAGGCTCAGGGGAGGCCTTACTGCTTTCTACAGCTCCTGACAGGAGGTTGTAGCTAGGTGAGGGTCAGCCTTTTCTTCCAGGCAGCTGGCAACAGGACAAGAAGACAACACAGCCTCAAGCTGTGACAGGGTAGGTTCAGGCTGAATGTCAGGAGGAATTTCTTCACAGAAAGGGATGTCAAGCACAGGAACAGGCTGCCCATGGCGCTGGTGGAGTCACCATCCCTGGAGGTATTTGAAAGATGTGTAGATGTGGCACTTGGGGACATGGTTTAATGGTGGACTTGGCAGTGCTGTGTTAGGGGTTGAACTTGAGAATTTTAAAGGCTTTTCCATCCTAAATGATTCTGTAAAACTGAGAACTGCATGAAATTCTGTGATCCTGGATTTCTACAGTCACAGAATCTTGATTTTTGTGATTCTATAAAACTGACTGGAGGAGATCACCTGCCCCACAGAGGAGTCCAGTGAGGATCATATTCAGTCTCTCCTATCGTGGGTACCTCAGAGAGTTTGTAGTAGCAGGTGGGATACTGCAGAATCTGTCATAATGAAAAAAATAGACCTGTTGTGGGTGGGGTGCTATGGCTTCAAGGGTAGAGGTCCTGCTTAGGCTGTACTCTGCAGCTGAGAAGGCAAACCAGATTGGAAGGAGCTCACAGCACATCTGTGAGCACATCATAGTGCACAGCACACCTGCTGCCTCTGTGTGGTACTTGTTACTGAGGATCCTGATCACGGCTGGCCTCTGGAGACCACAGGTGCAGGAAGCAGGAGCCAGGTTCTGACATGCTGAGGCCTCGTGTGGTGACAATTCCTGCCCATCCCTGTCCCCAGGGGCGAAGGCCGCTGCAGACACTACATGGTCCAGATGCAGCTGAATGCCCGCTACGTCATCCTGGGGGAGGACCGGGCCCACGCCTCGCTCACCGAGCTGGTGCGCTTTCACCAGAGCGTGGGCATCCAGCCCTTCATGGAGATACTGACTGTTCCCTGTGAGCAGGTGAGAATCAAGGGTCTTGGGAGGGAAAAGAGGATGGGGCATGGACTGTGCCTTGAACGAGTGGTCAGAGACACTGCAGCAGCATCTCTTTTGTGTTCCTGTTGAGGGCTGTCCCATCCTGGCCAAGCAGCTTGGGTGCTTATGCATGCACTGGGAAATGCTGCTAGCTGGGGGGTCCTGGGATGGGGGAGAAGCACTGGCAGGTGGATGATGCCCCATTGCCTCCTGAATGTCACCAGTGGACACAGCTGGGTATTTCTCATCGTTGTGCTGTTCAGTGTGTGTGTGAAGGGTCTGCAAACCACTGCTGAATCCACTCCTCCTTTCTCCAGAAAAGTAGTGAGAGCTTGGATTATGAAAATCTGGAGGGTCTCACACTGAGTTCACAAGCAGACAAGGGGGAGACCCCTCCAGAGAAGCAGTCCAGCCCCTCCACGCCTTCCAGTGGCAAACCTGCTCTGCAGTGGTTCAGGAGGACCAAGAATGTCCAAATCCAGCAGACCGAAGACAAGAGTAGAAAACAGCCTAGCTCTGGAGAGAGCAGCCAAAAAGCCTTCCCTCGCTTCCACTCTTCAGTACGCCTGGCAATTCAGGAACTCCAGCAGGTGAGCTGAAGCATCTCCTCTGCCAAGCCACAGCCCCTCTGGGACACGTGGAGTTTCCCTGCCCAGAAGCAGGAGAGAGGAGGGTTCCACAGCTAGCACTTGGTTTCCTAGCTCCTGGGTCATAGATTTTATTTGATGGTCTTGGGATCAAGACTGTATTCCTTGGAATATTCCTTGCCAGCCTGTGCTCCCCCAATGCCAATGCTGTTTCTCTGCTTCTCACCACAGTTCATGTCCATTCCTGAGAACATGTCTAAACAGAGGAGCTCACTGCACTGAGGATGTACAGCCTGAATGACAGGGTAAGAGGAGGTGGTGCACAGGATGGAAAGCAGCAATTATAGCTTCCTGGGAAGTGGAGGAGCAAAGGAACTCTTCCCTTCATGTTCCACCTGTTGCATAGACTACATGAACTACACAGAAATAGAGCAGGAAAAACAGAGAGCAGCAGCTGGCTTCTGTCCCAGGACTACACAAAGACCAGGAAAACCTGGGAAAATCAGCCTGAGTTTGGGTTCTCAGCAGCTGTGGTGCACGGAGTGCTTGCAGTACAGTGGCCAGGAGGGAGCTCGCAGTTTGCTGGAGGCCTGGGGCTGGAAGGATGAGGGCTATCAGATTGCCTGCCACAGTAGTCAGTCTCAGTAGTGGCTTGGCAGGGGTGGAGAGGCAGTGGTGTTGGGGAGCCCTGTGGTGGCAGAGGCATCAAGCTGAAGGCACGGCTCAAAACTGAGGGGAAGGCAGCAACTTCGTTGCTGTAAAGATGACTTCCAACTAAGTCTCAGCAGGAGAAGCATAGCTAGTGACTGAGACTTTGGTACAGTGGAGGGGTGACAGGAGTCTGGAGTGCCCCAAAGAGGCCTTTTGACAGACTCTGTGCTATCTGAAGTAGCTGGTGGATGTGCAGCTCTCCTGTCCCACTCAGCTGCTGAAGGCAGGTGGGAGCTGTAGTGATGCTGTTGTACATCTCTGGAAGAATCTTGGTACGTGTCAGCTGAGTGTGCAGAGGGATCAGGTCATGCTTTTGGCTGCTGACCCACTGCAGGGCTTCCAGCCACACACCAGGATTGCCCTGTTTCCTGTGTGGTTCTGCTCCCATGTTGGAATCCATGCTGAAGGAAAGATTCTTAGCTGGGGCCTGCCTTGTCTTTCTCTTCACAGCTGAGAAAGACAGGGTATCTTCAACAGCTGAGCAAATCCTCTCCCTGAAGTGTTTGGCTTAATTGCTTCATTCTGCTGTGTCCCATTCATTGATGTACCCAGGGGATGCTCCCTTTGTCAGAGGCTAGGCAGAAGAAAGATAAAATATGGCATATTCTGCATAGATAACTGCAAGCTTGTTGTACTGGGATAGCTAAATGGAACCCTTTTATTTCCTCCAGTGAGTTCTGTTTCTTGACTGTCTTGCAGGTCCAAGTGGCTCTTCTTGCAGTGCTGTTGGGCCTTTCCTAACAGTGAACACATCCAGACATACAGCAGCCTTTTTTTTTTGCCTTTTTTTTTACTTTTTTTTTTTGCTGCACACAGCTGGCCCTGTGCTTTTAGACAGGGTTGATGCAGAAGTTCATTCTCATCATCACTGAGCCATACTGTGACTGCAGTATCTGGACCAGTCTGATTCTGGGAGAGGGGAGAAGATGGGAACAGTCACACTGCACACATCCACAGTGCCTGAGAGTCTGTGTGTCAGTGCTCCTGGAGACTCCTCACCTAGCACTATGAATAGTCACAAAGTGGGTATCTCCCAGCAACCTGTTCTGTCACAAATATCTGATTACCTACCTCTTTCTCTTTAAATGTTCTCTGTTTTGGTCCTGTGTATCTGCTGCTCTGGGAACCAAGGGAAGTTGGGCTTGGGCAGTAAAAAGTAAAACTGAAATGTCCTTTTTGTTGAGTGCAGGAGCACTTGAACAGAAGCTGAGACATGGTCAAGAAGATCTTTCTTGTAGAGGGGATTCACTGCCCTTGCATCAGTGTGCTGGCACACTGTTCCACGGTCCTTAACCCAGAGCTAAAGTCAGGGGATCATTAGTGAAACCCTCTCATTCATCCTGGCTGAAATCTCTACAAGTCCAGACTGGACAACATGCTGCTTTAAACTGAGGGTGGGTAGAGGGCTTGGAACATAAAGGACCATACTACTTGTACTGTTTTTCCTACCTTTTAAAATAAATCTCTTTATGCCTCTGAGAAGAAGCTTGCCATTTTCTTTGTTGCTATTACCTGCAGTCAGTTCAGCCACAAAAAATGAATGAAAGAGAACAGCTAACACCTCTGAGGATAGACATGGGGTCATGTGAAGTGTGGAGGAGCTGAAGGCATGTGGGGCACTATCCCTGGCACACAGCTACTACCTGTAACAGCCACTCCTCCTGTACTTACTTGCACCTGAAGTACTTCTGGAGTGCTCCTTACTCCACCTGTAGCACCTGTCCTCCCAGCCAGCCTCATTTCCTGGAGGCTCTGTTTCCCTGGCTCTGCTCCAAAGGGCAGGCAAGCTGCCCACCCCAGCTGCCCCCTCCCTGGGAGGCACGGCTGTGTCCAGGCTGGTGCTGTTAGCAGTGTGATACAGGGTGTGGGTGGCAGTGTCTCAGCACTGCCTCTAGTCACCGGGCTGTTTCTCCTCCCTCGCCCTGCTCTGGTGCTGAGCTGTGCTGGATCACAAGGCAGCGCTGCTGGCTGCAGGACAGGGAAGCAGTGGCTGTTCTGGCTCTCCCCAACATTGCCTTGCAGCGTTAACACACCTTTTCTCTTCCTCATGTTGGGTTTTGGCAGCTGCTTTGAAGCTGTTCAGGAGAGAACCAGTCCAGGCAGTCAAAGGCTGCTGTTGGCAGATTCTTCCTGGCTGAGCCCAGAGGTGTTTTGCTGGGCAAAACCTCTTTTCCAGTGTTCTCCTTAGTTTCCTCCAGCACCGGGCTGCTGGGAAGCCTGCCTTCTGGGCAGCACATAGAATCACTTGTGGTCAAAACTTTTCTAGGAATTTGTGCACAGAGCTGAGACATGTATGAGAAATGCATGTCAGTAATTAAGTCCCTCAGTAACTCTTTCCTAGTTCCTGTGCCAAGAACGTGGTGCAAGCCCAGGGCTAAGACCCAGCTGCAGAAAAGCTTAGCTTGGCAGGGATCATGCTGAACCAAGGAGGGTGGTGAAGAGCTCTTCCTCAGCAGTGCCTCCAGTATTTCCTGGGTGCTGCTGCAGGCACAGCTCACCAGTGACAGTGAGAGGAATGACATGAAGGGAGGGTCAGCACAATTCCCTAGCAGGTCTGCATGGCACATCTGGCAAGCTTCCCCAGACTGAGCAGATCAATCACAGATTTCTGTTGCCTGTGTTACAGTGGGTGCAAGCTGAATCACAGCGTGTGCAGCCAGGAGCTTGGCACAGGCCCAAGCAGCACACCTGTGTTGGCAGGTCAGGTTTCTCTCACATCTGCTTCTGCTGCTTTTTCTGTAACAAGGCAGCAAGAAATCAAGGGAATAGAGGGTGAGAAGCTGCTGGTCCGAGGAGGTTATGCAACACGGGAGACACTGGCGTAATTACTGCAAGGCTCTGGTTTGCAGAGTCATTAGCAGTCAGTGCCCCACCTACACACAAAGCCTGTCCAAGCCTCTGGAGAGCAGTTTTGGTGGAGTTGGGCTGTCATGGGCACAAATGTGTGCCAGCAGTTGGGGAAAACTGAAAGAAGAGTTGGCAATACAATGGGCTGAAGAATAAAATGCAGATTTGATATCTCTACTGTGGTCTTTGCCTGCATGCCCACAGCTCATGGCCAAAATCAGCACTGTGTGGAAGCTAAGAATTTATTTCATCTTCTTGCTGAAGATGACCTGTCCTATGAAGACAAGCTGTGAGAGTCAGGATTGTTGAGCCTGGGAAAGAGAAGGATCCAGGGAGACTTTCTAGCATCTTCCAATTCCTAAAGGGGCTACAAGAGAGCTGGAGAAAGACATTTTACAAGAGGCTGTAGTGGTAGGACAAGGGGCAATGTCTTGAAACTGACGAAGGGTGGGTTTATATCAGATATCAGGAAGAAATTATTTGCTGTGAGTGGTTGAAACAGTGAAACAGGCTTCCCAGATAGGCTGTAGATGCCCTAGCTCTGAAAGTGTCCAAGGCCAGACTAGATGGACAACCTGGTCTAGTGGAATGTGTCCCAGTCTATGGCAGGGAGTTGAAACATGTTGGTCTTTAAGGTCCCTTCCAACCCAAGCCTTTCTATGATGCTGTGATCCGATTATCCATTGAAGAGGAGCAGGTACATGAGCAGCCCTGCCTTGTTTCCTACAGCAGCACCTTACCAGATGGCACTTGGAAAGTCTCAGAAAAAAGCAAAGAATAAATTGTGTAGGCCAGGGTGGGAAGACCTTTCATGACATATCATGCTATAGTTCAGGTGAAATGTATAGGATTTGTACATTTGCACTCTCACAGAGAGCAAATACCAGCCTTTACTGGGCTGGGTGAGCCAGAACAGCACCCAGAAGAGGATCAGGCAGCCTGTGGATCCCCTGAGAACTGCATTTCATTCCCCACGGGACTTAAGCTGAGCTCTGAGAGGAAGGATAGGAACAGAAACACAGGCATGGGGTGCTGGAAAGACCCAGCACACAGGAAGGTGGGAAGAGCAGCAAGAAGGATTTGCAATCCACAGAAATGAGAACTGGAAGTGCCCCTCTGGGCCTGAGGTCTTGGGAGGAATTTTATTTCATAACCTGGGCCTTAGTAGTCATCCCCCTACACTCCTTCTCTCTAACTGGTGCTTCACACCATCCTTTAGAGAGCTTCCCTAACCTGCTTCCTTGTTTTTGCAGGAGGGTTTTGTGCCCCTTTGTTATGTCCCTCTGAGGTATTCTTTGCATTTGAATAATCTCAGCTGCAGACATTTTAGCCAATCACTTCTGGACTAAGATCTACTCCATGTTAGTCTTGTCCTGTCTGAACTAAAGCTTTGTCTTGCCTTTGGCCCTTGGTGTACCTGGCCAGCAACTTCCCATCTGGCTGGCTGAAACAGAAATTGTCACTCTCCTTCCATTCTCAACCTTTCCTGTTCTCCTTTTTCACAGTTCTGTTTTTTCTCCTCCTCTCCGCAGTCTGGCCATCATCTCTGATGTACATTTGAGTTTTAGGAATGCAAACCTGTAATCCAAGCACTGGTATGGCACTTACACTCTTTTCACAAAACTGGCAAGCCTTCGTGTTGTTTGCTTTCTTCCTGGGCAACTTTAAAAAGAGTATGTTGACATGCTTCCTTCCCCAAATGTGTCTTAAAAACTGATGTGGCCCTCTGTAGCAATGCATCTGAACAGCCAAACTGTATTTAGAGTTTCTTATCAGACCCTCTGGAATTTCTCAAGGTTGCTGAGACATAAGCTATTCTGAAAATAAGAAAGAAGAGTCTGGAAAGCAAGAAAACAGGAGCACAAGAGCCAGACAACAGAGGACCTGGACTGGAACCAGTCCTGTGCCCCGAGGGGTGCGTGCAGAGCGCGTGGACAGGACAGGGGCACCAATGAAAAGATGTTCATGTGAACAGTAGTTTTAGAATGTATAAATAAGTGCATAATGTAAACAATAAAAGGCTTCTGTGAAATCATATTGGTTTCTTGGTCAGAAGTCCTGAGCTCCCACAGCCCCCAGCCCAGACAAGGGCTACTCCACACTACCCTTAGCCTCACTCCAGCCTGTGTCAAGTGACCACGGAGTGTTGTGACAGCACCTCTGACATACAGTCTTTTCCTATCTTCCAGATGACTTTGTTATCCATTCCAAGTCCTCATGTGGTGTGACTTTGCTGTGCAACAACGTTTAGGACTGGCTACTCGACAAGGGCTTTGTTTATCAGCTTGCTCCTCCTGGTGCACCACCAGAGCACAGAACCTACTGTGAGATTTAGGGAACAAACCGGTGCCAGGTCCTGGCTGTGAGGGTGGCCAGTGGGCTGTGGCTGGAGCAGATGGAGGAGCAGTGCTGGTACATGTTTTCACCAGTGCTCTGCTTAATCTTTTTTCTGACCAAAGCATCACTTTGTCTAGTGGTCCTTGCTGGGTTGTTCTTCTTTTGATTGCTTTTGATTCATTCTGCATTGTTTTGCATCCTAGAAGTCCTAGTTAATTAATTCCTCAGACTTACAGAATCACAGAGTGGATAAGATTGGAAAGGACCACATTTGGTCGAACTTCCCTCTTCAAGCAGTGTCATTCTAGAGCACTTTTCAGAGGATTGAGCCCAGATGGTTCTTGAATATCTCCAGTGAGGGAGACTCCTCAATACATAGTGAAAGAGTGCTTAAATTTGCTTTAACCTGCTATTACTTAATTAATATGCTTTTGTTCCTATACGGTAAAATGAAACAACTAATAATTTCCAAATTACTTCAGTCACTGCAAATGGTTTGTTGACACATCAGTTTGTCTCCCTTGGCTTTCTTCTTTGCCCTGTGAATTTGATTTTCCCTGTCCCCTTTTCTGCTTCTTCTTCATTCCACTGTACATTCTCTGAGAAGGAAGGGAGAAAATAAGTAACTGATTCCCAGCCCATTTTCCCAGTTGGTGATAACTGGTCTGAACTCCTTTGTGCAGTTAGAGCTTCTCCTTGTAAATTAGACCTACCTGCACTTGAATTTGTCATTTTGTCCCCTAGCTTTCATTATGGGACCTTGCTCATTTTCACTACACTCCATTCTTCAGCTTCACCATCAAACTCTTCCCCCTGACTGCTCACACACAGACCATTTATGAATACATCAAAAATCAAAAGCCCTAGCACAGATCCTGGTGGGACACACTGTTGTGTTCCATTTTAAATGCTGGCCATTTTCCATTCATTATTTTCTGCCTTGCTATTAACCATGGGAATAAGCACGTTGTGGAGGAGAGCAATTAAGGACATTTGGGGCGGGATATTTCTAAAAATGTTTTGAACATCCAGTAACATCCCTCTGTACAGTCACAGTATTTAAACTGGATTCCTCACTCCTTTAAAGAGTGAAATATTATTTTCTTCTGCTAGGGTGGGATTCTTTCTTCCACTTTAATCCCATGTCTCTCTGTGCCCATGGATGCTGTTCCATGGCACTATGTTGGAATTCCTCCAGAGCTCTTGGATGAATGCCATTTGCATAATTTACAGTTTGTATTATCAATTTGTTTTTAAACATACCCTGCTAACTGCTTTCACTTGAATCATCTGTCCCTCCAAAAGGAGATTGTAGGATGGGAATTTCTCTTCATTCCTTGTTGGTGTGGATTATTCATTTTGCTTTTCTGCTGGGCCTCTACCTTCTCTGAATGGTCTTTCACACCTCTGTTATACTATTTATGGCAAACTTCCACTGTGACAATGATTTTGTTGTTGTTGTTGTTGTTTGGTTGGTTTTTTTTGCTTGGAATGGTTTGGTGGTTTGGAGTTTGGGTTTTTATTTTTAGTTTTTCAGCTCATCACTCTAACAGACTCTGTTACGGTTTTCCCTTTAATTTGTTGTGGTTACTCTTCTGCAGAGAATTGCTGAAGGTATTGAAATATCATCAAATTGGTGAGTTGTCTCTTCCTATATGTCTCATTTTCCCTTTTGCACACTAATAATTTCATTTTTCAGAATTTGGAGTTTCCTGGAAACCCATTAGAAAATCCTATCAGCCACACTTTTGCTTCTTGCAGCCAACTTGAAACATCACTTCGGATTTCAGTAGCTTCATCCTGAACTCTTTCAGAGCCACTTTGGAGGAGGCTGGAACATGGAGGACACTTCACAAGGGCACATAGCAATAGGACTAAGGGAAATGGCATTTAGAGAAAAGAGCATACCTTTAGACTGGGTATTAGGGAGAAATTCTTTACTGTGAGGGTGGTGAGGTGCTGGCACAAGTGTCCCAGAGAAGATGTGGGTGCCCTATCCTTGGCAGTGTTGAAGGCCAGGCTGGATGGGGCTCTGAGCAACCTGGGATAGTGGACGGTGTTCCTGCCCATGGGAGGGGGTTGGAAATAAATGATCTTAGGGCCCTTTCCAACCCAAACCGATCTGTGATTTTACAAAGCGTGCAGAGAAGATGCAGAATTAATGCCCATGCAGGACCTGAGTCCAGCAGCAAAGTTATGCTAAGTCTTTAGCTCCTCCTCTGGTACATTCACACTTGCATGAGGCTCTGGGAATTTTTGCTCTCATCACATATTGGGAATGCTGCATGTTTCCAGCAGAATCTCTGGAGGAAGCAGAGAATATCTGAGGCTTATAGCTGCTCTGGACAGGGCAGGCTAAAAGATTTTCAGAGTGCGTTTTGGTCTGTGCATCGAGTTTGTGTACTGTGTCTGGTGTCAGCTCTTTGCATCACAGATCCTGGCAGCTGACAGACAGGGGAACCCCCTGTGTACCAAAGATTTTGTTCCCAAAGCTGTGCTTGGCTTCCAGTCAAGCAAAAACATTTGGCAAATTAGGGTGTTGGAAAATTAGTAAGAAACGCCACACTGTCAGGAGACCTGCAAGAGAGTTTCAAAGTGTTTCTCCTGCTGTTTTTGTGCTTTGGAGGTGTCTGCCAGCAACTGAGCCCTGCTGTGGCTCGTCTGGCAGACATCAGCTCAATTGCTCAGTCCCTGCCAGAGGCATTGTCTCACCAAATATTGGCTGAAATGACAGCAACAGCACAGCTGAGGGCCTGCTGAGCAGAGAGTGCACCAGCCTCACCACACTGCATGCACTGTGCCCGCAGGAGAGCAGGGGAGCAGGGGCAGGTACACCTCCCGGAGCACAGCCCAGGGACAATGAGCTGGCTTCCCTGCAGGAATGAGGCCATGACATCAGGCAGATCCTACCTGGGAATAGACAGTTGTCACTCTCTCTTAAGGCTGCTTGTGTCTTTGTATGCCTACAAGTTTGCTGTTATCCTGGATGAAGATCGAGGGGGAATGGACTCCAATCCTGACGAGTTAGGTAATGGAAAATATTTGCCAGTGCAAGACACAGAAATGCTTCAGTAGAAACCAGCCTGGATCTGGCACTGTCACCCACAGCTCAGTATTCCTATCACGAGCCATTTCCTCAGAGCTGGTTTAAGGTGCCCACTGCACTTTGTAATGTTGGAGCTGGGGTGGGGGGTTGTTATCATGGGTGCTGCTCCAGCTCCAAGCCAGCTCTGCACCATACTGCTCACATCAGCCAGGAGCTACCCCTGTGTCTTCACATCCACAGCAAGGTTAATTTACAAACTCTCCTCAAACAAGGGAGAGTTGGAGCTATGGAGGGGACTTTGTATTCGAGATAGGGCTGAAAAAACATAACTCTGTGCTCTAGCCAACAACATTCAGCAACATTTGCTTTTAGCTTTCACTTGCAAGTTTTCTTCTGATTTCATCCAAATTTTGGTGCATCTGTTCTTGTTCTCAGTATCTAAATGCAGGACCTCTATCCCTAGTTCCACCTCTCCTTAACTAGATTTTTCATTCCACTCTAACCTATCTTAGAGAAAGAAGAAAGGGAGCGTCTCTGGAATAATCTGATTTCTTTGAGGAAGCATCACAGGATGTGGGGAGAGGCATGTTTGTGCTGAGGGCTCCAAGGAGAGGTGCCATTTTTCTTCAAGATCAGTGCAACCAGCCTGTCTCGTGCATGCATGCTCTAACTCTGTGTAGCTCCTGTGCTCTGCTGAAAGCACAGGCCATTCCTCTGGCTCTGGGGCAAAGGAAACCTGGCTGCTTTTCAGCCAGATGGCTAATGGCTGGGGCAGGGGACAGCACTGCTAACACTGCTTCAAGGGCTTAATGAATTCCAAAATCACTGCTAACACTGCTTCAAGGGCTTAATGAATTCCAAAATCATGTGCTCCACGTGACAGCACTAATGCTTCCCTTCAGCAGCTCATTTGGGATTTGGTTAAAAACACATTTGCCTGACAAGTTCCCAGAGCTCGTTCCTGCTCTTTTGATCCTGTTATCCCCTCGTGGTCCTGCTGCAGCAGAACAAGAGGCAGGGGCCGGGTCTCTGCAGGGCTGGGCACTCCGTGGGCCCCATTTCTGTCCCTGGGCATTATTACCTTGGCTGTGGGCATCAGGACAAGGAGAGCAACACGACAAATCACGGGGAACATGGGACTGCAGGCTCTGTGGTGGGAATTCCTTGGTTTTTTGCTGGGGCTTGTCATGTCTGGTCTTTCTTGGACAGATTTTTGTCATCTGTGGAAGTTTTAGTTTGAGAAAGAGTCTGCTTTGCAGTTTAATAAATAAATGGCCCAGGTTTCCCTGCAGCATGTGCAGATGACTTTGCAGTTGTTCAGGTTTTGTAAAAAACACCTGGTGTTTTCTGCCTGCGCTGGCCAAACTCCGTGTGATGTGAAGTTTTCTACTTCCTTTTCTCACATATGTATTAAATATATGTGTATATTCTAAATAATCACATAATTCTCTGTTCTTTCAACAGTTTTGGTGATTAACATCTTTAACACTCCCATTGGTTTGCTTCACACTGTCTTGGTATACTCTGTGCATGGTCAGTTTTAACTTGAACGAGTCCTTCCCTGCCTCTCTCAGCCCAAAACTTCCCAGTTGCTCTTTTTTTTGCTTCTTTTATGTAAACTCTATCCCTTCCTGTAGGGGCTGCTGCCAAAGGAGATGATTGATCGAGCTGGACTTGTGCAGGAGAGGACAATCTACTGTTCACAGAGGGGTTTTTTTGATAGCTGTTTCTTGTCTTTCATTTGTAGCATGAACTTTGACTTGGCAGAGTCCTGTCTATGTCATCCTCATAGGAGGTGAAATGTGGAGCTTTTTGGATGGAAGAATGTCAGTCCAGATCAAATGCAAAGGATCTTCATTACTCTTGAGTCCTGATAATGTCTGTCAGAGGAGTGGATATAGCACTGAGAAGTGCTTCATAGGAAGAGGTAGATAAATTGGGGCAGTAAGTCACAGTCCTGTGATTGCCTGACTTAATGAGACTTAATTTGTTATTGCTTAGCGTTTTGCTGACTCTTCTTCCCACCTCTAAGAAAATGGGATCTTATGTGTCAGACAAATAATATGCTGCAAGACTGTGGGATGAGGAAATTATCTGCATCTGATGGAACTAAAACTGTACTCTCTGCATTCCTGTTGTAATTATACCTGTTCGAGAAGAGTCTCTGTGTAACACTAATTAAACTGCAGCCAGGAAAGAACTTGTCAGTTCATGGTGTATCAAGTTCGCAAGAGACCACAGAACCACATGGCCAGAAGTCTGTGGTGGCCCAGGGGAAGGCTTTCATGTAGTCCTTACATCATGCAGGGCCTCCAGCCAGGCAGACTCTGGGGATGTGTTGGCTTTGCTGCCAGCACTTGGCTCATCCCACCTCATTTTCTGTCTTCTCAGACTGTCCGCTTGAGACTTTGGTTGTGCCTCTGAAAAATGCCCAGGGCTGCCTCCCCACCTGGGGACAGTCTGCTCTCCTGGTGGCTCTGCTCTGTTCTGGCATCACTTGAGCAGCACTGGGGATTGGTTCCTCTTGCCTGCACTGTTCAGAGCATCTGCCCTCCTTCTGCTCTCTGGGCTGCCTGCTGATGCTGCTCCCTCCTGGGAGCACAATGCTAGGAGGGTCTGCACAGACTTGTGGTCAGGCTGGTCTGGGTCTTTTGCACTTTCCTGGCAGGTCAGGGCAGATGGGCACTGGTGTCATGCAGAGCCAGGGGTTTTCTCTTGCTGACCCTGAGGTCCTGCACTCCTGCCTGAGGCAGCAGCAAAGGTTACACTACATGCTGTGGGTTAGTACATACAGAGTCTACTTCGTGTCTTGTTGCAGCATGCTCTGAGCCCAGCCCACAGCACATCCACAGGAGCTCACAGAATCACAGGATAGATTAAATTGAAAAAGGATATAATACAGGTCATCTCTGCCATGGGGCAGGGATGCCTTCCACTAGACCAGGTTGCCCAAAGCCTCAGCCAGGGGGTGCCAGGGGTGGGGCAGCCACAGCTTCTCTGGGTGACCTGTACACCACCCTCACTATTAGAAACTTCTTCCTTATATTTAATCTAAATTGACCCTTCTTCAGTTTTAGATCATTGCCCCCTGTCCTATCACAACAGGCCCTGCTGAAAGGTTTGCCCCTATGAGATCCAGCAGTCCCTCTAGCAGTGATAAATGATCCCAGGAGAGCCTGGTGCCTTCTGTTAACTTCTGAACCAAGGGTTGCCTGGTCTGGAGCACGTCAGCAGCAAAACTGATGCTAAAAAAAAGCCATGAGAGGTTATAAAGAGTTTCAGGTGAAAAAGTACTAGGAGAATGTTGTGCAGAAAGCTGCATGGGGTCAGGTCCCCAGCTGCTAGATGAACATCTTGGGAACGCTCCTGCTGCATTTTTCTGCCTGCATCAGGCATCACACGTGTCAGGAGCAAATGTGACTGAAGAGGAGATTCAGGAACAAACTGGGTCACAGACCTGCAAAGGCCAGCTTGCTTGGTAGCACTGGTTTGGTGAGCTGTTGGGGCTGTAGAAAGATTTGTTAGGGAATCCACTGTGTCTACAGGAGGCAAAAATCATTAGCTGGTCTGTAGCACCACTGTGGGCTGTAGGTGGATGACCCCAAGCTGAGCTGCTTGGCCCTGAGACACCCCAAAGCCCTCATGCTCTGGGATTGCTTCCTGCAGCTCAGGGGCAGTGCTGCTGGATAACACCCCTTTGCCTTGTGCTGCTGCCAGCCAAAAGGCACGGATTAGGGTAGTGAAGGAACCTGGTGCACGTGATACCAAGGTCCTGCCAAGAAACCCAGGAGACAAAATGATTTTGCCAGTGCACCTTCTTCAGCCAATGCTCCTCTCATGCACCAGAGCTAAATGCAGAGCTTAAGCCCAGGAAAACCAGGAGAGGAGCACACAGGGAGAGGCAGAACCACCCCGGGAAAAACAGCAGTTAACTAAGGGATGCTGTGTTGAATAGAGACATCCTTGCCTCTTTTCCACATTCCCCTCCAAGAGTCAACAGCACCATCCCCCTTGCACAGCTGTGAGCAGGAGCAACACAAGGCTCACACATGTGTCTGCTGCCCTGCACCCCTGTCCTGCTCCAGATGCTATCCAAATTCTGGGCTGCCCCTCTGCCTCCTTTGAGGAAGGAGATTTTTAGAAGTTGTGCAAGGGCCTCCCCAGGTCCTGGCAGCAGCACATTTCTATAGGCTTTCCCCACGCTCTTCGCCATCTCAGCTCAGGCTGTGCTGCCGATCACGTCCACCCCAACACCCTGCTGGCAGAGCTATCTGTGGGTTTTATCGCCCAACAATGCGTGCAATGTTATTGTGCTAAAAAGAAAACAAAGCCTAATCCATTTTAAATTAAAACAGTGCCCCAGTGTCATGCATCTGATGCAGACATGGTCTGGCAGCGCAGTCCTGCCGGCTCCCCAAAGGCTTCACCCCAGAGGTGCTGGGCTGTTCACTCCATTCCCAGCAGCCATCAGCCACAGCCTTTGGGCTGGGGGGGCTGCTTTTCCCAGGCCCCTCTGGTCTGAAGCCCTTGGGCTGGTCTCCTCCCAAAACGCTGTGTCACTTAGAGGTGGAGCACTGCCATGTGCCAGAAGTTAGCAGCAAACAGAAACCAGGGGAGACAGAACTGGAAGGAAAGGTTGATAGGACAAGAGGAGATGGCTTCAAGTTGCACCAGGGAAGGTTTAAACTGGATATTTTTCTCACCTTTAGTTGAAAGGGTGATCAAGCATTAGATTAGACTGCCCAGGTTAGTGGTGGAATTGCTGTCTCCAGAAGTGCAAAAACCATGTAGATGCTGGCACTTGGGGACGTGGTTTAGTGGTGGATCTGTCAGTGCTGGAGTAATGGCTGGACTCAATAGTCTTAGAGGTCTTCTCCAGCCTAAAATATTTTATGATTCTAAAGTGGTATAAGGCTACAAAAGAGGCTTTGGCAGGTCTGGCTTAGGGTTTATGAAGTCTCAAATGGGCATAAGAGGGGTTGAGTGTGGGTATGGTGTTCACAAAGCAGGGCATTGGTCCTTACACCATTTTTTGTCTGTACTGCCTCTGTTCTAAGAAATTTGTTGGTGCCTCACATCACAGCAGCATTAGAGTCTGCTCAGGAGGCAAGGCTGGCCCCGGGGGTGCTGCCAGCCAGGGTTCTTTCCCAACCCTTCTCCAGGTGATTTTGATTCCAGCTGATGTGTGCATGGGCATTTGCCACAGATGTGCACAGCAGAGCTCTGGTGCCCAGACTGGGTTGCATGGTGGAAAACAAGGCTCGGTAGTTGTGATAAGCACAACTGATCTCCACCTTTTCTTCATCCCCAGGTCTGGCAAGAGGAATAAAGTTTCATCCCATTGTGATGAAGGACATGCTGTGCCATGCTGTGCAGAGCTGTTTGGCCTGTTTGATATACAGGTCTTCTATGTTTGCACTGCTGTGCAGCAGTCATGGGTGTGAGCTTTGCTCTGTAGCCATCACGTGGCAGCGAGCCCTGCCACTGGGATCTCTGGCTGCATGTCCCTTCTGAGATCCCTGCCTGTCTCTGCTGCTTGTCACTGCATGCAGCAGAGCCTGGTCCCCGTGTGGAAGGTAAGGATGGGCACCTGCTGAGGAAACTTAAGACCTATTAGATATTTATAAGCCTTAGGTGGCCATGAGTAAAACCCCTTTTGTTTGTGCACTGCATCTCTCTGCAGCTGACCCGTGCCCTTCTGTGAAAGATGCAGCCCCTGCCCCATGGCTGTGTATGTGCAGCTGGCACAGAGAGGTGCTGGCAGGCTGCAGCATCCCCAGGGGATGAGCTGGGCTGGGCTGGGCTGTACTGCCTTGGGGGAGTCTCCTCAGCATATGTTAGAGCCTCATGATTTCCATGTGTCTTTCTGAGTCTCCTCTGTCACAACCCTGCAAGTGTCATTTGTGAATCTGACTTCTTTTCCCTCAGCGTATTTTGCTAGCTCATCTGTGACAAGGATGATTCTTAAGAGCAAAGGTGAAAGAGTGCATTGATGTTCCTTGACCCTGAGATATCCTGGTATGTGTTAAAAAGACCTCCAATTTTCTGTCTGTGGGCTTCCACAAAAGCAGTGCCAGAGGTGCTCAGGGCATGTGGAACTCCACAGCTCAGCTTCTGAGGGTGTTTGACAGCAGAGCAGTTCTCTCCTGCTGCTGAACAACCTGCTGGGATGACTGTCAGGAGCTCTGCTCAAACTGGCTCTATATGGGGGTAATCTCTACTCTGGAGGTTAATACCAGGACCCTCTGGCAAAATCCCAGCTGTGCTCAAGGTGAGGATTTATTGTGAAGCCTGAGTGACATGGGTCTCTTCATAATCATGGCACATGAAAGCCAAGCATCAGGGCAGGGAGCAGGGCAGGCTTAGGAAATACAGGGTTTTTCCTTGAAAATCCAGATGTTAGAAAATAGTATTGAGTGTGAAGCAGAATGGTATGAATTCCTACCAGGATACTGTGCCAGAAGGAGCTAATGCTTTTCCAGACAAGGATGAATTACAATGAATCACAGAATAGTTTCAATTGGAAGGGACCTCAAAGATCATCTTCTTCCAATCCTCCTGCCCTGGGCAAGGACACCTTCCAAACTGGATCTTGGATTAGTATGTGGGAACAGGGAAGGGATTCCTCTTCCATGAGCAGTTTTGATGAGGCTGTGGCTCATGTAAAGTGTCCTGCTCTGGTGTCCACATCTTTGAAATAACTTTGATGGAAAATTGGAGAACTCACAGGAAAAAATCATGGACTCTCAGGCTGGAAATGGGTCCTCCAGAGATTAATTTCAATGGCTTTGTTTTATTAATTTATCAAAGTGGCTGTTGAGGGGTACTTCAAGTGAGATATGGGAAAATAGACAGGGGCAGTTCAGAATCCTGGACTGGCCACACAGCAGAATAAGAAACAGCAGCATGGTGTTAGTCAGACTAATGAAAACAAAGTGTGTGATTTCAACATTCATTAAAGCAGAGTTCTTAGAAAAATCCTAAGCCCCCTGAAGGTTTATGAGCTCCAGTTCTGTGTTTCCCAGAAGTGATCCTGTGCAAGCTGCCAGGCTGGGTGCCAGGGTGATTGGGTAAAGTCATGCCTGGCAGAATGGTCTGGCAACTCTTCGCACCTCTAAGTCTCTAACCTGCCACTGGGATCCTCCATCTCAGGTACCTTTAATTTTATTTTAACTGCTTTAGGTCAATGAGACACTGTAACAATAGTTGAGTGGTTGTTTTTTAACTGCTCTCCCACGAATTCCCCTTTCTTCATATATTTGCCTTGTAGTCTCATGGCCCCAGCAGAGGCTTTACTACTCCAGTCCCCTTTTTGAAGAAGTTCTTAAGGAGGAAAAAGTCATCATGCAGTACAGGACACAGTCATCCACCATGCCAGTGGTCTGTCTGAGTAGTCCTGACCAGCACCAAGTATCTCCTAAGCAGTGAAAACATGTTTGGTTTCTAGGGTATAGAGCTTGCAGCGCTGGGGAAATTTCACCAGAAAGAATTTCACAATTTTCTGTAAATCACAGGCAAGATCCTCAACCCTGCTAATTTCTTTTTCATTGAGACACTGTTTCTCTTTCCCTATTGACAGTTCTCCACGGGGGAGTAGCTTGGTAGCTTCCTGTGACTATAACACAACTCAGAGTTTGCTCTGAAGCTGCTTGCACCAGCCAGGGCTTGCTCAATTTAAACATCCAGGGAATTAGCCTGAGCTCCTGATCATTAACACCGATTCTTAGGTGTGTGGAAATTATTGTACACAGGCTGGTTACAGAAAATAACCTTATATCCACTGATAAAAGTTTAATTACAGTGAGTGAAAGGTTACAAATGTTTACAATGCTGACAATTTCTAGAACAGAAGTAAGACCAATAAATTACAGAAACTGGTTAATGAAATCACCTGGACTGAGAAGCACGAGGACTTGGCATGGAACGAGGAGTGGCATGGAATTTTTTAGCTCTCTCAGTACAAAAAACATTTGAAATTAGTGTCCTGAATAATGTCTAAATATTTTAGGAGGTGACTCCAGCCTTCTGTGGTTGTATATCCATGGTGAATGATACTGAGGATGAACAAAGAATCTGAGCAATAATAAAAGTGGTAAATGAACAAAAGAATGTGGTGACTCAGAGGTCGACTTGTGCATGGAAAACCTGAGAATTGTTCCCACCTTAGAACCAGCAGAGGAAAGTCCAAAGCTCCACGAAAGGGTCTTTAGTAATCTTTGATGAACAGCAGAGAGGAGGGGAACCTGTGTGGAGATTAAAAATTCAGCGTTAGGTGTGACTCCTCAACCAGAAAAGCATCCACCTCCACCTTGTGAGACAGGGGAAGAGAAAAAGAGGACAAAATAAAAAAACAGCTGTAAGGACAGGCTACCCCATAAAGTCTAGAGATTAAGGTGTTCAAAAGGGCTTGAAACCTGCACCCTAAGACCTGAAATAAGAAACAGTTGAGCTACAGGTCTGGTATCCAGCCAGAGGCAGTGTCACAGCAGAGAATAAAAAAAGGTACCTTGCTTTCAATGGAGGAAAGGAGCCTGGATGTCTTTGGAAGAAGAAAAGTTATGGAGTAAGCAGGAAGGATAAAAAAAGGAATGCAAATTTGCTACAATGATTTTTTTAGTTTACTAATCTAGATTCTCTCTGGACAAAGGAAATGTTCTGGGTTCTTTTACCAGGATTTCAACACGTTTTTAAAGTCATTTCAAATGTGAGTATTAACTAGAGTCAAAATGAGAAGGAATGCAAAGATGCAGTTTTCAAAAAGGGAAGAATAATGGGTCATCTTAAAGAAAAGAGGTCCTGCACTGTAAAGAAAATTACTGAAAATGCACTGAAGTGGATTTTAGGACCCACACTCATGAACACTGTCATTAGGGACCTTCACAATGAAACACACTGGGAAACACTGCTGTGCAGCTGTAAATCAACTGGTTGCAGCAGAGGTGTGAAGACTGCCTGTCATGGGACCTTGTGTTCCTGAGTGCTGATGAGCTGCTAATTAGGATTGCTGGTATAAAGTACTACAGGTAAATAATAAAATAAATAAATAAATAAAGAAGACCATGCAAACCACCTAATTGTGTGCTTACTGTAGTGGTTTCACTTGTGGCAGGACAACGGTTTTCCATGCAGATCAGAGGTATAATTTAGCATGTCTACATTCAGAAAAGGTTACTTAAACCTTGAGGAGGTGCAGAGGGTTAATGAGATCCGGAATAGAATGGAAATTTAGTCTCTGACAAGCTAAACTCTTTCAGACTTCGTTCTAAACTTTCAAAACACAGTTTAAGAAGGGATAGAGTTGCTGCCTATAAATATACCAGGAATAAATGCTGCCAAAAGGGCAGCCTTCACATACAAGCAAATAAATTCACTTGAAAGAAAAATTCAAAGAAGATTCATAAATGCTGAGGTTTTATAGTAAGACCAAGAAAACACAGGGCAGGAGGATGACCACTGCTTTCCACATGTGGCTTCATCAGGTTGGGAGGGAAACCACAAAGCTGCTTTTTAAAAAGAGGGATCAAACTCAATGCCCAGGCAAGGATTTGTCAGTCCTAATTTGGACTCAGCTACAGGTAAAACTCTTGTTCTGCTTGCTGCAATTAAAAGGATTGATGTATTCACTGCTAAGGAGAGACTGCGACACACCTCAGTGTTCTCAGAAGTGCTTGCCTGTTTCAAATCTCCATATTTTTGTCCTGCTGGAACAAGAATATAGCTGGTGCTTGTCAGCAGCTGCTGGGGAGGTTGCTTTCCTACCTGGAACATACTGACACAAGGATCCAGAGGCTCCTATGTAGATTTTGTCTGAAGTCAGACTTTTTCAGTTGAAAGAAGTTTTGATATTTTGAGACCCAGGTCTTAAAATAAAATTCTGCTTCCCATTATTCAAGCTGTTTTTAACCAAAAGGCAACAATGAGCATGTAAACACTATACGTTATAAACAGTGCATACAAACACAAAAATGTGCATTTTAAACCACCCCTACTACAGCTGCTTGAATTCATAGTTTTAAAGCAGCTCAAACACCTCAGGTTAGCCCAAGTTCAGGAGCTCCCAGGCTAGTTTGTTCTCCTGGCTACCTGCATCCTACAGTTTGGCCACAAAGAGCAGACTGGGATCTAGGCTGGGTCTAGAACCCCACAGCACAGGTGCTGGCGTTCCCCTGAAACTATGCACTATAACCCTAGACATCCAAGGGAAAGCAACTAGCTAATTAGCACTCCTCAAAACATCCCTTGTCATCCCACCCTCAGGCACTGGAAGCTGAGTATTCCCTGGAGACTCTGAAATTGTGTTGGTGTAGGGCTTGGGCAGCTGATGGCACCAGCACAGAGAATGTACAGATGTGGAGATGAAAGTAAAGATGTGCAATTGATGCAATTGCAAAGCAGGCTAACATCCCCTCGAAGGAAAGGCTCTTGCTTAGTCAATTCTACCAAATCTCAGTAATGAAACACCAATTGCAGGTACCTGTACCCGGGATTCTCTTCAGTGAGTGACATAGACCAGCCTGATTTTGTTTGGAAATCATCCACGGGCTTTAACTCTAAATTGTGAATAGGCAGGATAGAAGCACTGATAAAACAGTGTCTGCTGGTTTTGACATTAAAAGTAACAGACAAAAAGCCCTCAAAGAGCTCAGGAATTCACTAGTATGTCCCGTGGGAAAGAATTACTGGTACAATTTTGAATCAGGCCCAGAGTGCCAAAATTCTTCTAGACATCCAAGCCTTTCCTTAACATGAGTTAATTTTCCTGGGAATGGCATCCTTTTCCTGAGAATAAACCCTTTTACAAGCATTTAGAGGTTGTCCCTCCCTACAGCACTGGAGCTAAAACAAGACCAGCCAGTGTTTCCAGAAGTACACCCACTCTATCTCAGCCTGGTGCATCTTGTGCTGCGCAGGATTGGAGAAGCTCCCTGGTACGCCAGTGCTTTGTGCCTCAGGCTGGATCCGTGCTGAGCTGGGCATAAGTTTGGTGCTGTGTATTTCCAGACAGCTCACAGCAAAGAAGGGCACAGAGCTGGGCTCTTTGCAGGGGGCTGAATCCCTCTGATCAGATCTCTCCTGACATAATTCTGATGGAGAATCTCAGGGGACAGCTTTTGGTGAGGATATAGCACCGGTGTGAACCTGGTACAGGACAACAAACCCCTTGCGCTCTTCCCTGTGTGGCCTGCAACGCTCACGGAATGTGGCTGTGATTTACAGACTCCAGCATTCCCAGGAGGCACTATCCAGACAAAGTGCCCTGATGATGGAGTCACCTTTCGTTCTAAGTGTCCACAGTTGCCAAGTGTCATCTCTACAAAAGAGCTGACAAAGTGTAAGAGATCACAGGTGGAAAGAAGACACGCGCAGTTACAGCAGCTGTGATATGATATGCTTATCCTCGAAGAGCAACAGAGAGGGAGGACAATGAAACCTAAGAAAGCCAGGGCAGCAAAGAGAATGCAGGGTAACCTCCCTGGAGAAGCAAGCAGAATTGATAGACTCAGGTGTGAGGTGGGAAACTCCACAGGGCTTGTCTTCAAAAATAGGGTAGACCGAGTCTGTTATTCCTCTGCTGTATACAACAGCCTTCTTCTTCTCCCTTCAGGATAAAGACCATTTAGATAAACGACAGGATCATGGGCAGGAAAAAGCATTGGAATGACAGTTTATGGTTTGTTTTCCTCCCACAGCCCTGTTTCCTTGAGCCTTGGCAAATGTCTTCTTATCTGATGGTTCAGTTTATCTGGTATTGGAAGGGGCAAGGTGGATCAGGATTATCACATTGATCCCACCTGCAGCCACCCCTGGAGGCACAGTTCTCTGTCAAGACCAGGAGAGAGCAACCATCTCTGGCTCAGCCACAGCAGAAGCCCATGGTGCCAGGTAGCCAATGGCCAGCAGCTTATGTCTCCAGCTGCAAACTTTTTGGCACATATTCCTTCTGCTCAGCACAAAATCCAGCCCCAATCAGATCTTCTGTACCGCTTGATGGATCTTGAGCCTTCTTGCAAGCAATGGCAAGCCTGTGGATATGGATGTATCCACACAGCTGTGCTGAGCACATTCATAAAGGAAGGTGTTGGGTTGACCAGTGATTTGGGCTGGGAAAGAGCTGGGCAGACTGGTTTAGCAGAGGCGTGGAGCCTATGGGGCATGGCGCAGGGCCGGGACTCTGGCAGTGCTGCAGAGCAAGGCACAATATCCCACTAACTTGTCCAGTACCTTTTTGTGTGTGCACAAATTACACATTGAAGGAAAGGATTTTCCCAATCCCTTCTGCACCAAATGAAAAAAAAATAATTTGTTGGTTGGACTCAGACTTCCTGCTGGATGATTTTCGTTGATTGTTCTGTAAATCTGCTATCCCGAGAGAGTAAGTGCTCATTCCCTGCTCTCTGGTGTGATACAAGCCAGGGTGCTATGGGAACAGAGTTCACTCCACCAGGCTGGGCAGCCATGCCTGCTTTACTCCTTCTTTACATGGAAATCACTCTTGCCCCCAAACAGCCCTGGGGCCCCATACATGCTGTTTCTGTTCCTGACACTTTTGTGATGGGAGAAACAAAACCATGGGCAAAAAATGAGAGGACGTTTCACCCAAGATTTATTTAACAGCAGGATGGGGTGGATTTTTTGTTTTGGTTTGGGTTTTGTTTCTTTCTTGATAATCCCTGATGCTTACTTCACTTTCTTCTTGGCAAGTGGTGAGCTGACATCACCATGACCCTCTGGTCTCTTCTAATGTGTTCATTAGCTGATTAAAGCCCACCCTCATGATGTGCATCCTTGCTTGCACCAAATTTGCAGCACTTTGCATCTACCAGCATGGACTGCAGTCTGCTTCCATGTGCCTGGTCACTTTTGGTGCAGGACCTTGTTCAAAGCTTTTTGGTATCCAGGTCCACTGTATACATACACATAGCAGCACCCATATGCTTCCTGCAACCTCTGAGGAGCAGGAGAAAGACTTCTGCTCAGAGTGGAGCTGTGCCATCCTCCAGCCTCCACAGAAATGCTCTTCTTACCTGTACATCAGCAAGAGGAGGGGACATTCACCTCTGAGGAGAAGGGACAGCCTTGGGGGGGGGTCTGCACCTCAATACAGCAGGGTCCTTCACCCACTGCTGAGGAGAGAGGACACCCAGCACTGAGACGCCCATTGCTCAGGGGTCCCAACACCATTACTGAGGACAAGGGACAGCCACTATCAAAGGGTCCTTCACCCAACTCTGAGAAGATATCTGTGATGGAGGGGTCCCTGGTTGATCACTGAGGAGAGGGGACAATCATGGCCAAAGGGTGCCAGCTTCATTGCTGAGGAAAGCAGGCACCCGCTGATGAGGACTGTAGAAACCCATGGCTGACTGATCCCAAACTTACCACTTTTGTGGAGGAGAGGGGATACCCGCTGCTGGATGATCCCAGCCACAACACTGAGGAGAGGGGACGCCGACTACTGAGAGCTCCTTCACTCATCACTGCGGAGAGGGGACACCCACTGGCTCAGGGGTCTTTCACCCACTGCTAGGGAGAAGGACCCCCACCCTTCAGGGATCCTTGAGCCATCACTGAGGAAAGAGAACACCCATAGCTGAAGGAGCTGAGGAGCAGACCGGGCTCCCCCGGCCCCGGCTCCACCGTATGTCCCGGCGGGGGACTAGAGTGGGGTAGGGGCAGCCCCGGGGGGAGACCCGGGTTCGAGCCAGGCTCACCTGGCCGGACCGTGCGGCGGCAGACTTTGGCTCCAGCCCCTATAAAAGGTAACGGAGGCGTGAGTCAGAGCCGCCGCCTCCTCCCCGCCCGCTCTCACTTACGTGCGGCCGGGCGGGCGGGCAGGCACGGAGCCGCCGTCCCGCACCCGCGCACTTGCCGGAGATGAACCGCGCCGCGCTGCGGGTCTCGCTCCTGCTCCCGCTCCTGCTACTGCCCGCCCTGGGCCGTGCCGCCTCCGAAAGCGAGACCGACCAGGAACACGGCGGCGAGGAGCTCCCGCATTCCCCGGGGAAAGGTGAGCGGGGGTCCCTCGGTGCGCGGGGCTCCACAGTCGTGGGGAACCCCGCTGCTGCCTTTGGGGTCTCCGTGCAGGAGGCGCCTCGGAGCTTAGTTTGGGATGGCCGGTGCTTGAGCACCCCGATGCGTGCAGCGCCCCAGTACTGAGTTCGGGCTGTCTTATACATGGGGTGCCCTGATGTACAGGATTCCCTCCCTTGCTGGGCCGGGGGTCCTTGATGAGTGGAGCTCCCCAGTGCAAGAGGTGTTGGATTTGGGATGTCTGATGCTTTGTGGAGAGGTGTCCTCAACGCCAGGGAGTTCTCCCCTTGCTTGGTTTGGGGCTGGGGGGCTGCTGTACCTCCTGCTGCACCCGTGTTAGAGCTTCAGGTGCGCCCCAGGATGAGGTGCCCCCGTGGAGAGGAGTCTCCCCAGCGTGGCCCAGCTGCGGGCGCTGCACCTCCCAGCGCGTCCCTGCCTTTGTCCCTGCTCCCGCCAACTCCCGTGCGGCTCGACTGGCCCGACCCCTGCCCAGGGGCTGGCCCCCGGCTTTGTCCGCAGCCCTTTTCCCTCACTAAGTCCCTCTTGAATCAGTCTGAGGGGCTCAGAACTCACTGAGATGGGGGCGGCGGGGGGGAGCGGTACAAGGGTTGTGCACCAAGCAGCCCTTGCTTGCTCCCGGGGACCGCCCAGAGGTTCCAACCCTGCACCCCGGCGTGGTGAACGGTGAGCAGTCCCCTTTATCCTGCAGAATGTCGGCTGGGCTGCCCTGCATCCACCTCGTCCCCCCCCGGCTCACCAAGAACGGGGTCTGGCCCTGCTGCAGAGTTGGAGGGGGGCTGCCTCACGGCTGGCGATGGGGGACGAGGGACGTGACAGAACGCAGGGCTGCAGGGTTGTGTGCCCCTCCTCCTCCCCGTGAGATGTCTTGCTGGTAGTGTAGAGGTTTTCAGAGTTACAGGTTCAGGGAAAAAGTCCTGGGTCCTTGGTCTTGGTCCCTGTTGTGATTGGAAGCTACGGCGCTGCCAGCGCTCTGCAGGGATTTTGGGGGAGGGCTGTGGATTTGCTCTTCTGGGGCTGAGTGCTGCACTGGGACGTTGTTGTCCCTGGTCATGCTCCTTGTCCCAGCTTTGCCCACAGGTTTGTTTCCTGGGCTCAGCCTCTTAGCGTGTCCTTGGTTTTGCCTCTGGTAAGGAGTTATCCTGACCAGTGCCAGGACAGCTGCCCTGTGGTAAGGACCAGGAATGTTTCGTGCCAGGAGCTGCTTTTGTTACTGCAATGAATCACTTTTCTTACCAGAGCCGTTCTTGCCGGGCTGAGCACTGGACAGGGATGGGGATGCAGACGGTTCTTGCCACAGAGATTAAGTAACCCAGGCCACAGGGTGGGAGCTCAGCATACCGGTGTGCTGCGCTGGCCAAGGGGCTGGACACCGCGTGAGGTTTCGGATGGGTGGGTGGGAGCACTGGAATGGAGAAGGGGAAAGGCAGTGGCCAGGAGGTCAGTAGGGAACAGGCAAGTTAGCCCATGCTATAGCAGTGTTAGAGGCTGAAGATCTGGATGGAATCCCATGAGAAGCAGGTCATGGCTGGAACACTCTAAAGCTCCTACCAGGTGCCAGGAGCTGCGTGTCTCAGCACCTCTGCTGGGTGGTGAGCTGGTCCCCACTTCCTTGAGGCTTGTGCATGAGGTAGGGCTTGTGGCTCTCTAGACATGGCACATGCTCAGGGATTTGCCATGGGGTTGCTCCCTGGGAAGACTCTGGCTTGCCCAGAGACCTGAGTCCCATCTTAAGTGTGCCTTTGGGAAATAGTATCACCCGTTCCCTGTTTCCTCTCCCTCCTATTCAGTGTGTCTTGCTCTCAGTGTCCTCTTCTTGCTCATTCCCCAATATCCTTTTCCCCCAAGTGAACCTATTTTTCTTGCTTAATACTCCTTAATCTTATCTCTCCCCAGCTCCAAGCACTGATCTGTCCTCTGGGATTTCCCCATTTTTATCCCTTTTGTTGGGATGGCTCTTTCTCTGCAGCATTCTGATTGTTTCCTGTTTCCCCCAGCACTTGCTGGGGCAGCTGGGTTCAGAAGGAGAAGGAACATGCCCTGGAGTAAAGCCTGCCCTATGCCTTCCTCCACCCAAACCCTTGCCCCTTGCCGGGGGGGCTGGCAGTCTTGGGCTCCACAGCACAAGCAGTCATCCCCCAGGAGAACAAAGAACAATCCCTGCAGCGACCTGTGCTACCAGTGGCAGATTAAAGGCTGATCCCAAAGGTTTGCAGTGGGTCCGAGTTCACAAACACAAAGGGGCTTTAATGCAGCCAGGCTTGGGAAGGATCAGTGCCCCCATGGGCAGAGCACATGGGGTGGTGTCCTGAGCTGAAGGTACGTGGGTGTTGCTGCATGGGGCTGTGTCTGGATGGGGAAAACAGGGAGGAGGTGGGGCTGGGATGGAAGTGTCTCTATGGCCCTCCCATAGAGACACTTCCAGTGGGGCTTGGCAGAAGGATGTTCAGGTTATGCACCCCCCTGCCATGTTTGCAACAGACTGGAGAGCTCACTTTGGGCAGTGTGAGCACAGTGGCACAGTCCAGGTACCCCAATCAAGTTACTGCTTTCAAGGGACAGGGTGTTTGGATGTGTTTTGTAGGCTGGGACCTGGTTGCTGTGGCTGGTCCCCACTTTGGGACCTGCACTCTGTGCATCTCTGCATGTCCTGGTACCTTCTGGCCTACTGACCCTCAAGAATAACACCCCACCTACCTTCTCTTCTGGGCCATGAGCTCCACTGATCCCTTCATAGCCTGGGACAGGGCACAGCGAGCTGGTCCTGGTCTGGCATCTGTGAGCTGAACTCATCCCTTTGGGGCTTAGAGCCAGGTGTGGCTCAGGATTGGGTCCCAGCGGGAAGAGGAGGCTCTGGCATGATGCCAGCACTCCCTGTGGCTGAGCACAGGGCACCGCGTGCCCAGCTGATAAGAGCAGTGTGGAAGAGCTAGAAGCGAGCCTGCTGTGCTGCCTGCCACACACATGCCATCGAACTTCCAGAGCTCAAGGCGAGCTGATAGCACAAGTGTCTGTGTAGCTGTCAGGCGGCATCCATACTGTGAACAGCACTGTTTCAGTGTTGTCAGGTACCCTGCAGCAGCCTCAGACTGCATAGACCCTAAAATATGAAGAAGTCAGGATGGGGGGTGCAGACCCACAGGGCAACCCCCCTGGCCTCCTTCCTTATTGTTTGTCTCTGCTGAGGGCTGCACCTGGTCTGTGCAAATGATCCTGAGTCCTTAGGGTGCACAGTCCATTCCTGTGTGCCCTTGGTGAGGTCTCCTGTGCACAGCTTGCTGCATCAGTGCCTTTCCTATGTGGGATTCACAGCAGCCAGTGGTTGAGCTGGCTCCTCACGCTGCCAAAAGCTGCTCCTACCCTTCCTCCCGGGCTGCAGGACATGCGGAGCAGCACGCTGGTAATGGCAGCGTCTGCCTGAACTCGGCAGGAGAGTGTTGTTGGATGGTGTTGGATGTCAAGGAGGGAAGGGAGCTGGCACTTGCAGCAAAGCCTGTATCCCAGAATGGGAGGGTTGAGTGGGAGCAAGGAACAGCAGGAGAAAGCACAAAGGGAGGGTATGAAGAGGGGAAACTCGTGGGAAACTTGGCTGGATCGCAGGCTGCTGGGGAAAGGCGGGTGGCAGGCAGTACTCAGGTGAACTGAGGGGCTCTGCTCGGCTGAGAACGGAGGGCAGCTCCTGTCAGCGCCCTACTGTGTTGTCCTGTTGGAAACCCTGCAAAGAACCCTCTTCTTCTTATCTCCCGGTGTGCGCATCGCATCACCAGGGCTGTTTCCCCCCGTTTTTGGGAGCGCTTTGCAGTCCCTGCCGGGGCAGTGGGTGCTCAGAGGAACGGCAGGGCATGCAAAGAGCTGCAGCACCCGCTGCAGAGATGCAGCCACGTCTTTTGTGGCGAGCGGCAGCTGCTCAGCAGAAGGGAGACCTGGCATCACACAGCTTTTCGAGGGAGAAGACGTGCTCCGGCGGGAAGTGTGGGAGGCAGGCTGAATTATGCAAATCCACACTTGGGCAGGGCAGTGGGTTAATGTTCACGGTAAAGGATGCGAGATTGGAAATGCCCCCAGGTGTAAGGGATCGGAGCAGTTAGTGCGGGGCTCCTCCGAGCCGTGCCGAGGCAGGGGCTGCTGCTGAGAGCCTGTCCCAGCGCCCCGGCTGGGCTGGCCTCGGCGGTCTCTCCTGCAGCACTCGGTGCCTGTGCCAAGGGGCCCCAACCCTGCACAGCTGCGCTGGAGAGATGCTTGCCCGAGGGGGTGGCCTGGCTGCGCCGTCACTGCACCCAGATCCACGGGATGGGAAAACACGCCCAAGGGGGCTTTAGTGGGTGCATAAGAACTCATGGGTCCCTTTGGTTTTGATGCCAAGACATCCCTGGGGAAGTCCGTTGTGTTGGGGTGGATCGAACTGGCTCATGGACACAGCTACGGCCTTCGGGATGTCTGAACGCTGCTGAGCTGAGCTGACAAGAGGCTGTGAGGAGGGTCCAGAGCCCCCCCGGCTATTGGGAATAGGTGTGTTCTGGGAGATGTGGGAACCTGAGGTAATAGGCACAGTGCTGACACATCAGGGCAGGTGTCAGCACGGGGCTATTGCTCAATCTGTGATATGACGTTTGAGCTGCTTTCTGCCTAGGCAGAGTCCCTGGAGGTGAGCGAAAAGTGGGGTGTCGGGGGAGGCTGTGCCAGTTGGGGCATGTGCAGTGAACCAAGGCACCATGTGCCAGCCCTGGGGTGCTGTGCCTTACCTGTGCCAGGACTGCCCCAGTGTGAGTGTTTCTTTGTGCAGGTAGTGCCAGGAGGGGTAGGAGGGTGGGAGATGATATAGGATGTTTCCAGAGGAGGGTCCTTGTTCTCTGGATTCTGGATAGCAGGTATCCTTCGTGTGAGCAAGACGGGTGGGATAAATGAATCTCAGCTTGCCGTAGCACAGCTGGGTGCATCCCTGGGCAGTGCCATGCAAGCAGACATGGAGAGGGCACTGCAGTCTGTCCTGGGGCACACGTGTCCTGGTGCGTGCAGCTGAGGCTTGCCCAGTCCTCCACTTGCTGCTCCTTCTTCCTATGCCTTTGGGAATAGCCAAGAGATTCCTGAACATTGCTCTTGAGCATCAGAAATGTGACAGAGGTGAGTTGCCAGCCACGCTGGAAGGAGCCCTGAAATCTGTTCCCACCTCTTCAGCACACAGTGCCCCTGAACCAGCCTTTCCCAGCCCAGTTCAGCTCCTCCTTTAGGTCCTCCGCTCTCCTGATGTACCAAGACCCCCAGCAGTGCCCATGCCTGGATCCTCACTGAGTGGAGGGCAGGATCCTGCTGGGCTTAGGGCCTTGCATGGGACATCTGGGCCTGGGAAAGCTTGCCTCTTCCTTTCTCACCCCTCAGCTGGAATCCACTCCTATTAATAGCAAGTGCGTGTCGATAGCTCATGTCAGCAGCAGGGATGGGGGCCAGAGCAGCTCCTGCAGAGACCCTCCTGCATCCTGGCGAGGCTAGCAGACAAATGGCTTCACCAAGGGGCAGAGGTGACATTTGGGCTCAACTGTACCTCTTAAATGCTCCTCCATGTCATTGCTGCTGTATGAATGCCCTGGTTTGCCCCAAACCTGTCCCATCCTGGCACGCTCTGATCCTGTACTCATGGGCTCACAAGTGCTAACAGTCTCTCTGCAGTGACAATGTTGCTGGTAAGGACAAATCAGAGGAGGAGCTCATGAATTACCTGTTGTGCCAGTCAGAGCAGGCACATAATCCTTTTGGGCCATATTTCCTTGCTTGGGGCAAATTTGAGCTCTACATCAATCACCAGCCCTACATGGCTGGAGCTGGTTGTTTAGAAGGGCTGGTGGTAGCCAAGGTGTTTGGTCAGGTGTATCTGAGAAGAGGTTCTGGTGCACTTCTAAGGCCAGCTCCAGTGATGTGTCAGGAATCCAGGCATTGCTGGCTGCCCTGGAAGAGAGTGACATTGTGAGGGCCAGCCTTTTGAGTACTGGGTACTCTCAGGACCTTCCCAGCAGGGCTTTGTCCCCTCTAGATCTGCACAGTGGGCACACCACTGGCTGTGGGAAGCTCAGGTCAAATCTTGCCTTTCTGTGGTAAAAGTGTGACCCATGGGTGACACAAGAAATGCAGAGGTCCTGGCATGGGATCCCTAATCCTCTCTCCTGTTTTTCCTGAAGAAAGGGTTTTGCATGGTAGGACCTAAAGAAGCTCAGTGTGGGCATTAGGGTGGTCATATGAATTACAACCAGGGATAGAAGCTGAGCATTTGGCCTGGCACATTTTCCTATGAAAGCCCCTCCCCACCACTGGAGCACTCGCTGATGTAAAGAAAAGGGTTTGATGCTCATTTTCTTCCTCTGCTGTCAGTCCCAGGAGTGAGGAGGGTGTCTGCAAGGTGCAGTGCATCTTGCTGCCCAAACTCCTCATGGAGTGTGAGAGCTGCACTTGTGAAGTGCCTTGTCTTGGGGTAGTGGGAGGTTTTGTCTGCTCTGGAGCAGCTGCTGTTACAGCTGCTCAGTAGTGGAAGCCAGTATCTCTGATTTTTCCTTTTTAAGGATGACGACAAAATGTCAGCCCTGGGGTTTTCCCTCTGACTGACAAGTGCAGGGGACCTGGCTGTGCTCCGAGGAGGCAGTACCCTCTGGAAACATGCCCTTTGCTGGGACAGAGGGAGGAGTGGGAAAGCAAAGGTGGGGAGGGGGAAGGAAGGCAGTGTGAGTCCAGGGACCTGCTGCCTGGCAGAGGTGTGTTAGCTGACAACCTTTCCCTTCCATTCATGTGGTTCTTTCTTTTCTTTTTTTTCAAGGCCACAGCCACTGGAGCTATGAAGGTAAATACCCTGCAGTTACTTCTGCTTTTTTCTACTACCCAGCAGATCCTGGAACTGAGCCAGCCGTGGTTAATTATTACAAGGCTTCTGTGCGCACTCCACGACTCACCCTTCCCTCCTGCCTGACCCTGACACAGTGCCCGTACTCAGGCATGGATGGGCTGAGGAGCTAGGGGTTCACCAGGATTTCACCAGGAAACAGCAGCTCCAATGAGGGCTTTCCCAGCCCCTTGGGTGTGGGGGGATACCCCTCAGGGAAGGGCTCCTCCCTGAATGAGAGCTCCCCTGACCCTGTGCCAAGTGGGGAAAAGGCTGCTCTCCCCAGGCTAGACTTGCAGCCCATGCTGGGACTTTGACCAGCCCAGGGATTAGCTTGTCTTCACCTCTGGCCCCTGTCACCCTCCTTCCCCATCCTGCCTGGCCCTGCTCTCCCATCAAGGCCAGGGGGGCTTCTCCACAGCACCCATGATGGGCATCACCACAGTGGTATGACAGACACACTCCTTAATGCACCATCACTCTGGGGTTTGGCTCAGCTGCTAATGCCCAGTTCCATATTTACAAAGGTCCTGCGAGGGGCTGGCCTGGGGGCAAGCTTGGGTTTGCACTGGCCCATGACATGCTAGAAGCAGCCCTCTGCAGTGCAAAAGGAGGTTTCTGGGGCATCAGCCATGCTTATCCCAGCTGTGGTCCTGGGGAGAGGTGGCCATTTCAGCAGCCAACCCAGCCATGTCAGCTGGTCCTTTGCCACAGAGCCCAGGAGCACTGTGGTACCTTGCTCAAGCAGTACAGGGGGTGATACCTGCCAAAGGCCAGGCTGTGCAAGGCAGCAAGTGTGTGATGAGCTGCAGGGCAGCAGCTCCTCAGCTTGCCAAGTCCACTTGTAAATGATCTTCTTGCACTCTTCCTAAACACCCCAAAAATAGACTTTCCTGGCAGCTCACCATGCTCTGAGACCTTTCCTGATACAGCTGCATTCAGTCACATGTTGGTATAAAGCTGCTCCCAAGCTAAGTTCATGGAAGCTAAACTTACATGCATGGCTACTTACCTGGCTACTGCCAGTCCACTTCCCCAACACCCCCAAACCTTCTTTCTGGAGATCCCACTGACAGTCCCTCCCTTCCTTCTTGCACCAGACCTGAAGCACTGGAGTACGGACTACTCGGACTGTGGGGGCACCAAGCAGTCACCCATCAATGTTGACACAGCTCAGGTCATCTTCAGCCCTGACCTGCGGCCGATCCAGCTCTCTGGCTACAGCCTGCCTGCCAGCAAGCAGCTCAAGCTGAAGAACAATGGGCATACAGGTAGGGGCAGAGGCAACTGCAGGGGCTGGAGCACAAGGAGAGGAGACGCTCCGACTCTCCCAGCAGGACTGGGCTTCTCTGATGCCCTTTCCCTGGACACTGGCTTGCAGGCTGCAGCCCTGTTGCCTTCTAGGCCAAAAAGGAAGCAACAGGCTGTAGAAATTTTACAGGTCCATTTGTATTCCTGGATGAGGTGAGAAGCTCCAAGGTGTACAGAGCCTTTGGGAGCTGGCTCCAGGAATTTGTTAATTCCACATTTTCTTTAAAAATGTGTCCCTGATATTTCCAATGCAAGTTTTCAGCCACTAGTTCCTCCCCTGCATTTCACCTTCAAGGGACTCATCAGTCTCATGATGTGACTTATATTTTAAGTTACCTACATAAGTTAGAGTTTAAGTTTAGGGCACAGTGTTGACCACTTTACTTTGTCCGTACTTAAGGATTCTATCTCAAGATCTTAAGAAATTTTTATGGGTCTTTTTTTTTCCCTTCTCCAATACTAGAATAGTTTTTGTATCGTTCTGGACACAATTTATTCACGTTATTTTAGTATCAGCCTCGGTAGTCCAGATATGGAGGAAAAACCACATCTTTCCACAGCTGAGGATGGTTGGACCTGGTTGCTACCAGCTTTTTCTTGGAGAAGGCAGAATGTTTTGTGCATGCTGGTCTCTGCCAGTCCCTGAGCTAAGAAAAGGTTATGGAGAAAGCGACTTAAGAACTTGCTGACGGTGTGATAAGGCACCTCCTTGCCCTGGTAGCCAACGAGATGGAGCTGACCTGTGCATACAGAAAACTTGACAGGTCAGGCTTGCTGTGTATGGTCAGATCAGCTGCATGCTGCATGCACGGAGCTCTATATTGTGGCCTCCTGCCCGAATGTGCCTGCAGAGTTAAACTAGTTGAGCTCAGTAGTTGCTATTTTAGACACCCTGGCATCTGGTGTTGCTTGGTGTTTAGAAAAGCAGTGAGAGCATTTTCATTGGGGAGGATGTACTTTCTCAAAGGCTTTTAACATGCCTTTTTTTATTGTGGCAACCACTGTTCTCCTGTATAAAAAGCCGTAAAAAAATAAAAAGTTGCAAGCCCAGTAAGATATTTGTACAGTTACTCATTTTGGGAACAAAGTATATATGCTTCATAAGCCTTTTTGAGGGCCTGAAAATGACTCAGATAGTTAGGAGAAGGAAGAGAATGGTTTACCTATACAAAAGTGTAAAAGCAGATAAATTCATAGGGAGGGAACAGTTTCTCACTTCCTGTATTTGAGTTTTCTATCTCTGAACCCAGTGACAAGGAATTCAAAACGGACAATGACTCATCACTGCCCTGTTACGTGCTTAATCCCAAATCTGTGTCCCATCAGTGATGTTACTAAGGGACACCCCATCTGAAACGGAAAAATGAAAAGACCTTACATTGAAAATTAGGAAAAGGTGCTTAAAAGCATAGGACAGCCTTTCTCAGAGTCTAGGGATGCTCCCTGATCTTTTTTCCACATGTCTGTTTAAGATTTGCTGCATTGCTACGTAAGTCCAAAATAGCTGGATAAAGCACAGTAAGGTAAAGAAAACACAAAGTATGAATTTATGGTATCTAAAGAGACAAAATTTTAGCTCTAAGTGCTTTCAAAATATTTAATGCTTCTGTGCCACTAGCTCCAGTGCTGTCATACATTTACAGGCTGCTTTATTTGAAAGGTCCCAGCTCACTAGGGTTGCAGCTCTCTGTCCAGATGCCCTGCTTTCATAGATATTCACCACTCTGCCAGTATCTTTCTCTATGAATTTCATCCATGATGTCTTTATGTTATTCTCACTTACTGAATAAATTGTTGGATAACATTTGGCTTGGAGCTGGCCCCGGGAGTCTTTGCGGAGGGGCTCTTCACTTTCCAGCATTTTCGTAGCAGCTATTTTTGAAGCTGACGTATTTACTGCAGTATCCTACAACCTTCAGTCAGAAGTTGAACCCTGACACATTGGAAGGCTTGCCCACAGCCTCATGACAGCAAGGTTTTCTGTTATGACTAGTTTCTAGAAGCCCAGGGTGACTGTTTCCCTTGAGACACCTCCTTTGCCTACCTGTGCAATGGTCTGGGCTTTATGTTGTATTACTGACCCCTTCCTTCTGCCTTTGCAGTTGTCCTTGATCTGCCCGAGTCCCTGGCCCTCACTGGTGGCTATGCCCAGCAGTACCGAGCTGTACAGCTGCACCTGCACTGGGGCTCGCCATCGGGACACGGCTCAGAGCACACCGTCAATGGGCGACGCTTTGCTGCAGAGGTAAGGAGCCCTCATGGTGCTGGATACATCTTTTCCCTCATGGTGCTGGGCAGGGAAGGCGCTGGAATGCTGTCCTGCTCCTCACCCGTGGCTCTGGTTGTCACTGGATGTAGGCTGTAACTCCTGGCCAGGATCCTGGGCAGTGGAGTTCAGTGTAGCAGGCCACACTTTGGTGCTGAGCCAGACTCATGGTGAAGCCTGGTCCTGGGCTGATGGAGCAGGAGCTGTGGCAGTCCCCAGGCTGTGGAAGCCAGCTTCCCTGGAGGCTGTGAGCCTGCTTTGGGAGCTACAGGGACTGTTTACTCTGTACACACTGTCCTCTTGCTCTGCCAGCTCGCATCTGGTTTTATCCCTCCTTCTCTAGCTGCTGTCCTCAAAGTGATCCTGGCTCTGCAGTATTAGCCCCTGTTTTGCAGGACAGAGTGCTGGTTTGCTGCTCCTGACCAGGGAAGTTCCTGCAGACAGAGCTTCATGCTGGGTGCTTTGTGGCAGCAGATTTTCTTGGTCCCACCAGCATTTTCCGTCCTCTGCAGTGATACTCATTATGCCTGCATGTCTCTCACAGCCCTTGTGTTAGCAGGCTGTAGCCCTGTGGGAGTGAGCATCACCCAGTGGTGTCCATCCAGCACTGGGATTGCATTTTTCCCTTCCAGATCCATGTGGTCCACTACAATACCAAGTATGACAGCTTTACAGAGGCAATGGTTCACCCAGATGGCCTGGCTGTACTGGGAGCCTTTCTGGAGGTGAGTTCCGTGGATCAGCATGGGGAGGATGGGACCGGGGTGGGCAGAGTTCTGGGGACTGGCAGAAGTGCAAGTGTACTTTGGAAGAAGGGGAGAGAAAGGGCAAAGCAGCCCTGATAAGAACTAAGAGGTCATTGGGATAGGGTGCCTCTGTCAAGGAGCAATACCTCTCCGCTGGCACTGCTGTCACCATCTTGTCTCCCTTTGGCTCCAGCCTTGCTGTTACCCTGGGGTCTCTGTGTTGCAGGTTGGGCATGGGGATAACCAATACTACCATGAAATACTTGAGCATCTGCTCGAAATCCAAGAAGTAGGTAAGACCCTATCCCACCTTGTGTTTGTCTCAGGGGCTGCAGCCCAGCAGAGAAACCAGCTGCTCAGCAGAGCAGGGCTTCAGCAGGCAGCCCCCCTGTTTCCCCTGCCTCCAGGGCAAATCAACTACTCTTTCTCCAGTGGCTGCAGTGGCACAGGCAGTGCCAGGCTGCCCATGACCTTCATGTTGTTGTCCTCCAAGAGGTTTGTACCAGTCTCACTCCTATGATATTTCCTCTCCCAGGACAAGAAACCTTGGTGCCTGGATTCAACATTGCAGGTCTACTGCCTGCCAACCTGAAACTGTACTTCCACTATAATGGCTCTCTGACCACCCCTCCCTGCTACCAGACAGTCAAATGGACAATCTTCAACCAGACCATGCTGCTCTCTCATCACCAGGTCTGTCAGGGCAATGAGCTCCGCATTTTTCCCAGCCTCTCCTCGTAAGCTGGTGCAGGTGCCCTGTGCCAGTGGTCTGCAGCTCACCTGCTCCCAAAGGCAGGATGGATGCTATTCTGTTCACACTGCTCTCCTTCCAGATGTCAATGCTGGTTTCAACCCTGAGAAGCCCTGATGACGAGTTTTTGCAGAACAACTATCGGCCAGTGCAGAACCTGCACGGGCGACGGGTGCTGGCGAGTTTCCAGACCACCCCTTCAGTGAAGCACTCTTCTGGTAAGGAGTGTGTGAGTGTGCTCAGGCTGCTCCCAGCAGCAGGGATGCAGTGATGGGGCCAGCAGCAGGAGGCAGTGCTCTGTGTATCTTACAGAAACACAGCATCTGCATGGGTCAGACCTGCCCAGGAAGTGACATGTGGCAGCACTGGTCTTAGGGTGCTGCTCTCTCCCGTTTCTGCACTTCTTTCACCCTGCCTGGGGAAGATTGGGTTCTAGAAACTTACTTTATCCTTAGTCTTGCAGATATAATAGTAGCAGGACTAGGGGATGCATAGTCAAGAGCGAACAGGCAAGTCCTAGCACTCCAGCTAGCTACTTTAATCCCAAATGCAACAGATAAAATCAGTAAGAGCTGCCAGAGGTACAAGCTTGCAGTGAACGCCCCTCCTCCAAATCCTGCAGGACAGGCAGTGCTGGGGACCCCTCCTGAAGGCTGTGCTCTGCCAGGGGGGCCTCAAAGTCATCCTGGCCAGGCACAGAGTCCGCTGTTTGAGGGATCTCTGAATTCCCACCCTCTATTTCTCCTCTAAGGCCTTTCTTGCATTGGTGATTTCCAGGCATGAGTAGAAATCACTATTAATCTTCAGGCGTGACTATTGCTCTGCATCACTGAATTTTTGCCCATTGCTGCTCCCTGAGGTCACTGGGAGTTTTCTGTTCAATATCCTGTTCCTTTTCTGTTCTGATGGCATTTCCTACACCTTTTGTGAAGGTGACTAATAGGAACAGCACAGGGTTGGTCCCAGGCCTCTGGGCAATGCCTCGATAACCACACAATGTGGTGCAAGGCACTTCCCTCACCGTTCCACCTGCAGCCTGCTTGCTAATGGCTCTAAGCTTTTAATCACTGTGGTCTTCAGCCTGGCTAGCAGTTTCCCATGTGGCACTGCATCAAATGCTTCACTGAAGCTGGGAGAGATAAAATCTACCGCATTTTCTTTGTCTAGAATATCACTTATCAAAGAAGGATATCAGGTTAGGCTGGCATGCTCTATCTTTGGTAAACCTCTTAGATACTTTATCATATTTTCCATTTACCTTCAAGCCTTTCTTTTACTACTTTCTTGCAGAAGCTGTTCCAAAGCTTCCCAGCACTGGGGCAAGGGGGGGAGTTGCCTAGCTCTACCTATTTTTTTTATTATTATTTGTTATTTCTAAACAAAAATTCCCAGTGTGACAAACCTACAAAGGTCTTGCCCCAGAAGTGCCAGGAGAATGTCCCAGTACTTCTGAATGAGGTTACTGGTCCCCTGCCTTGTGTGCACAGGATGGTTGGGGGTTTCTCCCCACATCAGTGCTAACTGCCTGCTTTAGCCCTGGGGCTGCTGAGCACTGAGATGGAGTGCTGTGGGGTCACATCTTGTTTTGCTTCCAGCTTCACCTTCTGTATCCATGCTCGTTAATCCTTTTGCCAGCCACCCCCAATTTGGGATAACCACTGCTGTTCCCAGCTGCTGGACTGAGGTGGCAGCTTTCCTGCAGCAGCCATGCAGCTGGATAGAGCCCATAGATAGTGCCACTCTGTGCACCATACCTGAGCCACATACAGATGATAATGCGGCTCTTTATAAGCCAAGCTTTTATACTGGGCAAACATTTGTCCAGCAGGGCTCCCTCCCAGCAGGTAGGGCCGCCAAGCCATCCCCATGCCAGGTGTCCTACCTGCAATGTGTGGTTGCCTCCTCCCTCAGAGCTGCTGACCATGCAGGCAACTGTCCCCATGGCTACTGCCTCCTGGGCTCATCCCAGGTGCCTCTCTGGGGTCTCCTGTGGGCTCCAGTGCAGTCATGGGGTGCTGCAGTGCTCAGTACCCTGACTGCTTCCTAGGCTGTGGCAACAACAGTGGGGGGAGTTTCTGGCTGGGCTCAGAAAGGCTCAGGTGTGGGCTCTGGTTCAGGGATCCTTTCTCCCCTTCTCTCGTGCTTCTGGCAGGGTGTCAGGACTGGGCTTCCTGCAGCAAGATGCTGTGAGCTGCTGGGGACGTGGCAGGCAGCTCTTCCCTGCTGATGGGTGATGGGGAGTCTTGTGGGCAACCCTATTTTGGAAGAGGGGCCCAAAGGCCTGCAGGTTTTGAGACTTCCCAAAATACTTCAAAGGCAAACCCCTGACTGTACTGTCTCTCTTTACAGGTAGTGATGATTCAGCAACAGCAGGTAGGTGAAGAGCTGGCACAGAGCAGGGGAAGGTAGGCAGGGGATGCACCTGCCTGAGAATTGGGGTCTTGTGCAAGCCACGTGATGAGTTGAGGGGGTGGGCAGCCACAGTGGGTTTGTAGGGCTGTTCTAGCATCCACGCTCCTGGTTCTCATCCTCCGGTCTTTGTCTCCTTTTCAGAAGGACACTCCAGCTCATTTCATGCAGGTAAGTGTGCTCAGCCAAAGCTGGTCCTTTGTGCCCCCTCTGGCTCCTGGGCTACTAGTCTGCTCCTTGCCTCCCTTCAGTCAGTAGTTTCAGGGGACCCAGAGTAACACGCTTGTGCTTCGCTTGCAGGAGATGTGCTGGCCGTGCTCTTCGGGGTGCTCTTTGCTGTCACAGCACTGGCCTTCCTGCTGTACATCTATAAGCACCGCAGCCAGAACGCACGGTGAGCAATGGGGAGACACAGGACGACAGCGCCCGGGGTTGGGATGGGTCCATGGCACAAGAACGGGGTTTAATGGTGGTTTCAGGCAACAAAACCCTCCATCTGGTCTAACGGCTCCCCCCTCTTTATTTCCCCCCCAGGCTGGACTCGCCGACCAAATCCAAGGTCATCTACACGGCAGCCAGCACCGAGAACACCGCATAAACTCCTCACCTCTGTGGCAGTCCCAGCCCCACGGGCTCAGCCTGCCACCCCACCTCTCCTCACTCCCATCCCAGGTCAAGGAAGACCAGTGCTCCAGCATGCCTTGGCTGCATGGGCTGTGCACATGGACTGTTTGTCTGGGGGGCAGTATTTGGCCCCAAAAGATATTTTTGCTATAAAAAAGGGTAAAAACCATTAAAAAAAAAAAAAGTAAAATCTTCCCATGGTACCAAATGTCTCTGCTGCCTTTGTGGGAAGCTGTGGGGCAGGAAAGAGCGCCATGGGGCAGGAAAAAGCATGCTGATGCAGCTGGAACAACTGTGGAGAGGGGCGGGCAGGGACCCCTTCTCAACCAGCAAAGACAGCATCAGCCTCTATGCACCAGGCAGAGCTCCAGAGTAAGCAGCACAAGGCTTCTTCTACAGTCCAGCCCTGCCCTCCATCACTCTGGGACTTCTTCCTCCTCTTATTTGTGCAAAGTATTGGAAAAACATAGCTGTGGCTTGGTAAGGCTAAAGAAAGGCAGAGCTGAAGGTGGCAGAGCCACCGCTTGCTTGCTGGTCGGCCGCCACCCAGCTCACCTCTGGCTTTATCACACAGCTAGATTAGCCAGAACAACCTAGATCCGTGGCTACCTCCCACCTTTCACGGTGGCTCCTGTGGAGCTGGAGCCAAGTCCCAGGGAGCTTTATGGCCATGGCAAAAACAAAAGAAACTGGCCCTGGCTGGGAGAGGAGAAGAACCTGCCTATCTCCAGTCCTCAGCAGCCTCCATCCCAAAACTGCAAAATCAGAGCACAGGCACTGCTAGGATGGACAGAGCAGGAGCAAGGTCTGCAGGCTAAAGGGGTATGCAACTGCCAGACCATCCTGCTCCAGTCACACCAGCACAAGCTACCACTGCTTGTACCCTCCCCACAAGGGCAGCACTACTGGCCACACACAACCCCATTTGTCTGTGGTACTTAATTTTATTGGTATAAAAGCCCACTGTGGATAAAACTGCCTTTTCAGCCCGATGGCAGTTTCTCCCTCCCAGCCCTGTGGCACAGAACCAGGGCTGGTACCCGCCTGAAAATCCCCAAGAACAGGAGAGGGCAATGATCCATTGGAATGGTCCCTTGAACCCCCTCCCAAATCTGTGCCGGCAACAGCTGTGGCATTGCATCTCCTCCCAAGCCTTCCACCACCCTTCATGCCCACTGGGTCCTCTGGATACTATCTTTTTCCCTCCTCCTCCCGTCCTGAATGCTGTCAGTACCTGTGGGTCCCCCAGCACCATCCTGCTGCACCAGGATGCCAGCTCAGCCCTGCCAGGGCTGTGGCTCCTGGGGCAGCAGGACTGGGCAGAGAGGTGGAGAAAGGAGCACTACAGCAGTCAGCCACAACCCAGGGTGCGGCAGCACTTTGCAAAGCCCCTTCCTCCACCCTGCAGCGAGGAGGCAACGCGGGCCCCCTGCCCTGGCAAGGGGGGCAGCACATCTGTGGCAGCGGGGGGAGAAGCGATGGGTTTCTTTGGGCTCAAGCCTCCGGCAGTCACAGGCAGGCTAACTGGGGCTGAGCTCACAGCAGGGCCAGCAAAGTAGGGTCCCCCAAAACTGAGGTGTTTCATAGGGACACCCAAAGGGGCATTGGAGTGAGCCAGTCTCAGCCACACCGGTCGGCTGACTGCCACAGCTGGACCCCAGTGCCTGCCTCACCAGGGTCCCCCAGTCCAGGAGAAAAGATATTGCAAAGAAGGTGACGGCCGATCCTGCTGCCAGGATAGGAGGGGAGGGGAGGGGTGGCTGGGGACCGGAACATCCTGCAGGGCCTCAGGATCCTGGTTGGGGGCTGGCTCCGCTCCGTAAACCTGGAGGAACCAAGAAGAGTAACAGTGAGTTTTCACCAAACTCTACCCCACTTCTCCCAGGAGAGGCAACAACCTGACCATGGCCTAAAAAACCACCTGCTTCTCTGGTCTGGGAGACAACGGGATGATGCCTTTTTCTGAGCCATTGGGAGTCCAATGGTACCAATCCTGGCACCCCATGAGACCCAAAGTGTCCCCCCCACCCCTTCTGGAGCAGCACTTACAGAGCAGGAAGCGCCGCAGGTTCTGCGCAGATCCCCCCGAGAGCAGGTAAGCCCAGGCAGCGGCACCAACCATCAGCAGGTAGGAGGGCACCAGGCTGCCCACGTACAAGGGGTTGCAAAATGACTGCAGAGAGAGGCAGGAGAGGATAAGGGAGAGCAGGCAGGAGAGGACAGGGATAGGATGCATGACAGTGTCATCACCTCAGTGAATGGAGCGGGACAGCTGGCACCAACCCCAGGATTTGATTTGTGAAGGGCCAGCTCCTTTGCTAGTACCAAAGGCTATTTCCTCCTAGCACAGGGACCAGTACTCTGAGAATAGGTCCCAGCACAGAGCCCTGCTCCCGGTTACTCACCAACCCCGAAACAGTGAGATGCATGATAACGACTGCTGCGATCTCCCACCAGCGCCGGTGCTCGCAGCCATGAAAGAAGAGGATCCCCCAGAAGGTGTGAAGGAAAATCAGCACCATGGTCATAAAAGCTGCAGGGAGAAGCAGAGGTATCACCAGAGAATCACCCACCTGACCTGGCCTGCAGGCTAAGGGAAGGGATGGAGATTAGTCAGTAAAGGGGGGTAGAGAAACAGCTTGGCTGGGAGGTGCTGGGTCAGACTAGGAGTGTGGGAGACATGGAAAGAAGAGCAGGGAGGGTCAGAGGTAACAGCAAGAAGGTTTTGTGTCAGAGGTATGTGACAGGGCTCTGGTGGGTGAGGGTGCAGCATGGACAAGAAAACAAGAGGGAAAACACCAGTGCCTCATCTGCTGCCTCTGTAGTGGGACAGAGATGTGAGTGAAGGGTGCTAGTTACTCACCTGAGGTCAGGAAATACAGCTGTGAATCCCCATGGATGCCCACAGTGCCAGGCCCTAATGAGTCTGCCAGGAGATTGATCATGGAGAAGGCGCCACTCATGAGACCAAAGCCCACGCCAGCCACTGCCAGGACAGGGACTCTGTTAACCTCTGAACCTCCCAAGGGTTACCCCATGCACCTCCAAGCAAGCTTTGGCATGAGGAATCTCCCTTTGCTCACAGCAGCTCAGCCCTGCCCAGCATCACCCCCTGCCCTGTGATCAGGGTGCTCCGCTGTGCACAGCACTCACCATACGCCATTTGCTGAATGGAAATGGGGGAGCAGCCGTCCTCACTGAGAGCCACCAGCCCCTCGATGGCCTTCCTGCGGGGTGAGAGCACACTGGAGCCCAGCACAGCCAAGCCACCTCTCGAGGCATGGTGCAGTATTCACTCTGCACCATGCCACCTTCCTGGCAACCTTCCTCTCCCCAGGCAACACCCACCACGGAGACTGCCCGTGTGACTGTACCACCAGACAAACCAAGCACGTGAAAATCACGTGAGGCCATATAGAAAGATTTTCCACAGAGGAATGTGGGTGCCAGCCAGTCTGGCAGAGCAGGGTTACACACGTTGGGTGTAAGTCAAGCAGCACCCCCACATGGAAAGCAGCCCCACTGCAGGCGTGGGAGGCTGTACCTGATTTCCGCACTTAAAGAAGATGTTGAATAACAATGAAGGAGGTGCAGGTAGAGCTGGAAGAGTTAGAAAAATTCTATGGGGTGAGAAACTGGGAGAGGAGAAGCTTCATAATTTGTGCTAACTAGAGGTGTAATAAGTGAGGAGGATGCAAGGCAGCTCCTCAGCCCGGGGAGGACAGCAGTGCTTAGGACCAGAGATCCGCAAGGCAAAGGAAACGCAGTGGTTTTGTCAGAGGCTGCTCTGTGGAGCTCTGCTACCCTCTGCCTGCCCACCTCCGGCAGTGCCCTGCCGCAGGGAGCAGCGTGAGCCTGCCAACACTGCTCCCCCCTAGCATTCTCACAGCTTCCATCCAGGAACACCAGGGAGTATGAAGGACACCTCCCTGTGCCTGCCTGCCCAGCCCCAGCAATGCCCATCCATCCACAGGACAGGGTGCAGCACGTGCTCCCCTGGCAGCAATGAACCCTGCACTCCAAGACAATGGTATCAGGAAGGCTGGGAGCTGCCCAGGCTGCTCTGAGACTGTGACTACAGCTGGTCATGGCACCAGATCCTCCAGACCTTAGGGTTGCTTTGCCCCACCACCTGAGACCCACAGGTCAACACACCGAAACAGGTGCCACCCATGTGCTCCTGTAAGCACTGAGGCAGCTTCCTACCACACTTGACACTCCCCCAGTCCAGCAGCTCACAGGCAAAATCTGGCTCCACCACAGCCGGGAAGACTGTCCAGCAGTGCTGGCACAGTGGGGGAGATGCTGTTACCTGAGGAGCTTGTAGTAAAGGAAGCGGAAAGCCTCCTGCAGCAGCACAGAGAACATCACCCCAAAAATCAGGAGACCCTTCTGCAGCTGCTCATCCTGGGGGTTGCTGGCTTTCACTGCGATAAACCAGATGAGGGACGAAAGCAGCAGTGACACCAGCCAGAAGAAAGCCCTGTAAGAGACAGAGCTTGTTGGCACTGGTGCTGTGCCAGAGCCCCTGCCATGCTGGGACTGGCACAGGCGCTGGCAGCTGTGCCCCAGCCTTGCCCACTCTCCAACCAGACCCAGTGCCATTCTGATACCAGTGCTGGGCATGTGGTGCCTGTGTGGGTCTCACTGCTGTGCTGTGCCTGCACTCCTGCCCCACCGGTCACCAGAACTGGCACCAGTGCCCCTGCTGTGCCCACAGCAGTACCAGCACCTGTGCCGGGCTCATATCCATGCTAGTACCAGTTCCAGTACCACACCCTTCTGGTCCCACACCAGAAGTATCTAGTACCAGTTTCCCAGCTGCACATATGCATCAGTACCATTACCAACCCTCCACTGGTACTGTATGAGTTCTTGTGCCTACGATGTGCTGTGACAGTAAGAGAAACAATATTGGTGCTCCTGTCATGCAAGCAGTAACACCAGTATGAGCACAGGTGACCCCAGAGAGCCCACAACAGCAGCAGCATGAGCACAGGTGACCCCAGAGAGCCCACAACAGCAGCAGCATGAGCACTGGTGACCCCAGAGAGCCCACAACAGCAGCAGCATGAGCACTGGTGACCCCAGAGAGCCCACAACAGCAGCAGCATGAGCACTGGTGACCCCAGAGAGCCCACAACAGCAGCAGCATGAGCACTGGTGTGCCTGCAGTAGCCACGGTGGTGCCTCAGCCGGTACCAGTCACATGCCTATCACACCCCGATGCCACCACCACCCTGTCACACCCATACTGGTACCAGCACTCCAGTCACGCCCATACTGCACCAGCACCGTCATCGGTACCAGCACCCGTGTCCCGACTACAGTGATCGTGTTGAGACTCTGGGACCAGCACCACATCACATCCGAACCGGTACCAGCACCAGCGCCAGCAGAATCAGTGCCCCCACCACGATGGTTCTGGTAGCAGCACCGGCGCTGGTCCCAGCGCCCCGCCACGCCCACACCGCTCCCGGAGCCGATCCTGGTCCCACACCACGGCAGCACCAGAGCCCCCGGCGCTGACTGACCCGGCGATGAGGATGATGATGCGGAGCGGGTCGCGGGCGATGGTGAAGATGAAGAGGCTGAAGGCGGGCCCGAAGGCGATGAAGGTGCACCCAAAGAAGACGGCGAGCGTCATTTCGGCGGGAGCGGGGACACGGGACCGGGGTCGGACCCGGAGCTCGGACCGGACGGGCCCCGCGGCCCCTTCCCCCTCCGCCGCCCTTCCGGGGCCGATGACGTCACACGTGCGCGCGCCGCCGCCGCCGGAAGCAGCGTCCCGGGGCGGGCCCGCGGGGCGGGACCAGGCCCGTCAGTCACGGGAGCTGTGGGATATCGGGAAGGGCACAGGCGGAGCGGGGCGGGCTCCACAGAGAAGAGGTCGCAGCGTCAGCCTGGCAGAGCTCCGGAAGCGTTTGGTGAAGGCTCTCAGGCACACGATGTGACCCTTGGGGGTCCTGTGCAGGAGCTGGACTCGATGATCCCTGTGGGTCTCTTCAGCTTGGCATGTCCCGTGGTCCTGTGGGGACGCAGCTTGGCCTCTTCCCCTCGGCCACCCCGTGAGTGGGGCCTTGCGCGGCCTTCCAGGAGCAGGGGCTGGGTGAAGTATGCAGGCTGTCCCGCCCTCAGTGGTTCTGTGTTCGCTCCACTTGGCACCTCCAGTCCAATGCCCTTTCAACGAGATTGACACAGAAAGGCACTTCAGGGCGCTTCCCACTTAGAGACACCCACACTCCGACACACGCCCTTTCCACCTCCAGAAGACTCTGGACAGGAGCGCTGGATGTGGAGTTCAGCACCTGATGAACTGGCAGAAGCACCGTGCCCATGCCAGTCTTGGCACGTGCAGCAAGGTCAGAGAAGGCTTTTGAGGGGTCTGGGTTTTGTTAAGTCTTGGAAAACAGGCCCTGTTTCTGAGAGGCACAATTCACAGCAGAGCACTCTAGTATGGACTACAAAGGGCTCCTGAACCAGGGAAATCCCAGGGGAGCAGTAAGATGTGGGTTCTGGTATTTCCCCACCAGCTCATGGGTTTGCCCTCGCAGCCAGCAAGTTGGTAGCTGGAAGAGGGAATCACAGGATCTTTTCCACTTGTTCCAGGGACATGACTGACATTTGGCTTGATCACCAGGGTTTACAAGGCCAAGTTGTGCCTCAGCACAAAGGATCCCAGAGGGGAGAGGGAAATTTTGTCCCTGCCTAAGATTTCCTAACTTCTTTGCAAAACAGGTCAGAGTCAGCCCACCTGGACCAGAGAAAGTCACATCTCACTCTGTAAGCCAGGGACATCCACTTACAATCCCTGCGTTACTTTCAGGTACAGCTCCAGAGGTTCTGCCCACTTGGCCAAGAGAGCCTCTGGGAGCTTTCTCCTGGGTCAGGACAGCCAGGACCCACTGAGGGGTGGAGATGAAGGCTGGGGCTTAGCAGCTGGGAGATGTGGCTCTGGTGTCTGGGACACTGGGGAGGAGAGGGTCACAGCAGGAGGTATCACCAGGAACATCACCAGGCAGCTCCAACCCCACCACACCTGGATTCTGGTGATCAGTGAGTATGCATGCAAAGGAATGCTGGGCTGGATAGGGATGGGGGCAATGTCCAGGGCGTTTCTAACAAGAAGAAAAGTGAGCGCCTCAGGGTGGGACAGGGCACAGAGCCATGCTTGGGTCTGAAGGAAGAGGAGCTCGGGGCTCTCAGTGGTGGCAGGTGCCCAGAGAGGCTTTAAGGACATCCTGGGTGTCCCCAGCCCCCTGTTCCCTGCCACACAGATTCACCTTTCCACCCACCAGGCCTTGGCTTCAAGACTTGTGTTCTTCCTGGCTCTGCTGACCATCTAGCCCAGACTGCCTCACAATGACCAGGACAACATGGACACAGCCAAACAGATAGAAGAGTGTGAAGAATATCTGCATCATGATACCATCGTCATCACTTGGCTGCTGCAGGTGATAGAGGGGAAGAAGGGCACCATGGAAGCCCCACTGCTTTCTGCAGTGCCATAGCAGCCCGGGTCCTGGTCACTGTGGGCTGCTGGCTGGACAGGCAAAGGAAGCATGCCTCTGCCAGCTGCAGGGAGCAGGAGAGCTCCCGCAGCAAGGAGGACAATGGCCAGAAGAAATTCAAAGGTGATCTCAGATCTCAAATGATCTCAGAACTTTGTGATAAACCCATCACCAATGGAAACATTCAAGCTAAGGCTGGATGGGGCTGTGAGTAACATGATGTAATTGAGCACCCCTCCTCATTGTGGCAATGATCTTTAGAGATCCCTTCTGACTCTGGCTATTCTGTGATTCTAAAGCAGGAGCTGCCTAGCACCTGAAGCATGGACCAGCGTGATAGAATCAAGACCAGTGATTTTATCATCTCCTAAGGCAATACCATGAAGTTCACCAAAATGATGATCCTAGCCCAATCCCCAGAGACAATAAACATCAACATAGGGAAGATATCCTGGCGAGAAAGACATCACATAACAGAACCCTGATAACAAGTACTTTGTATTTCCTTTGGCTCTGTAAGGCAATAAATCAACCTTGTGACCAGCAGCTGCTAAACCAATGCAATGAATTGTCCGCAAGACTCCCTTTCTGCCTATCACCCTGTTGTAGGCCTGCCTCGCAGTAGAGATGCTCCAGTGCTGGTCCCAGATCCCCTGAGAAAGTGGAGCAGGGGCCACATGTCCTCCTGTACTGTAGACTCCACTCTCACAGGCAGTACAGCCCCAAGCACTGCATATGGGGCATGCTTATACAAAATTGAGGTGACACCTCGTGTTCATGGCTATCCATGCTTCCCTCCAGCTGTCTTGTCCTCTGCTGGCATTGACAAGTCAGTAATATCGATTTGGGGGCTGGGAGATTTGTGTGGCACTTGGCTTTAGGGGGCCTGACCTGTTTTGAAATCCCCCAGAGTCTTGCAAAACCCCCCCAACTTGGCAATACAGTTTTTCTGGCCCTCACGCCAGTGCCTCAAGCTGTAGATGCAGGGAGAGGCTGAGGGGTGGCAGTAGTCTGTGCCTGGCTCTGCACAGCTTGACATGTCTCATCAAAAATATCTCAGATGCTCTTTGTGTGGTCCTCCCACTCCAGCATGTAATTCAAGGGCATTGAACAGGAAGGATTCAGAGATGAAATGAGGCACAGGAGAGATGAGAAAACTGGAGTAGAGAGCAGAGGTGAGAGGTTGCTGGAAGTTAATGTGCTGATACATCAATGGGGTGGCAACCAACAGCAGGGCTGAAAGCTCTCTGGGGAGATCTTCAGTCTGCCAGGCCAAAATAAATAAATCCAAAGGTTGAAATTCCATGTGAGAGGTGGAGAGAGAGGAAGGGAGGAGGGCACAGGCACTTCAGTCCCCAGCGTAGGTCTGTGACACCTGTGGGGAAACACGCACCCATGCTAGCAGTTCCACCATGCTCCCAGAGCTTTCCCTGGCCTACCTATTTCTCTGTGGGGGATCAGGGGAAAGGAGATGGGTAGAAGAATGGAGGAAATGCAAAGCTTTGCTGAACCATGACATAGCTCATGTCTTTCTCAGGCTGAGCATCACCTGGGAACAGCAGTCAGGATCTCACTGCCAAGTCACAGGCAGTTCAAAGGAATATAAAGTCCCTTGCAGTGAGGTGTAAACAGTTAAGTCAATTGGACTGGTCCAAACCAGGAGGCAGCAGCAGCTAATGGGGAAAAAACAGTGGGTGTGAAAGGGCTCTTTGTCCCTGCAGGAAGGCGAAGGACGCCCAGAGGCTGGGCACTGGGACGCACCCTGACCGGGGCACAGGGCAGGCTTGTTTGCAGTGCAGGCTGCAGGCTTCAGAGAAGAGGTGCTTATACACGCTGGTTCCTTTCGCAGGCAGACAACCCCCTGCCTGGAAGGTGCTTTGATTAAACAACAGAACGGCTCAGCTGATGCACTGCAGAAGAGGAAGGCGGGCCCAAGGAGAAGCTCCAGCCCTTGCACAGGGACAGCTCAGCAGCCCAAGACACCATGTACTATCCTCCTATCCAGCTCCTCCAGGCCCAGGGTGGGAGGCTGCAGCTCACAGCAGACTTTGCAACTTCGGGAGGATGAACTGAAGATGAGCACCGCATGCACGGGGAGCATTTTTTCCCTGCTGTAGAAGGTCTTAGAACCACAAAACAGAATTGCTGGGCCACAGAGGGGGAGGGAGGCCAGCAGCACCTGGGCAGGAAAGAGATGCAATCTCAACACCCTCCTTTTCCTGACCCGAGAGGCACAGCAAATAAAGGAAAGCAGATAACAAAAGCTATCCCTGTCGGTCTCTTGCTGGGTCTGGCTCGACAAGGGGTCAGCATGAATTGTGTTTCCTGGCAGTATGTGGATATGCTTTTAGAGGGATATCCGCTGGGTAGCGTGGGACAACAGGGCTTGGTCCACATCATGGAGGGCCCCGAAGTGGAGGGCAGGACTAGATAATGGCTTTGGGCATCCCCAGGAAATCCAGCCCATTTTGGTAACAGCAATGAGACACATCCGGCTGCTCTTCAGTTTGCGTTGGAGAAAATACAGCAAGCCAGGAAGAAACTTCCTGAGCACTTTGTCAGCTGCATTAATATTTGCTAGCTTTTACAGCAGGCATTCAGTCACTGGCAATAGAAATTGCACCTAGTACAAAGGATGAGCAGCTAATCCCATATCTGGAGAAGACCCTGACAACTAATAACATGTGCATGCATGATCATGTGCTTCTGTGTTTCCTCATTGTCATAAACATGAACCTTCCATGGAAACATCAAGGACTTTTTGGCTTCCCTAGCTGCCAAGCCAGTAGCACGCAGACTGTGGAAGGGGACACACCAGTGACATGTTTTATCACTGTGTACTTGAAGAGGATGATGAGTTTGGATTAAGCTTGAGACCTGGAGGTTTCCTTTACATTCCAAGGACATGATGGAGATGAGAGGACACAGTCCAAACCATGTGGTTATCATTCCAAGCCCACCACAGCCTCAGAGGTCCTGCAGACCCTCCATGCATGAACTGAGGAGGGAGACACACACACCCTCTCCCAGTATCCGCCCAAAGGACCAAACACAGACATCCATCTTCTCAAACTGCTTTAATATTTGGACATAAAGACAGGACAGAGCCGGTTAGGCTGTGCACAAACAAGATCCCCTTGAGCAACAGTGCAAGGCTGCTGAGCTTCCCTTCTCAATGGAGGTGTGGGTTTGGCCAAGATGCAGTTCAGCTGAGGATGACATCTTGAGCATGCCAGTGGGGTGCATGTGTAAGGTAGGGAAAAGGGATAGGGGCTTGCGAGGGCAGCTCAGAGGTTGTTCAGCTCCAGTAAGGTCTGGTCCAGGACCTGGTGTATCCCCACGTTCTCCTCTTTGGCACTGGCCAGGCTCTCTGTGAACACAAGGGACACCCAGCCACACACACAGACACAACCCAAATGTACCCAGGTGCAGCAGGACCCACACACACCACACCAAGCACAGACACACACACACAGATGGACATTTCAGTACAGCAATGGCCTCCAGTCAAACGGGGCGTCCCCTGTGGAGTGTAGTCCCCACAAGTAGCCCCACTTCTGGCAGGGATGAGTCCAGCCACCCTGGGACCTGCCAGGGAAGCCAGGCCAGTCAGACTGGTCACTGGCACAGGCAGTTACCACTCTTCAGCATTTCCATCTTCCCAGGATACCCCACTGCCCATGGCTGAGCACTCTGCAGCTTAGGTGCCGCTGGTGAGTACCATTATTTGGCCAGGCACTGGGGCATCACCACTGGCCAGCTGCGGGCACGTGCACAAAACCTTGGCCAGCAGAAGCGGAGAACCAGTGCCTGCTGCATGACCCAGCAGTGCTCCATGAAGAAAAGGAGTGAGAAAACAGCCCATTAACAGCCCAGGAGAGTGGGCAGAGGACAACAGAGAGATAAGGAGCAGAGCTAACAAGGCTACAAGGATAAGCTCTGCCAGGCAGCCTGCTGCCAAGGCAGCCTCCCTCTGGTGTGCACTTCAAAATGGCATCCTACTTCCCCCAGAGATGGGGATGGAACAAGACTGCTGTCCACCCAGCCCCATCTTGCAGTGTGCCCTGCTAGCCTCTTCCCTGTCCCAAGTTCGGGGCAGCAGGTGCTGCTGGATCCCCAGCTTCTTCCTCAGCCTTCCCAACACCCTCCAAGGACCTCTTTCTAAGGGGATCCTCCCTGCACAGTTTGGAGTGACCAGAGTGAGGAAGAAGAGGCTGCCCAGTGACTCCTGGGACAAGGGGAGAAAGGCAGCAATACAAACCTCTGCATCCCTCCCCAGCAGAGCCAGGATGATGCCAGAGGACAGCCATCACTATGTGGGAATCCCAGGACATCAAAAAACCCTTCATATTTCTCTCACAAGACTGATCAACTCCAGAGGGGCTCCCTGTCCTGCCCAAGCAGGGTAGTTATCCCTATGAGGATAAGGCAAGGCTTCACACCCTGCCTCACCCTAGGTAGGGAGGGGCTCCCAGCCCAGAGCCAGCCTGGCCAAAATGGGGCAGGGAGGCTGGGCCGGGGCCAGGAGCTCTGGGCAGCTCAGTTGTTAAGTTCAGTAAGGATGACCCGCAGCTCGTTAGTGAGAACACGGTTTTTCTCGGCCTCCCGCTGAGAGCGCTCTAGAGAAAATGGAGACATCAACGCAGCACAGGAAAGAGAGAGAAAAAAGTGAGTTAGTGAAAAGAGACAGCATTTCTGAAAGCCTTCTCTGGAAAGACCAAAAGCCACCCAGCCAGTGGTGGGATACAGCTGCACTGGCAGGAGACAGCCAGTCTTGGTGCAGGGACAAGGCTGTAGGTCCATCAGTTTGAAAACTGGGTTCTGAGACATGGTAGGGTGGTGAGGAAGGAGGAGGTGGATAAGGACCAATTTAGGGATCACAAGAGATCACTGCTGAAGGGTAGTACCAGCCTCTTCACCAAGGTAAGGTGATGCAGGAGCTATGACAGGGCTGAGATTGCTGCATGTAGGCAATATCTGGGAGTGGAGACAAGGAATGGACAGGACCAGGTCTAACCCTGACATTTCATGCCAAAAGACTCATGGAGAAGATGGCATGAGATGAGGAAAGCTGTGTACAAGAATCAGAGGGTGGCTGTGGTCAGCACAATGACCCAGTCCCACTCAGCCTGGCAGCGTGGGAGCCTCTTGGGTCTCAGCCATGGTCAGCCCAGAGGCCCATGGCTGTGAGCTGCCTGCAACCACCTCCTACCACACCGCTGACAGTACCCACATGAGACAGGCAGGAGATGAGGGACAGAGTGACATGAAGAAAACAAAGGAGAAACCAATGTTAAAATTTTATTGATATCAACTCATTAACCCAGAGGGACAGAACACAAAAGAAAAGTCATGAGATGCAAACTGAAGAGCAATGTGCAAAGGACAGAAGGGTGAGGGAGGAGTGGGGGTTGCCTGCCTGCCGGGGAACAAGGTGTCTGCACAGCTGGATCCAACCCTCTATCCCCCAGGCCTGAGCTTTGGCAGTGGAGGTGCCGCTTCCCCAGTGCAGGTCATCCCCATGCTGGGGCCAGCGAGCAGCACCGGGGGACTTTGCTCGAAGTATATGTGGGGGGAAATGGCCCCCCAGCCCCGGAGCTGCAGGGTCCCCAGTGCTTCTGCGGCTGGGGAGCCAAGGAGGGAGCTGCTGGAACAAAGGGCTTCTGGGCACAGTCCTGATCCCCAGGGCAATGCTGTGGCATGGGCCTACAACTACACTGTCCAGTCAGTATGTGGGGCTGCTCTCCTGCCCTGAACAAACAGCTCTAAGCACCTACATCTTGTCTCCCCAAAGAGGGGTACAGCGGGAACACCCCGGGTCAGCTCCTGTCCCAAAGGAACTGATGGACAGGCACAGGCTAGGTAGGACAGAGGAGGACAGAGAGGGTAGGGAGAGAAGTGGGACGGCCAGGCAGGCAAACAGCTGAGCTGGGGAGAAGACAGGCAGGGAGCGGGTGCAGTGCTGGTGCCCAGTGTGGGGCTCAGAGGGAGGTGATGTCATTAAGTGCATTGTCCAGCTCCTCGCTGATGGCTTTGTACTTCATCTTCTGCGCATACACTTCATCTGCAGGTGGGGGCAGGCAGGGAGCAGATGGTGAAATAGAGTGGAGGACACAAAGTGGAGAGAAAGAGTGGCTGTGAGCAGCGGGCTGAGGGCAGCAGGGGTGTGTGGGCACAGGCAGCACAGATGTGACCCTATTCCCCACCCGATGGCAGGGTCCAGACCCCAGGAGCTCTGTGCTCCTGTGCAGCATTTAGCCTTTCCACTCCCAGAACTCCAGCCCATCCCCTCCCTTGTGCCAAGAACTGTCCAGCCCCACCAGGGGCATGGTGTGTCCAGTGCTGCCCCAGGAAAGAGGGACACGGGGCTGGTGGAGACACTTTACCTTCTAGGTCATCAATGGTTTTCTCCAGCTTCGCCACAGACCTCTCTGCAAACTCCGCTCGGGTCTCAGCCTGTGGGAAGCACAGTGGGGAAAGGGTGAGCTGCAGGACACAACGGGAGGTGCAGGCTGGACTGCACTCCAAATCTACCCCATCTCTGGTACCCTTCTCCAGAAGCCCTCTCATGGGAAAGGCAAGGGACAAGAAGTGACTAGGGCTCCATGGAGCCTCACACCCTAAATCAGAACAGACTAATTAAGGTAATCCCAAACCCAGATACCTGCTATGATGCAGGGCTGCAATTTAGGGAACTGTGAGAGGACAAAGGCATAATGGGGTCAGAACCCACTCAGGATGGTAAGCTCATGCCTTCACTGATTCAGTGGCAGCTCTACACCCCTTACCTCCTTCAGCTTTTCCCCTAGAAGCTTGATTTCCTCCTCATACTTATCCTCCTTGGTGGAATACTGTAGAGACAGAGACAAGCATCTGTGAGTCCCAAGGCATGCCTCCAGCTGTCCTTCACCCCAGCAGGAGATCTCAACATTCCCAGACCCCATGCCCTCTTCCCAACCCCAGCAGCCTCACTGGGTCCTACCTTGTCAGCCTGGGCCTCCAGGGACTTCAAGTTGTTGGTGACAATTTTCAGCTCCTCCTCTAGGTCACCACATTTACTACATCCCAAGCAAGGCCGGCAGGAGTGGGGGAGTGGGGCCAGAGGGCAGGAGAGAGGCAGGAGCAGAAAGAACAGGCACGGGGAAGCAGGAAAGAAAGAGAGAAAACAAGTTGAGAGAGGAGAAAACTCAGTGCAGGTGGACCAGGAGCAGAGCCACTGCGAACAGGAGCTGCTGGGACGCATCTGTTCATCCGTTCCTTGTGCTTGCTTGCACGGATATCTCGTGCATCACTAACAGCCAAGCTCTCGCTGGCCCCGCCAAGGGAAGCAGGGATGGAGGGATGGAGGAGCGTGCCCAGCCTGCACCTGCTGGAGAGGGAGGTGAGGAGAGGCCGGTGGTGGAGGCAGTGGTGCAGAAAGGAGAAAGGTGGCTTGCATGGTTGGAGAGACAGCAACAGAGAGAGGGGGCTGCTGCAAATTGCCCCACGCCCCTGCCCCAGTACCTCTTCCTCTGAGGCAATGAGGGATTTGAGAGACTGGTCCATGGTCCGCAGCTCTTCTTCCAACTGTCTCACTCGGCTGGGGTGGAAGAGGGGCACCCCGGGAGGGGGACAGCAGAGAACAGGGTCAAGGATGTGATGCCGGTGGGTTGGCACACCCCTACCCCCAGCCTGAAACCCCAAAGACCACCCCAGTGACAGTCCCTGCTGCTTCCAGGGACGGACATCCCCATCCCCAGGTCTGTCAGGGATTTGGGGCAAGGGCTGTGTGGGACCCTTGCACGCTACCCACCAGAAGCCCTGCTCACCTCTCTGCCACCTCTGCCCTCTCCTCTGAGCGCTCCAGCTCTCCCTCAAGGACAACCAGCTTGCGGGCAACCTGTTGATGGCAGCAAGTGACCTATGTTAGCCCTTGTGCTTACCCAGCTTGGGGCACAGGGCTATGAGGAGATGGCTCTGGGTGCTGCCAGGGTGTCAGCACTGGGGAAGGGGGTACACACCTCCTCATATTTGCGGTCAGCCTCCTCTGCTATGTGCTTCGCCTCCTTCAGCTGCATTTCCTGGAGTTCCATCTTCTCTTCATCTTTCATGGCCCTGTTTTCAATGACCTTCATGCCTCTGAGGAAAGACCATGCCAGGAGATGTTATTGCTATGGGTCAAGGATCTGCACATCCTGTACCCTAACCACACCACCCTCTAGCTTCAGAGACACAGGACATTGCTTGGGGAGGAGGGCACACAGTAAGATCACACCACCAGTACCCCAAAAATGCAAAGTGGAGCTGGCCGCAGGGCTGTGTTCCAGTGTGATGTATGTCTGTGGTGAACCTCAAGGAGACAGGGGCTGAACCTGTATTTGGGGGGTGAAAAGGTGTGCAGCCCAGGATGAGGCTGCCACAACCTCCACAAAAACAGCCTGACAGGCACCAGCCCTTAGGAAATACTGGAAAACATCCTGTGGCAAAGCCTTTCTCAGTTGGGGTGATGCTCACAAATGGGATTACCAAACCCCCACAGAAGGGACTCCTGCAGACTCTTCTCCTCTCACTCAGATGCTGTTGCTCAAACTGATCTTTGCCAATGGAGGGAAGAGCTCATGCAACTGTCAAGAACACTGTGACACTGGGCACTCCCATACAGCCTGAGTGCCCTTGCATGCACAGCTCCAGTCTTGGAAACCTGTTTGCCATGAGGATAGGGAAACATACACTTTGTAGAACTTTTTTTGAATGAGGCTGTCTTGTCCTCAAATCTGACCTCAGTTACTAGTACAGAGGTTCCCTCTTGGGCTGTTATTGTGTCTTTGAGCATAGAAAGCTGCTCTGGGGCATAAAACATACTCATATCTTTCTCTGTCTCTGGTTACAGTCTGGTGCTTTTATAAATACCAGATAAAAATTTTCAGGATTTTATGTGCGCTCTGGATAACAGTGTCTGTATCTGGGGGACTTCTTTGCATTGTGGCTTTGCTCTCTCCCTTTGAAGTCTGCAAGAAAGCCAACAGAAACCACAATAAGGGACTCCACTGCAAAACTAAGGGGACTGTCTGCAACCAATGGTGACCTGATACCATTCCCACTGTCCCTTTCCATCCCACCTCTCGCTCTCATCAGCCGCCTTCTCAGCTTCCTCCAGCTTCTGCAGGGCAGTGGCCAGACGCTCCTGGGCACGGTCCAGCTCCTCCTCTACCAGCTGGATACGGCGGTTGAGGGAAGCCACTTCAGCCTCAGCCTGGGGGAACAGAAACCACTCAGTCATCCCACGTCAAATACATATATTGGAAAAAGCATTTTCAATGATTATTCCTGTTTACCATCCAGAACAGCCCTTGGCACTGAGCAACAAGCCCATGTTCACTGGAATGGCATGCCTGACCATGCATCCCCTCTCCTCTCTATAGGGTTAGCTCCATCCCCAGTGGCTGTTTGATGCTGGCTTCTCCCAACCTTGCAGTACCAGCTTGGCATATGCAACCCCACCATGTCTTCACACCTCCAGCTCCTGCCCTGGAAGGGGACAGGGCAGTTTGCTGGGGCAGGGTGGCCATAGCAGCCATGCCGTCACAGGGATGGTATTTGGGGTTTGCAGAGCAGTGAGTAAAGGGGGAGGAATGCCCTGTGCAGCTTCACTCCCGAAAAGGAGATCGGAGCTGCTTGTGGATTTCCTGTTTACAGAGGCGGTGGAGTGAGCCGGGAGCTTCTCCTGCAGGAACCCCCAGGACCCTGTGCAACAGGGCAGCCTGAAGCCAAGCACGGAGCCCCCTCAGCTGATGTACAGCGCATTGCTGGGGGCAGTGGAGCGAGTCGCCCTCGGCAGGCTGGCGCCTGGCCAAGAGGAGGCTGGCAGGACCAGAGCCCTCCCTTTCCCAGGCTCCCCACGCACAGGGCTGGGAGCTGGGGCTGGCCAGGAGCAGTGGCCCTGGCCCTCCGCCAGTCTGTTGACGCCTGGCCTTGCACTCTTTCCATTTGGTAAAGACCTCCTGCTCCATCGCCAGAGTCAGGAAATGCTGCCTCAGCAGCTCTCAGCCCTGCTTCACACTAGGGGGGTGCGAGGAAGACAAACCCCCGAATATCAAGGGATCGGTGGCAGTAAGACCTCACCACGGGGAGCAGCTCCACACACCAACCCAGGAGATAGTGGCTCCTGCTTATTCACAGGCTGCAGCAGGACTGGCTGGCTGCCGTGCCTGGGCACATCCAGCCTCATGCTCCAGTACTGGGAATGCCCCAGGGAATACTAGCCAAGCACGGGGCCTATGGGAGCAGCAAGGGGCTGTCACCCTGCATGGCCCCACTGAAGTACCCGCAATCCCCTGTAGGGACAGGCGCAGCCAGCACCTCTTTGAGATGTCTGCCAGCCCCACAGCTGCCTCCGCCCCATGATCACCCTTTTTACAGACACTCCGAAACTTTGTCCCTTGCCAGACCGTCCAATGGGGATCTGGCGCTGGCGCCCACAGGGCAATGCTCTGCCTGCAGCATCAGCCTCACTGCGTCGGTAGATTTTTTTCCCAGGGAATCACCCCCGAAGTGGGTCAGAGCTGCCTGGATGGACACTTAGGAACATGAGCTCTCCCGGCAGCTCCCAGTGACCGGGGAACCCGATCTGAGGCTGCAGGAAGGGGCCATTTCCTCCGCACACAGCCCGAGTGACAACAACCCGGGTACCGCACCCAGCTCTGCCGCTCCTGATATGGTGAGAATGTTGAATGAGTGGGCATAGGAAACAGAAAGAAAGGAAGAAAACACAAAGCTCCAACAACGACAAAGACAAACCAGGAAAAAGCTGCAGTTTGATCATGGCATTCCGCTACCAAAATGGAAATTTTGGCCTGAGGCAGTGTGAAGGGGTGGCTTGTCCCCACGAAGGGACAGGCTGGAGCTAAAGCTGTGCGGCCCGAACGGCAGAGTCCGCTGGAAGCCAGACAAGAGTCTGGGCGTGGGATTCTGAGCTGTGCACGCCGGCGTCCGAGGGAAGAGATCCTTTCCCAGGAGGCACCCGATCCCAAGGCAAGGCTGGCCGCTGGCCGCTCCCAGCCAGCCGGAAAGCCCTGGGGAGCCCCGCTGCACGCAGCATCTTCTCTCGCCAGACCGACGGAGGAGGGAGGCGGCCGGCGGGGGCTGCCCGCAGGCAGGGGCTGCCCCGAGCTCCCTGCCCGGGGCTCTCGCCAGCTGGGTGGCAGCTCCCCGCGGCTCCCCGGGGACCTGCCGGCGCTCCTGCGCCCCCGGGGCAGCCAGCCCGGCTACCGGGGCTCAGGGGGGCCGGGCCGGGCCGCCGGAAGGGATGCCGGCAGCGCAGCCGGAGCCGGCGGGGCATGCCGAAGAGCTGCCCGGGTGCCCCCCGCCCTCCTCTTCCCACCCCAGCGGCCCTTACCCGCTCCCGGGCCTGCCGCTCGGCATCGGCCTCCCGCTGCAGGTGCTCGGCGCGCTCCTCCGCCTCGTCGGCCACCTGCTGCAGGCTCTGGATCTTCTTCTTGACGGCATCGATGGAGCTGGCGCTGGCCATGGCGGGGGCTGCCGGCGGGGAGGCCACACCGCCGAGCCCTTTGTGGGATCCTCCCGGCTCGGACAGGAAGCGCTCAGGCAGCGGCCGCTCCCGCCGCCCGCCCTGCCTCCATCCCTTCCTGCTCCTCCTCCTCCTCCTCCTCCTGCTGCTGCTGCTGCTGCTGCTGCTGCTCCTGCTCCTGCTCCTGCTGTCTCCGACCGACCTGCTCCGCCGCTCCCCCGGGCTAGGCGTGCGGTGCTCACCCACGGCAGGAGGGAGTTCTCACGCCGGGAGGGATGCACAGTGCCCCTCATCCCAAATAGGACAGAGGGTGCCCCCGGGCAAGGTGCATGGTCCTCCCCAGGCTTTGATCACTGTCTCTACATCCCCGCCAAGGCAAGATGCATGGTTGCTTCTGGGCAGGGCACACTCCCCCCACCCCGGGTCAACAGGCATGGTTCCAGGCAGATGCATGGTCGCCACTGAAAGGGTACGTGGTACCCCAGAGAGGCACACAGTGGCCCCAAGGCAGGGCACACGCTTCTCTCCGTGTCCAGGATGCATGCTGTCCCCCAGGCAGAGGTGCACAATCCCACTGAAATCCCCCAGAGCAATGGGGGGGACACCAGGGAAATCGACTCTTTTCCAGTAGTCCACCAAGTCTGTGAGTGCTGGAGCCTGTCCTGTGTAAGCCCCCATGTGTAGTCCCCAAGTGCTGCCCTTCCCAGCCATTGCTGCAGAGCTAAGGAGGGTGGGGGCTTTTTCCTTGTGGGAAGTCAGTAAGAGGCATGAGCAGAGCCTGCCCCTGGGCGTCCTCTGGGGGTAGCTGGGCTGCAGCCAGGTGCCCAGCATCCATCATGTTCAGTCCCTTGGTATCTGCTCCCCAATGTCCTGTAGCCCCACAGAGACTCATGGGACACACGGAGACCCTGGCACCTCCTGCTCTAGGGACTGTGCCCTATGGGGGAGGTCAAACCTCCAGCTCCTGCCTCTCCATCCTGGCTGCAGCACATGTGTTGATCCATCAGAAGCTGGAACTGCTGGCACTCAATCCTCCCTTAAGATGTACTGACAGCTCCCTGGCTGCGCTTCACACCTGCCTCCAGGAATGCCAGTTCCCAGGCTGACCTCAGCAGCTGCCATCAGCTCCAGGGCCAGGGAGGTCAAGAGTGGTGGTCCTGGGGGTGACTCAGCCATACTGCTATCTGCACACTGCAGATCCATGTCCCCTTGCCAAGAGGCAGCGGAAGAGGCGATGCTGTGGCTCCCCTGGGAGCACACAGCCTTGGGCTTGGCCTTGGGCCCAGCTGGTACTTCCCAGTCCGAAGTCTGGATGTCAGTAATGCACAAGTCAGGACATGGGGGCCCAAAACAGAAACGAGGGTTCCTGGCAGCAGCTGGGCAGGCATGAGCCAGGAGGAGGACAGACTGGGGGAGCAGCCACCCTGACCCCGCAGTAGCCAGGCTAAGTGCCTCCTGCTGTGGCCCCACCCCGAGATGCAGTCACTTCCCAGCAGAGTCCAGTTCCCTCCCACCAGCTCAGGGAATCGCCAAATAAGAGCAAAGTCTTGGCTGGGAAAAGCAGCTGGGGCGGGAACACGGGTGAAGCTTTTGGGATCATGGCCTGGGAACGACAGATTTTCCCTAAGGCTCCTTTGGGATGGCTGGGGACAGGCCAATGCTGGGGATGCGGGGCAATGGAGGGGGCTGTTCTGGCCTAAACCTGCTGTCCCAACTGCACCGTTTCCAGCAGCTCTTACCCATCCTGACCTAGGCACCATGGTCTGTCCCTCCTGAGGACAAGAGGTTCTAGGGCAGCAGTGGGCCCACAGAGCTTCTGGGAAGTTCTGTGGAGTTGCTGATCAAGAGTTAGGCATTCCCTGCTCTGTGTGCTGACACCTCTCCAAGTGCCTGGGGCAAAGTATTTGCACTCTTTAGTGCAGTCCCCGTGGCCTTTCTGCTCCACCACGCAGTGCCAGCAGCAGGGCAGGGCCATACTGAGGTGCATGTTTATTCTTTTAAGGCACTGACATTTTTGCCAAGGGCAGGAGGCTGCCTGGATCGCCGGTATGAGCCTGAGCTGTCTGAGGAATTGGGACACTCTGTGCTCACAGGCACCCACTGTCCTGGCAGCCGGGGAGGACATGGGGTGGGTGTGCTCTGGGGGGACACCCAACGCTTCCTCTGCTGGAAGCAGGAGCTGTGCTGCACCTTCCATCGGGAAGGAGGTGACACCAGCCCTGGCACTTAGAGCTGTCAGCACATTCAGGTCCCTGGCACGGAGGAGGGACTCCCAGGGCCCCAGACATGGTGCAGCCCATCCAGGCTTTGGCATGGACCTGGGAGGGCTGTGTTGGTGATGGAGCCCTAGCCCTGCTGCAGCCAGCCTCCAGCCTGACACAGTTCCTTCACCATGGCTCCTGCTCTGGCCCTTCCCTGGTGGTTCCCATCCACTGTGTCTTCTGATATGGGACTCTCCATAGTGAAGCCCACAGATTTGCCAAACTGCTGTGAACCAAGAGCAGGGAAACACCTCTAGCAATGCATCTGAACAACTTGGGCCAGAGCACCAGCCAAACTGTCTGTAGAGTTTCTTATCAGACCCTCTGGAATTTCTCAAGATTGCTGAGACATAAGCTGCTCTAAAAATAAGAAAGAAGAGGCTGAAAAGCAAGAAAACAGGAGTACAAGAGCCAGACAACAGAGGGCGGTTGAACACCTGGACTGTAACCAACCCTGTGCCCCGAGGGGTGCGTGCAGAGCGCGTGGACAGGACAGGGGCACCAATGAAAAGATGTTCGTGTGAGCAGTAGTTTTAGAATGTATAAATAAGTGCATAATGTAAACAATAAATTTTTGTGAAATCACATTGGTTCATTGGTCAGAGGTCCTGAACTCCTGCAAACACCATCCCTGCCCTGGATGGCATCGTACAGCCCACTGCCAGAAGGAAACACCACCCCATAGCTGACATCTGCCCAGTAACACTGTTTGCCCTTTCCTCTGAGCCCTGCACTGGGAACAGCACATCCACTCTCAACCACACTGAGTTTGCCCTGTCCCATACCAGCACAGAACCAACAGCAGCCACCTTGCCCAGCTTGACATGCCAGCCCCATCCCACGTTGAATGTGGATTCTCAATGTTTTAAAGGAGAGTCATCTGTAGGACCAGCAAAGAGGTCTGAGGAGACCCCTGGCTGCTGCCCAGGAGCTCTGGGCTGCCACAGGACTGGTGTTGCCATTGCTCGTCCTTGTCCGCTCGCCCCTGTCCTTGGCGGCAGCCTCAGAGATTTGACGCATCTCCCCCATTTAGCTCCACAAACCAGCTGGGATTGAATTTTTTGTTCTCAATCCTGAAAAGCCTGGCCATGCCCTGCTGGCTGTGCTCCAGACGGCTCTCCTTTAGCTTCTCCTCCAGTTTCCAGGGTTGGTTTTCATCAAAGAGGGGCTGGCTATCAAAAGGAGGATTTATTTATAGGGTGTCAAATACCCTGTGTGGCACCACAGGTCATTATACCCCATTCCCAAGCGGCCCCGTGGCCACACACAGCTGTTCCACCCTTCATCCTGGCCAGGCACAAGCCAATTTCAACACCTTCCTAACATCTCCTCAGAGGGATCTATTTCCCAGGAGAAACATCAGTCATGGCACTAAATAAAACTCTTCCTGGCCTTGTCCTTCTCAGGGTACGAAGTAGCACACTGGACCCCAAATCCCCCCATATCCCCTTCCATACACCCCAAGCATTCTTCCTTGCAGCCAGCACACAGCAGCTAACCACAGCAAGAGATTTTTCCGTTTCTCTGCTCTGCCACAGTTTAGCAAGAACCACAGTTTTTCCTATGAGCATTGAGGAGGTGCGTGCCTGGGGACTTTGACACAGCTTGGGACACTTGTCCCCGTTAGCTTTGGGGAGCCAGGCTGTAGGCTACCCACAAAGCTCAAGACAGGACCAGCAACCAACACTGCCCACTGCAGTTGGCCTGGCCCCCGCATCCCACACAGGACCCATCAGCCCAGTTCAGTGTCAACATCGAAGGAATGGGATCCTGACAGTCTTCCCCTCGGACGCTTTCCATATAAGGGCCCCCTCTTCCTTTAGCCCCCCCGAGGTCCAGAGCCTGTGCAGGGGAGGAGCTGCTGGAATGCCTACTTACATCTGTAGCTTTCTTCTCTGCCTGCTCCAGCTTCTCCTGGGCCTCCTTGACGGACTCGGAGTACTTCTCCACCTCATCCTCAGTGCCCTTCAGCTTCTTCTGCAGGCCCTGCTGTTCTTCCTCCAGCTGGGGAAAGGACAAAGGGTGAGGGTCAGGGGAGATGGTGGTGTCTGCAAGGCTGGAAGGGGATCTGTCCTCCCATTCTCCTCCTGGGGACACCCAGCCTGTGGGGGGCAGAGCAGGAAAACATGGACGTGTTCTCTGACAACTTTGGGTCTACAGGTCCTTGGGGGGCTCTTGGTGTAGAGCAGCCCCCAGAACCCCCATCATCCCTGAGCCTGGTGGAGGTAAGGGGGTGGTGATCTCCTTTCCCATATAGGGGACTAGAGAGCTCCTGACTTGGGGGTACAGCTTTGGGGGAAACCAGTCTGTGTTCCCATCTCTTTGTGCTCTGGTGGGAGTGAGCAGTCCCCAGGGTTCTCCCTGGCACAGGGACAGGGATTTGGGACTGGGGTGTCCCACTGAGATAAGACATGTTTGGGGGGACCAGCGCTGGGGGTCAAGGAAAAGAGACTGAAGTGTTGGTTCCTGGGGACATACCCACATGGGGCGATGTCCCTGGGGACGCAGTCCCAGAGATTTAAGGTCTCAAGGGCTGTCAATTCCTAGAGCTAGCATCCAGAAGCAGAACACCCGGTGGGGCAAGGTCCTTTGGCCAGGACATGCTTAGGACAGGGGGTTCCAGGCTGGATAACCAGTGGTATGGGGATTATGTGGTCCTAGAGAGTGCAGTGTACCCAGGCTGGACAATCAGTGGGATGGAAACCCAGTGTGAAAAACCTAGAGTTTCCAGGACCTGACAACCCTAAGGTGGAGGATCCCTAGGCTGGACTCCCAGCAGAGTCCTGGGGCTGGACACCCCTGGAGGGGAGGGTACCCAGGTAATGCTAGGGAAGCCCGTGGGACACCCACCTGCTTGCAGCGGTCCTCCGCCTGCTTCTTGTCAGCCTCCGCTTGCTCGGCACGGTCGATGGCATTCTCCTTGTCCAGTTTCAGCATCTGCATCTTCTTCTTGATGGCCTCCATGGTGGCGGGGTGTCGGCGGCGGGGCGCGGGGCGGCAGAGGAACGCGGAGCACCGGGAGCGGCGGGAGCACCGGGAGCGGAGGGAGCACCGGCACTGCGTTCCCCGCCCCGCCGAGCTGCCTAAAAGCTGGGGAGGGGCCGTGCCGGGCGGGGGCTGCCCCGGTACCTCCCCCGCCGCCCGCCAGCACCTTTTAGGGACTGGCTCGCCACCGGCCCTCGCACCGAGCGGGACGGGGGGGCGGCCCCCGCCGGGCATCGCCGCAGCCCTGGCGCCCGGCACCCATCGGGGCACAGGGCGAGGGACACCCCGGGTCACTGCGCTAGGGACAGTCCGGTGGTACTGGGCAACAGACGCCCCGGGATGCTGTACTGTGGGTACCCCGGTGGCACTGGGTGATGAACAGATGCCCCGGGATGCTGTACTGTGGGTACCCCGGTGGCACTGGGTGATGAACAGATGCCCCGGGATGCTGTACTGTGGGTACCCCGGTGGCACTGGGTGATGAACAATGTTCTGGTGGTACCCCTGTGACACTGGATGAGGGACGCTCTGTCGCACTGTGCTAGGGGTACCCTGGTGGCACAGGGCAAGGGACACCCTGGGACATGGAGTACGGGCACCCCAGTGGCACTGGCTCCAGTTAGAGCTGTCCTCATGCCAATGCCCTGTCACAGACCCCTGGGGCCTGAGGGACCCTGCTTGCTGGCACTGGCTTGGGGACACCTCAAGGGCTGGCATGGCCCTTGGGAACGCCAATGGGCTGGCACTGAAGTGTAGGGGACATTCAGGGGACCTCAGGCTGTGATAGCACTGAGGGACATGTTTGGCTGGCATTGCCTGCTTGGGGAAAATCCTCCAGGAGAGAAGTGAGCAGAGCCCCTGACTTTCCCATCCAGCTGCTGGTGGGGCAGGAGGGCCAGATCTCTGTGCTGACTTCTTGGCACCTACCTTCCTTCTGTCTTGCACCTTGGTGCCACTGTCCCTGGCACCCACAAGGACACCTGGCACATGCACTGCCCACGGAGTGGCGTTTTAGAGTGACACAGGGCATACAGGCAGCTCGCTACCCTTCTTCATCTTTCTGCTCTAAATAAACTGTATTCCACAGGCAAAAAAAATGCAAACCCTTCAAATCCCAGCTCCTCCAAAAATAACCTGTACTTTAATAACGGTCATAAATGCTTCTGGCACATTCCCAGCTGCAGGGTGGGCTGTGGGTCGGGGGGGCTGGAGGGAGCTGGTGGAGGGGCCATGGGAGCCGTGTGGCACGTGTGGAAGGCTGTGATGGGATGAGGACAGGAGGGGTGCACAGGCTCCCCCAGCCCATTGCTCCTGGGCTGCAGCCAGCCCTTGATCGACGCAACTTCTCGGCACCAGTGCCCCAAGAAGAGAGGAACAAAAAGTTTTTGACAGCTGGAGAAAGTGCCTTTTAGGAGCCCTCAGGCCCGGATGGTGGAGGGCATAGGAGGGGTGGGAGTAGTTAAGGACCAGCAGGCTGCTGGCTCCATGGGGAAAGCAGAAGAGCCACTGCTGGACTCTGGAGAGCAGCTATTAGTACTGATGAATTAGGCACATATTTGGACAAGGAGAGTCTCTAGCTGCCAGCGTATGGCTTCTGAGGGGAGGGGGAAGATTCATCTCCCGTCATTCCTGTAAGATAATAATTATTTTTCTGCAAGATGTTGCAGCCTGGAGCAACTTAATGGGTTTCAGCAACCTCATGTGCTCAGTGCATGGGGCAAAGATAATGATGGGCATGGTGCAAGCAGCAAGGAAATTGCCCTGCAGCCAGGCCAGCCCTCAGACATTCCCCCAAAGGATGATGTTCTCCCTCTCTGGTCCCTTTTCTTTGCTCCAGGCTTCATAGCCATGTCCATAGACACTGCTGGAATCACCCAGGAGCCGAGGTCCATGACTCTGCCCTTAAGCCCGTCCTCTGTGGTAACCTGTGGGACAAGGGGGTGCGGAGAGGTGTGGGTGCACATCCCTACCATTGCTGCCCCATGCCCAGGCATGTCCTAAGGAGGCCTAAGGTCCCCAAGGACGGCAATCCCCTCCATATTTCATGCTAGGGTCAGACCTTACTCCCAAGGAAAGGCTTGTCCTGACTAACAGGACCTTTCCAGGTGCAAGCTGTGCTGGAGTTTATCACTCCATCCCTGGGCTCCCCAAGAAGCTGGGACATGGTTTTCCCACTAACCTCCAACTTAGCTGAATTTGGATCCCTGCAGAGGCCTGGGACCTTATGACTGTGTCATTCCAGCTCCAAACCTCTGTATGTGCTTTCCTGAACCTGCCTGCCAAAATAACCCTTTGGTCAGTGTGTGAGATTGAGGGGTGATTGGTTAATCACACCCCCATGTGCCTCCCCTGGTGTTTATGCCACCACCTCTTGCTGTGCCCAAGCTGGGGGACAGAGTGGATATGCTAGCAGCCCTGTGCAGGGCCTGCTGGATCTCCCTTGCCCCCAGGAGGCCAGAGCTGCTGCCACGCTGTGCCCGCTCACTGTCCTTGCAGGACACTCCAAAGGGCCCCATGTCCAAGCCGGTACCTGGGTGAGCGCCTGGTGCCGGGTCAGGCCAGCGCAGATTGTCAGGGGACAGCTGGGAGGACTGGGATGCCTGTGAGAGCCACAAATCCACCCTGGAGCCTTGCCAGGGGTAAGTGTCTTAGGAGAAACAGCCCCTCCACACCCCCAGGGACATGACCACAAGGGGACAGGGGTTGCTGTCTGGGATACTGCAGGATGCTGCCCTTACCACTGGTGTTTGTAGCTCACTACCAGGAACAGCCCCAGAGGCAAAGGACACATGCCAACCTGCCCATACCCCTGTTGTACCCTGCAATGTCCCTGTTGCACCCCACATCACCCTGCCTGTCCTGCCACTGTTTAGGCCCCCCAAATCCCTGCTGAGTGACAGGGTGGGAACAGGTGGGGACACACTGGGGCAGCTGCTGCCCGCACAGGTTGGCTCTGGGGGGCTATTTTGGGGCGTGAGATCAATGCTGGCAGCCGGGAAGGCTCCGGCCACATTCCCAGACCCACACCACACCAGACTGTTGCTTCCCCACTCATGGGCCACCAGTGACTATGGGATGGGAGGTCCCCCACCTGCACCTCTACTGCACCCCACCCAGGAGTGTATCTGGCTGGTAGCAGGAATGGGGCCAGGAGCTGAGCTTCACACACAAATACCCCACCCCGCCTTCCCTGAAGCCCAAATCCCCCAGAAACAAAATCACCAAGATCCCCTCCTGCAGTGGTGGCCCCCCAGCAGCACCTGCGAGGCCAGCACATGGCTGGCAGCGGGGGTCCGGCCTGCCGGGTGCCTGGGGCTGGACGTGCCTCAAATATTTTCCATGCTGTATAAGCACCCGTGGTACACTCCCCCCTCCCTTTGCTGGGAGGGAAGGCGCGCAGGCCCCCTGCCCTCCCCGTCTCCTGGAGAGGCCCGTTGATACCCAGTTGGCAAGAAAGCAGGAAAACCAGATTTTATTGGTGAATGCGTCTTTCTGAGGAGACACTGGCATCCCCCACCCCACCCCGGAGGCTTGGGGGGGAGCTGGTTTCCTTCAATCTTTAATATGGGATGCTTAAAGTATCAAAATGGTGAGAGAAGCCTCAGCGAGTGCAAAGGGGAAGGGACGGGGGTCCTGGAGCCGAGGAGGGGTGGGATGCTGGGCTACGGGACCCCGGCGAGAGCTGGGTGTTAGTGGGCAGGGCATGAGCTGGCAGGGAAATAAATGAACTTTGAAAGCTGCAGGCTCAATACTAGAGAAATGGAAAAGTTACAAAAATACTGCAGATCTTGGAAAACAATACAGGCACTTGGGAAGAAGAAGGAAGGCAGAGCTGGCTGGGGCCGCAGTCGGGGGGACGCCCTGCAGGAAGGCAAAAAACAGCTCTGGGAGTGAACTCGTCACATCATCCCCCATCCTGAGTGGAGGCACTGTGGCTTCCAGCCCTGCTGCTCCCCAGAGGGGCCTGGGCTGAAGAAGATACTCATGGGGTGCACTTAGGGCCTTCCAGGGCAGAGGAAGATTCAGCCAGCAATAAGGCATTGGAGGTGAAAGGCAGCTCCATGCGAGAGCTCAGCGAGGGGCGGCTGCTCCCTGCAGGAGCAGGCAAGCCACCCGCCTGTCCCCATCCCGCGTGGAGGAGAGAGAAAAAAGGGGCACGAGGGGAAAGAAAGAAGGCACAAGTAAATATCCCCTTGCAGTGGAGAGCTCCTGTGGGCCCGCACCCCGGGGCTGGCGGGTGAGCCCTGAGCCAGTGCAGCCCCGGCTCCCACCTCAACCGAGTCCCTCCGAGCGCTCTGATTGTGCCTTGGGTGTGCATGGGAAGGTGGGCTGGGCAGCAAAGCGGAGTCGCTGGTGCAGCACCGGCTTGGAGGGGCAGCTGAGTTAGTCCCGTCGCTCTGGGTGCGGGCAGAGCTCTGGTCTAGCCCAGACAGCCCTTCGCTTGTGGCGGGTCGTCTTAAATAGGAGCAGGCAGGTGGGCAGGCGGGCAGGCAGCAGTCTGTGCGGTGAGCGGAGGGCGTGCGCCTCAGTTCTGCTCCTCGTCCCGCAGCTCCGAGGGCAGGAACTTGTACTGCTGCTGCCGGATCATCGCCAGCTTCTTCCGCGCTTCCTCCAGCTCCCGCTCCTTGCGCAGCATCTCCTCCTGGGCGGCGATAATCTGCCAGGAGAGAGCCCCGGGGTCACAGCTGCCTCCCTCAGAGGTGGCCAGAGACTCCAGCACAGCAGTGTCAACCCCAGAGCTGGGTTCTGGCTGCTGCTTCCCTCCCATCACAGCCACTGCCTCACTGGGCATGAGGGCTGTCTGTCCCTGGGATGGGAGGATGGTACTCTGGACATTAAGCAGAACAGCACAGCTTCTGGGCTCAGCCCCATGTGTTGTGTAGAGGGTCTCAGCTGCACGGAGCCAGCACTGGGACTGTGGCACCCCACACTAGGTAGATCTTGCCCTCTACCCACTGCTTTGCTTTTACCATGATGCTGGGATACTGTGGGCTCTGCACCAAGGAGAAGCCAGGGCTCTACACTCCTGGGAGCACACACCATTACCTACGGCCACCTGTGGCGGGATAAGGTGAGGTCTCATTGTTCAACTGGTTTGCAGTGGGATAGATAACTCACACCATTTTTGTGAGACTCTCTCATGACATGACCTGTGCTGCTGGGTGGTAGGACATGCTTCTGAGATGGTTGTGATGGCACCTAGAGCTGTTCCTGCCCTGTTGGAGTAGCCTCACTCCTCACCTGTGCAATTCCTCCGACCATCTTCTCCTTCACCACCACCGTTTCATCATGGTCCTGGAAAGCAGCTGCCTTTTGCGCTGCCTTCACCAGATTGTCTGATGCCCTCTTCACGGCATTTCCAGCAGCCTGCAGCAGGGAGGAGAGCCTCAGTGTGAGTCACAGCCCCAGGGTATGACTGCTGCCCAGGAGTGTGAAGGAACTCCTGCCCCAGGCAGGACCAGCAGCCAGCAGTGCTGGGAGCTGCACGAAGGAATTCCTTTACATGGCTTGCTGCCTTGTCACCCGCTCATGACCATTTCAGGCGCTTCTGCTCCCAGCCAAGCTCTGTCTCCTCTCTGAGCAGCGGGGCAGGGACTGGGAGGGACTGGATGAGCCCTTGGCCCCAGTGCTGAGACCCCATGTTAACCCCCCAACATAACCTCTTGTGTGCCATGGCCTCTGAGGATTAATGGTGCTACAGAACATGCTCCCCCGTTCCTCACCTGAATGCCAGTGAGGAAGTGCACCCATTTCAGGTATTCCTGTGCCAGGGCATTGTTCTTGAATGCTGCCAGGCTGAGCAGCACAGCATCACTCACATGCCTGGCACACAGCTAGCAGTGAAATCCAAGCAACCTGGAGCCTGTGTTCCAATTAATGTCTCACTGATGGCATACAGATAGGGAGGATGAGCCCTGGAGAGCATCCACGTGCCCCCACCCCACTCCTAGCCACCCTTCAAACAACAGAGGCAGCCTAGGACTCACCTGGAGCCGCTTCATGGCCTCCGAGTCATGGTCAGCCTTCACCTTGCAGGCTACCAGGAGCTGGGCCGTGGAAGCAGCCACTTGCTTGGCAGAGGAGATGAGCTTCTCCTCGCTGGCATGGCCCTGCACCGCGGCGTTGGCGGCTTCGCACAGGTTGTTGGTGGCAGCAGCCACCATGCGTGCCTGTGGCAAGAGAGGCTGTCAGGGGAGGAGCCCTGATCGGCTCCAAGGAGGCTGTGGGGCATAGGATGGAAAGAACCAGCTTCCACAGGATGTGGGAGAGGGAGGAAGAAGCATGGCTGCTTCTTCCACTGAGGACAAGCAAAAGGGCAGAGCATCCTCATGTTTGCAGCAGGAGTCAAGAGGAAATTTTCCCCCTCAAGCCCTCAGCATGACCTTGATACTCACGGCTGAAATGAGACCCTGGGACCACTGTCCATCATCCACTGCATTGGCTGGGATGGCACCCACCTACAAAGAAGGAGGGGAGAAATACGGTCCACCACCCTGCACACCTCTTGTCACAGATAGGAGGGTTACAAGCAGCCCCAGAAGAAGGGAGAACCCTTCTTCTACATTTTCTTCTCCCCTCTTATGGCCTTACTTTTCCTTGGGCCACTAATTCTCGCTGGGCTGCTGAGGCTGCCTTCACCAGGGCACTCGTGGCTGCAGCAATGGATTTGGCAGCTTCCAGGATCTGCTCCTCAAAGTTCAGGCTCTCGTCCGCTTGCTGTGGGCAAAAGCAGAATCTGAGTCCCAAGCAAGAGTGTTGGGACAGACGGAGCAGAACAGAAGGATGGCTGCAGGGGGCTGAGGGGAAACATATAAAGCTGGATTAAGGGCTGTGGGGTACAGAGGGCATGGGCTACCTGAGGAAAGTCCATCTGGGGATGTGGGAGGTAGCAGGAGTACAGGAAGAGGGACCAGCTGTCAGATGGGGCTTCAAACCTGGCTAAAGCACAGTAAGGAGAGTCCCAGCAAACCCCAAGCTGAGCACAAAGGTCTTACAAAGCTCAGCACTGCTACCTTGGGCTTGGCTCTTGGTTTCAGCTGCTCCAGCTTCTTGGCTGCAGCCTCAATGGCAGCTGCTGCCCCCAGCAGCTCATTCTCAGCGATGACAGTGGGATCTTCTGGGTCAACCCATTCTGTCCCTAGGAACACCAGGAAGCCAGGCAGGTTAAACCTGCATGCACCCTCATTTCTGAGTTTCCCTGCCTCCTCCAGCAGCTGCTGAGCCCTCCACCCTAATCCCATTCCTTGGTCCTGTCCCTGTGAGCAGGATCTTCCCTTACCTTTCATGGCCTCAGCTGCCTGGATGAGCTCGGTGACGGAGCTGGCCACACGCTTGGAGTAGCCTGCCAGCTGCTGCTTCAGCTCGTGGGTCGGCTTCTGCAGGATCTGGGGGGAAGGAGCAGATGTAAGCACCTGGAAAAGGGGGACTTTGTAGGTCTGTTTGGGGTGTGCTCTCCAGGGAAATAGGATGGAATCCCCCAGCCCCCTCCCACAGGTGTACACACCAGGCACTGTCTGAGATGCTTTCTCAAATGACTCTGGTTATTCTCATTGTGCCCCAGGATAGGATGAACTTCCCCAGGGCCCTCCTGCATCCACATCTTCTGGGACATCTTACAGACACAAGACCATCAGCACAACCCTTTATGCACTCAGCAGATACCCACACCAAGATTTCTCCCCTGCAAATCATTTCAAGCTCCAGAAGCATACTCCCTTCATATTCCCCTTTTTGGAGGTTTGCTTGCAAACACAAGCTGGGCATAGGGCCGTACCCTGGAGTGACATCCCAGCTGAGATGGGCTGGCCCCATCAGGATGAGGTGGCAGGCAGTGCCCTAAGGGTCCTCCCCTGGGTTGGAGGGACACATGCACACTCCACAGCACACGTGTGCACACACACAGGGTCTGTATGCACAAGCAGAGTTCACTGCTGGCCCAACCTGCACCACATAGGCAGCAGCTGCCCATCAGCCAGAGCAGAGGTGAGTACACAAACACAAACACATGGACCCCACGGTCCCTGTGGACACACGCCAAGTCCCACCCCAGCACTGGGCTGGGCACACAGAAACGCCATGAGCAAGGCTCATGCTGAGGTTAGAGACCAGCAGGCACTCAGTGTTGCCTTACTCACCGGCTGACAGAAAGGAGGGAGAAGAGAGAAAAGAAAGCAGTGAATGCCCCAGCCAGGAGGAGGGGAGACAGGGGAGGGTAAGGGAAGGTGGATGCTTTTCGGTGGGGGGTGAAGGACAGTCAAGAGGAGCAGCAGGAACAAAGGATCAGAGATCCTGGGTGGGGAGCTCTGCTGCCATCATTAGCTCTTACTCCAGCCTTGCAGGGACGGGCAAGACAGGGCACCTGGATGACAGCCACCTACACTCAGAGTAACCATAGATCCACTCTCCTCCTCACACCCTTCACACCTTATTTCTCCCCACTCTGAATTGCTTCACTGCAGTTTTGAGTCACACAATCTCTCTGCTTTTGGAGGGAGAGGCCTATTGTTACCAAATACCAAGTCCCCATGGAGAATTCCTACCCATCCCCACTGAAATAGGCAGGCTTTCCCACTCCTCTGCTGGGAGCCATGTTTTCCAGCCTGAGACAAATAACCCTTATTCTTGAACCCTAACTATACTTGTTCATGCCCTGCAGAAGGCACTGGTTCCCTAGGGGACACAGTGTACAGCAGTGACCTTGTTGCTGCTGGGGTATGAGGCAGCACCCCATCTCCCCTCCCATTCCCGTAGATCCTTCCTGCTTGTGGTTTCCCAGGAACCTGCTCTCCTCTGATAAACAGGACCCATGAGCTTCACTCCTGCCTTCGCAGACCAGAGGTGAATCGTGGCTTTTTCCTGGCCTTTGCTGGGCCATCCCAGCAGAGTCACTACATCAGGGTGAGGCTCAGAGTACTCAAGCTGATGGCACACAGTGATGGCTGGTTTTCCCTCATGAGTACACTTAGTCTAAATGTCTTATTATTAAGCCTGCTGTCTGTTCTGACGTGTTTAAAACTGCTAAATTATCTGTCTGGAGCTGAAGGCACCCTGGAGGCTATGAGCTTACTATGAGGTACCTCCAGTGAACATTTTAAGAGATGTTCCAATGTATGACAGTCAAAACATTGCACAGCAGCAGGATGATAACACCCAAAATACAGGGGAATGGCGTGTTCCTGCAAGTAGGCTGACCTCAGGCACTGCCACACTAAGTCATTAGCCTAATCATCTGTTAACAACAGGTCAGCCAGAGAATTTCTACTCAGCACTCCAGCCTTGACTGCCATGATTCATGTGTGCCTGAAGCATCTTCCAGGCAGACATTTGATCTAGATGCAGAGGATGGAAAACTCACTGCTCCCCTTGGAACTGTACCCCAGTGGCCACCTCCCTTGAATAAAAACACCCTTTGACTTCTCCTCTATTCAGTTTCAATTTCTAGCCATCAATTCCTGCCCACCTCCCCCTGCTGCTGCCAGTGCTGGTTACCCTCTGCCTAAGGGGGCTTTCCCTGCAGGAAACCACAGCTTGGGCTCCACCACTTTGTAGCTAGTTATCCCAGACACCAAACTCTCACTAACTAGCTTAGTGCAACCTTGACACAGAGCTGAATCACTATCAGTCTTTGTCCTGACCCCAGTTTGAGAGACCTCACACCACCATGGGTTGAGTGTGCACATCCCCACAGTGCCCCTGACTCCATTTCTGTAGTCTTGCCAAGAATGCATGCTGTTGGAAGGACTTCATTGGATCTTTTCTACCACGCTAGAGGTTTAATTTACTTCTTGTAAACTAATGTTGCAGCTGAAGTCCTTGGGAGGACTCAGTCAGAGGGAGACTGGATCAAAAGGGTGCAGTGAGGGCTTGCAGTCATTATCTTTGCTATGGCAGGCACTGTCCACCTCCCACACATAGTGCTGTGGGCATATCATGCTGTTTTCCCACTGCCTGAAGTCTATTATTCCTAATCACTTTTACTGGAAGCTGTATTTTTACAAGATTATACTACTGTGTTATTGATTTCCAGCCTCCATCTGTTTGCAGCCAGTTAATCTCCATCTGTTGTTAGCAAAATACCTTTCTTAGAGCTCATTGAGCTCTCTGACATCTGCTTCCATGGCAGGGGCATGGACACATGCTGCGCCAGCACAGGCAGCGAAGGGGGCTGTGCAAAAGCCTCAGTGGGAAGAGGTGAAGAGCCCAGAGGACCTTGGGGAACACCCAGGCAATACACAGTCAGCCTCTGCCCACCCTGGGAACCGGGGTGGGGACACTTACCACTAGCACATGCTCCAGCAGCTCCAGGTAGCCATCAGCACACTCCTTGCCGAAGCGCAGCGCCCGCTGCCGCACGTCCCCGCTCACCTCTGGGTGGTAGGCTGCTTCCTGCAACCCAGAGACAAGGGAAACCCCAACTCACATCCAGCACCATCCCTGCCTCCACCCACAAATCCGTGCTACAGATCCACACCCAGCACCCGCCCCACCTTGCAGGAGCGCAGCATGTCTGCGATGGCCCGGCGGCTAAGGTTGGCCGTGGCGATGACGTCCTCCTGCCGGCACGAGTTGCCAGCAGCCACCGCTTTGGCTGTGGCCATCGTGATGCCTTTGGTCATGCGGATGAAGTCCTCTGGAGTGGAGACCTTGGCGGGAGGCACTGGGGAGGAGAAGACCTGCGAGGCGAGGGGCAGCAGTGAGGCACGGGGCGGCAGGCGAGCAGCGTGGCAGCTGCAGCACCGCGGCTGAACTCACCGCCAGCTCCTGGCGAATGTGCTCGATTGTGGCCTCCAGTGCCCGAGTCCCCTTCGTGGCCTCGTCCTCGACAGCCTTCACTGTCTTCAGCAAGGAAGTGACATTTGTCACCATCACCTACAGGTGAAAAGAGAAAAGAGAGGTGAAGGAGAAACAGAGCCAAGTGAATTCCCACACAAGCTCTGGCCTGTTGCCAGCACCTGTCCTTCCCCTGTGGATTGGTCCAAGACTGCCCCATCCCCATACTCACATTGCCTCAACTGCTCCTCTGTGTTCTGTGTTCCACCTTTTATGTGTCCCTCCCTACTCTTCTGTCCTGACTGTACCCCAGCTGTGCTCCTGCTCCCACACAGGCAGGAAAAAACCTTCTCTTTCTCCAGCCCCACTGCCTCCTCCCTTTCTTTCCATCACAACCAGCACAGACCTTGGCAGAGTTCTTCAGCTGGTAGACAGCAGGGTCATCTCCAGCTTTGCCAGCAGCTGCTTTGGTGGCACCGATCAGGTCTCCAAGTGCTTTGGCGACATCCTTCACAGCATTGATCAGGACCACCTGGGGAGGGCAAGACCAGGGGAATGACTGAGCTAAAGTCACACTTAGCCCCACTTAGAGGTGGTGTGGCCCAGCAGTGAGAGATTTGGGCACCACAGGGCACATAGGGAGTTCAGCTCAGCCAGCACCAGCCAAAGTCCAGCCCCCTCTCTCCCCAACTCCTGGGATCCAGCCTAAGCACCACGTGACATCTGCATCCCTCAACCCTTCCAAGCAAGTTAGCAACAGCCTCCACTCAGCCCTCACACCCAGTCACACCTGGGTTTCTGGGTCTTCAGATCCCAGGCTGGCAGCACCTAGTTTCACCACCTCTGCCAGGCGGGTGATGGTGGACACAGAGGACTGGGCAGCCTGGGCTAGTTTCTCCTGGCTGGCCGTGGCGTTCTGCACCAACACCTTGGTGTCCTCCACCAGTGCCTTGGCTGTCTTCAGGATGCCCTCCCTGGAGAGAAAAAGTGTGTCAGGGAGGACACAGCCCTCTACTGCACACAGTAGGTACTTGGGGTACAGAGAGAGACTGTGGATCCTGGTTTTTCCACGTATAAGCTGGAATTTCAGGAAACTGAGCCAGCACAACATGAGCTTGAAGCTCTTCTTGGGTCTGGTCCACAGCTTGTAAAGACCACAGGACAGAGCTTGGCATCCCTGTCTCTGGATGCAGAGGCTGGACACAGTGCTTGGGTACCTGTGGTCAGCAAAGGTCTCAGAGTTCTCCCGGTTGAGGGTTCCTGCTGTGGCAAACATGATGGTGGTGTCAAGGTCAGCAATGATGCCAGAGACAGCGCTGGCTGCTGTGATGCAGGCTTGTGTCCCACGGTTCCCAGCCTGAAGAGCTGCCAGCACATGAGACACCTGTGGGGTACAAGTAAAGTGACTGGGGGAGCAGAGCAGGTTCAGGGAACCGTCATGGCACACACCTCCAACACCTCCAATGGTGTGGAGTTGCTTCATACCAAGGAGAGGAACTGGGAATACTTTGGTCTGCAAATCCCTTCTCAGCTTCCAGTTATTTATTTTTACCTTGCACCTATCATGTTTGGTAGCCTAAGAGATGCAGGACTCTGCTAGTTTTCAAATTAGTAAGAAATGCAGATGCCAGACACAACTGACAAATGTTTACTTCTGTGTTTTTGCTAACAAGCACTTCTGCTCTACCCTTACCAACTAGACTTTTTAAGCCACATTTTCATCTGCTCTTCAGAAGTCTGCTCTTTAGATTGACTTGATGGACAAGATGCCAGCAAAAGATGAAGGAGAGTCTGATCACTGAGCATGAGCTGCAAGCATTGCTGCAGATGCTTTGCCCAATTCTGCAAGAACTGATCTGGAGAGCCCTGGCCTGTCACCAGTGTGTAGGTAAGTTTTCCCAGGCAGGCTGCAGTACCTGGATGTCATACTCACCCACCACAACCATCAGCTGTTATATTGTCTGCAGAGGGGGATCCACTGTCCACCCCATCAGCTGGGCCGGGGGAGTGTGGCCAAGAGAATCAAATAAGACCAGGAAATAACCCAGTGTGGTGGCTCCAAGGGCGCATGGCTGAATCCAGCATCCCTCCCACCTCACCATGCTGTCAAACCCCCCTCTCGACCACCTACCTTCTCAGAAACCTTGCGTGCACTCTCTATCAGTTCCTTCTTGGTGTAGGCATCACTGGGGCTGCACTGCAGGGCTCCAGCCTTGGTGACCAGGGCAGCACAGCCATGACCCAGCTCCTGCACCCGGCGCTTGATGTGGGAGCCGATCTGCAAAGGAATGTATTTGTGACAAGAGTCAGCAGGAAACTAAGCCCTGCATCTGTGACACCTGCTGGGAAACACCCGCCACCCAGCTCCTCTTTCCCAATCCTCCCACTCAGGAGAAGGAAAAAGGAAACACAGCTTTGCTCCTTGTTTCTATGCCATGTTTCAGAGGAGGTGTGAAAGCTGCCTACCCCCAGCTCCCATGGGAGGTTCAAGTGCCCCTGTCCTCTTTTTTCACACCCCAACAGCCCCTGCTCTGCCTCACAGCACACTCCAGTGCTTCCCCCAGGCTCGCACCTCGTCATTCTCGGCAGTGAGGGCAGCTGGTTTGGCCTCTTGCGCCAACTGACCATAGTCATGGGTAAGTTGGTTTGCCAGTGTGCCCAGCTCATCTGGGTTGGTGGTGGATTTGGTGACCTGTTGATGGAAGAAGAGCAGGAGTTGGATTGGGCAGGGAGAGCAGTAGCCTGACAGAATGGCAAGCAGTGCATTCTACAGTGACAGGCTTGCTTTCACCCACCATTTCCTGCACAGTCACTGCTATAGCCTTGGCTGTCTTCACCATCGTGGTCTGGTAATCCACAAAGGTACCTTCTGGCTCACCCATGGGCCCCTCGTCCAGCTGCAAGAGACCACCAGAAAATTCTGGCTCCAGCTCTGACCCACAAGGTCTTCAGTTTGTAGAGTTTGACCCTGACTCTTCCCCTCTCCCACACCCAGCCCTGTCCAGGTCCTCTTCTTGCTCCCCTCACCTGATTGATGGCTTGGGTGATGGAGTCCACCATGCCCCCCACAACACCTGCAGCACTGGCTGCCTCGTTCAGGGTGGTGGTCAGGTCCTCTACTGCTTCTTTCATCATCTGCACCGCCTCTTCCAGAGCCTCCTGAGTGTGGGCAGCTTGCTGCAAGGAGAAGCCAGAGTGAGGGAAGGCAGGTGGTGGCTCCCCTCCCAACAGGTGGGAGGTCAGTACACTGACCCTGGATTTTCCATGCCTGGCACATGTGTGTGCATCATGCAGCACTCACAGCCAAAGGAGGGCATGCCACTGACACATGCCCCTGCTGCTCACCTTGGGGTTCCCACCAGCCTCCTTGGCTGTGTACAGCATCTGCAAGGCGGATTCAGCCAGTGTTTTGGTCTGGTCCAGGAGGTTCATCTGCTGCTGGTGGTTGGGTGTTTTGGAGGCAGCGCCAACAGCTGCCATAATGAGTGGCTCGAAATACTGAGCCATCTGGGACACCTAGGGAAGAGCAGTGTCAGCACCAGCAGCTTCCAGCCCCAGCTGCCTTGTACCTCCCCTCCACAGGCACCAAGTGCCAAACTCCCATTACCTTGTGACCCAGCTGTGAGGCCTCAGCCCGTGCTGCAGCAGCCACAGGCTCAATCAGGTTGCTGATCTCCTGGACAGCTGTGATCATCTGATTGTGCAATGCCTGTGCAAAGAGAGGGTGTTGCATGAGGCTGCAGCAGGGCTGGGGTCCCTTCATGCTGCTGGGAGCCTGGAGAAGGATGCCCAGTCCCTTAAGTTTGCCCACAGCATGTCTCTGACCCACCTCCTGGGAGATATCTTGTCGGGGGGCCAGCTGCTGGCTAATGGCAGCGAGGGATGCCTGGTCCACCTCCCGCAGGCATCTGTTCAGGACCTCAATGGCTTCGTCACACTCCCGCTGTCCTGGAGCTTTGTCCCTGAGAAACAGATGAATCAGCCAAGCACTGGCAGCTGCTATACCACCCCTTCACCCCCAGCCTCAACTGGTGCTGGTGAGGGCAAGATCCTTCTCCCTTCTGGGCAAGACCCAGTGTGATTAGAGCCTGGGCACATCAGTGTGTGTTCCCATCAACCCATCTGAGAACTGGAAAGCTTCCAGGAAGGACAAAAGAGATAGCATCCTCCACCCCATCCCTTGCCTGCCTGTACCAGCTGTGTCCAAGGAGATGATGAGCCAAAACACCTCCAGGAATGCTTACTCAGGGCAAGGACAGAGCCACAGCCACAGCCACAGCCACAGAAGGACTGCTCACCTCATGTTGGTGATCAGCTTTTTGATGGAGTCTGAGACTGTGCGTGAGTGGCCAGCGAGCACTGACCACTGCGGTGGGTCCTTGGGGTTGACAGCCAGAGAGCGGGCAGTCTGGATGAGGCCAGCAGAGCTCTCCAGCATGGTCTTGGCTGAAATGACAATGGGCTCCATGGCTCTGCGCCCCTGCACAGGGAGACAACAGGCTGGTGAGGTAAGGCAGTGTGCATGGGAAGTTGTTCCCTCTTCCATCATCCTTACCCTGGAGCAGCTCCTTGAAGCCCAAGGCTTGCTGCCACCTCCCCATCACAACCCCCTCAGTGCAAGCCCCACAGGCTCATGGAAGGCACAGCTTCTCTCCCCACCAGAGCAGAGCCTGTCACAGCCAGGCTCCATCCTCCCTGTCCCAGCAGCATCCCACCTCTGGGCTGATCTGCGCAGGAACAGTGGCAAACTCTGGGTTGGAGGCGAAGGCTGTCAGGTTATCCACAGCCTCTATGAGAGGAGCAGTGGCAGCACGGCACCGCTCCCGGTTCTCTTCGTTGAACTCGCCATCCAGGGCCTGGTGTGGAGAGACCAGAGCAGTTACCCAATCCCCACCATACCCCAAATCCCACCACCACCACACTGCCTCAGAAAGGACTGTGCACCTTGATGGTCTTCACCAGATTGGCTGTGCTGTTGGCCACCTCCTTGGCCGACTGGACGAACTGGCGCTTGGCCACAGGATTGGCAGTGCGGGAGGATGCCAGACGGCATGTGTTGCACAGGGCTGAGGTGTGTTTTGCTACGATGGTGGCTGCTGAAAGCACCTGCAGGGGAAAGCAGAGTAAGGCAGGATCCACCATGACCCGCTATTCCTACAGCTCTCCCTTCTCACCCACCCTATGTAGGGCACCAGTGACCATAGGCATCCCTTTGGGGTCAGTCCAAGAAGTCCAAGAAGGACTACCAAGATCCTGCATGCCCACAGACCACCCCTGTCTGGACTGTCACCATTGCACCAAAGCTGCCAGCTGGTTCCCAGTGCAGCTGATGGGGCCTAATGAGACACTAGCCATCAACTTGGCCAACTCTTGGGATGCAGCACTTCCAACTAGACTCATACTCCTTTTGATGCAAACAAATGCCTGTAATGGAGCCCCACCTCACACTCACCTGGGACTGAGTACAGGCAGGGTCCACCAGGTTCTGGCAGGCCATCTGGATGGCCTGGTTAGCTCTAGCAAACTGAGTGGGATCCACCAAGCCCTGCTGTCCAGCCTGGCTGTTGGGGTCTGAGACCCCCACAAGGTAGGCAGCCTAGAAGCATGAGAAACATGGTGAGAGAGAGCCTGCAGACTGCAGGGAGGCTCACAGAGAGAATGGACTGCCGAGTCTGGCAGCATTTCCCACTGACTTGGAAGGGCAGGGGTGGGGTGCATGCAACAACTATGTCCCTGGGGAAAGGCTTAGGGCTGGGACTGAGTGGTCTCACCTGGGCAGCTGCTTCTGTCAGCCCACAGAGAGCTTTGGAGGCAGCACTAATGGAGTCACCAAACTCAGGCAGTTTGCTGTTCTTGGCATTCTGAGAGATGCCAGCCATGGACTCTCCCAGCACCTGTAGGACACACCACACACTGATTATGGAGATTACCTCTGACTCCCACAGTGCTCCCAGAATCAGAGCTCACTGCTTCATCAGTAGGGGAGAACCACCTTTACCTTTGTTCCCATATCCTTCCCAAGCCTTCCCTGTTTTTCCCCAAACCTCCATTCAGGGCTTACCTTGGAGTTTTCCATGACACTGTCAAGGCAGTTGAAGTAGGACATATCATTGACATTCTGGGTGGGGTTCTCCAACAATTCCTTCACTGTCTGCAAGGACACAGGTGTCACACCCAGAGGAAAGTTCTGCAAGCTCCTCTTGCACCTCCTCCTCATTCCCTCCTGTTCTTTGCAGTAGGATGCAGTTTCCCCCATACCCAACATCTTAACCCCTCCAGTGCCTTGCCAGTATGTGGCTTCTTACCTCCAGCTCCCGCAGGGCATTGTCACATTCCTTCTGGCCTGGGGCCTGCTGGGTGCACATGGTGATCAGCTGGTTAATACTGTCGGTCACAGCCCTGTCAGGGACATGGGAGAAAGATCCACAGATTAATGCCTGCCTCACCACCCAGCCCCACCACTACAGCCAGCAGCATTCCGGGAGCAGGTCCTCTTACCGTGCTGCTGCTGCCAGCTGATTCTTGAGGTTGGGTGCAGCAGGGTCAGCAGAGAGAGCCTTTGCAGCCAGCAGCAGCTTGCTGGAGGACATGGAAATGCTCTTCAAGTTTGACACCACCTGTGCCTGGTCCTCCTTATTCTGCAAGGAGCCAAGATGAGTTTTCTGCAGCACCTTTTTAAAGTCCACACCCATCCTGATCTTCTCTGGAGATTTTCAAGCTGACCTAGCTCCCTTCATTCAACTTGTCCATCAACAGCAAGGATACATGAATTCTTGCCAAACTAACCCAAGCCATCTTCTCCTTGCTGCTGTGGTTTTGCACAGCTCCAGTCCCTGTCTTCCTGGCTGCATTGGCCACAGCCACCCTAACCACCACTGCCTGGCCACCCTGCCTTTGGTCAGCCACCTTCTCAGATATCCCAAATTTCTCCCTGCATTTAGGATGCAATTCTTCTCACCGGGGACTGGCTGGCCATTTCCACTCCTGCCTGCAGGAATTCATTGAAGTCATGTCCAAATTTGCCAGAGGACTTGGCCAGGTCTTGAGGGGTGCCACGTGATGCCTGCACCAGCTCATTGGCAGACTGATTGAGCCCTGCTGCTGCCTGGTTCAGCTGGCTCTGTGCCTCCTGGAAACTCTTGGTGCTGGGAGGGAACTGGAAGGAAGGAGAGAGGTTAGGAGAGGCAGGGAGATGAGTGGAGATGGTGGATGAAAGTCTGGCACATGCCTGGGGATATGCTAGAGGAACCCAATGCAGTTGGACCAGCCTGCATTGCCAGAAGACTTCTCCCTTCCCCTCCTCTCCCAGCTCAGCTCACCGAATCCGAGAGCAGCCTCTTGCTGGCCTCTCCCACCATGCGGATGGCAGCATCCACATCCCGCTGCCCTGGCAGGCAGTTAACGCAGCGGTTCAGGGCCTGTGACACTGCCTTGGCCACCTGTAGGGAAGATAGGAGAGGTCACCACTTCCCAGCCAGCCCCCACACCCTTCCCACAGCTTGATGGGGCACACTGGGGTACCCTGTCCCCACCTGGGCCAGGCGCTGCTGGCTCTCTGGGTCACCAGGCTTGGCCACTGCTTTCCGGGCCTCCTCGATGAGGTTGTTGGCTTTGTCCATGACATCACTGGCGCACTCCAGCATGGCACTCTGTGCCTGCGGGTCAGAGGTGTTGGCTGCCACACCACGGGCAGCCTGGCTGAGCGAGCGCAGCGCCTGGGCCACTTCCCGGGCAGCAATTCCTGGGGGGGATGGAGAGGTCAATGCCTGTCAGTTCAGTGCCCCATCCCCCCAGCCCTGTTGTGGAGGCCAGTACCTGTGTAGTTCTCATTGCCCTGGGCCACCTCTCCCAGGAGGTGAGCAATGGCAGAGCTGACAGCTTTGGTGCTGTTCCCCAGGTCCTGGGCACATTTCTCCATCTGCACAGGGGCCAAGTTGGGACATGCTGGTGAGCTGCACCTTTTGGCAACTCCACTGCCCCAGAGTCCACCCTGAGCCACCCTTCCTTGCACCCTCACCGTCTCTCCTGGCAGAGGCTTGAGCTTGCCCTCACGGGCAGCTGCCTTGGCTTCCTGCAAGTCCCTCTCCAGGCTCTGCACCAGACCCAGCGCAGAGTCTATCTCCAGGGGTCCACATGCCTCCTGAGCCTGTGATGGAGCAAGAAGGGAAGGTGAGCAGGTGACCACTGAGCCCACCTAGCTGCGGCAGAGACCAGAACCTGCCACCAGGCTGTCCCCACTGTTCACCACTGTTCCACACAGCTGATGTCTCACTGCAGGATAGGACTCAGCCTCTCACCTTCTGGGCAGCTGTGCGGAGCTCAGCTAGAGCTGCAGCCAAGTTCTTGGCACACTGGCTGAGCTGCATAGCAGAGGCTTGGTCCGTTATGGTGGGGACAGTGGCCTTGGCTGCAGCTACCATCTTCCCACCAGGCTGTTGGGCCAGAAAAAAAAGCAGTGAGAAGGGGACAAACATGCAGCATCTCAACTGCCTGTGTGCAGAAGATCTCCCAGTGCCTTAAAAGGGACAGGCACGGTAGGAAAGCTGTAATGCCAGAGCTGGCATGGGAGGCTCTGGGAAGCATGGGTACCTGCAGGAAGTTCTGGCTGGCAGCAATGAGAGCCAGCTGGGCGCTGGGGCTGTCTGGCTGGGACTGGCTTCCTCGCACACCCTGCACCAGCATGGGGATCTGCTCTGCCACCACCTGCCAGAGAAAAGGGTCACTGCAGAGGATCAGTCAGAAGGACATGGATTCAACCCAGGACCAGTGATCAAAAGATCAGCTCCTACAGGACCTAAGTGGAGGACTCCAGGACCCAATCTGACCACTGTGGTAGAGCAGGAAGCACCAGCATGGCTGATGGGAGATGAGATAGGGAGAGGGAGCACAGGAGATGCCAGGATCAGGCCCAGGCCCTTACCTTGCAGCTCTGCACCAGCTGCTGCTGAGCGGCGGGGTTCTTGTTGGAGGAGGAGGCGTGCTGCGCAGCGGCGATGGTCTGCGTGGCCGAGGCGGCGGCCTGCTTGGCTGCATGCTGGCACAAGGAGGCACAGGTTAACACTGGCAGTCTGTACCCAGCCCCCCAACATGACCAGATCCCCCAGCCAGCTTCTCCTATGCCTACTCCAGTGGCACTCAAGCATCCCCAGCACCCCAAAGCAACATGGTGCACACAAGGGAAGGGAGATCTCCCTGTGATGCAGCATGGACACAATACTTGAAAAGGACTTTACCCTCTGGAAAGGGGAACTATATGGGGGCTACTGGTCAGGTCTTGCTCACTGACTGTGCTGTCTTGCCCTCTGCAGATCCTTGCCTAGCATCTCACCTCCAGCTTGTGCACAAGCTTCTTCTTGATGGCATTCTGGGCTGCAGCATTGGTTGCCATGCGGAGCCCTTCTGCTGCCTCACGCAGCCGCTGCTGCTGCTCTTCGCTGTCTGGGTGGGCTGCAGCTCCCTGGAGAAAACATAAAACTCATCACACCTATCAAGGACCATGGAGTCCCTTTTCCTCCTGAAGAAGTACCTCTGCTCTGGCTCCAACAAGGCAGCCCTGTTTATGGTACTCAGGAGATTAAAGCCTGTCTGGAGAAGTTCAGCAGCAGGAGAGGTAACAGCTCCTCTGCTATCACCCACAGCTTCCTGAAGCTCCTTCACAGGTAGAGCCCACCCCACACGTCTCTGGCTCAGTGCGAGATCTTGCTGTGGGAACTGCTGCTCAACCAGGGACTGCTCATCCCCTACCCAGCACTGATCCAATAGCATTGGACAGGGCTGGGGCCAAAGCCAACATCCATCCTTCCCCACACACTGACCTTTGCAGCCTCCACCATCTTGGCAGTGGCATCAGCCAAGATCTTGGCTGCACTCAGAAGCTTGCGTGAATTCTCCAGGTCTGTCTCTCCCTCAGCATCAGCTTTGATGGCATTGACAAGGTCAGAGGTGGCCTGGGCCAGAATACGAGCCTGACGCACCATTTCCCCTGGAACAGAATGGAAGTATGGCCTGTTAGCAAGTCCCAAGGGCTCTCCGATACCTCCCTATCCGCTGTGCTCTGCGCCCTGGGTCTCTCATTCTCACCTGCATCGCCCATGGAGCTGAATATGTTCTCGGTGACGTTGAGGATGGTGTCAGTGGCCTGGTCATAGCGCCCGATGGGCTGCCCACCCAAGGCATGTTGCTTGATGTGCTGCAGCAGGTCATTCAGGGCCTGTGTGACAGCTGTGGCTGCCACCCCCACCTGCTTCAGGAGCTGGTCATCACTGGTGGCTGCCTTAGAGGCCTCCACACAGCCCTCAGCCGATTTGGCCACCAACTTGCCAGCCTCAATCAGCTGTTCCTGGCAAACTGGGGAGCTGATTGTGGGAGCCACAACCTGGAAGGGAGGAGAAAGGGCAGCAAGCGTGGTATTCTCCATGGAGGAGCTATTCCAAACTTCTGCTCCTTCAAAGAGGATCCTCATTGCTTGGGCACAGTAGCAGGGACTCTAGCAAGAGGCGGCCCACACTTTCTGTGCCAGATTCCCAATGTCCTGCCTTAGGATATGTGGTCCTAGCATGCCCCCCGCTGCAAAGCTGCCCCCCAGCCACGTGAAGCTCACAGCCATGTGAGGCAAGGGTTAGCCTTGCTGCTTACCTTGGTGCAGGCTACCAGCTGGGAGGTGGAGAGGGCACACTGGGTGGCCGCTGCGATCACCTGTGTCTGCAGTGCGGCATCCTCTGTTTTCTGAGCCACGTTCTTGGCTTTGAGCACCAGCGCAGCAGCAGCATTGGCCACCGCCTTCGCCAGCTGCATAAGCATGTCCTGGGAAGGGATAGAAAGGGTCAATGAGGCAGCCACAGCCATCTGCAGGGCTCTTGTGAAATATTCAGATGGGAAATGTGAGCCCTTGGGGACCTTTCATCCACTCTGTCCCAGTACCAGCACTGAATACATGGAAAGGCTGGGAACACCTTGACCCCATCTCCACTGTGTGCTACAGCTGGCAGTGAGGCTGTAGCCTGGCCCTGAGCTGCTGCCTGCACTGCCACAAACACCATCCACGGGAGCTTGGGCAATGCTCAGCATCGCTGTAATACCCACTCCACAGGCAACCACCTGTCCCTGATTGTACCACAGCAAGAACCTGCTGCAAGGCACTGCTGGTACTGCCTTGATTTGATTCATTTGGGTTTGCAAACATTTGAACACAGTGAAAAGATGACAAACCCTTCTGGCCAAATGTCAGGCTCAAGCCAGCCATGGCACACCCACACTATGAGCAGCTGCCAGCAAGAGGCAAGTAGGAGATGCTCCCATGCTGGCCACCTCTATTGCAGGTATGCCAACTGTTTTTATTTTCAATTCTAACTTGTTGGCTGACAAGCTAGAATACATCTCTGCTGTTATTCCTGAAGCTAAAAGAGAGGTGTGACAAGGCAGTCAGCCTCCTCTCTCCTGGATGGCAGGTACAAGACAAATGCCAGGAGGCAATAGGCAGGAACAGCACATGGCAAACTGCTTTCCTGCAGGGCACAGACATGATAGCACACTGCAGCCTTCTGGATTAGCCCCTGTGGCACACTGTTGCAGAAAACTGGCAGCACCAGCAATAAACAGCAAAAACCCTGGTAGGCAAGGCAAGGCTCTTTGCTGGCTGCAGCTGTCAACCTCCTGCTGCGTGCGTGCTCACAGCAAGTGGTCCTGCACCCCACAACAGGTAAGCCTCAGGGCACCAAACCAGCATCTCCATGCCTCCTTGCAAGCCAAGACTACTCCCACTGCAATCCATTACCCTTTGTGACAAGAGGAAAGATTGGAGAGTGCATGCATCCAATTCAAGAGTCCCCAGACCACTGCATCTGAGCCCATGGAAGGAAGTACGTACACTCGGGTCTGACAGCTGTGAGGCAGAACATCCTGCTGCTTGACTGCAAATTGTCTTCCAGGTCCTAAATCTGACATTTGGGGATATTCTGTCCTGGCACTGCTGCATGGCCAAACATGGCTTCCTGCCCTGGGCCGAGCTTTTCTGCTCCTCTTGGATATCTTTCAAGGCCTCTCTACTCAGTTAAAGCTGCATGGCTGCCATGAACAGAAACCCCTTCTTTCTGGAGTATTTTGCTCTATAATACATCTGGATTGTCCTCCTCAGCACAGTGTGCTACCTCCTTTGTGCTGGAAGGAGCAATCACGGGAAAGCAAGCCAGTTGGCAGTCAGCTCATCTTAAAAAAGCTGCCACATCAGGCTCCACCCATACTGGGTCCCTGATGGGGGCAGGCAGGCAGCTCGCACAGGCAGGGAGCAGCAGGCAGGAGCTGAGGTAGCTGCAAGGGGTGATCTCCAGAGAAGCACTTGCTCCAGCAACAACCCGAGTGCATGGACTTCTGAGATCCAACCACCAGAAAAGTAGAATTTTGCAAGAACCCTTCTCCAAAGATTTCAGATGATAGTTCCCAGAGGAGCCCCCTTCATACTGGAAATGGCAGGGACCACCAAGCCAAGCCTACAGGACTGTTTTACCGTCTTTGGTTCAGAGGCAGGTAGGATCCAAGCACACCGGTTTTCTGGTATCTACACAGAATCCACAAGGTAAGAGGTGTTATATCACTCTAGAGACAGAGATGGGCAATGGCCTGTCCCCTCTCTCACAAAGTCACCACTGGGCACTGGTGACTGTTCAGTCTGGACCCCTCCTGTGAGGTCCTGTGAAAAGGCCAATGGTTTTAGGGAATGGGTGTCCCTGGTTGCTGCTGGGTGCACTCACCTGGAACCGGGGGTCAGTGTCACTCTCCCCTATCTGCTGCAGCAGCTCCCCACTGGTTTGCCCCACCAGGCCAGCAGCCTGCAGGAGATTCTGGCGAGGCTGCAAGGAACAAGGCAAAATTGACACTAGGCTCATGACCAAGCCTTAAAACTTCACTCAGTGATTTCCTCTGGCTTCCCCTTCCTCTTGATCCCACAGCCCCTCCATCTCCCCACCTCAGCGCTGGCAGGCTGTGCTGTTTTCAGCAGGTCTGAGACGGCGCTCGCCAGGTTCTTGGCTGCCTGCAGAAGCTGCCGCCCATTCCCTCCCTCGTCCTCCATCAGCGCAGCCAGCAGCTTCACACCCTTAGACATCTCCGTCAGGTTGGAAGAGATGGTGGTGACAGCACAGCCCACAGCAGTGTAGTCTGTGTCTGCTGGATCCCCTGCACAGGGAAGAGAGGAGTTGGGATGTGTTCCAAGTGGTGCTCCAAGAGCATCCCCACATCTGTCACTGATGTGGCTTTCATTTCAGGGAGCAGAAGGAATCTTTCAGACAAGCGTCTTCCTGAACTGGGGCATTCCCTCTACTTCAGTTCTCCATATACCTGCAGTGAGGTTGACGACTGAGGCTGTGCCAGCAGTAATGGCATCCACTTGGGAGTGGATCTCATGCTTTGACTCATCCATCTTGTTTTTGCGCCAAGCTTTTGATGCCTGAATGGGGAGAACAGGATCAGGAGAAGGTGCTAGAAGTGGTGGGTAGCTGCACACATGCTCACACAGAGAAGTGCAAGGAAGAGGATATAAGGAAAAGAGAAGGAAGACATGTAACCACCCAAATTCTCTAGTCCACTCTGACTAAACATGACCAAGTGTCCCCTCCATGTCTGCCCACAGAGTGGGATACAACCCTATCTCTCTTCAGGCAGCAGATCTTCCCAGGAGCTGCTAGCATTTCTGTGAATGTGGCCAGCCTCACCCAGCCCAGCTTCCAGCAAGGTCCACCCCCAGCACCCCACCTTCACCCAGCACTCACAGCATCCTGCCCAAGAGGTGGCAAAGTCTCAAAGTCATCCAGTGTGGCCTGGGCTGCATGCACAGCCTGCATGCTGGAGTTGATAGTGCCAGTCAGGGCTTGCTGGGCTGAGGTCTGCAACACAGAGATAGACTGAGTGAAATATGCCAAAGGCTTGGAATGTAGGACTACATATTTGGTCAAACGCTACCCTGCGATGTGCTGCTGATGGCACTGCTCTAGGTAGGTCTCCCCAAAGTGGGTGCACTTGGCAAAAAGGGAGTCTCCCCTCTGCATCTCCCACTGGAAAATGCCTCATCCCACCATGGTTACAATCAATTCTCACAGTCAAGCAGCTCTCAGGGAGTGGGGAGAAGATGCTATGAGACCCCACAAGGCTTTCACAGCAAGCCCCCACACCAGGCTGCATGGGACAAAAGAAATCGGCCTCCTCGTGGCCTTTTCCAAGCACTCCTCCAGCTGCACAGGAGATGGGGGCACCAAAACATGGCATTGGGTTCTGCTGCAAACCACAGACCTAGTGGGGCTGTCCAGTCACAACCTGAATGAGAGGCTGCAGTCACTAGCCAGATGAAATCACTGGGGTGTAGCTCAAGTTTGCAGAGAAGGTGAAGGAGGATGCTGGCTTAGCCAGGCCAGCAAGCACACAAGGCCAATGGCACAAAGCCCCTGCTCTTCACAGCAAGACAATGCTTCATCATGGACCCAAACAGATTGGTCCACAGAAGCCTGACAGTCAACTCTCAGAATTAGTGCCCTATAGTGAGCACAAGGAGAGCTTACCAGAGGAGGCATGTGTCCTCGGTGCATCTGGCCACTGGTGATTTGCAGCTGAGGCTGTGGCATTGTGCCCACCTGGAAATTCTCTGGCCCTCCAGCCCCTGTCCGCATGATGGCTGGCAGGGCCACTGAGCCCAGCTCTGCCTTGCCTACACGGTTAAACTGCTGCTGCACGACTGTTGACCTGAAATGGGGAGAAATATCAGGTAAAGGGATGCCTGCAGTGCTGGCTCTGTAGGAGTGGCAGCTCTTCCCCCTTCCTCCTTGCTGTGCTGCAAGCTTCGCTGGAGCACATTCTCCAGTCAACTTCTGTTTGGCAGCTGCCCTGCTCCTGGAAGACTTACTTCTTTGGAGACACAGAGTCTTCCAGCATAGTGGACTCCTCATCACCCTCCAGTCCAAAGTGGTCTTTGCTCTTTTTCTGCAAAGTGAAGGAGAAAATGATACCACCAAGCCCTCCCCTCTTCCTGCAGCCCAGACACCATACCAGGGTCACAAGGTCCCCCCACTCTGCCTCCAGCTTTCACAGCAGTACTGTCTGCCAATGGCTGTTTGGAGGCAGCCGAAAGGCACATTCTGTACGTCTCTCTGGAGAGGCACTATCACTGCCCTTCTCAGCATAGCCTCACCTTTTTGAGGATGATATCGATGTAGCCAGCAATCAGCTGAGCGATCTGTTCCCCTTCTGTTGTCTGCACCGAGTAGTAACCATCCTGGTAATCTCCAAAATCCTGCAACAGCAGGGCACAGGGTAGCACCGGAGCAGGGCACTGGCAGCCATCCTGAGCTCCTCTGGTATGCACTAAGCACCAGAGCACCAGCCTCCAAAAGCAAGTGCTGGGAGGCACCAGAGGAGGGCAAGGCTGTGCCACCACGGAGCAACAGACAAGAGAGGGGCTGGAGTGAGAGCAGCACCCCTACAGGGACACCAGTGGGGAGGAGGCATGGGGGATCAGTGATGATCCCTACCAGAGTGAAGCTCTTAGGCGAGGCTGCCCAACGCTTAATGTTGGTCAGGCTCCACTCCTGAATCACTTCCTTCGTCTTCTCGTCCACACGCATCACGCACTCCTTAGTGATCCCCAGCAGCCGTGGCACCAGCTTGTTCTTCCCCTTCATCTTCTCCTGTGGGCCACAAGAGAAGGGCTGTGGGCTATTGCTGGGATGGATCCATTGAGGCAGAGATATCTGAGGTCTGCCATAGCTACCAAAACACCCACAAAGCCACACTTTCTGTGATGACAATTATCGCATGTAGCTTGACAATGATAAAAAGCATGAACCAAGGAGCCGGAAGGCACTGCACGGGGAAATGCAAGAGGAGATGCAGAAAATAGTGGAGCAACATAGGTTGAGGGGAAGCAGCTGGAGACACAACAGATGGGTTCTGAAGAATTTGGTGAATCTGAAGTGGGCCCAGGGGGCTGCTGCTCTACCTTGACCAAGAAGAAGGAGACTCCATAGGTCTTGAGGGAACGAGCAAGTTTCACATAGCGAACTTTGGCTTCAATCTCACTCATGTTCCCGCAATTCTTGTGGGCCTGCAACAGCAAAGACAAAATATTGCACCAACTCCACACTCCTGCCTTGACACCAGTGCACAGCCTTTCTGGGCTCTCCCCACCCCACCAGCAACCCCTGCCTCACCTCTGATCCCTGAGACCTCAGGAGCTGCCTTGTCTGCCCACCTACAGCTCCTGCTCCTGTTTCTCACCCACCAGACTACTGAGTGCTGCCTCCTCAGTTAGGAGTACCTCAACCTTTAGTGAGAAGGAACATAAAGTCCAGATATCAAGCTCCCCACTGCACATACCATGAAGATCTTGCGTTCTCCTTTCTGCTTGATGTACTCCTTGGGCAGGAAATCCTTGAGCCTGCCAAGAGACAGCCAAGTGAGTGTTAGCAGCAGAGCTCAAAGCCAGTGTCTGTCCTTGACTATGAACAAGACCAACCCAAAGCCTCAGACAAGCCCCTGCCAGGGCACAATCTGGAAGTTTTTGGAAGCAGTAAGAATGTGGAGAGATTGCTGCAGCTATGAAAGCTGTCCTTGGAGTTGCCCTAGCTAAGAGTGGGGTAAAGGTGCTGAGAATGCTCTTTGTGCAGTGTCAAGGCTGGGGCAACCCCCACAGCAGCTGACTGCATGTTACAGGACTGCCAGAGGGAGCAGGATGGGGGGCTGGCACCCCCTCACAGCTGGTGTGGATTCTTAGGCTTGGGCACTATGCTGTGGGGAGTAGAGGGGCTGCACCAGAGGCACCCAGAGCCTCAAAAGACAGTGTGGTGCTGGGTGCTGCCAAGCTGCTCCAGCTGCCTCAAGCCAAGCCCAGGGGCTCCTCAGGACACTCACTCCAGAAAGCCCGGTTTGTGCTTCTGCTCGTTGTGTGGCCCAAACTGGATCTGGCACTGGTGGCCAGCAAACTCACAGGCTTTGTCAAAGGAAACAGGGTGGGAACCATTCAGGATGTCGTCGCGAGCCTGTGTGGGAATAGAAGACACCATTGTGGGCTGGGCAGCCACGCAGTCCTGTCACTGCTCTCCTCTGTATCAAGCACAACATGTTTTACAGACTTAAAAGTGGCTCTGAAAAACAGGAGTATGTAGAACCAGGCTGCTCCCTACAGGCATCAAGCCTAGGAAAGGAACAGCTTCAAGATTTCAGGATGGTTCCTACCAGACAGAGCAGACATGGGATTCCCTGGGGAGCTATGGAGTACACAGAGGATAGGGCTGGGATTGCCAGCATCAGCTCTTACCCAGGACTTAAGTGGGAATCCCAAAGTACCCCCCAACATGGCTCCTGACAAAACCTTCAGCCACCAGCCTCGTCAGGGGCTGTCAGGATGCAGTGGAACCAGGAGCTTTGGGAAGCTGTACCTGCACATAGAGCAGGTTGAGCTGCACAGGATCTCTCGAGTCCACATTCTGATCAGAGTAGAAGAACTTGCGCCGCAGCAGCAGTGTTTCGTTGTCATCAATGCCTTGTTCACGCAGGGTCCGGCCGTGATCCAGCCAGTTCACTGCAGATAATGCCAGGGTGTGAGCAGGGACAGGCACCAAGGCGTGGCTGGTCACAGCCCTGGGGCTGCTTATGCTGAGTGAGAAACAGATGTCTGCCTGACGGATCCCAGCTCTCACCCTTCTGCCCTGGGCCCCCAGGAAGGAGATATTCTAAGGAATGTGGTCACATATTGCCTCATCCACATCCTCTTCCCCTCATAGGGGTCCCTGCTCCCCTTCCCAGGGCCATTGGCTGACCCCATTCCCAGCAGATCCAGGCACCTACACTCATCATCTGTGTGCAACTTCTGCTTGAGCTTCTCCATCTTCTTCTCATCTCGTAGCAAGGTCTTGTCCTTCTTGAGGGTGCCAGTAACCTCTTCCTTCTTCTCTTCCATGATCTCTCGTACAAGTGAGTACTCATCATAGTTAGTGATGCCTGCAGGAGAGCAAAGAACCGAACTCAGCAGGACTGTTCTGCCAAACACAGAGCATTGAGCAATGCAGTGGTGCAGAGCAGTGTCCCCTTCCCAGTGTCACGCACCCCTCAGACACCCCTGCTGCCAGGCTACAGAGCTGCTGCTGCTGCTCCCCAGAAGCCTGTCAGTTTCTGCCATTCTCTCCCCACCTCCCTTCTGCCCCCTGTTGCTGTCCTCACCAATCCGGGCACATATTGTCATCAGCATGTCCGTGACAGTTTTGGAGTCATCTACCATCACTGTTTTCACTGTCCCATCCAGCATGCGGATCTTCAGGGGCCGCTGCTTCTTCTTGTACTCCATGGTATCCTGCAGGCACAGCGGAGCACAGCTACAAGCAGTGCCACCAGTGCAGGGCACCCACATCCCACCATCAGGCCAACAGCTCCCCCCCCGCCTGGTGCAATTGTGGAGGTGACAGGGCATGCTTCAGGACACAATGCAAGGCAGCATGGCACCCACACCACCTCCACGCTGTGGGCGAGACATCCAACCACAGAGCAAAGGATGCAGCTGGAAGGATGTGGGATGGATATTTACCCCATTGCGAAGCATGTAGTAGTCCAGAGCCTTCCCAGCCTCCAGCCAGATTCCTTTCTTTGGGTCTTCATCCGAGAGGAAGAGCCCAAAATCGTTGGCTGAAAAACAGGTAAAGTCTCTGACAGGGTAGTCCTGAGCAGCACAGGACCACCATGATGCCACTCTGAGCCCAGGGATTCATTCACTAGTGCATGAAGCTCAGCAGCCCTGTGAACACTGGAGCCTAAACCTAAGGAGTGGGAAACAAAGCTGGCATGCATGCTCTGAAGTTTTACCACAGTTATCTATGGAAAAAATCATCTGCAGCATGCCTACGCAATGTTGAACTTGGAACTGAGAGACACAACAGAAGGAAGAGCTTGCACTTGTGGCTGACAGCTCTCTGAGATCTCCAGTGCAATGTGTAGTAGTAGTGAAAATAAGGCAGTAAAATGCTAGAGATCACCAGGAAGGGTGCTGGGAGCTGGTCTATAAAATCTAGGCAATCCACACTTTGAGTACTCTCTATACTCTCTGGTAGGGTCTGCATCTTCTCTGTTTGAAAAGAACATCTCAGTACAGTTTGAAAAGATACAAAGAGACAACTTTAATGATGGAATCTTAAAGGACTAGAGCAGCTAGGACTCCTCTTTTTGCAGAAGAGGAAGCCGAAGGAGAACAGGCTCAAGGCTTACAAAGTTTCAGAGGTGGTGAGTAGATCTCATTCACCAAATCCTGCTCCCTCGGGGTAGTGTACCTGGTGAAAGGGCTGCTGCTGGAGCCTGGGCAGTGGCTTCCCAGCTTGGGCACACAGGGACAAGCCTGTTTTCATGAAGCAAGAGGCGAGGACCACGCCTGACTTTGCCCTGGAAAGGTCCTTCTCCACCTCTGCAACAATCCTGCGCCGCAGGCTGTCTTGGTTGGCTATGTTTATAACTCGTCATCTTGTTGGCAGCTCTCTTTGGGGAGGGACAAATTCCTGAGCCGCCCTGCGCCTGCCTGGCTAACACTGCTGTTAGGATCCCACTGAACAGGGAGCAGAAAAATCATGAAAGCTTGTCATTTTATTTTGGAAGTAAAAAAAAAACAACAAACCAATAAGAAAAACCCAAACTGTTTTCAAAGCAAATTCCAAGAGGATAAATCTAAAGCACTGAAAACTGAGCTACTTGCCCCAGATCCGTGGGTTGGGCGGGGAGAGGCACTTCCTGAGTCAGAGTAAGACCAGAGCTGGAAACTTACACCAAAGCTCCCCCAGCCCAAAGGTGGCAAAAAAACAGGGCAGCTCAAAAAGGCTGCCCATGTGTAAGGAGAGCAAAGAGAAGTAAAAGCTGCAAGGAACACATAGGAAAAGAAAGGCTGTGAGCAACTGAAAAGGAACGCAGGAATAAGAAGCTCCCTTTAAGGCCTTCCCCTTGCTGCTTTTTTTATAAACAGGCTGGCTCACACCCAGAAGCAGGAAATGCAATGCTCCTTCCAACACCACTACAGCCCTGCATATCCAAAGACATCCAGTCCCTTGCTGAAGCTGAAAGCCATGGTCTGCTGGACTGCTGACCAGCCGGGCATGGTGTGAGAAGGCATTTCCTTTCAACCTCAAGGAATGTGCTGCTCCCAGATGTCGCTGTACTCCCCCTCCTCTTCCCACGACTCTTGACCTCCACTTTGCTGTCTCTCCTCTGTGGCACAGCCACTTCCAAGGGTTGCAGGGACTCAGGAGAGCCCCTGAGGCAGTGTCCCAGAGCTCCAACCCCCCAGCCATAGGCACATCAGTAGAGGCCACATCTGTGTAGGCGTGAGTCACATCATGAGCTGATGAGCCACAGGCTAAATTGTGAGCCTAGCGGCAGCAAGAAAATACTGGAGCTGAGGCAGCCTAGAAAAGTAAAGGAGCACCAGCATGAGTCTGGCAGAGAGCTGACAGTGGGAGACAGACCCAGTGGAGATTATATATATCCCAAGAAAGGAAAAATTAACTCCAATGGTTTATTAATGATTGCCATAACCCCTGCAACTGTTTAAACCCACGTAGCCTTAGCTAGTTGTGATGAATGCAAGTAGGACAGAAGAGCAAAGACGGAAAGGGCAGCGGACTCAAATTGCTTAAAGAGTTATTTCACTTCCAAATGTGGTTTTCTAACTCCTAAACACACAAATGTTCTTCTGGGATGTTGAGAAGACAGTCTGAGAAGCTCAGACCCTTATGTCAATTGGACTAGAGGACTTAGACCCCACTCCCCCTGCCACATCACTTCTCTTGGGAAAGTGCCAGAAAGAGAGGCCCAGACAGAAAAGAAAATGGAGACCAGTGAAATGCCAGGAGCGAAGCCAAGGCAGCCCTGGCATGGCAGCCAGTCCCACCACGGACTTACACTGTCCTATCTGTGCTTCGGGCACCCGCTCACGGATCATCCGGCAGGCGTCGTACACCATGGTGGAGGGCTCAAACTGCATCGTCTTCACCACATTGCCGATGCTGATCTTCAGCGAGAGGGCAACCATGGTGGCGGCTGGGCTGTCCCCACTCCTGCGTCACCTGCCAGAAGAGACAGACAGGTGAGCTCTAACTGCTGACCCCACCAGTGTGCAGTGTGCTTGCTCCCTCTGCCTTCAGCAGCACCTGAAAGCCAGGACTCAGCCTCCAGTGGCAAGTAAGGGGTGCAGCCTGTGCTGGCGAGGCTGTGAGAGGTCCCTGGGACCAGCACTGGGACCCCTACTTCCTTGTCCTAAGATCCTAAAGAAAATTTTACTTGCCTGTGGGTGTGACAGCAGCTAGTACCCCACAGAGATACTGCCAAGGAGAGGAAGTGAGCATAAGGGAGCACACTAGATAAGCTTTGAGAGCATGATGGAAGGGGTTATAATTAAACCTACCATGACACAGAAGCCACAAGAGGAAAACCAAGCTTTGACTCAGAGCTGGTGAGGTCCTGCTCCAGCTATCAGGACTCCTCATGTTGCCACCAGACTGTGCTGAGCAGGCAGCCTGAACATAGAGGGACACAAAAGCCTGAAGCTGCACTGGGAGGCAAGATAAGGGCACCAGGCATTGAATTCACATATTAAATACAATTACCTGGGAAAAGCACCACTCACACTGAAGGAATGCTCATGATATCAGGGTCTATGGCACGAGATACTGCACCAACCCAGGGCACAGGACAATGCACAGGAGGCCAAGGGACCACCTGTGGCAGATCTCACTGTATGGGCATACAAGAGCCACACCATGACATCTGAAAAAGGACTCAAGCTGGGTCCAGCTTGAAGGATCAGCTGGAGTTGGAAGATCATCAGGGCTGGAAGATCACCCACTCCAACCACCCATGTAGCACCACCACAGTAACCCCTAAATCACTAGATCATATCATAGCACCAGATCCAGCTGCCTCTTAAACACCTCCAGGGATGGTGACTCCACCACCTCCCTCAGCAATCTATTCCAACGTCTCATCACCTTAACAGTGACATTTTTCTTTTTTCTGATATCTAATCTGAACCTTCCCTGTCTCAACTTAATGCTGTTTCCTCTTGTCCTCTCACTGCAGGCATGGCAGAACAGACTGGCCCCCATCTCACTACAACCTCCTTTCAGGTAGTTGCAGAGTTCAGACTTAAAGGATTGCATAGAGCAGCTTCAGAGCAAGTGCCTCTCAACACAGCTCCAAATCATCAGCTTTAATAACACCTAATCAGAACTGCAATAGTTGTATTGCAGAGTAAAAGCTGAAAGAAGCAATAAAATTAAAAGGAGGTCATCCATAAGCGCCCCAGTTCCCTGATGCAGTTTGGAAGAGCCCTTCCCTTTGTGTCTACCCACTGTGAAACAGCTTTCAGTGCTTTCCCAGGTTGCCAAACACCTCGGGGTCTCTACCAAGTCCTGCCCGACTGCTCCATGCCCTTCTCAGCATTCACTATCCCTGTCTGGTCCCAACCCAATGCTCTCTAGCAGTGACATGCCTTTTCCCCTCCCTGAGACCCTGCTCATACAGAGGGAGTCCCCAGCTCTGCTGACCCAGGCTTCCTTGTCCTTAAACTCCTGTGATGGGAAGATGCAAGAGCACTGGTGGGATGTACATCTGCTTATTTTTTTAGATTGATTTGCTCCTACCAGACTTCCTATTATGGCTGTCAGGGAAAGCTGATCTTGCATCCTCAGTGTGGCCTGGGAAGGTTCCTGGGTAAAATGTGCTGGCAGCCTTCCTCGCAGTGCAGCAGCACTTGGTGAGTCTGTGCATCCCTGCCTGGCACTGCCAGCTCCAGTACCCCTGGGAGGGGGTACACCAGTGCAGGCTGCTCCCAAACACAGACCTGAGCAGCCTAGGGGTAGGATCTGGGTCCAGTTTTGGCCAGGAGCAAGTCGGAGAGCAGGGGCCCTGCTCCTGCAGAGCCATAAAGCCACGCTGGTGGTGCAGGGTGGGAGGCAGGGACCAAGGAGCGTGCCGCCTCCGCCAGCACATGGAGCGGCTCCAGCTCTGCATTCCTGAGCCGTTCTGCAATGTTTCTGCGGAGGCCCGTGGCCCCCACTGTCTCTGCTGCTGAGGAATGAAATGCACTTCAGCTCCGGAGTGAGGGAGCCCATCATCAGAGGGAAGGAGGTGGCAGAGGCACCCGCCTGTGCCATTGCCATCTATCCAGAAGCACTAGCAAAGCTGTGGAGCTGAACAAACGAGGAACACTCTGTCATGGAAAGGGTTTTCCAAGTATTTTATATGCAGGGCGGGCTGCTGCGGTCACCAGGCCAACTTCTCTACATCTAAAAATATTCTCAAGTTGAGCATAAAGCTGCTTTCCATCCCTCTGCCGGAAAAGGAGAACATGTCACTGACAAGACAAGGTCAGAGACTATGGAGGAAGGAGTGGAGGATGTCGGACAGTAGAGAGGAACTGAGAGGAGCCAGGACATCTGCCACTATTTCTGCATCTGCTTCTTGCCCTCACAAAGCCACCCAAAACCAGGCACTGCACACAGAGGCACCCCTTAGTACACTCTTCACAGGGTGCTTTCCAAGACCCCATAAGAAGATGGCTGCTCAAGCCTTCCCCCTCCCAAACATTAAAAAAAATTACAGAGCTGTCACCCCAGAACAAGAGCTCAGCAGGGAAGATGCTGATAACATCAAGGAAGACCTCATAGAAAAGGGAGATGGTTCACTTCAATTTCCATATCCTATGGAAAGAGTCCAGGCTCTAGCAGCTGAACTTTGTTGACAGCAGTGTCTAAAGCAGAAACACTCTGCTGCAAAAGGACACCTCCTCAAACCGGACTGAGGTTTGTCAGCAAATGTGGCAACCAATCACACAAGGTTTGCAAATCCGCACCCTGGTGCGAGGGCATCAATGTAGAGCTCAGCCCCTACAGACCTCTCCCCTCCAGGAACCACGTGGAGAGAGAAAATCTGGAGTAAATGTAACAAACGAGACAGCGTGGGAGCCTGGCAGTGCAAACCAGAAAAAAGGAAAAGGACAGTGAAATTCAAGCTGTCCCCCTATAAAGAAAAAATAACAAAAAACCTAAACAAATCAAGTCTCAGTGAACACACAACAAATTTTTGCTGGCTAACCTCCAGAGAAACAAATGCATTCTCAGTCAAACCTACTCTCAATCACACTGTCAGTATGCAAAGTCAGATAAAGCACTGGAGCAGCTGGATTACACACTTCTGCATTTTATAGCAAGCTGTGTGCAACCCTTTTTGAACCATGGGCACGCTTCTGAACCAATCCCAAGATGATGAGGGAGTAACCTTGATGGGGTCCCACCACTTCCCCCAGGAGCTGTTGTGGCTTCCTCCATCTCACCCCACGCAAGGTGAGCAAAACCAAGGCAAGGTGAGCAAAACCAAGACAGTGGTGAAGGCCTCCAGGCTCTGCCTGAGGGCAGGATCAGTGCAGGCACGGCTGTGGGCAGACAGCAGTGTGTGACCCAAGAAACCACCATGTCATTGCCAGGGACCACTGACAGTGAATTTTTGGTCACATGATGGAATTGCTTTATTTTTGTCAGACGAGTTCACTCCTGACGTAAAGGTTACAGGGGAGGGTTTGTGCCTTAAAAGACAAAAAAAATCAACCAAAATTAAACTGCAGACAGCCGGAATATTTGTGATGAGTTTCCAGAACAAGCTGCAAATCTTCAGATTCAACAGTTCTGCCATTTTTATTATGCTATCACTTAAGGGGTACTCTGAAAGAAGCTTGGTCATAAGGTTAGGTTTTCTCCTTTTTTTATGGCAGTACCAAATTTCATCTAGGAAAGGCCCTACTGCAGACCAGCCCTGGACTGGGAGCTGGCTGCAGGAAGCTTTATCAGCTGCAAACCATCCCAGTGTTGGGGTTTTCCACAGGCACAGCCCAGTCAGTACAGTCACTGGCACAGCCAGGAAGACACCAGGCCACCAAAATGCAATGCCTGCAGTAGTGGTTTGGCTGGCATGTCAGCATGTGTACTTCAGCACCATCAACAGGGTCAAAAATTAAGCTGGTAAGAAGCCAGACCAGGGTCTGGCTGTTCTCCTGCGTTCTCCAGTACAGGACCAGCATACACTGCCACAGCAGGCACTGAGGTACACAGGGCTCAGCCCTGCACCAACGGGAAGACTGAGCCAGAAGTCTCAGCTGGTTTAGTGTCACACACTGCTGAGACCATTCAGCCCAGTTCCTCTTTCCCAGCTGCATGTCCACGTCAGATGGGATGACAGTTTCTTCCAGCTAAGGCTGGGCTTGCTCCTGGAGAGCATGACTGGCTGTCAAGGCTAGACGCAGCATCCCTGTGACCACTCCACTGTTACCCATGGCTAGGACAGGAGCATTCTCTCACTCCTGCAGGGAGGGCAGCCCTGCTCTGCATAGGATCTGGAGGATCACAGCCACAGCCTGCCTGCCTGCCTGCTCACAGGCACCAAGCTGAAGAGCTCTGACCATTAACTCCCCCCATTTCACACATATCTCTCATCCTGTCTGCTCCTGCTGGGCATCTCCTGACCTCCAAAGGCAGGGAGCACAAATCATGGCACCTCTAGACTGCCCATGACAAAGGCAGGCATGGGGGCCAGAGGGACTCCAGCCACAGCCTCTCCTACACTCTTAGCAAGCTGGCCCTCTAGCACAAGATCCCAAAAGCAGGGATTGAGGTGCAGTGGATGCTGTCATGGCCTCTGGAAAGCACTGGGTGCCCTGATCCAGGCACCCACACTTGCCACAACAAGCAACTTGCTCAGCATTGTGTTTCTGGACAGGCAGAAAAGTGAAAGAGAGGAGACTGCATGGCTGCTTTTTGGGGTCATTTCACTCAGCAGCCAGCAAAGCTCAGTTCTGAAAAGAAGGGCACCCCACAGGACCCTCTTCCCCTTTATACAGCCTTCCCACTCCCCCTTCCCTAAATCTAATGGGATGTGTCACTTTGGGAAGCACCAGATTCCTGCCGCTGCCATTCAGCAAACAAACTGAGCAGTTTGGCTGGTGTTCCCCATGCATCATCACAGATTCAAATTAACACTTAGGGGGGTTTCACCCCATGACCTAGGGAGAGGCAGGTGGTCTGGACCCTTTACAGGGAAACTCACAGGTTTTGGCAAAACTAAAGATCCCAAAAATATGTGCCCTCCCCTTCTAAGCAGCGAGGCTCAGGGATAGAGAAGAGAGTAAACAATTATCGCTACCAAATATGGGTCTAAGAGCCAGCGATGAAGCCACGGCAGAAGCATGTAGACATCCTGCCGGTAGATTCAAAGGGATGGGGAGCTTGCAGGGGCTCAGGCAGGATCCGGGAAGGAGCAGGCAGAGAATAGGGCACTGTTTCCCCCTGCTTGGTCCGGGACATGGTGGTGGCCCCAGACCTTCTCCGATTAGGGCCGGTCCCACCCTGCATGGGAACCACCCCAGCGCCCCATCCCGGGTCCCGTGGCCAGCTGTCTGTCCTGGTGGGAAATACTGCGGTGACCTCCCCGGCTTCGGTGTAGCCATGGGAAGAGTTGTGCCCTCGTGTCCCCACCCAAAACCACGCAGCAGGACACAGACACCCTTGCCACCCGCTTTTCCCCACGTCCCGGCAGGGTGGGCGGGGTGCCGGGGGAAAAGCTGCGCCTGGCCTGCCTCAAAGGCTGCCCCACGGTCCACGGACGGCTGGCCACGGCCAGGCTTCTCCAGTTTGGTCCCCAAGGACCCCCGAGGTGGGGATGCTGGCCCGGGCCTGGCCGGGGCGGACCCCAGGCCCGGACCTGGGCAGGGCAAAGGCAGGGCCGTGGATAACGTGGCCGGGGATAACGTGGCCGCGCCAGCCCGTGCTGCCCCGGAGCCTCCGGTGGGCGTCGGTGTTCGGGTGGCGCCGGCCCCAGGGGCGATCTGGGCATGCACCAAACTTAGAATAAACCCCGGAAGCCCCCGGGTCACCGCAGCCCCGCGGACAAGCCCCGGTTGGAGCAGGGAAACCCGGTAACCGGGAAGCTGCTTCCTCCCTGCCTCCCCGCCATTTACCGGGCGGGGTGCGGGGCAGGGTCCCCAGGACATCCGTTTCCGGCAGCCCCCCGAGAGCCAGGGCGCTGCCGGTCCGCAGGACCCCACTCCGCAGCCCCCCCTCCCCGGTTACCGGGACACCGTACGTCCTCCGTCCCCCGTCCCCGTACCTTTGCGCGGGCAGGAGCAGCGCGGCGGCCCCGCGAAGCTGAGGGGAGCTGAGCGGGCGGCACCGCCCGCTTCCCGCCCCCCCGCCGCGCATGCGCCGGGACGCGGCGCGCCGCCGGGTGAGACGGCACGGCCCCGCGCGGTGCCCCGGGGCTGCGCTCCACCCGGACACCGCGCCACGGGTATCCCGCTCCCACGGACAGCGCTGCTCCGTACCCGCGCGGCCCGGCCCGACGCCCCGGGGCTGAGCACGGTTCTGCGCCCGCGCAGCGGGGCCGTACTCCGCCCGCTGCTCATACCGCACCCCCAGGGCGCGCGCCTGCCCAGGGACACCCCCGGAGCCCCGCATGACCCCGGACCCACCGCCCACCCCTCAACCCTGGGTTGGGTTTCTCTCATCCCCTCTTCTCCCATCCTTCCCCCTCCCGCCCCGCGCTCCCGCCGCCCGCGCGCGCTCCCGCCACCCACGCGCGCCCCCCCATCCCCAACCAATGGGCGACCGCGGCGTCAGCACGGGTGGGGCAAGGGCGGTGCGCGCGGGGCCCGCCGGGAGGTGGGGTGACGTCACCGCGGTGCGTTGGGAGCGGCCGGGCTGAGGTGAGGGCAGGGAGGGCGCTGGGCACGGCCAGGGGTCGGGGTCCGCTGCTCTGAGCGTCCAGGAGGTTCGGGGATCAGGGGATTCGGGGTCCGGCCGAGGCTGGGAGGGTCTGCTTGGTTCTTCCCGGGTGGATGTCCCGGCCCCTGCGCTTCGGTCACCCTTCCGCCGCACCTGCTCCTCCTGTTCCCGTCCTGCCCCTGCCGGCGCACGCTCCCTCGGGGAATCTCCTCCGAGTGTGTGGAAGCCATGGGCCCTGGTATTGCCCGGGTTTGCCCAGCTCCTCCTCCTCTTGCTGCTCCACTTTCTGCTGACAGCCCTCCTTCCAGTCAGCAGCCCTGTCTGGGGACTGCCCTGGTCCTCTGGTTTTGGGCGGGGTTTCAGGTGGTTTAGGTAGTATTCTATTTTTTCTGTTTGTTTTTTTTTTTTCCCAGACTGTGACACTTGACAGCTAGATGTGAAAGCTTAGGAGTGCTGATGGAGACGTGCGATGGATGCCTGTGCTCTGACAGCCTGAGCGGTGCCTTGGCTCAGGCATCGCCCACGAGCCGGCCGGGCTGATCCCGTGGGAGCCATGCGAGGCCACATCTCCTCAAGGACCGAGGCTCCTGGGCCATGTCTTGTCAGGACATAGCAGCAGCAGCCCGAGCTGGGACCAGACAAAGCTAAGGCTGCCACAGCCACACAGGTGCACAAGCGCCAGGGCAGTGTTTGGCTGCAAGTCTCTCACTCTGCCCTCTGTGTACCTGTGGCTGCCTCGAGCCACTGAGCTCTGCTGCTCTCGTTCTGCCGGGCCCTGACCTCCCTGGCAGCAGGGACGGCTCTCCAGGCCACTCCTCAGGGCTGAGAGACACTACCAGTGTCAGATCTCTACAGTGAGATAAGGAGCATTTTACTTTCAAACTAAAGGTATATTGTGTGCTAGTGACATTCATATATATATTCATCTATTTATTTATTGCAATATCCATCTATTTATTACAAGTGCAATAAATAGTACAGCATTCGACAGCTATCTGAATTACTAAGTCATCATTTTGGTTCGTTAAATCACTCATTAATTGTGCTTCAATGATCGCTTAATCACCATCTGATTACCATTTAATTTCTGTTCAGTCATTGATAACTTAGAACTTGATCATCATTTAATCATTAACAGAATCCCTTTAGTTAAAACCTAAACAGTGACTGTTCTTAATTTTCCTGGGATGGGAAGTTCTCCCTGCTGGCTGCAGACCAGGGGGTATGGTACCTTCAGGCTTCTGGGGAACAGCAGAATCTTGCATGCTTTCCACACCATTAAGTCTGGGGTTGTTTGACCTTTCCTCTCTTTCCTGCAGCTTTTACGCTGTGGGTGGAGCATGGCTCCTGTGGCTGGGTTGCAGTAACCTTGTGGGGAAACTACTGTATTGTTGTCACCGGTTGTCACTATTATAGCCTGGATGGAGAAGTACTTGTGAACTGGTCATGCCTGCTATTGACATTTAATGGGAATACTTTGTCTGTAGGGTCTGAGGGACACCTTAAAACAAGGCTGATGTCTCCCATTGTGCCTGTGCTCACTTAGGGTGTCCTTTTCAGATGTCGTGCCCAGAGGAACTGGATGCCCTGGCAGATATGGATCTGCTTGACTTTCTCCTGAAGGATGATGCTCCCTGCCCTGAAATCCCAGGGGAGCAGAATGGTCTGCTGGAAGACTGGGGCCTGCCAATGCCTGAGGTGAGTTCTTTGTGAGGAATTGCTGCTGAGCTGATGTTTAGGAGGTTTGTCTCCCTGCTGAGTAAAAGCTGTTCCTCTGCAGCTCCTGGACAAGGAGATGGATGACTTCATCAGCTCACTGCTGAGGCCTTTAGAAGATGAACCAGACAGGCTCAGTTATTTGCCTGCCAACAATGACAGCAGCATTTCTGATGATCAGCATCTGTCCCATTGCAATTTTGCCAGCCAAGACATTGTGCAGGTTGATCATAACTACTCCCTTCACCAGGACTGGCCTGCACTGGAAAGTGTGAGGTCTGATATAGCAGAAGGAGATGTCACCATTGAGCTAGGTGAGTGATGTGTATGGACTCTTTCTGCCCTGGCTACAGGCGGAAAAGAGAAAAGCAGTCGCATATTGATTGGTTTTGGTGGGTGTCCAGTGATGAAGAGAGCCAAGAGTAGAGGCTTTCTGCTGCTGTAAAATTGCTGTTTCATGCTACTCAAAACTGGCTGGTCAGGTGCTACCTCACTGAGGCCCAGCATTTGACTTGTCTTTCATTCCCCAGGGGCATGGGTTGGTGTGGAAGGCACAAGCAAGGCACTGGAACAGAGCACCAGTTCCCCTATTGCTGTTGCTGTGGAAGATGAACCCCAGCTTGTGCCTGGCGCCATTGAACAGGTACTGACTCCCATGCCTATGGACCCCAGCCATTGCTTCTGCTCACATGTCCCCTTCTCTTCTGACTTGCTTCCTGTGAGGGATATCTCTAAGGGAAAGCATGACACTGCTTTGGGAGAGCTGATTCCATTTCTTTGTGTTTGCTACATGGCCTCTTGCACCCGGGGTGGACTCCCTGTATTTTGCATTCTCAGTAGTATATTTTTGCTGTTTTCTAGTCTGACTTCCCAGAGCTGGTCCTGACTGAGGAGGAGAAGCAGCTCCTGGAGAAAGAAGGTGTTACATTACCAACCTGTCTGCCACTGACCAAAGTGAGTCCTCACTAGAACCAAGCAGATCACTAAAATGTGTCCGGTAGTGTACTTGAAACTACAGGAGAGTGCCTTGATGAGAATATTGTTGGCCAGGTGCTGTGTTCAGGGCGGTGTTCATCTGGGCTTGGTGTTCTTTTCCTCCTTTTGAGTCCAGGGTGTTGTCCATATGCACAGCAGCTTCTGTCTGCTGTCAGTCTCCCTACTCATGGCTGTTTGCAGGAGGCAGTTACACCACAAGTGCCTCCAGCTATTTTTTTCCTGCTTGCCTTTTCCTTTCCGGCTTGTGAGCCGTGTGCTTTTCACTTCCCTTAGGTATGCCTTACTTTTGCTACGTCATGGAAGCTGCTGACTGCATCCGCAGGCCTGGGTTTGCCTTGAAGTTTATTCAGTGTTGTGGGAAGGACCTCTCGGGCTGGGCACTGAGATGTCTGCACAGTCTGAGAGGGTGGGATTGTCAGCACCCTGAGATTGCTATTAATGAAATATGATCCTTGCAGGCTGAAGAGCGAGTTCTGAGGAAAGTGCGTCGTAAGATTCGGAACAAACAAGCAGCTCAGGATAGTCGTCGCCGGAGGAAGAACTATGTGGATGGCCTGGAAAACAGGTATGATCACAGCAGTGTCACCCAACACTGAGGGGACCTCTATGTTCTTTTAGGGGTCCTTGGCAGAATGATGATGGCACTGAACTGTAATTTCAATCAGAACTTCATTTTCCTATCATATTACAATTAGTAACAGCAAGGATTTATGATTAGATTGGCACAGTTTTTCTACAAGCAGAATCAATGTAGTACAGTCTATAAGCAGTGTAGTCCAGGATTTATTATACAGCTTAACTTACAATTTCTAATGACTTGCATTCTAATACACCTTAACTTAAAATTTCTAGTCACATGTGCCCTCTGCAGATTGGATCAGATCTTAATAGACAGTTCTGTGTATTAATATAATGATCATAACACAGATTCAGGAATCATACAAAGGGTGCTAGTCTCTCCTTCCATCATGGGAGGAAGCAGGCAATGGTAGATGTGTCCCTGAGCAGAGGCACTGAGCTGTCCAGTAGAAATTCTACTCCCAAGGTGTCCCTTAGGACGTTCTAATTGCTTGATATTGTGGACAGTGCACTCTGTGCTGTTGTGCTTCCCTGCTCTGTGATAGAGCTGTCAGCAACACAGAGCTGGCTGTGTGTCTGCAAACTTCAAGGCCAGTAAGGGAAGGGCCTGGTGCCCAGGAACTTTCAGGCTGGTATAGAGGAGAAAAAGAAATCTGGTTGAGTACTTGGTGCGCAGGACCTTCAGTGCCTGATAACAATGGGAAGGGAATGAATACATGACCTGGTGGGTCACAGAATGGCTTCTTCCCTCCTGCATGGCCTTAGTTGTGCTGACCACATTTCCAGGTCTGGGAACAGGGGTGCCTGTCATGAGCTGCTGTGCTGTTTGGGTGCTGGCTCATGCCACCCTGAGCAGAAGGTACCTGTGGGGCAGCAGCTCTCTACAGAGGATTTGGAACATCAGGGTAAAGCGTGCCTGGTGCTGTTGTGCGTGGAGATGGCTCAGAGCTTGCTGTAATTAAGCCAGATAGCCAATCTGCTGGGTTGAATGTGTTTCCAGGTCAGACTACTTAGTCATACAGCCTAATGTCACAGATCTACAGGGCCGGTGTGCCACTAGGAGTGAGCATCCATAGGGGTTAGTCAACTGCTTCTCTGCAGGACTGGCACAACTTCATGCATCCCCATATCTGGTATGAGGTGGTGCTCTCTGGGCTTTCCAGCAGGTGATACCAGGTGGACCTCAGGACCAATTTTATATGCCCCAGCCACGCAAAGGTAGTGACTGATGTGAAGTCTCTGCTGTTGACCAACAAAATCTCTCTGTTTTTCCAATTGCCTCTTGTCCTTCCTGGGAAGGGTGGCAGCCTGCACAGCTGAAAACCATGAATTGGAGAAGAAGGTGCAGCAGCTGCAGAAGCAGAACATGTGAGTTTGTCTTGTTTGGTTTGGCAGGAGTTGTGGTGGGGAAGGCTCTTCCTCTTCTCAGGACTGAGGCCTGTCCCTAGCTACAGAGGGTGGAGGGAAGTGTGCAGCTCTAGGTCCCGCTGCTATGCTAACCTGCATTTCCTGTTCTCCTGCAGGTCACTGCTCAGGCAGTTGCAAAAACTGCAGGCCTTGGTGAGACAGTCTGCCCCCAAAACTACCAGAAGAACAACCTGTACCATGGTAAGTGGCTTTGACCCCAGTGTCTGTGGAGGAGTCTCTGCTGTCCTCACAAGTTTGGAAGAGAGGCATTTAGTGATGCTTGTCCACGTCTGCTGAGATCTGTGCTGATCTTTCTGTTTCCAGATCGTGGTTCTTTCTTTCTGCCTCGTTCTGTCCCCCAGCATCCACTTGCCCAGGAGCGCAGAGCCACAGCAGGAGCTCAAGGGTGAGTGCCCAGGTTGTGGCTGAGGTGCCCAGGTTGGAGCTGAGGTGTGGCTCCTGGTGAAGCACAGCACCTTCCCTAGAGACAGCCTGAACTCAGAGGCATTTCCAACTCAGCATCCCCTTGCCTGGGGTGACCACTAGGTTTGGCTTGCTGTCTCGCCCCAGCTCTCGACTCTTCCTCAGCCCTGTTGCAGAGACCTGCCTGGAAGCAGGGCCCTGTGCCAGGGGCGGTGCAAGGACAGGAGAGTTCCGGTCCCACTTGGAGCACAAACTGTGCTTGTGCCTGGCAGCTGTGCAGCATCCTCTCCCCGCCTCCCCTGGGAAGAGGAAGTTCTGGTTAAACAGTTTATCCTCTCTCCTGGGCTCTGTGGTGGCTCCATGCTCAGCACAGGAGGGTGGGAGGCTGGAAATGACAGAGTTGGCTCTACCTCTCTTACAGTGCTGTCACGGCAGATCCGCGAGTTTCCGATCCACGGAGCACCTGATGTGCAGCATGACACTGAGCTGGAGGGCTTCAGCCCAGAGCCTGGAGACCCCTTGCTGTCGGTCAACCTCAGTCAGTCGTGGGAAGAGGGACAGAGTCCACTTAACTCCGATCCCAGATCTTTCAACAGCAACTCATCCTCTGACCCTCCGCCAGCAGCAGGCTCCGAGCCAGGCCCGCCCCAGAGTGACCCTTTGCCAGCCGCAGTGCTGGTGCCATGGAAATCCAAGGGTCAGGAGTGGGTGGAACAACCTGACAGAGTTCTCATCCAGCAGCACCATGCCAATGAGATGTGATCAATGCTACATCCTGCTCCTTGGGATGATACTGGGCATCCTGTGGGGCAGGGACAGAGCTGCACTAACAGATTATCTATCCAAGCAGTTTCTTCTGAGTACTCTCCTGATTGCCAGCAACTCAGAGGGTTCACCAGGGAGAAATCGTTCTGACATTTTTATCAGGCTCCATCTGAGATGGGACAGGAAATTCTGAGAATTCACTGTAGCTGCTCATCGGGCTTGCAGCCCAGAGCGCACCCAGTGGCTTGTGGGTATGGGCTGTGGCAGGGAGGGTGGTGGCAGTTGGGCTGAGGTGCCAGTACTTGGTCTGACTGGATGCAGTTGGCGGTGGAGGCCACTGCCCTGCTTCTTCACTGCCCAGCTGGAGATGAACAGGCACTTCTTAGTCTGTGTTGTGGCCCCAAACACATGTCCCGTGTCACTGCACCTTAATCATGCAGTACTATGTGATTTCTAGGTGTGAGGGAGCAAGTTGACCTTCAGTGCTCTCACAGGAGTAATCCTGCCTGCTGCTGCGACAGACCCAGCACGTCGCCTGTTCCTGCTAGCTTTTGAGCCATGGCCACAGCTCCCAGCCTGGCTAGAGAAGGTAATGTGGAGTCCTTCCTGAGCCTTGTGTGCTGTTTGCCTACTGTAAGGGCTGAGCCTTTCATCTCCTGCAGGCTTCTGGGCTTCAGGGAGCAGGCATGCTGTGAACCAGACTGCTGAGGCAGCATGTTCAGAGAGCAGCAGAGCTGCTAACTCTTCTGAAGGCTTTCCTGCCCACAGGACAGTTTCAAAGCCGTGTCCTTGTGTGCCAAGCCTTACTGTGCTGGCTGGTGATGCAGTCAGTGGTTCTGGGCTGAACAGAAACACTTTGAGCTGGTGAGCAGTGTCTTTGCCAGAGTGCAGCTTAGTGGTACTTGTAGAGATCTCCTTGTCCTACTGCAGGATATTCCATGTAGTCATATAGAATGTTTTGGGTTGGAAGTGCCCTCTTAAAGTCAGCTAGTCCAGTTCCCTTGCAATGAGTAGGGATAGCATCAAATTGGATCAGAATAATAATTAATAGCTTCCTTATTAATAGAGTCCAAATAAATATTAATGGTGTGTGACTGTGTCCTCTGGTTGTTTTGGCAAGGTGCTGGGCTGCTGGGTGAAAGCTGGGGGCTGTACCTGGGGCTGGGAGCCTTGTGGGTGAAATCCAGAGCAGGCTCGGGGGCAGTCCCTTTCAGATGCATGCAGGGGAAGTCCTGTGGCTCTGGCAGCGCAGAGGGGCTTGTTGAGGCACAGCGTGGGTTTGCAGGGCTGCTGCTCTGCTCTCACCCCTCTTCAAGGTGCAAAAGCACTCTTGGAGAAGAGTGTATGTGGTGAGCACCCAGCACCCACCACGCACACGCCAGCCCCCAGTGCTGCGGAAGCGAGCAGCTTCCCCCGGAGGAAGCGCGAGGAGTTGGTGTCAGCCTCCACTGCTGCTTTCGTAATGGGGAGCTGCACAATCGCAGGAAGTGGAGCAGAGCCAGGGTGCTGCAACAGCCACCGGGTGGGCCTTGCCTGCTGTGAAATTGCTAAATTCAGGCTTGTCCCCGGGTCTGGTTAGGTTCATTGGGTCCACAGGAGGCACTGGTAGACCCTGTGCTCAGGCTGCAGAGCCCATTGTAGGGTTTTGAGGCACAGCAGCTCAGCAAGGCAATGGGTGCAGGAAGCTTCACGCTTGCATCCCACCCAGGGAACAAAAACAAGCTATGAGACAACATTGTGGCAGGAGAGGAGACAGCCAAGGAGAGGCTGACCCAGGGCTTCTGCTTCAGGACAGGTAGCAGCATGCTCCCAACAGGGCTGGGTCACAGCTCTACCTTGGCCAGGACTGACAGCCCTTGAGCATCACCAGGGAACCACTGGAACTCTTTCCCCAGGAGGTATGCATGGCATCAGGAAGGTCTAGGACCCCATCTACACTTTAGTTCCATTTTTTTGCAGTTTGAGGCCAGGGTACCTAATGTCCTGTTCCCAATCTTCTTTCATTTTTTGCAGTTGAAGGTCGGTGTGTGTAATAGGCTGTTCCCCCTTTAGTTTCATTTTTTGCAGTTCAAGGCCAGAGTGGATGGTGTCACAGATGTTACATGGCGCCCTCGATCCAGCACTAATCAATATTCAATGAGCCATGTGGTGGTGTTGCCAGGAAAGCTGGGAGCTGCCACATGAGCCGGTGTTTGTCTGGGTATGATGGGGTCAATATTGCTCTTTGTAGCAGTCTGGCTTGCTTGGCCAGATGTCAGGAAGGGAAATAACTCTGGGAACGCAGGCTGGGAGCCAGGAGCTGGAAGTTTTGGGGAAGGTTGCTACATGGTCTCAGCTCATAATGACCCAGGTCTGCTATTTTTCATTGCTTTCTGTGTTCTCATGCCAGTCCCACAGCAAGCAGCTCTGAGCTGGGGACAGGGACGAAATTCAGCCTGGACCTCATGCCTTGGGTTAAAGGGCAGTAATGATAAAAGTGCTCATAATGAGTCCTTTGGCTGAGGACTTTATTACTATCGAGCAGAGGACCAGGAGCTGCCTGATATTCCTGCCACCCCTTTGTCCTCTTTGCTGCAGATCCCCATTCGTTTTCCTAGCACACTGTTGGGATCAGAGCATGGTCTACATGTGCAGTGGTGCTGCTTGCATGCACACACAGCCCCACACTCTGCCTTAGGTCAGCAGTATGGTCCCAGCTTGCATGCCCACCTTGTTCCCTCTGTTATGTCCAAGGTCAACCTGTATCTATCTCCCTTGTGTCCCAGCAAGAGCCTGTGTCAGCATTGTGGGACTATGCTGGCAGACTGGGAGCAGGAGCTTTTCAGGGCAAAATATCCTGGACAGTCCTTGGCAAGTCCCAGATGGGTGTTGCCAGGTGGAAACAGAATCCTTTTTGCTGGGTGACTCCTTGAGTGTCAGAGTATCTTCTCCTTTCCGTGACAGTGATATATTGAAAATTTGGAAAGCATTAAATGAAATTTGCTTTCTGTTGCCAAGGAAGTCCTAGGCTGTGTAATACAATGCAAAACACTTCCTGATCATGGCTTTAAAGGAATCAGCTTTGCCTTTTTTTTTAAAAATGAATTAGGGTTTCTCAGAGAGATGGAAAATTCACTCAGTAGCAGAAACAAGATATACCCACCTCTTCAAGGGAAATCTGAGTCCTGTGTCATCATCCATCCTATTAATATCCACTAGCACCACCTGCTGGATATTGGTGGAAACAGAAAAAGCAAACAAATCTAAAAACTGGTTTAAAAACCAGCTGGAAATACAGTGATGGAGCCACTGCCTCCTTCCAGCCCTCACAGCTGGGCACCTCGGCCCTGGGCCTGCTGAGCCCCCAAGGGTCGTGTTTAGGACCTCTCTGGCAAGTGTCTAAGGCAGAAGGAAGAGAGGTCAGGCTATGATGCCTCAAAAAGTCCAGCCAAAAACATCTGCACCAGCCAGATGTTCCCTTCCTCTGTTCTCTTTCCCTGGCTATGACTGGACATCAGGGTCTTGGCTGGAGACACACCCCCATGAATTACTCGGGGGACACAGCCGTGCTGAAGGGACTCTTGGGGCAAGGTATTTGGGAGCTTTGGGAGCTTTCCCCAGACCTGGGATGGGAGGGCAGCTGGCAGCTGGCCGCTGCTGCACATCTGCTGGGGCTGGGAACCGGAGGCTGATGGCTCTGCAAGGGTCATTTGCAGCTGCCCTGTGCATTGGGGCACCTGAGAGCTTCCTCTGCTGTGCTCTCGTGGGGAAGGCTCTGCAGTACTGTCAGCACACTGGGGCTGTGCCTTATCCTTCTGCCTGGCCACAGCCCGGTTTGTCCCCCATCTCTAGGGACATCTGGGAGTGACCTCGAGGGACATGTTACCCAGAGCATCAGGTTTGCAGGCACAGTACTGCTGCACACTGCCAGGGAGGGGAGCTGAGACAGTAGGCTGTTCACTAGAGCAGGGCCAATGTCCCATCCCCAGGGACACTGCTGCCCTCAGCCTTGTTGTCTTCTTCAGTCCCAGAGCAGCATGTTACCTCCCTGTGGGAGGGTGGCTGCTAGGTGAGACAAACCCAACAAGTTTGAGTAGGGCAGAAGACAGCGAGAAGCCCTGCATCCCCACAGAAACCCTTTATTTTGCATCTGGTGAACTTGCCTAAGAAAGCATGAACCTCTGGGCTGAGAGCTGCTCTAGTGCAGCATGTTGGTGCAGGCAAAGTCTGCCTAGGGACTCCCTGATGTCCTGAGCCTGCTGGATTTTCCAACTTGCTGTTATTTTATCCGTGTGAAGATGCTGGTGCCAATCCTGCAGACAACAACAAATCGGATGGGGTCATGTATGCTATGGAGGATAGGGGGGAAACCCAAGGGGAGCATTGTGTGGATGCCTGGGGTGCTACGGGTTCCAGCAGCCTGTAGCAGAGGCTGAGCCAGGTGCTGGCACCTTTTCTTCCTCTCTCCCGGCTGAGGAGAGTGGAAAGAAGGTCCTGGGAAGGACCCTTTGTGGCCAGACCCCATCCTGGGATCCTCCACCCTGAGTCACATCTGTCACGCAGAGCTGGACCATGTTACACGGATGATCCTCAGCCCTTGAATATCATTGGTGACAAACCATTCCACCCTCACGGTCCTCCCATGCTTCACCCCATGGGATTTCTCCCTTCTTCAGCCTGAGTTGCAGGAGACCCTGGCGGAGCTGTGGCTGGGACCCAGCACTCACCGGGTGGCTTTCCAGTCCTCTGCAGGACTGTCGGCTGCCTCTCGCAGGAGCCACAGAGCATGCAGGGTCTCCTCCCCCTTGGTGTCCACATAGCACTGGCCCAGGAAGACAGTTGTCCGAGCAGCCTCTGAGTCTGGAAGGGTTTAAGGTGATGTGCGTCAGGCAGTGAGGCACAAGGTCACCCTGTGTCCTGCTGGCATCGCCGCTGCAGGATGATGTTCCCCTGCTGCCTACCTCGGAGCCGCCAGTTCACGGTGAAGAAGAAGATGGGCTGCGGGACCAGCCCTGTGTCTTGCTGGGACCCCTCCAGTGGTGAGGTGAGGAGCTGCGAGTCACCAGCAGCAGGTCCCGGCAGGTAAAAACCGGAGAATCTGCTGTCCTTGTCCAAGGTGTACACAACCATCCGGCAGCCGGTGTCGCTCCGCCACGACCCAGAGAGAAGGCACTGCAAGGCCAGTGCAGTGGGTTGGAGTGACCAGGCGGGGCGGGGGGCATCCTGCTTCCACCCCTTCACCCTGCCTCTGCTGGCACTAGCTGCACTGCTTTCCCTACACTCTAGGGGGAAAAACAGGAGTTGTCTGGGGTATGACTCTGCTTGCCTTCCTCTGAAGGATTCCCCACAGCCAGCAGCATCCTTGCAGGAGCAGTCCTTTCCTCCCAACCTCGTCGTAGCTTCCCTCAGCACTGCACAGTGCTGTCCCCACCAGTTCCAGCAGCCCAGCCCTGCCCCCCTGTTGAGCTGTGATGCCCCAGCAGCAAACTTTGGGGTCTAGCAGGATGTCAGCACCACATCCCCGCTGTCATCTGTCCCCATACCTTTCTCTCCACAGGGGCAACACACACTGCCAGGGCAAGGACAAGGACCAGGGCAAAAGCACTTCTCCCCATGGCTGCAAGGCTGCTAAGAGCTCCTCCCAGCCCTGCAGCTGGTCACCCTTTATAGGGCTGTAACTGGAGCCCCACCAGCACCAGGATGGCAGCTGTGAGATGACTGGCTCGATGTCAGGGTGCCCAGGACTGGCGAGGGAGATGAGGAGGTCTGCATGACCTGGTCAGGGCTGAAGGAACGCAGGAATAAGCACGGCTGTGCAGAGGAGTGGGGACAAAATTTTTTATAAGGCCCTATAGTAGTCTGGAAAGTATCAATACCTTCTTTGGGAATCTGCCTCCCATGCACGGAGGCTGGAAATTACCACCTATTTCAACATTTACTCCCTCCCTGCCTTGCTGGTGCCAATGCCTGTCCAGGGTGTTGCAGTCTGCACGGACGGGAAAGCTTACTCATTTTAGCAGCTGTAACATTTCTCCATCCTCTTCTGTGGGTCAACTGCAGAATTTGATGGTTTTGCTTTTACTTTTATGAGAGTTAGAGAAAGAAGTAACCACAGCAGCATTACTGAGGTCCCAAGCGAGTGTGTTTGCTAAACACACAGAGCATAATAACTAGCACTGTATTCACACTTCTTCCTTGTATTTGCTGCTTTAAAGGACTTTGATGTGCAAAATGCAATGTGCACTGTCCCTGTCTTCCTGAGCTGTGCCTTTGCTGTGATGCCTGGAGCAGGCATGCTGAAAATTCAGGTGAGATTCAGCTGAATCAACACCTGCTGTTTCCAAGGCAGCAGTGTTTGGGGCAGGTTGTGGCAGCAGTGTGCAAACTGGGGGCAGGGGACTGTCACCCCTCAATACCCACTGCTAGCCCTGGCACATCCTGGCACCCTGTGCTTAACACATCTATCTCTCATCTAGGTAGCCTCAAAAGCTGGGCCAAGTAGAAAACACCCCTCTCCTAACACATTCCTCCTCCTTTTTGTCTTTTTCAGTCCCAAGTTCATGGCCTATCACAGGGACTCAGAGACATTCCCCCTGGGGATTCTTTCACTGTTGTCCTGGATGTCACACTCTGTTCTTTTGGCCTGACAGAGCTCCTGCCTTTCTGTGCTGTTTGGTAGGGACAAGCCACCTTGTCAGAAGTCCCAAGGTGGTGGCAGGTATCCCTCCACTTCATGTCACTGTGCTGCAGCTTCACTAGAGCAGGGCCAGGCTTGATGGACTGTGTGTCCACAGTGCTCTCACGCCTGGGGCTGGGATATTTTTGTAACTCTTCCGCAACTCTTCACCCATGGACCTGCCAAAAGCTTTGTGCCAAAGAGCTGACTAAGTTTGGCAGGTGTCCACAGAGGCAAATAGGCACCACAAAAATGCAGTGGTAGAGAAAGGGAAAATCCCTGAGTGTAATCCAGGGGGAGGGGATGGGATGGATTAGGGGCTTTAACTTGTGCACATTTTACTTGAGGTGCTATACAGCACAAAGAAAGTGCTTAATCAACATCTCAAAGCTAGTGGTAATGCTGTCTCCATTGCCCAGTCCAACAGAGCATGCAGTCCCAGTACTGGAAAGGCTCTGGTGGGAATGGTATGAAGGCACTACAAGGAAGTGAGCTGAATTCAGGATGCTGCTGCTAGCTCGGCCACCATCAGGCAGGTGGGAAATGATGACACAGGGTGGATTGGAAATCTGGGTTTAGATAAAATGGGATATGAGGTCAGGGAGGGAGATGGGTGGGATTGGGGAGATATGCAGGTGTCCTTGTGGAAGGGCAGTGGTGAGACCTGCCCTCAGCAGGGCTATCTTTGGGGACAGAAGGTGTAGCAAGGACATACTTTAAGAAAAGGCAACCACAACTGATGATTTTTAAGTTTTATTCTCAATTGAAAGGCAGGTTTTTCTTGCCTTGTTGGGGGTTTAGGCTGCAGCCAGACCATCCCATCATGGGGCTGGTGAAGGCACAGCCTCACAGGGAGGGGACAAGTTCATCAGGATCTTTCCTTTTGTGGTGCGTTTGCGTGTGAAGACATTTCTGCCCACCCTGTGAGAAGTTGAGAACTGCTGTGGGATGACCTACAGACACTGCCTGCTCAGAGCTGCCAGCACTCACAGCAGTGACAGGGTGTCCCTAAATGTCCCCTGAGTTCCCTCAAGGAAGGACTCCTCTGCGGGATTAGCGTCCCCCATAGTCCCCCACTACCTTGTGGCTTTCCAGTCCTCCTCAAGGGACCCGACAGCTTCGCGCAGCAGCCACATGGTGCTCAGCGTCTCCTTTCCACCTGCATCCACAAAGCATTGCCCCACGAAGGTGGTGGTGGCATCTGGGAGAAAGGACTTATTGGGAGATGTGTGGGGAAACTGGCTGCTGCCCCTTCCCCACTGTCCTCCCAGACAGTGTTCCTGCTCCAATGGCCACACAACCACCGAACCATGCTTGGGGGTCCTGCCCTTCCCTGTGGCTCCCTCAGACAAGGCAGGATTTGCAGCTCCACTTGTGCTAACAAGGTCGGGACACACCATATTTGCCCCAAAGGTGTTGGGTGAGGAGGGACTCCCCTGTTCCAGGCCAGCACTGCCCCTTAGCCCGTGCTGCATAGGTGTTGCTGCTTAGCTGCACCAAAGCATCACCCAGCTGAATTCCTGGCAAAAGAAAAGTCCTGCTGACTGCATGTGTGGCTTCATTGACACTGCTGTGCCATGCCCAGGTGCCCCAGCACTTACTGGAGAACTTATCCCAGCTCACAGTGAAGCCAAAGGTGGGCCAGCCCTCCTCTCCAAGCTGCTGCTGGGCACCCCTCAGGGGGGAGATTTGGGCACAGCCCTCGGAGAGGGTGACTCGGGTGAGGTATTGTCCTTGGAAGTCCCCGTTGTCCCTCAACACCGAAATCTCCATCAGTGAGTCCTGGTCATTCCTCCACAGTCCGCTGAGCTGGCACTGAAGGAATACAGCCACATACCCTCTGTCCCCCACACAGGGGGACCCCATCCCTGCTGCTGCCCCACACCAGGGGAGCCACAAGCCCTGCTGTGAGTGCAGCTGCAGGGCATTGGCTATTCCTAGTGCCAGTTTGGGGAAATGCTGCCCCAGGTGCTGCTGAGAGGATGGTGGAGCAAGGCCAGAACATCCCAGCCCTGCAGCATGCACGGTACACCAGACACAGACACAGATGTCAGAGGGGACGCCACATTCACGGTGCTTCCAGGCACAAACCCCAGGGGAAGGAACGCCCTGTGCATGGTTCCCCCATGGGAACAAAGCTTTCTGCGGGTGGTACCAGGTGGCTGAGGGTGATCCAGGGATACCTCCCTCTCTGCCTGGACTTGGTTCTCGCAAAGCTCTCCTGCTTGTCTAAGCCTAAAATGGTATTTAAGGGAGAGCTCCTGGCTGCCCACGCTGCATCCCAGTGCCACGTCTGCCACGCTCCCACTGTGTCCCATCCCCTACCTTCCTCTCTGCAGGAGCAACACTCTCTGCCAGGGCCACGGCGAGGACCAGGATGAAAGCGCCGCCCCCCATGGCTGCGGGGCTGTGAAATACCCGACCCAGCTCCCTCTCTGCCCTGCATCCCAAACCCCTTTATAGGGCTGTAACCGGAGCCACCAGCGCTGGCAGCGTCCCGATGTCAGCGTGCCCAGGCCAGGTGAGGTGAGGAGGTCTGCCTGACCTGGGCAGCGCCGCAGGAACGCAGGGATGAGCACGGCTGTGCGGGGAGGTGGGGATGCAGGGATGATTTACACATCCGCTGTCCAAGAGGCTCTGCCCACCTCGTTCCGTGCTCAGTGCCGGAGCCCTGGGGCGGGCACGGCCTGACACTGTCCCACTGCCACCGACCCAGTGCTGCCACCTAAACACAAGGCTGCAGCCACCGGACAGCTGTGCTCCGCGGCACTGACTGCTGACGTGTCTGCCCGCACGGCTCAGCCCTGGCACCCCTCCTGCACTGAAAGTGTCTGCTGCTCTTTCTGAGCTGCTTTTCATCCTAGCCGTGCTGGGCTTTCCTTGGGTTTGGGACCTAAGACTTGTCGCTGCAGCAGGAACTCTTGAATCAGTTGTTCTTCCAAGCGCAGAAGGGCTTTCCTGGAAGCTATGTAGATGTTAAAATTTGCTTGTTCCTGTGGGAGGTTATGTTCTGCGCACAGTGCCTCCCTCGATGCCGTGGGAGGTGATGCCATATGCATGATGCTTTGAGGCTGGGCAGGGCCCTGTCTGACCCTTCCCAAGGAGTTCCTGATGGTGCAAGACGGTAACGGGGGTGCTCAGACTGCCTGGCACTTGGCATCCCCCAATATACCACTCTAACCAGGTGAACATGTCACTCCCAGTGCTGCAGGGGAAGATAGAAGTGGCATTTGGCTGTGTCCAGATCATGAGGTGCCTCTCTGGCCCCTGCCCAAGCACAAGGGATGAGATCTACTTTGACCGTCATTCTCATCTTTCCTGGGCGTGAAGACAAGGAAACCCAGCCCCCTCCTCCTCAGGGAGCAGGATACTATGTTCAAATTGCACTTTATTTTTAATGAAAAAAATTATAGAGCTGTGTTCAGCTTTCATCCTGGGGACTTGCTACAAACACCCTGTGATCCTGACACTGCTCTCCCTTGCTCTGTACCCAGCTGGCTCCCAGCACTCAGGGCTTGGCACTCCCCTGTGGGCTCCATGCAACACCCACAGGGGCAGCACCCGTACAGAGCAAGGATGGACAAGTGCCCTGCAGCCCATCCACTAGCTTTCCAGTCATCCTCAAGCACATCAGCCTCATCCTGCATGATCCATGTGGTCCTCAGTATTTCCTTTCTGCCCTCATCTATGAAGCTTTGGCCCATGGAGGCGGTGATGGAGTCTGCAGTCTGTGAAGAGATGGGGTGAGACAGTGCTGGGGTGGGGCTGTCCCTCTTTGGCACCCAGTCTGTCTGTGGGAAAGGTGCTTGTGGGTGGGTGATGTTTCTCTCCTCAGCCTGCTGTCCTGCTGGGACCTTGAACAAGAAAGGGATACTCAGGGCATGGTGGCATGAGCCCAGCTGAGCTGGACCTCACAGGAAGGGCAGGGATACTCCAAAGACACCTCAGTGGAGACTGGAGGAGCTCTGAGAATACGGGAGGGGGGGTGGCAAAGGAGCAGCACCTGGAAAGCTCTAGCTGACAGTTGAAGGTGGGCTGGCTCTTCTGATCCATCAAGTGTGTCACCTGGTCAAGGTCAGTGGCCCACTGCCTGGTCAGGGTGCAGTGCAATGGAGGGGACTCAGCACAGTCTGTGTGGGGCAGAGTGGAAGAAGTGAGCAACCTTCTGAGCCATATGGGGCAAGCTGGACAAGCTGCAGGCCCTCCATCCACACAAGGGCTGATACTGACAAATTTGATGCACTCAGCTGTAGGATGGGGAGGAGGAACACATCTGTGAGTGTGCCCTGGTTCCAAACCAGCCCCAGGAAGGGCTGAGATAACATAACTAAGGAGCTCCTCCATTCTCTCAGGCCGCCAGTCTGTGGTTGGCAAGGTTACAGCTGGAACAGGGCCACGGAGAGAGGCAGAAAGAGCAGAACACAATGTGTGGTCCTCACCAGAGGGCCAGGCTGAAATGGTGGAAGGGTTGGGAGCTATGTGTCCTCATTAATCAGTGAAGTCACGGCTTGAAAACCACGTTTACTCTTCTGTCATAGCTGACTAGTGGAGGGGTACCAGGTTTTGGTACACCCAAACCCACCAACTGTGCAGTCCCTTGAATGACCTGGGAATTCCTTGCCTCCATCTGCTCAGGTGCCTCAACAGCTGCACTGAGAGAGATGCTGGGCACCAATTTGTTCAGTGTTGAGACATCTGTGAACGGTTGACAGGAGCAGTCCCCGCAGAAACGGTTGCACAGGACAGTTTTCCACATGTGGTTAAGACATGTAAGTGCTGGAGGACCCCTGCAGTTAAAACTCCTTCTCCATTCTAACAGTGACTATCTGTTAGAAGGGATTTCATCCTTATGCAAGGATCATCCCACCAAGATGCAAAGAGATTCTGGTTTTGGGCTTTTTTTTTAACTGATACACTATGTGTGTGAACAGCTGTGCCACACAGACATGTCCATGTGATTTCAGGTGCCTCCTGCCTCCACCAGCTCCCCCTGTCCCTGGAGGCATTCACAGTGTGTGAATGACCCTGACCAAGGCTTGTTGTGCAGCAGAAACAGTGGGTTTTCCTGCAGTGGGGCTGAAGGGAAAGCCCTGGTCACGTTTGCCTTGCTGATGAGGCCATGCTAGAAAGAAACAAATGGTTCTGGGTTTGCAGCTGAATAGAACCCAGAGCTGAGGGATGCTGAATGTCCGTGGAGAAACTTCTCCATCTTTAACCACTCCCAGATGCCTGTGGGCACCCCTGGTGCACCATGTCCTATCACCTGCCGCCCCAAATCCGAGGCGTGCCAGGGATGCATTGCATCCTAGCTGGGTGCCCTGATGTAGGGACTGGCCTTGGAAATAGCTCTGCCAGCTCATGTCTCACATGTTTCTCACCAGCACTGTTGCTGTCTGCTGGGATTTGCAGGATGCTCCAGCTGTGGGCAGCACTGCTGCCTTGCTGAAGCACCCTGGGAATGCTGTGCAGCCTCGGGAGAGCCCTGCCCTGGGGAAATGTTGGCATGAAGGCAATAATGAGGTCAGGAGGATGCATGCAGTGAGGTTGAAGGCTTAGCAAGGTGCCTCACTGCTGAGCTGGTCATGCTTCAGGTGAGAGCAGAGTCCTGTGGTCCCTCTGCCTCTCACTTTCCCAGTTCTCAGCCTCCTCTAAAAGCATGTAAAAGCCTGTGCAGATACACAAATGCATAGCAGAGGGCTGAGAGAAGGGAACAGCAGCACTGCTTTAGAAGCAGAAGGTGAACCCCAGGGAGAAAGAAGTGAGAAGCAAATTAGATGGTCACAAGGCAGGTAAAAACACAGAGCAGGCAAACTTGCTAAAGCCACATGTGCTGCTAGCAAAGCTCTCCCACCCACAGCATTTGTGGCAGAAAAGCCAGGGGAGCAGTGGGAGTAGCAGCCCCAGCAGCTCAGTCCTGCTTTTAAGTCCATCAGATCCCAGGCAGTAAGCCAGCTCAGGACATGCAGCACTGTCCTGGGTTATTTTGAGAATCAAAGACACAAGGACTAAGTTTCAGATTCAGACCCAGAGCTGAATTCCTGGAAATAATTTTCTTTGGCTTAGAGGGTTGCCTAAGTGCCTAAGGCACTGCCTGTTTTGGTTGGTCACATAGTCCACTGGGCAGAGATTTGAGAGGCTGTATTTGCTGGTCAGTAGCTTTTCAGTAAATCACATGATTCCTAGGAAGAGTTTTGGGCAGGGTGTACTGCAGCTACTGTCCCTGTGTGGCTGGTACAGAGTACCCTTGGCACTTTTCAGGAGTGTGGACACAGCCAAGGCCTTTCACCTGCCTGCTTAAGGACCATGTCAGAGACGGGGGCCTCCCAGCCAGGTTTTTGGGATGCAGAAGAGCTCCTCAGCTTATCCTCCCATCAGACTCACCAGGCTTTCAGCAGGAAAGAGTGAGTGCTGGTCACAGTTACTGTCAGAGGGTTACTTTGGGGATGCACTGTCCTGTTTGGGCTGGAAAATGGGTTTTCTTGGGGCAGGTTTCTTCCCAAAATAACAGAATGAGATCCTGCACCCACCTTCCACCATGTTTTAGCCCAGCTTTTCCAGGACATATCCACAGACTGCACAAGGCTGTGTTTAAATATCTTTAATTTTATTTGTTTTTTTAAAATATTCCTCCAGAGCTGGAAGCATCAAGGCATGCTGCTACACACTGATCCTGCTGAGGGGACTCCTGTCTCCCAGGTGTGGCCAGAGTAAGATGTTTCTCCCTCCTTTCAGCCCACTCGAGTGAAGGTGTTGCGGCCGGTCCTGTGGGGAAGCAGTAGCCCATTGGTGCCCAGCCAGGAGCAGGGTAGGGATCCCAGGTGGATTTGGGGTACCTTAGCTCACCTGGTGGCTTTCCAGTCATCTGTCTCCGAGCTGACTTTCTCCCGCAGCAGCCAGGAGGTGTGCAGGACCTCCTTCCCATCATCCCCATTGAAGCACTGGCCCACAAAGACAGCTGTGGAATCTAAAGCAGGGGTGGCTGTTAGCATCCCAACAGGACCCCAGCTGATTCTGGAGCTTCACAGGCATCCGTGGGTTTAATGCTCATGGAGCCTGAGTGGATCCTGATATTTGCAGGGAAATGCTGTGTGGCAGAGCAAAACAACCTTCCCTGCTGCCTCACCCAGACCTTGTTTTGGGAGGTATACTGCTGTCTGCAGACACCATCCAGAGTGGAGAGAGATCAGGGAAGGAGAGGCAGGGGACAGCAGAGGGAACAGAGGGATCGGGACGAGCACTGGGACCTGCCTGAATTCCCCTCTCCATCCCACCACCCCATCCAACAACAGCCATAATTCCACCACAGACCTGAGAACTTCTTCCAGTTGACAGTGAAGCCGAAGGTGCACTGTCCATCCTCATCCAGGTGCTGGGAGCCAGTCAGTGGGGACGGCTGGATGGGTTTCTTGGCGCTTGACACGGCGGTGTGGTACTCGCCAAAGAAGGTTCCGTCATTGCCAACCTCGAACACTTCCATCTTGGAGCCCAGGTCATTCTCCCACCAGCCAGTCAGGTTGCACGGCTGGGGATAAGCAGACATGTCCCTGGGCTGCCTGTACACAGCCCTTAGGGGCTGAGCCCCCTGCCCACAGCCCCCGGTGCCCACAGGGTGCTGGCACTCACCTTGATATCCCTTGTGCCTTTCCCCGGGCAGCTCGCACGCCACCTGCTTTTGGTTGCCTTTTCATCTTTCTCACTGGCCTTTTTCTCTCCAGGGCGCTCCCCTTCCTGGCAGAGGAGCTTGGAAAAGAACAAAAACACAGGTCAGGCTGTGGATGGCGGCACTGCAGCGTGTTTCTGGAGCCCTGAGAGTGCTCGAGCATTCACTTTTAAAAGACACGGTTCATAAAGTTTCTGCTATCTCAGCTATGTCGAGAGCGCCAAAAGCTGGGGTAAGCCAAGCAAAGGGGAGATGTGAAGAGGAAAAGCAAAAGGTGGGAGCCCTGGACAGGCAGGAACACAGGTGGGACCCCCGCTGCAGCCCTGGCAGTGAGCTGTGTGAATCCAGGGCACATCTGCCCGTGTTCGTGGGTAGCCGTGCTGTGCTCAGCACACATGTAGCACGACAGGGAAGCTCACTGGTACGGGCACAGCCCTCAGGTCCACAGCGGGCTCCGTCTCAGCCAGAGCCCTGCACACCCCTCCTGCAGTTCCAGGCGCTGCCTGCTCTCTCCCACACTGTGCCGTCCGAGACAGGGGCAAGTCATCCTCTGGGGCAGGGTCCCCATGCTTCCCCTTCCCCAATTTCCCTCCAATTTCCCTGGAAGTAGGGGATTTCCACAGGCGTGCCCCCTGCCCCAGTGAAGGAATCTCCATGCACATCCCTCCCGTGCACACGGACAACCATGGAGCATCACTTCCCTCACCCCGCAGGGGCTCCCGTCTGGATACCGGCTGGGGCAGGGGATCCTCCTGCTGCCCAGTGGGTCTTCCACGCGTGTCCCAGCCCTAACAAGCTCTGCAGCTCCCATATCATCTTCCTCCCCTCCAGCGAGTCTCCCACTCCTGTCCCTCCCCGAGCCCCGGGATCACCAGGAGCGCTCCCGCGCAGATTTCCCCGGAGCCGACTTTCCCACGCGTGTCTCCAGCAGGAGCTCCCACCTGGAAGCCTGCCGCGGCCGCGGCCACGGACACCCCCGCGGGCAGGGCGAGAGCGGAGAGGAGGCGGCGGCTCATCGGGATGCAGCTCGGGATGCAGCGGGGACAGAGAATCACGCCGTGCAAGTGACTCACAGATTTATTCTTCGGCTTCGCCACTGCTTTCCGGGAAAGCCCCGGGCGGTACCTAGAGAGGAACTGGGACCTAGGAAGCGGGACAAGGAAGGGAAAGCAAAAAGGGCAGAAGTGTGGGGACAGGGACAGGGGCAAGAATGGGGTGGGGGCAGGGCTGGGGATGAAGACAGGAAGAGGGTGTTTTGGTGGGATGAGAAAGGAGAATTGGGATGGGGACGGCGACAAGGATGAGGGATGTGGGATGTGCACATGGATGAGGACGGGAACAGGGACAGGAACAGGGACAGGGACAGGGACAGGGACAGGGACAGGGACAGGGACAGGGACAGGGACAGGGACAGGGACAGGGACAGGGACAGGGACAGGGACAGGGACAGGGACAGGGACAGGGACAGGGATGGAAGCAAGGGTGGGAGGAATGGAGTTGTGGCAGAGATGGGGGCAGTGATGAGGGATTGTAGGCAGGGATGGAAACAGGCAAGAGGACTGGAAGAGAGATGGACACAGGGATGGGGATGGGTAAAATAGGGATGCAGGAGGGGTTGTGTGGGGCTGCCCACTGACATCATCCAGCCTGGGGGTCTTTAGTCCCATGTCTACGTGTTGAGAGCTGGGTCTAAGTTTCCATCTTGCCCTGCAGAAGCTTCTGTGTCCCAAAGCACCCTCTGGTCACTGCAGGAGATGGACAGAAGGACATGAGGGCTGGGCAAGGTGTATGTTCAGAGACAGCAGGTGATCTGCAGTGGGTCCAGGGGACTGGAAGATGAAGAAAGCAAACCTGTCCCAACAGCAAGAGCAAGGCATTGCAGGCTGGAGGTGAGCAGCCCAGCTTGCACGTACCAGCCAAGAGGAAAGGCAAATGAAAGGTCAATAAAAGGGCAGGATCAGGGCAAGGTCAGGGACAGGATGTGGGACAATTAGGACAGCTGATGAGCACAGATTGTGATGCAATAAGGGTGGCACATCCAGTGCTGATTTCTTGTAAACTTCACAGTTTTACTTTCAGTTTCCTTATTAATCAAGCACAATGCTTACATCATTCTCTGACCAGCTGACTGTGTTCTTTAGAGAAACCAGGAGTCAGGGTATTTGCAGTTGTGGGGATAATGAAACCACAGAAATTGTATCCTGGGCCAACATGGTTCTCAGTGGCCTCTTACCCTGCTGTGCAGGGCTCCCAACCTCACCCTCCACTTCCACTGGGGCCCTGTTGCCCTGAAAACTAAACCTTCTGATAATGTTTTCATAGTTTTAGTTACTTTGCCATGAAAGTCCTGTAAACATAATTTGTTTACACATTTCTTCTAAGAAACGCCTTTTGATGGATGTTTCGCATGACCAGTGTGCTTGGGAAGGTGGTAACTTAATTATCCAATCCCTGGTCATTGTCAAGAATCTATAAATACTGGAGTCAGAAAATAAAGGTTCTTTCCTGTTCTAATGCTGAAAGGTGTTTGTGTGAATCATTTTGTGTCCTTTAGAGACAGGGTCCCAAGGCTTTAGCCTCACATACCACTCAGAGAAGTCTTTGGGTGTTTATGGTGCTGGTGGCAGCTGCAGTGGGTATTTGGGGAGGGGAAGCAGGAGAATGAGCCCAGCATGACCAGGACAGTGCCAAGGATCAGTGGGGATGAGCTGAAGGCTCTGTGCAAAATGCAGGCATGAGGATGAGGATGCAAGGGTGAGGATGAGGATGCAGGTTGACTTTTGACCAAAAGCTGGACCACCAGGCACATCAGCCAGTTGTGTTCAGTCAGTACAAGCATACCCTGGAAAGTCTCAGGTCTGTGCACTCTGGGTGCAGCCCCAGAGCCAGCAGGGAATGAGAGAAAAGAGCAAAGGCTGAGTAAGGCTGGGGAAGGACAGGCACCCTGTCAGAGGAAGAGGATGGCAGACAGACCCTGACACTTTCTTGGGGCCCTGTGTGCTTTCTGCCCTAAAGTCCCTGCCCCATACAGCATTCTCTTGCCCCTGAGGCCCTGTAGCCCACAGGCAGCATTGCCCTTCATACCTTTTGCTCCTCTCTCTGCTGACACAGCTTCTCCCTGTGGTGTTCAGGAACAGGAATTAGGAGCTGTGCATCATGGATTAGGTATTCCATTAAGATGGAAACTTCGTGAGCTGCTGAAATGACGGAGTAGTCACTACATTAGACGGTAGTCTTCAACCCGTGCAAAGGGCATTTGACCTTTGTTTGATTTGTTTCCTAATAAGTGTTCAGTGTTCAGATAACATCCCGTGAATATGAACACCAGAAAGGATCTGTATCCTGTTCCATCCTGCTACTGATTAGGTGACAGCCAGTCAGTGGGAACTACATGTACACATGCATAGGTCGTACGTACAACAGGTACACCTGCAGCATCTGGCTGTAGCCACCTGGTCTGCCCAGTAGCTTCCCCTGGAGTGCCAGGTCTCTCTCCTGATCGCCCCCCAGCATCCAGCCTGGATTTTGGACCACCCCAACACTCCACATTCCCCTCTGTGAGAGCTGGCACCCAGCTCTCCCCATATGTGCATGCAGCACAGAGACTCCCAACCAGAACAGTAGCAGGAAATGGAGTTTGATGAGAAGATGGGGCAGAGAGGGATGCAGAGACACCAGATGAGGCCAGGTGAGAGTCCTGGTTGCCTGCATGCAGCTTTCACCCCTACTCTCAGCTGTGGGGTATCGTGCTGCCCCACACTGGGGGTGCTGCCTGGAGCCACCCAGCACAGCGCCCCGTGAACGTCCCAAATGGGTGCACAGACAAGAGGACACCTGCTGAGGCCTGAAGCCATGATCAGGGATCAGAATTACCCAGCTACTGTCCCCCAACCCCATCTTTCCCAGCCCCTCCAAAACACTTCCCTGTTGTGCCCCCACCAGCACCTTGCTCTCCCCATGGCCACACCATGGCTGCTTGTGTACCAGGGACACAAGGGACACAGCGCTCTGCTGCATGAAGAAAGGTTTATTTGGCTCCATATGTGAGGGCAGCAAGTGTGGGAATGGGGAGCCCCACCAGAATGTTGCTGGGAGGCAAGGGGAAGAAGCAGGGCAAGGTGAGGGTGTGTTTCCTTGCCAGGAGCTTGGGACTGGGACAGTGGGGAGATTTGGGGATGCAGAAGGACAGCACTGTGCAGGCAGCACAGGATGTGTCAGCAGGATGGGAGGGAGGGCTGCAGGGTGAGATGGCAAGGGCAGAGCTCACCTTGTGGCTTTCCAGGTGTCCTTGTGTGACAGGACCTTTTCCTGCAGGAGCCACACGGTCTCCAGTGTCTCCTCCCCACAGTGATCCACAAAGAACTGGCCCACAAAGGCAGTGGTGGAGTCTGGCAAGGTTTGAGAGAGGCAGAACAGGGTAAGAGCCTGCACCTCAAGACAGGGAATCCTGGGCCACCTGATCCTGGCAGACAGACGGACAAACACCACCTGCTACATGCCCTGGACAGAGAAATGGACTTCCCTGCCAGAGTGGCCAGGGGGACCACATCACCTGGACAGAGAATTGAGCATCAGCCCTGCCATGCCCCTTGGACAGACAGATGGACACCAGCATCACCCCTTCCAGACCCTGAAACCCACCAGAGACAGCTCTTCCCATGGCAGGAATGTGTATGTGTGGCCAATCTATGCCCACAGCCAGGGTTCCTCTGGGTGCCACAGGGGATTTGGGGCACCAGACAGGGGGGTTTCTGCTCCCAGCATGAGCAGGGGATCAGTCACTGTTGTGCCTGAGAACTGCCTCTGCACGGTGAAGACACCAAATGTGGGGTGTCTCTTGGCACTGGGATGCTGCTGAACCCCTTGCAAGGGTGACACCAGGATCTGCTTGTTGGTGGCTGCCACTGTGGTGTGGCAGGGGCCTGAGAAGTTCCCAGCTGTGTTTGTGGCCAAGATGGTCATACTGGAGCCCGGCTCATTTCTCCACAGGCCCTGCAGGTCACACTGGGGACCAGGGGTCGTGTGAGTGGCTTGGGCAGTGCTGAGCCACTCCTTCCCCCAACCCCAGCCTCCCCAAGCAGTGGGATGTGTGTCCTATGTCCCCCTGTGTGCCAAGTGAGACCAGCACATGGGCACCAGCTGGGACAGCACCTTTCCCTCCCTGGGCAGGGCAGAGCAGAGCTGGGGGTACTGGGTACCTCCCTACTGCAGTGGTAGGTGACCAACAGTGCCCCCAGGGACAGCACAGCCAGAGCTGGCAGCCTCTTTGGTCATGGACACTGCTCTGTGGCATGGCATGGCACAGCAGGGCACAACAGGAGCAGGAAAACACTGTGCTGGGGTGTCACAGGACAGCGCAGCATGGCATGGTGAAAGCATGCAACCCTGTCAGCCCTGCACACTGTGCCCCAGGGGTGGCATGGCATGGCACAGCAGCCTGTGGCACAGCACAGCAGAGCACAGAGTGGCATCAGAAAGCACAGCAGGAGCACAGAGTGGCATCAGAAAGCACAGCAGGAGCACACAGCCCCTTGGCCATTCCCAGTGCTCTGCAGAGATGGCACAGCTGTGTGAGCAACCCCTCACGCCCCGTGCTGTACCAGCACAGCCCAGCACAGCCAGACTCTGCCCACAGCTGCCCTTACCTGCCTGGCTGCAGCACCACGGGGCACGAGCAGGGCCAGCAGCAGCAGCAGCAGCCTGGGTGCCCATGGTGGTGGTGGCTGTGCGTGGTGCCCAGGCCCTGCCTGCGCTGCTGCCCGTGCCCACCCGGCCCCTTTGATAGCAGAGGGGGCTGTGGCTGGGCAGTGGCCACCAAAACCTTGGGGCCTGGGACATGGGAAACTGGCCACTGAATGGCTGAATGGGCTCCTGTTCCTCTGGCCAGGTGGGGGTCCCAAGGACCAAGATGGGGTGGGGGGGCTGCAAAGGAGGACTCTGTGTCACAGCAGGGGACGTGTCTTGGGTATGGTGACAGAAGGACACCGTGGTGGGTGTTAGGAATGTGTGTGCATGAGAATTGTCCAGAAAAATTGCATTTGTTACCTGGTGCATAACAAGGCAGTAATTACCCACCCAAGAGAGACACTGGTTATTTATTTTAGTTCCACAAGCCTGGGTCCTCAGTATTATTCCAAAGATCAAGCACACCAGGTATCAAAACATTTTGCTACTTACACATTTTAGCAAACAAAGGCATTAATGTTCATTGGCTACAAATTATTTAGTTCTCTTATTAATGATTATTCTCTCTCCTATCGGCTAAGCATTCTCTTGTGCCTGATGCTAATTAATCTTCAGGCTCAGCCTTCCTCTTCTTTTGAGTTCCTCTTCTTCTTGAATTAGTGAGCCATAAGTCATGATTTGCCCTTGACAGAATTTACCTTCTACCCATGTGGGAAATGGAGGCACAGAAAGCTCAGGCTGTGTCCACAGGCTCAGAAATAGAGAGGGATACAAATCTTGACCAAAGAACTTGGAAAAGGCTTGAAGATTTGGAACAATGAAGTTACACAGATATAAAGCAAGAATGTGGGTTTATAATTTTAGCAGAAGTATGTTTTAAGCAAGTGGCATACATACATAAGCTTTATGTAAGTGAAAATATATGTTGACCAAAATAGGGAGAAATTTATAAGTTTAGCAATAGAACTTGTTACAGATCTAGTAGGAAGCTTAAGATGTAGTTGTGTAAGTTTGTGCATTATATGATTGGATAAGAAAGGATGCATTGTGGTAGGGCCATGTAATGCAAAACAGTCAGTGTTTGGTGTAAAAGGTTATTAGTGAGCTTTGTGGAAGTAGTTGACTGGCTAAGAAACTTATAAAAGACATTGTGACTAAAATTAAGATGGTGTTGGACGTAAGATCTTAAATGTTTCATCCTTCCATGAGACTGATTATACAATAAACCATCTTTTACAACATCTCTCAGTCATCCCTGTCTCAATAACTCTAACATACCCAGTCAGAGCTGATTCAGCACTGAGTATTTGATGATCCAGTTGTCTTTATTAGTTTTTTTCTTATCTTGGGGGTTTTTCCAAGTGTCCTGTAAATTCTGCACTCTTTGTGTCCATTACCAGTGGTATATTGTTCATCCCAACTTTTGTAACCTCCACCCAGATCTGAGATCGTTAAAGCCCAGCAAGACCTAAACCTTAACAAGGCAATTTCACCAAGTAATATATCTTTCTAACACAAGGACACAGCTTAGAGCCTGTTTGCTGCACTCTGTTTCACAGACTAAATCTCCTTTCTTGTTATTAGGCTTGAAAGCATAAAAAGATCAAACACCAACGAACAAATCTTTTTAACGTTTTATTGATCCCATGTTTTGCAGCAACATGACAGGAGGCTGTATTTGCAGCGAAGCCTTATTGGGGAAAGCAGGTGGTGCTGCAGGAGAGGGGGCACAGCCCTGGCACTGCTGCTGCCTGGGAACCCCCCGGCACCACTCTCACTCCTGTGTGGGCAGGCGGGTGAAGACGTTGATGCCGACCCTGCGGGGACGCAGAGGAGGAGGAGGTGTAAGGGAGGGACGTGACAGTGTCCGAACACACACCCAGCCCTGCATTCCCCCACCTTGGCAGGACCCCAGGGGATGGTATTTTTCCTTTCTGCGTTTTACCCATGCTCAAAGCAATCAAGGGAACCTTGCCATTGAGCTTTGTTAAGCTGTGCTTTTAAAACAGGTATTAAACCTGCTTTTGCGAACACCTGTGAGAGTGGCTCTGTAAGAAATCTAACCCTCTCACTTGTGATATCCCCAGCCCTCGGTGTTGAACAGGGGACCTGTGCAGAGCAGGGACAGGGGGCTCACCTGGTGGCTTTCCAGTCGCTTTTGATGCTCTCCACATGTGACCTCAGCAGCCACATGGTCTTCAACACCTCCTTTCCATCCTCATCCACGAAGCACTGGCCCGTGAAAACCGTGATGGAGTCTGTGGGGACAGGACAGGAGGTGGAGGGGAGTGTGGCCCAGGTGGCAGGTCAGTGGCTGGCCCAGCACAAGGGACAGCAGAGCCCCGCTGTCCCCGGCCTCTGGGGACAGCAGGGATGGGGACAGCAGGCAGGAGGGCTCAGAGGGCAGCGGGTGTCCCACGGAGAGGGGCAGAGAGCGCCGGCTTCAGCCCCTGCTGCCTCTGCTGCACCCTGGCACTGGGAGCTGACAGCAAGCAGGGAGCTCCAGGGACAAGGGTGGGGGAGCCTCAGGGAGGGGAAAGGGAGAGCAGTGGGGATGGTGCAGGGGAAGGCAGGGAATCAGCAGGGACACTGCAGGCAGGGACAGAAAAACTTCAAGAGCAGAACAGGGAGGGCAGGGGAGGTCCAGGATACCATGAGGAGGCTTGGAAAGAAGTACCTGAAAAGCTCCAGTTGACGGTGAAGCCGAAGGTGGGCTGGCCCTTCTGGTTAGGGCTCTTCTGCAGGGTCCCCTTCAGTGGTGACAGCTTGATCTCATTCGAGGTGGCTGTCACAGCCGTGTGGTAGGAGCCAGCAAAGTCACCATTTGCATTCACAGTCATGATGGTCATGTTGGAGCCCAGGTCATTGACCCAGCGCCCGGTCAGGGAGCACTGCAGAGTAAGGAACTCAGCACTGGTGCCTGCAGCCACAGCCCCCTGCCCTCCCCACCCTCTGCATCCCACCCTGACGGTACCTTTTTCACAGAGAGGCTGTGAGCCCCCAGGGCCAGGAAGAGCACCAGGAGGAAGGGAGTTGCTTGCACCATCTCTGCAGCAGGCGGAGAGCAGATTGGGATGTCCTCCTTGCAGGTGTCTGCTGATGCTCCTGCTCCCTCTCCTTTTTATTGCTGCTAGGGCTGTGGGTGGCAGCTTTGGTGAGGGCATTGTGCAATCTGGGTGTTTCCAAATCTGTGGCTCCCTGCCATAGAACGAGGTAATTGCAAGCATTACCAGAAGTGAGTGCTGAAAATGTCCATCCTTGCTCTCCTGGCACCTTGCAGGGGGGCCCTGGCTCCTGCTGATCTGTGACTGCCGGGAAATGGTCAGTGGGGAAAATCCCCTCTCTTGGAGCTGGTGTACATTCTGTCACCCATCTGACACATCAGTTCTCTGCCCTGGTTTTGAGGATCCTTAACCCTGGTGGTTTCAGGATAGTCTGCAGAACACAGCTCACCCTGCTCTTCCTCACCCAGACATGCTCATACAAACCCACCCACCACCCAGATTCTTTTGGGACTCAGCTTTCACCCCCCCACAACCCCACCCCCCTCCACCCAATATTGATGGGTTTACAAAGGTCTGACGTGAATTTTAATCTGTTGTTTTTACAGACTGGTTTGTGTTGGAATGGACTTATTTAATTCATGAAAAGCAAACATTCATTGAATATCTGACATTGGATTTTAATAGTGACCGAAGCTGTATTTACACAGGGATTCTTAGACAACTCTAAGAACATATTTGCATAATTCCCCTTAGGTTATATTTGCTGGGCAGGGAGGCTGAATGGATTCAGCCCAGAGTTTCTCATCCATTTCTAAATGGTTTTCAAGGCAACCTCCTAAAATACATGTTTTAGTTTCCCCAGTCATAATAGCAAAAGCTGATGGAGCCTATTCACCAGAAAATAATACTTTTTGTAAACTGGAGACAAGGCAGCTCTTTGCAATGTCTCAAAAATAAACAATATTTATTTTAATTTTTCTCAGCCTTTGCTTTCTTTTAAATTTCACATTTGAGTCCTGGTTTCTCTCTGACAGTAAAATGCAGTGCTATCCAGGCTGGAGAGCATTGTATTTCTGCTGCTGGAATCTCCACACCCCGCTCTCCTCCCTGCAGGAGCCCTGCAGCTCTCTTGCATCCTACCTAGGAGAGGTCCCTGTTGAGAGAGCCAGGTGCTCGCTGGACATTCCTGCCCCTGTGTTTGCTGTCTCAGAAATCAATTGCATAACAAGGTGTGTTTTCCCACATAGCTGCTGTTTGCTCTGACTGTTTTTTGGCAAGAAGGTGCTGCCCAGAGCATTGCCAATGTTTGGGATAACAAGTAAGGTCAGTCTGGAACATTTGCAGAGGGCAGGAGGGGCAGACATTATCCCTTCTCCATCACCCCCTCTCCATCACCATAGTTCAGGGAGCTCCTGCCAGAATCCTGCAGATGAACAACACAAAGTCTTTGTGCTGCTGATGGCAGCCCACAGCTCAGTCACAGCTGTAGGTTTATTTTAGCATCACACAAACAACACTGTTTATTTGTTCACATAATCTTTATTTCCCCTGTACTTAACAATCCCTGCGGCTTATCTTGCAGGTTCAGGGTGGTCCATGAACTCAGCCTCACTGCTCAAGCAGGCAGATTTCTCAGCTGGTCTCAGCTGAGCACCAAGGTGTCTCCATGGGGTTTGTGCCCTCCGGAGATCAGAGAGCAAAGTGGCTTGGAGCTGGCAATCATCACCACAACTAAATTCTGCAATGCCATGCCTGAGCCCTGACACAGCAGGAAGCAGGGGCAACCAGCAGGCAGAGATGAAATCCAAAGCAGGACACACCAAAGAAGTTAAAAATCAGCAGGACTGCGGTTTAAAACCCATGAATCTTCAGGGTCTTGTAAAAAATAAGAGTTGGTGAATAATAGTAAGAAACAGTTAATGAACAATTTAACTTGCTGCTCAAACTGGGGTTTGAGTCAGCCTTGAAAAAAAATGGTGCAGGCAAAATGTCTGTAACTGGGGACTGTCCTCTCAGCCCTCAGCTACATCCATGCAGAATGCTGAGCTTATCAGATACAAGATTTATTGAGGTGATACAGCCCAAAGTGGAGGGGAAAGAGGAAATACCCCTTTATACAGCCCAATATATACCCCAACCTTTGGAAGACACGTTGCCTGGGGTTAAGGAAGAGTGTTGATGTGTCAAAGCAATACCAGTCCTGCCAGAAGCTGTGCTGGCTTCAGTGCCTGCTCTTGTTCCTTGCCAGCTGGACTGGGACATCACTGCTGTTGTTGGAAGTTGCCAACAGAAGATGGATGGAGGTGGGAACCCTAGGTGTTCCTCACTGAATGTGCTGGCACCCCTGTCCCACCAACCTTGCCACGGTGACCCTAAGGGGCTGCATATCCATCCCTTTCCATTGTCTGTGAGCTTCGCCCTGTGAGGATGACACAGCCTGCTCTGGGAGTGCTGCACCCAGGACAACCTGTCCTTCCTGGGTATTGTTATTTCTCTACCCATGTGGTTGCAGAAACACTCCCCTGGGCAGTGAAGAAAAGGCCATTTGTTACCCACCTGACAGCCCTGGGCCACCTCGGTGATTTCCTGCCTGCAGGAGCTCCCATGACAGACAAGCGGGGAAAGAATGTTCACAGCAAGTAGGATATGCTGCTTCCCAACCCAGCCCTAAAACCTGCTAGGGACTTAGGGCACACTAAGTTCTAAAGTGGACAGAAAGAGCTTATCGTCCTTCCTGTGCTGTGCTTAGGCCCCTCCTGCCCTTCACTGTGATGCCTTTGGAAATGCTGTACCCTGTGGTGTTCACAGGGCTCTGCTGCCCTCCCTGTGATGTCCTTCGTGCTCTTTTCCTGTCCAGCTCCATCTGAGATCAAGTGAGTTCACTGTCCCTGCCCTGCACAGATCCCCTGCACATCCCCAGGGAGGACAGGGCTCTCCTACCCCATGGGTGTCCCTTGGCAGCAGGCTCAGCTCCCTCTGATATGAAAGGAGCAGGGCCCGGGCACCACGCACAGCCACCACCACCATGGGCACCCCAGGCTGCTGCTGCTGCTGCTGGCCCTGCTCGTGCCCCGTGGTGCTGCAGCCAGGCAGGTAAGGGCAGCTGTGGGCAGAGTCTGGCTGTGCTGGGCTGTGCTGGGCTGTCCTGGGCGCAGGGTGAGGGGCTGCACACCCTGGCTGTGCCATGCCATGCTGTCTAACAGGCTGTACGCTCTTGTTGTGCCTTGCAATGCCATCCAATACCATCCCACACCGTTCCAATGCCATCCCCTGGTGCAGTGTCCATGACCATGGGAATTCCCAGCTCTGTGGTGCTGTCTCTGACCACCTACCCCTGGTACAGGGGAGTACCCAGCACTCCCAGCTCTGTCCTGCTCTGCCTGGGGAGGGAGAGATGCTGTCCCAGCTGGTGCTCATGCCACTGCTCCCTGGTGCCACAAAAAGTGGCCATGCTGGCCCCACACATGTAGGACTCATGTCCCACTGCATAGGCAGGTAGGAGCAGGGCTGTGACTCGGCACTGACCGAGGCATCCATCAAAACTCACATTTCCCAGAACTGCCTTTCTGGGAACACAACAGGAAGAGCAACAGACCTTCTTAATTCCCACCCCTCCCTAACCAGGCTGGTGCAGCCTTCAGATGCCACTTTGGCACAAAAAGGAGGAAAAGGAAGCCAGGTGCCCAGCCCTGAGCAGAAGGGCACAAGTTTGGTTAAGGGCCAGCCACAGGCACAGCTGCTCCCCACAGAGGCATTTCCTGGCTCCTGGCCTTACCATGCCTTTCAGGCAGCAGAGAAGAAAGCAAGGGTCAGGTCTTTCCTGCCATTACATCTGGGGAGGTGGGTGAAGATGCACATCCTGCTCCACAAGGGCCAGACACCCCTGGGACTTGTCCCCTCCCTGCCTCCCTAGCCCACCAGCCCAATCCAAGAAGAAACATGGGAGCAGAAAGGATTTCCTCTTTTGGCTTGGCCTGGTGGAAAGAAGACACCAAAGAACAAGAGTAGACAGCTGGACAGCTTTATTAAGAACTGAAGTGATTTATCCCCTTAAATGTGCTCCACTGCCTGCCCCCGGCGCCAGCAGGGAGGGGGCCATGGTACCAGACCAGGACCTGCTTCTTGGGCTCAGATTGTCACTGTCCAGGGAGCCGGGTCTCCCCTGGGGATTGTATCTGCCACAGGCCCCCCTGGGGCAGAGCCAGTCAGTATGTGCAGTGTCACCCCAGGACAACTACAGCATCCACGTGCCTGAGTGCACCACTCCAATGTCCTCACACACACATTCACCCACAGCCTTTTTTTCCCTGCAGGACAGGTCCCCACCTCACCCAGCCCAATGACTGCAGGAGAGAGGTCTCCTGTGCCCCTGGACAAGGCACCAGCTGCAGTTTGGGCTGGCTGGGGAACCTGCAGGCTATCAGAGCCCTGAGTGTACAGAGGTGGGGGGCTTTGGGCTTGGTGCTCACGTGGACCCCACAGGCTCGGTCTAGAGCAGGAATCAATTTTGCACGAGGAAAGCAACACTGCTTGCTAGGTCAATTGACCCTAAATAGCACTTCAGGAAAATAACAGGAGGAAGTGCAAAAGCCTCTTTTCCCAAAAAGATTTTAAAAGATTCTGCTCAGTAGAGTGATGTTGAAATATGTTCCACCTTCCTCCTGGGGAGGCTGAGATCTCATCCTGCTAGTGCATCTCCAAAAACAGCTTCTCTCCCACAGTCCCTCGTTAAAGCCCACCCAGCTCTAGAAATTTTGCTCTGGGGACCTGGCCAACCAGACTACCCTCATCTGGTTTTTGGTTACCAATGTTTGTTCCTTAGGGTAAGGACTTTCTCCTTCACTGTGCTGTTCTCTCAGCCTCTGCACCACCTACAGCAAGCACCACAGTGCCTTCAGAAGATGGGACACTGGCCAAAGGTGGACAAAGGACTGTCCAGGATCAGCGAGGCTGAGGGTGTTTTTCTGCCAAAGCCAGTCTGACAACATCAGAATTTACATGCAGCTGCAAAGTCCATGTTGTGGATACTGTTTATTTGTGTAACTGCTGGGAATTTTGGGAAAAGAAAGTACAAGAAAAATTCAGCTTCAGGTCAAGGAAAAAACAAAACCAGCTTAGTCTGAGTGAGTTCCAAAGTACTTTAATCCTTTCAATCTTTTAACTGGGTGATGATGCAAAGTGAGCAGGAGAGAGAGAGAAGAAGCAGTCTGGGGATGAAGAGGTTGGGTTGAGGCAGACATGACCCCTGGTGGTTTTTTGTGTCTGATTGTAGATACCTGAAACTTTTCTCTCAAGGGAAAGTTAAATACTTCTGAAAGGTCAGTTGTGCTTGCTGATTAAGCACACATTTCATAAGATTATCAGGAAAACAGTAAAAAACCTCCCTCTGACTATGAAAAAAAAAAGAACAACCTAAGGTAAGAATTAAAAATACTTACCAGAATAGACAGAAATATCACACTGAGCAAGTTATTACCAAAAGAGAAAAAGAGAACAAAGAAACACAAAATGAAACCTTACAAACAAAAAGAAACCAAAAACAACCATCCAGGTCCTGAGCATGGCAACAACATGCCAGCCAAGAAAAAAGCAGCAGAGCAAAAGAACATTGAGATTAAAATCCTCTACACACAGCTGAAAATAAATATAGCATTTGTAACACCTACATTATTGAAAATAAAAATAGGAAATGTCACTGCAGAAGTCATGGAGTAACCAAAGCATCTACTTGCAAGAGAGACAAGAGGCAGGAAGCTCATCAGCACAGACCAGAGAGGTGCCAGACACTTGTTCTCGGTCTGGTGACACCAGAGTTGGTGGAAGCAGAGGCTGCCATGGCACTAGGCAGAACCTGGCCAGGAAAGGCTGTGAAGGCCAACCAGACAGCTTTGGCAGACTCAAAGCAAAAGCAGAAAATCCCTTCTCTCTATGCTCAAGCCAAGCATTCCCTGCAGACATTTTCCCCCAGTGTGGCTCTGGAGACAAGCCTGGGGGGTGCTCTGGGAATCCGTGAAGGGCCCTTCTCTGGAAGAAGCTTTGGGGCACACTTTCTTCAGGACTCCATCTCTTACATCACATTTCTGACTTGTTCACTGCTGCACTCTGCACCCAGCAAGGCCTCGTTAATGAGGCTACAGACAGGAGTGGTGGCAGCCAGGCAATGGATCAAAATACATGGAAAAAATCCATGAAATGGCATAGGAACAGAGGAGAGGAATTCACCACAGTCCCACCTCCCAGTCGGCTCAGAGCTCACCAGAGACAAAGGGAGAAGTGCCACCTTCAGCAGCAGGAGTCTGAGGCTGGGGAAAGGCAGCCCAGATTCTGGATGGCACCACATTTACTGTTTCCTCCCCAAAAGGGCATTACTGCAGGAGGGCTGGACCAGACCCTGCCTGGAGCCCCAGACACAGCCCCAACCCCACACTGGGTTAAGCACAGGAGGGAATAACCAGGTGAAGCCACCTGAAGCTCCCCTCTGATTTCCCAACAGACACTGAAGTGGTTTGTCACCCTCCCACGGACAAAGCCACTCTCCCTTCACTCAGCCGAGGCCTTTGCCTGCCCCTGTCCAGCAGAAAGCTTTGCTGTGACAAATGCCCACGGGGTATAAATAAACCACTGCCCCTCTCTCTTTAAGGTCTTGCAGCACCAGCAGCTGCTCTGACCACCCCACCAGACATGAGGAGTCTGCAGCCAATTCTCCTCTTCCAGCTGAAGAAATGCAGCCTTTAGGGTCCTGAACAAGTCTTAGTCCCCTTACATATTCAAATAGGAGTTTTTAGGGCAGCAAATAACATGTGTAAAGTTGAAAATATTTTTTATTCTGTTCTTAAAGGAAAAGTGTTGGTGGGGTGTGATCAGCTGAACCCTGGCCTTTCCCACTATGAAACTGTAATAAATGGAATTGATTTGTGCTAACTAAATTGTAACTGTTATTAAAGTTATTATTAGAAGCAATCAAAAGAATCAGTGTTACAAGGCAGATGCACCCCTTTGCAGATGTTACATGTTAAAATTGAGGTACAGGATGTAGTTTGGAAGATAAGTGATGCCCCAAGATGAAAATGGCCTTGAGATGGACAAAATTAGAACGACTTTAGGCATGGGCCAAACAATCAGTAAATATCAGACTAATTAGTAGCCTTACATAACACAACACTTAGTATGCACGCCCAAACCTGCAAGGTTATCCAAAGGACAAGGAGGAACAGGAGAAGCCTTTGCAAAAAGACCCCCAAAAGAAGACTGAAGACCCCCTAACAACAAGTGAAGCATGCACCATGAAGAAAAGTGACGTAAAATCAGAAAAATCGGAACTAGGAGGAAATTTACGGGAAATATTAATGAATATGTACAAGCATACAGTATATAAGTTTAGCTTGAAGTGCTTTGTTTTGTACGTGAGGCAGGGTGGGAAGCCTCTGTAGCATGGTGGGTTTTGGACGCGAGGTGGGGTAAGAAACCCTCCCCGTACCCTGGTCGGTTTTGCTTATGATTTAATCATACTTAATTACTGGCAAATTATAGATATAAATCGTAAGATTTAAAATTACGTAAGATCGTAATTTTTTACTAAATTGTATTCTTTTACTGTGCTGTATTCTTTTATACCAAATTACTATTGAAATTACTAAATTGTATTAATTTCTAATTAAACTGTTATTAACTCAAGGGACCTAGCTATCAAAATTCGAATTTCATTTATAACAAAATAATTGCTAAGCAGTTTGCACCAAGGTCGTCGAGGGGAGTGGGTGTCACTGCAGCAGGCTGGGCCGGTGGGACATCTGCCACAGGGCCCATCTCCTCCCCTACATGTGCTCTCTCCTCCACAGTTCACGGTGTGCCTGCGGTGCAAGGGGCAGACGATTTACCAGCAGGTCTTGTCCGTGGAGAGACCCAGCAGGCTGCAGGGCTGGAACTGGGGCTACTGCGGCCACTACGCCTTTTACCATGCGCTGTACCCCCGTGCCTGGCTGGTGTACGAGCTGCCGGGGCAGAAGGTGGTGCTGACTTGCCGGCAGCTCTCTCCGGTCATCCCCCATGACTATCAGGTGAGGCGGGGCCGGCTTTCCCAGCATTTCCCGGTGTCTGCGCTCAGCCGCGCTCCCAGGCGGGGGAAGCGGCGCAGCCGTGCGTGCGGGAGCTCGGCATTGCAGCAAGGGATGGCTCGGCGCTGCCACACTGCCCGTGCTGGCTGCCAGCCCCAGGCGAGGGTGGCAGCTGTGCTGCTGACACGTCTGACCTTCCTCTTACCCCGGCGCAGCACGTGAGCCTGTATCAACCTGCCGAGCAGATGAGTGATGAGGCACCCGCCTGAGCCCTAAACGCCGCTTTCCGCCTCTCCGCTGCCCGCCCTGGTGTTTGCCAGCCCAGGGCTTCTCTTTTGAATTTGATCTTGCCGAAGGGCCTCCCAAATTCCTGCGCTCCTGCTGCTGCTGCTGCTGCTGCTGCTGAGCTTGGCAGCAGGCGCCCAGACCGAGTTACTATTGCCGGTGCTCTTGCTGCCGCTGCACGGCGTGTGGCGTCCCCAGCAGCGGGGGAAATGATGCCGGGGCAGCTGCCTGTGGAGCAGCAGCCCTGTAGGACAGCATTGTGTGTCTCTGCCAGGACTCCAGCTTGCCAGTGGGAGTGTTCATCTGGGAGGTGGAGAACGGGAGGGATGAGGACGTGGAAGTGTCCATCATGTTCAGCCTGCAGAACGGCACGGGAGCGGAGGAGGACAGGAGCGGTGGGCACTGGAACGAGCCCTTCACCTTCCAGAAGCATGGCGAGCGGGTGTCTGGAGTCCTGCTGCACCACTGCCCAGCTGTGAACTCCTTTGTTATGAATATGTTAGTATCCTTTGTCAAAAAGACATTAGTTCACGATTAATTAGGTTAATAAAAGTTATGTAAGTTACATGATGGTTGTATGAGGATGTTGTAATGAGGGAGTTATCCAGTTGAGAACTTTCTGGAAGTTGAATGCTGCAACCAGGAACAACGTGGTGGACTGCAATTGGAGGAGAAAACTACCAATGAAGAGGACTTATGAAAAAATAATTGGTGTGGAATGCTCCACCATATGAACCAAAGAAAGAGCTTAGATTTGGAGAGCTTCGATGAGGAGTCCAAAATGGACCAATCGGACTGGTGGCAAACTTATAAAGAGAGTAAAGGCTGATAGTTAGGGTCTTCCAACAGGGCCAAGCCTCCTGAGGAATGCCTGGCCATGTTTTTTCTGTATGGGCTGTTAACTGTTAAAATTTTCTCTGTTTTGTCAAGTGGGTCCTGGGCTTATCCTGGGGCTCTGTCCTCAATTAGTGATTTGTTTCGTTTAATAAACAAGGATACACTTTCTGTAAGTGTATGAGCCGTTTATAACTCCTTCACTCTGGCCATTTCTGCCCGGGAGAAGGTAAAGGGCTAACCCTGCTGCTGGGGCTCCTGCTGGGGAGGATGTGCAGCCCTGCTGGATGTGGGGGAGCTGCCTGCAGGCAGCTGGCAAAGGATGGGTGTGCAGGGGTGTAAGAGATGGTCCGAAGATTCTCGCATCTGTCTCACGACTGCCACAAGGAAAGACCCTGAACATCACAAGGGACTTGGTACAGGGGCTCTGGCCTGGTTGAGGTGGATGTTTGCCAAGTGATTGTTTGCAGGTGTGCTTGTTGTGCTGCTGCGGTACACTGCCCTCGCTCTGGCTGGTGAGTACAGACTTGTACCCCACACCTGCCCCCCTGAGCAATGGGCCTCATCACAATGGTCATCAATCTCCTCTGGTTTGGCCTTGTGCCCCTCGCTTTGTAAAAAATATAAAATACATCCCAAAACTTACTTGCCTTTGAGAACTCCCCAACAGACAGAAGATTCTGCATCAATGGACGGCTGAGTGGACTTTGACATTGGTAGCTATATTCCCTTACTACTCTCCTTTCCTTGGGCTTTGCTTTCTCCTCTTTTCCCTCTATCGCATATTAGTGCTGATGAGCACTCAATAAAGTGTGTTTTGCTGTTCAAGTCCCTGGTTTGCTGATAATCTTTTGTACTCTAAGACCAAATAAAAGAACCACATCACGAATCCCACCTTGCGGATCGTGACAAAGGTCTTGGGGTTGACAGCGGCTCTCAGCACTTTCCTGATGCCAGGAGTGGGGACATGACTCCCCTGAGAGCAGCCTCTTTGGGGGTGGTGTCAGGAGAGCAGCTGAGGCAACAGGTTTGGAGTTGGAGTTGCTGGGCAGCACATGGGGAGTGAGTGTGATCTCCTGGTGGTGCTGTTGGGGAGTAGAGAGCGTTAATCTTGTCCTCCAAAGCAGCAACCCCTGATGATGCTCTTCCCTTCCTCAGGCTGGCACGGGAGTCACCCATGTCACGGCATTCAATCCCATGGGATTGGGCAGAGAGGTGTGGCAGGACCTCCTGCAGGATGGCAGGCTGGATTCACCCACCGGTGAGTCCCTCCATCCTGCGTGGGATGGGAGTGGGGGGAGCAGGGGAAATGGGTGGCCGTGCTGGTTCTGAGCACCCAAGTCAGGGCAGAGTTCTTTCCTGCAGCCTGCTTGGCTGATAAGAATTTCTCCAGGGTGCTGTGGCTTGTTCCCAAATTTGGGCAGTATACAAACTTCCCGTTGCTTGTCCTCATTGTGTTTCCCCAAGAGCTGTTCATACCACTTGGCCGCTGTTCTTGACAATTAGTTCTGCCCTAACACACTATGAGTCAGGGGACAGGAAGATCGAAGCGTGGCAGAATCCCATCCTGGAGAACAGGTAGGACAGATGAGAGCACCTTCCCAGTGCCCCCCTGGGGTTGGCTGCCACAGGAGCATCACCAGCTCGGCCTCTGAGGGTGAGCTTCCCTCTTTCCCGCAGCCAGCTGCCTTCCTGGTACAAGTCAGCCCTCTTCAATGAGCTCTACTTCATGACGGATGGCGGCACCATCTGGATGGAGGTGTCCCCTGACTGCTGTGCCGAGGACCTGCAGGGGCCGGCGGGGGCGGGACTGTCTCACCTCCTCCCTGTCCTGCGGGAATACGGAAGGTTTGCTTATTTGGAAGGTAACTCACAAGGACGTGAGGGATTCTCCCAACTCAGCCCCTCCCATTACTGTGGCCATCTGTTTTTCACCTGCCACGGGGATGTTTTTCACACTCCAGTGTGTAGAGAGCAGTGCTATTGCCAGGAAAACCCCTTTCTTAGCAGCCCCAAAGGATTTGGCCTGAAGTGTTCCCCAGATCCCTGGGGAATCCCTGTGTAGAGAATGAAAGTGTCTTTGAACGGGAGCCCCTGCCCGTGGTGGGAAAGATCCCCCTGTCGTGGGCCATGTGGAGGGAGGACCTTTCCCCCTTTTCCCCTGGCCAGGGCAGTCTCCTTTCCCTCACCATCTGCCCCGTCCCGCCAGGCCAGGAGTACCGCATGTACAACACCTACGATGTCCATTTCTACGCCTCCTTCGCTCTCATCATGCTGTGGCCCAAGCTGCAGATCAGCCTGCAGTACGACATTGGTGAGTGTCCCCAGAGGCCCTGCCTTGGTGCCTGCTCAGGGCTTCACCTCGGGAAGAGGCGGAGGCTTTGGGACAGGGGCTGCTGTAGGGATGTGTGCCACGGAGCCAGCATCCCCCTGCAGCCGCTCTGCTGTGCCCAGGGCTTGCAGGCCTGGAATGCTGCTGCCTCAGCATCTCTGTGCCCAGCACTGGGGGTGCCCTCTTGCCATGCTGGGCGTGCACAGCTGGCTCTGCCTGCCCTGGGGGAGCCCCTGGTCTTCCCAGCTCTGTCCTTGTGCCTTGCGGAGGAGCCACACAGAGCTGTGGGAGATGAGCCTCAGGCCATAGCTCCAGGTGGAGCAGGGTTCTGCTGGTCAGCACCAAGTGTGGTCCCAGAGAGCACCATGAGGTGATTGGGCTGACAAAGAGGAGCCCAGGCACATGCTGGCCTTCAGGGGCAGTGACAAGAGAGGCAGCACAGTGCCATGGTGGGGAAGGGGAACAGGGGCACTGATCCACAAACAGAGGAGACTGTGTATGTTTGCAGCAAAGCTTTATTGGGAGAAGCAGGGCCTGAGGCAGGAGGAAGGGCTACAAGCCTGGCACTGACTCCTCTCTGGGAACTCCAGTTCTACCACCCCGGCTCCATGGGGTTTTCCAGGCGCTTGAATTCGTTGTAGCCGACCCTGTGGGGACACAGACAAAGGAGATGTAAGGGTGGGACATGGCAGTGCCCAAATGCCCAGCCAGCCCTGCATCCTTCCAAACATTTGCACCTTGTCAGGACACCCAGGGAAGCTGTGCTCAAGCACCCTGTCCTCCCTGACTTGCACGGCACCCAGTGCATGGCAGCAGCTCTGCCGAGCACTGAGCACCACAGGCTGGGAGCAGCACCCTTCATCCCCATGCTCAGGCCACTCAGGATTGCTTCTTGGGCCTTTGGCTTTGGAAATGTCTCTCAGGTGGTGAAGCTCCCCTTGAACTTGTCACAGACACTTTGCACACCAAGTCCTTCTGTTGCCTAATCAAGGAAAGCAGTAGTCCAAAGGCCTTGGGATATCACTTGCCTGAATCACAGCCCAAATGGAACAATGTTATCCCTACTGGAACTGTGGAAAATTCCTGTAATTACCATCCCACACTATATCCAGGATGAAGACTGACTGATCACTAAGGTCAGTCACCCCATGACTTTACAACAAGACTCCTAAGTGAGCCCCTTGAGCTCTCCTGGACCACTGCAGGGGCTGTGCCACCATCTCCCTCCGAGTGCTTGGCTGAGGGGATGTGAACAGCCCGTAGCAAGTGCACTGTGACTGCTGGCAGCTTGGATCTATAATGAATGCTCTGCTCTAATTGTGATAAACCCTTCCAAACTACTTTATAAAGGTTAAATTAGTCAATGGTGAAGTGCTGCCAGATCCTTTGGACGGAAGCCATGGAGCAGGTCTGAGTCTAAGAGTGGAATCAGCCCCACCTTGGATCCGTCAGTAGTTTAGAAAGCAGTGGGTACCTCCCTGCACTTTGTGATTCATGTGAAGGGTCTCACTTCTCCTTTTCCTTCTTCAACTCCAATCATTCTGAATTGATTCTAACTCCTGAACAAAGCAAACAAGTGAACCTTGCCATGGGATGTCACTAAGTTTCACAAACAGATACTAAACCTGCTTTGTTCAGCACGTGTGAGAGTGACTCCTTAGTGACACAAACACTCATTTGTGACAGTCCCAACCCTCGTGGGTGCACAGGGGGCCTGTGCAGAGCAGGGACAGAGAACTCACAAGGTGGCTTTCCAGTCGTCTATGGGTTTGTCCGCGTGTGACCTCAGCAGCCACATGGTCTTCAACACCTCCTTTCCATCCTCATCCACGAAGCACTGGCCCGTGAAAACCGTGATGGAGTCTGTGGGGACAGGACAGGAGGTGGAGGGGAGTGTGGCCGAGGTGGCAGGTCAGTGGCTGGCCCAGCACAAGGGACAGCAGAGCCCCGCTGTCCCCGGCCTCTGGGGACAGCAGGGATGGGGACAGCAGGCAGGAGGGCTCAGAGGGCAGCGGGTGTCCCACGGAGAGGGGCAGAGAGCGCCGGCTTCAGCCCCTGCTGCCTCTGCTGCACCCTGGCACTGGGAGCTGACAGCAAGCAGGGAGCTCCAGGGACAAGGGTGGGGGAGCCTCCGGGAGGGGAGAGGGAGAGCAGTGGGGATGGTGCAGGGGAAGGCAGGGAATCAGCAGGGACACTGCAGGCAGGGACAGAAGGGAGGCTGGGGGCGCAACAAGGATGGTGAGAAAAGAGTAAGTACCTGAGAAGGTCCAATGGACAGTGAAGCCAAAGGTGGGCTGCTTCAGCAGATATGGCTGGTGCTGGGACCCCAGCAATGGTGACCGCTCGATCTTTTTTGTGGTAGCTGACACAGCTGTGTAGTATATGCCAGCAAAGTCACCATTTGCATTCACCGTCATGATGGTCATGTTGGAGCCCAGGTCATTGACCCAGCGCCCGGTCAGGGAGCACTGCAGAGTAAGGAACTCAGCACTGGTGCCTGCAGCCACAGCCCCCTGCCCTCCCCACCCTCTGCATCCCACCTGACGGTACCTTTTTCACAGAGAGGCTGTGAGCCCCCAGGGCCAGGAAGAGCACCAGGAGGAAGGGAGTTGCTTGCACCATCTCTGCAGCAGGCGGAGAGCTGATGTACGAGGAAATGTCCTCCTTGCAGGTGTCTGCTGATGCTCCTGCTCCCTCTCCTTTTTATTGCTGCCAGGGCTGTGGGTGGCAGCTCTGGTCAGGGTATTATACAGTGTGGGTGTTTCCATATTTGGTTTAAACCCCTGATAGTGAATCCAAATGGGAAGGGTGGGACACTTCCAGTCAGAGTAACTGGATGCGTGACCATCTCCTGAAAAAGACAGGAATTCCAGTAACTCCTCGTGGAGGGTGATTCTATAGCTGCATATTTTAAACACAGCACTTTAACACTCCCATACTATATACATCACAATTTTCTACTTGTAATCAAAACTAATTATTTTATATTATTAAATACATTATTCTAACAGAAGATTTATAATATCCTCAGATGTCCCCTGCCCTCTCTGTGGTATCTTTAATGCTCTTCTCACTTGCTGCCCTGGCCATGCTCCCTGCCACCTCCCTCTGTGTCCCTCTCATACTCCATCCCTGTCCAGAGGGATTGGGGCTCTCCTACCCCATGGGTGTCCCTTGGCAGCAGGCTCAGCTCCCTCTGATATGAAAGGAGCAGGGCCTGGGCACCACGCACAGCCACCACCACCATGGGCACCCCAGGCTGCTGCTGCTGCTGCTGGCCCTGCTCGTGCCCCGTGGTGCTGCAGCCAGGCAGGTAAGGGCAGCTGTGGGCAGAGTCTGGCTGTGCTGGGCTGTGCTGGGCTGTCCTGGGCACAGGGTGAGGGGCTGCACGCCCTGGCTGTGCCATCCCTGCAGCCCCTGTTTTCTCTGTGCCACAGTGTTTGTGCCTGAGGGGCTGCATGTTCTGGGTGTGCCGTGCTGTGCCATGCAGACCCACACCCCACTGCAGTGTCCATGATCAAGGAGGTAGCCAGCTCTGGCTGTGCTGCCCCTGGGGGTCCTGTGGGTCTCCTACCCGTGCTGTAGGGGGGTACCCAGTACCTCCAGCTCTGCTGCCTTGCCTAGAGACTGGGGGTGGCTTTCCCAGCTGATGCCCATGGGCTGGTCCCAGCTGCCAGGGGGAGGGGCTGTGCCGTGGGACACACATCCTGCCGTGCTGAGGGAGGCTGAAAGTGGAACTGTGCCTTGGCACTGACCGAGCCACCCACACAAGCCCCAGGGTCACGTGCAGGGTATGTGGAGAAATGAGCCAGGCTCTTATATAACCCTTTTAGCCCTGAACACAGCTGGGAACTTCTTGGGCTCCTGCTTGACAGCCACCAACAAGGTGATCCCAATGTCACCCCTGCAAGGAGCCCAGCAGCCAAGAGCTACCCCACCTTTGGCTTCACCGTGCAGCGGCAGTTTTCAGGTACAGCAGTGCCAGCAATCCCCTGCCCATGCTGGGAGGGGAGAGTCCCCCAGCTGTCACCCTTAATTCCTCATGGCACCCAGAGGAACCCTGGCTGTGGGCACAGAATTGGCCCACATATCTGCTCCTGCTTTGGGACACGGAGGAGATGTGGGACATGGGATTGTGGGGGTGTCTGTCTCCAAGAGCATCACAGGCAGAATGGGAGCTTCAGAAAATGTTTATTAAAAAACCCCTCCCACTGAATCACTAGGTTCACAAAGGATTCTTTAACTCTAGAATCCTGCCCAGTGAAGAGTTTGGGCATAGCTGAATCCAGCTTAGCCCTAGATTTTGTCAGTGGATTATGTCTGTACAGATGTAATAGAAACTTTGGGTAAGATACCACCACAGGATTGAGAATGGCAAATCAGATACATTTATATAAAACAAATAATTTATCACGATAATTAGACAAAAATATCTTAATGATTTACTACAGATTAGAAGCGATAATGATTTCTATAGTATGATTCACTATTTTGAAGCAGTATTCATTATATTAAAGCTAGCAAATCAAATTACACACTAGTGCCTGAAGTTACTCACCCATACCAGTAATTCTGGGCAAAGCTCTCTGCTTCAGCCTCAAAAGGGGGTGTCCCCATGCAAAGGAAGGAATCTCCACGCACTCTCTGGGAAGGAGGGTGTAAGAAGACCCTGCCTTTAGAAACTGGGAGCAGGCTTTTACAGTATAATGTGATTGTCAGCTGTGTCAGCTAAGCAGCTTTAGATACATTATCAATAGTAGCACTTGCTGGTTTCCTTTATTTGGTTTTTTACCAGTTCTATCACATCTTCACCTCTATATTCAGGATGTTTAACTTTGAGGACTGACAAATCAGACACAATTCAGCTTTATTCAACACCAAAAGCAACAAGACACCCCTTTCTCCATTCACCACTGGTAGCTTTGCAAATAGGGAATTGTTCAAGTCCATTCACCCCCACTGTGGGCAGAACATCCTCATACAGAAAGGTGACTGGGCTGTCCCTCTCTCTGTCCAAGGGGTATAGTATCCATCTGTCCAGGAGTTCTGTGTGTCTGTGGGCATAACAGGAAAGGCAGTGGAGCACCTTTCCCTTTCCCTTCCCACACCAGGATGGTACAGCCTTCAAATGCTGCAGTGGCAGAGAAAGAAGGAAAAGGAAGGAAGGTGCCCAGCCCTGGGCAGAAGGGGTTTCGATTTAGCCGAGGGCCCGCAGGGCTGTGGCTCAGGAGCTCCCCACAGAGGCCTTAGGAGGAGCGCTCTCCCCTCTGCCACCGGCAGGAAGGGCAGAGCCAGGAACCAAACAAGAAGCAGGTCTTACCTGCTGCCACTTCTAGAGAAGTGGTGAAGAGTCAGACCCTGCTCCCTTTAGCAATACTTCACACGGGCCAGACACCCCTGGGACTTGTCCCCTCCCTGCCTCCCTAGCCCACCAGCCCAATCCAAGAAGAAACATGGGAGCAGAAAGGATTTCCTCTTTTGGCTTGGCCTGGTGGAAAGAAGACACCAAAGAACAAGAGTAGACAGCTGGACAGCTTTATTAAGAACTGAAGTGATTTATCCCCTTAAATGTGCTCCACTGCCTGCCCCCGGCGCCAGCAGGGAGGGGGCCATGGTACCAGACCAGGACCTGCTTCTTGGGCTCAGATTGTCACTGTCCAGGGAGCCGGGTCTCCCCTGGGGATTGTATCTGCCACAGGCCCCCCTGGGGCAGAGCCAGTCAGTATGTGCAGTGTCACCCCAGGACAACTACAGCATCCACGTGCCTGAGTGCACCACTCCAATGTCCTCACACACACATTCACCCACAGCCTTTTTTTCCCTGCAGGACAGGTCCCCACCTCACCCAGCCCAATGACTGCAGGAGAGAGGTCTCCTGTGCCCCTGGACAAGGCACCAGCTGCAGTTTGGGCTGGCTGGGGAACCTGCAGGCTATCAGAGCCCTGAGCGATGGGGAAGGGGAGGCACAGGCTCCAGCAGCAACTCCTCAACCCACCACGCTCTGAGGAGACATCCCCCACACCTCTGGTCCCCCTTTGTGCTCAGCATCAGTGGCTGGAAGCCCCCTGAGGTCAAGGGCACGTAGTGGAGGTAGGGAAGGAAAACAGCAATGTGAGTACTAGCACAGAGCGGGAGGGGAGGGTCCCTGCCTGCCATCTGCAGCCCCCCCAGCCCCTGGTGCACCCAGTGCCCTGCCCAGTGCCGAGGCTCAGGGGTGCGTGGGGCCCTGGAGGAGCTGTGCGGGTGCTGGTGCCTGGCCAGCCCGGCGCTCCAGGGCCAGCTGCATGCTCCAGATGCTGAGGGGCCGCATGTAGGCCAGCGAGCGGTACACCTTCTTCTCCCGATAGGCCTCGGGTGTCTGGAAAGCCATGCCCAGCCGTTCCCAAACCGTCCTGTAGCAGCCCTCCGCCGTACGGAAGCCTTCCTCCACCATGCCCTGCAGGAGAGGGAACAGGACCATCAGCACCTCCACGGAGTGCAAGGAGCAGGTGCTGGGGAGCGCGGCAGCGGCATTCCCGCTCACCTCCTGGATCATGGTGGCGGCCAGGGAGTAGACCACGCCGACCCACACCTCGCTGGACTGCACGCTGGAGGTGTCGGGCACGCCGTCGGGTCTCATGCCGTTCACTGCCCCCATGGTGCCACCCGCAAAGCTCAGCACGTTCTTCTCAAAGATGGTCTTGAGAGCGCTGAGAACGTGACTCTTGGGGAAAACCTGGGCAGAGAGAGATGGGCTTGGTGCTCATGTGGACCCCTCAGGGCGTAATCAGAGCGGGATTAAATTTTCCATGAGGAAAAGGGCAATACTGCTCCCTGGGTCAGCTGCAACAAATTCCCACCTCAGAAAAAATAACAGGACAAAGTGAAACATCTCTTTCCCCAAAAGGATAAAAAAGCCCCCAAAGAACTTAACAGAGAGGTGCTGAACCACATTCCACGTTCCTCAAGAGGATGCTGACAGCTCATCCAAGTACTCGATCTCCAAAAACAGATTCTCACCCACAGTCACTGGCAATGCCCCTTCCCCATCGCTTGGGGGTTGGCTTTGGGGGCCTGGCCAACCATACCATCCTCATCTGCTTTATGGTTGTCACTTGCAAGAGAGACAAGAGGCAGGAAGCTCATCAGCACAGACCAGAGAGGTGCCAGACACTTGTTCTCGGTCTGGTGACACCAGAGTTGGTGGAAGCAGAGGCTGCCATGGCACTAGGCAGAACCTGGCCAGGAAAGGCTGTGAAGGCCAACCAGACAGCTTTGGCAGACTCAAAGCAAAAGCAGAAAATCCCTTCTCTCTATGCTCAAGCCAAACATTCCCTGCAGACATTTTCCCCCAGTGTGGCTCTGGAGACAAGCCCAGGGGGTGCTCTGGGAATCCGTGAAGGGCCCTTCTCTGGAAGAAGCTTTGGGGCACACTTTCTTCAGGACTCGATCTCTTACATCACATTTCTGACTTGTTCACTGCTGCACTCTGCACCCAGCAAGGTCTCGTTAATGAGGCTACAGACAGGAGTGGTGGCAGCCAGGCAATGGATCAAAATACATGGAAAAAATCCATGAAATGGCATAGGAACAGAGGAGAGGAATTCACCACAGTCCCACCTCCCAGTCGGCTCAGAGCTCACCAGAGACAAAGGGAGAAGTGCCACCTTCAGCAGCAGGAGTGTGAGGCTGGGGAAAGGCAGCCCAGATTCTGGATGGCACCACATTTATTGTTTCCTCCCCAAGAGGGCATTACTGCAGGAGGGCTGGACCAGACCCTGCCTGGAGCCCCAGACACAGCCCCAACCCCACACTGGGTTAAGCACAGGAGGGAATAACCAGGTGAAGCCACCTGAAGCTCCCCTCTGATTTCCCAACAGACACTGAAGTGGTTTGTCACCCTCCCACGGACAAAGCCACTCTCCCTTCACTCAGCCGAGGCCTTTGCCTGCCCCTGTCCAGCAGAAAGCTTTGCTGTGACAAATGCCCACGGGGTATAAATAAACCACTGCCCCTCTCTCTTTAAGGTCTTGCAGCACCAGCAGCTGCTCTGACCACCCCACCAGACATGAGGAGTCTGCAGCCAATTCTCCTCTTCCAACTGAAGAGCCCCCAGGACTTGGAATAAACCATAGTTCCCTTCAATATTAATTTTGGACTTTTTAGGGCAGTGAATATTGCAGAAAGTTTCATACACACTTTTCTGCTGTTTTTAAACAAATAGCACCTTGCCCACAGAAAACCCCACTGGGGCCAAAGCTAACTGCAGTTACACATCCCTGCTGCAGGGCCTCTCTGTGAGAGGGTTTTGGTTTAAGATGGATTCCACTGTATCCCGTCCAATATCCTTCCCTTAGGGTGTGCAGAGTGAGAGAACAGGCAGGCACCCCCCACACTAGCCCTAAAGTGTAACCTCCAGCACGTGCCAGCCCTGCTGCTTCTTCCCTCCTGCCACAGGTCCCATCTCACCCCAACCACACCAGGCAGCCCCTTCTCTTACCTCATGGTCCAGACCACAAACTCCAAGAAACCACTGCCCAGCACACTGGTCTGACATGATGCTGCTGGACGTGTCACTTCCACTGCTATCATAGTTGTAGTATTTTCCTGGGAAAGGCAGAAAACAGTTTAAAATCAACAGATTAAGGATACTGGCTCGGGTAAGCTGTCCCTACACACCTCTCTGTGTGTCAGGAGCACAGCTGCTTTTTCCACAAGACTCCTCTTCCTTTCCCATACCTGTTCCCTCTTAGACACCTGCTCCTTCCCCTCCATTTAAAGGGGCAGCACCTCCCTTCCTTTCCCCCCATCTGCAGGGACAGTATTGCCCCTTCCTTCCCCCATTCCCCACAAGGCTCCATGATCCAAGGAGGAGCCACTCCCTCCCAAGGGACACACGGCCAGCTGAGTGTGGTTCCTCACTGCTGAGCACCCACCATTCCAGAGCATCCTCTCAAAGGCCTCCTTGCCCTTGTTCAGGATGTCCAGGTATTTCTGCTGGATCTCAGTATCCCCGAGCACTTCTGCCATCTTGCACATCATGCAGACAGCAGCCAGCCACAGTCCGCCGCAGTAGGCACTGCCCGAGCCAAACAAGAGAAGTATCAGGAATGTGGGACACCTCAAGGGCTCCGTGGCAAATGGGACACAAAGGCCCATCTCTGAGCTATGTCCTACCCCACAGCCCCCACCTCCCACCTGCCTCTCTTTCTCACCTGGCTCCATGCACCACCCACGCGTCGTATGTCTGATCAGCAAAGCCACCGTTTTCAATGAGCCCATCGTTATCCGTGTCAAACTTCAGCTCTGACTCCATCACAGCCTGTGGGAGAGGCAGGAGATGGTCACGCAGTCCTCACATCCTGGAAGCTCCTCACACTGCTCAGGAGCATCCATCCTCTCAGGAAGCTGCTTGGCTCCGGAGGGAAGATGCTCCGGGGTCTGATCTCCCAGTACCTGGCACACTGGCCACATGTCCTGCAGGTACAGGGAGTCATGTGTCAGGTAGTAGTCACGGTACACCTGCAGCACAAACTTCAGGTTGAGGTCCTTCCAGTCAGCAGTGTCGTGCATCAGGTAGGCATTGACACGCTGCCATGGCTCATCACCTAAACCAGGACAGACCAGATGCAGCAGGGCAGCAAGCAACAAACATCCCTCCTCCTACACAGGAGCAAGGAACCAAGGGTGCTGTGATCAAACAGCACTGAAATAATATGTTGTACCCTGTGCCATCTCTAGTGAGAACAGCCTTCCTGCTACTTCCCTCCGTCTCCCTTGTAAAAGTTCCATGCAGCATGGTCTTCATCACCACCCCACACCATCCAGCTTTCCATTCCCAGAAAATACAGAATCAAAGAATCATTTAAGTTGGAAAAGACCTCTCAGCACTGCTAAGTCCACCACTGAACCACATTCTTACGTGCCACATCTACACTTCTTTTAAATACACCAGGGATGATGGCACCACAACTTCTCAGGCAGACAGTTCCAATGCTTGACAAGAATAAGCAGTTTATTTCATATCCCATACCCATTTTCCACAGCTTGGCATCCCCTCTGCTCCCCCACAACCCTAACAGACCCCTCACCTGGGTCTCCAATGTCATGTGGCACCACATTCTTCATCTTCACCTGGGCTGTCTGACCACACATCAGGTACTGTCGGGGCTGGACATCCTCATTCACCACAGTGACAGCTGCAGAGAACAAAGCAGGATATGTAAGAAAGGCTGCAGAAAAGTCCAAGCATAAAAGCCCAGGCAGGGCCACCAACACCAGCACGCCAGGCTGCCCTTTGGAGCTCCAAGATCACAGCCCTCTGCAAATGGTCAGGCTGCTCTCCACCCCCTGCTCAGCACGGGACATGCAACTGTCACCACCCCATTAAGGAAGGGCTGGGAAGGGAGCTCAGCAGGCTCAGCCCTATCAGAGCACAGCAAAGCACTGTGCTCCACACCCCTACTCAGGCCATCACCAAGCAGCCACCAAACCCATCCAGAGAAGTCTGAGTCTGCAAACAGCTCTGTGTGGCTGCTCCGCAAGGCACAAGGACAGAGCTGGGAAGACCAGGGGCTCCCCCAGGGCAGGCAGAGCCAGCTGTGCACGCCCAGCATGGCAAGAGGGCACCCCCAGTGCTGGGCACAGAGATGCTGAGGCAGCAGCATTCCAGGCCTGCAAGCCCTGGGCACAGCAGAGCGGCTGCAGGGGGATGCTGGCTCCGTGGCACACATCCCTACAGCAGCCCCTGTCCCAAAGCCTCCGCCTCTTCCCGAGGTGAAGCCCTGAGCAGGCACCAAGGCAGGGCCTCTGGGGACACTCACCAATGTCGTACTGCAGGCTGATCTGCAGCTTGGGCCACAGCATGATGAGAGCGAAGGAGGCGTAGAAATGGACATCGTAGGTGTTGTACATGCGGTACTCCTGGCCTGGCGGGACGGGGCAGATGGTGAGGGAAAGGAGACTGCCCTGGCCAGGGGAAAAGGGGGAAAGGTCCTCCCTCCACATGGCCCACGACAGGGGGATCTTTCCCACCACGGGCAGGGGCTCCCGTTCAAAGACACTTTCATTCTCTACACAGGGATTCCCCAGGGATCTGGGGAACACTTCAGGCCAAATCCTTTGGGGCTGCTAAAAAAGGGGTTTTCCTGGCAATAGCACTGCTCTCTACACACTGGAGTGTGAAAAACATCCCCGTGGCAGGTGAAAAACAGATGGCCACAGTAATGGGAGGGGCTGAGTTGGGAGAATCCCTCACGTCCTTGTGAGTTACCTTCCAAATAAGCAAACCTTCCGTATTCCCGCAGGACAGGGAGGAGGTGAGACAGTCCCGCCCCCGCCGGCCCCTGCAGGTCCTCGGCACAGCAGTCAGGGGACACCTCCATCCAGATGGTGCCGCCATCCGTCATGAAGTAGAGCTCATTGAAGAGGGCTGACTTGTACCAGGAAGGCAGCTGGCTGCGGGAAAGAGGGAAGCTCACCCTCAGAGGCCGAGCTGGTGATGCTCCTGTGGCAGCCAACCCCAGGGGGGCACTGGGAAGGTGCTCTCATCTGTCCTACCTGTTCTCCAGGATGGGATTCTGCCACGCTTCGATCTTCCTCTCCCACTCCTTGTAGTGTGTCAGGGCATAATGGGACAGGGCAGGTGCAGCATCGCCTTTGCTGCCAAAAAACCGGGTGTACCGCCTGCCAAGTGAGGGTTTGGTGAGCACCCCATGGGCTCCACCTGGGAAACCCACACAGACACCACAGAGGGACACGGGACTACAGTGAACAGCAGAACTCAGCTGCTACTGGGAAGCAGGGGGTATTCTCAGGGTCCCCTCCTTGAGCTCCTTGAGCTGGACACAGCCACGAGGAGTGGGTGGCAAAAGGTCCCCACTTGGTACACAAGTCAGGAAAGAGGAAAGAGAGGGCTTTATGGGCATGAGGCAAATACCACTGGAGACAACCCACCTACCTGAGGTGCAGCTTCTCCTTGGAGCCAAAGTGAACACAGGGCATGTCCCAAGCCAGGGCCAACTCCAGCGTCTTGTGCCCATGGGCAGGCACTTGGCAGCTGGCACATACTGCTGCTGCTGTCACCTCCCCCTTCTCTGTTGGCCTGCTTTTACCTGACAGGAAAAATTAAGATATTCTTAAGCAACCAAAAAAGACCAAAGGGAGGGTAACTGAAGTTCACGCACCCCTTGAGGGAGATGACAGTGGGCATACCAAAGCCCCTGTACAACCTGGAAGGTACAGCCCAAGGCTTTAAAGAATGACGTTGCCGCAGGAAAAAAATACCTTCCACAGGAGGAGTGGTTAAAAGGATTCAGTCATCCAAGAACAGGAACAAATCAGGCAGGAAAAGTCACCAGGCATGAATGGAAGCTACAGAGTATCCCATGACTCTGTATCTGCCCAGCCCTCAGAGACACTGTGACTTTCTAGGGACAGTCATTGTTTCCAGCTTTTTGCAGGGTGCTTGTGCCATGCTGGTATTTAAGAAAAGCCCTGAGGTGGCTGGATAATTATATGCTGGTTCTGACATGTATACAAGGTAAACTCATTAGAGCAGCATAAGCACAGATCCTGACTATAATAATGCCTGGCATGCCTGAAAGAAAAACCACATCCCAATAGCCTGGAGAGCTCTGAGTACATCTAGGCAGGAAGCTTATTTTTCTGGAAAAAATTACATAGTAGACACTTCATTTACATAATTTAGGCCTCAAGAAATTGTGCAAAGACCCAGCATCATTAGTTTGTCAGCATCATCCTTGCTTAAAAACTGACAGACATTAGGGAAATGGTCACCTAATATGACAATAGGAGGTGAGCAGGAAAGGCTGGAGATGACACCCTGCTTCAAGACTCCTCCTAAGGGAGTGACCAGACACCTAAGGATGGATGCAGAATTATCAAAGGAATACCAGAGATGTTCAGAGAACTGTTACAGTAGGAAGAGGACAGCAAGTAATGGCAGCACTAAAACCCAAGCACTTTTAAACGCAGGGAAGAACAAATCTGACAGGACACAGATCATTTATCTGGGAACAGGAACTGAGGAGAGGTGTCTGGGCAGCATGCTGGCTCCATAGCAGAAATCTCAATTTAGTGGGCTACCACACACAGACTTGGGCATGTGTAACCAATACCCAAGAACAGTCCCAAAGTGGTATGAACAGCTTTTGGGGAAATCACAACAAGGACAAGCAATGGGAAGTTTGGATACTGCCTAAATTTGGGAACAAGCCACAGCACCCTGGAGAAATTCTTATCAGCCAAGCAGGCTGCAGGAAAGAACTCTGCCCTGACTTGGGTGCCCAGAACCAGCACGGCCACCCATTTCCCCTGCTCCCCCCACTCCCATCCCACGCAGGATGGAGGGACTCACCGGTGGGTGAATCCAGCCTGCCATCCTGCAGGAGGTCCTGCCACACCTCTCTGCCCAATCCCATGGGATTGAATGCCGTGACATGGGTGACTCCCGTGCCAGCCTGAGGAAGGGAAGAGCATCATCAGGGGCTGCTGCTTTGGAGGACAAGATTAACGCTCTCTACTCCCCGACAGCACCACCAGGAGATCACATTCACTCCCCATGTGCTGCCCAGCAACTCCAACTCCAAACCTGTTGCCTCAGCTGCTCTCCTGACACCACCCCCAAAGAGGCTGCTCTCAGGGGAGTCATGTCCCCACTCCTGGCATCAGGCAAGCGCTGAGAACCGCTGTCAACCCCAAGCCCTTGTACACCCATCCTTTGCCAGCTGCCTGCAGGCAGCTTCCCCACATCCAGTAGGGCTGCACATCCTCCCCAGCAGGAGCCCCAGCAGCAGGGCCAGCCCTTTACCTTCTCCCGGGCAGAAATGGCCAGAGTGAAGGAGTTCACAGCTGGGCAGTGGTGCAGCAGGACTCCAGCCACCCGCTCGCCATCCTTCTGGAAGGTGAAGGGCTCGTTCCAGTGCCCACCGCTCCTGTCCTCCTCCGCTCCCGTGCCGTTCTGCAGGCTGAACATGATGGACACTTCCACGTCCTCATCCCTCCCGTTCTCCACCTCCCAGATGAACACTCCCACTGGCAAGCTGGAGTCCTGGCAGAGACACACAATGCTGTCCTACAGGGCTGCTGCTCCACAGGCAGCTGCCCCGGCATCATTTCCCCCGCTGCTGGGGACGCCACACGCCGTGCAGCGGCAGCAAGAGCACCGGCAATAGTAACTCGGTCTGGGCGCCTGCTGCCAAGCTCAGCAGCAGCAGCAGCAGCAGGAGCAGCAGGAGCGCAGGAATTTGGGAGGCCCTTCGGCAAGATCAAATTCAAAAGAGAAGCCCTGGGCTGGCAAACACCAGGGCGGGCAGCAGAGAGGCGGAAAGCGGCGTTTAGGGCTCAGGCGGGTGCCTCATCACTCATCTGCTCGGCAGGTTGATACAGGCTCACGTGCTGCGCCGGGGTAAGAGGAAGGTCAGACGTGTCAGCAGCACAGCTGCCACCCTCGCCTGGGGCTGGCAGCCAGCACGGGCAGTGTGGCAGCGCCGAGCCATCCCTTGCTGCAATGCCGAGCTCCCGCACGCACGGCTGCGCCGCTTCCCCCGCCTGGGAGCGCGGCTGAGCGCAGACACCGGGAAATGCTGGGAAAGCCGGCCCCGCCTCACCTGATAGTCATGGGGGATGACCGGAGAGAGCTGCCGGCAAGTCAGCACCACCTTCTGCCCCGGCAGCTCGTACACCAGCCAGGCACGGGGGTACAGCGCATGGTAAAAGGCGTAGTGGCCGCAGTAGCCCCAGTTCCAGCCCTGCAGCCTGCTGGGTCTCTCCACGGACAAGACCTGCTGGTAAATCGTCTGCCCCTTGCACCGCAGGCACACCGTGAACTGTGGAGGAGAGAGCACATGTAGGGGAGGAGATGGGCCCTGTGGCAGATGTCCCACCGGCCCAGCCTGCTGCAGTGACACCCACTCCCCTCAATGACCCTACCTGATTGGCAATGACCGTTTCGTAGTGGTAAAGGCCAGGGTTCAGCTGCCAGCGGCAGAACTCTCCCCGCCAGCCACGGGTGATGGTGCCTCCTCCGATCCCACCCAGCGGACACCCTGGCAAAGACACCAATAGTTAGCACCCCCATTCTTCCCTCTGCTGGCACCTGGCTCAGGAACTCTCCTCATGCATCTCTGCCACTTGCATCTCCACAGAGGAGAAAGCCACTTGGCATCACCCATATCACACAAGCTCCTTGACTCGCTTGTTCCATCTAGCACCTTGATGGCACCATGTGAATCCCTGCCCACCCAAGTACCCAAAGTGGAAGCTGACCATAGATCTGCTGCAGAGGAACAGCACACAAGAGGTCAATGAAGGCAGATTTCTTCTCTATGCGGGTCTTCTTGAACCACCACCTGAAGTATCTGCAAGGGAAAGAAAAGCACTGAAGAAGTCAGGAGCAGGCAATACCATCCCTTCAGAGTCACCAGGCAGGATGAGCACAGGTTGAGCTTTCCCTCCACGTAGAGATGTACAGCAGGAACCTGTGTCCCTGTGCCCATGGCACAAGGGGTGATAAGGCTCTATCACCCATCTGGAACTGGTCAGCAAGCACAAACAGGCAGAGTTCAGGCAGCTCAGGACTGACTGCAAAGGCAACTCAAGAGCAGGACTCCCAGCTCATGTAGCACAGGAGGCTTTCCCAAATGTTCATGGGGAAGTGGGAATGCACACAAGGACCAGCACTACCTCCATGCCTGGTATGCAATGTCCTGCTAAGGAAGGCCTGCAAGCAGAGGTACAAGCCCAGAGGAGACACACACTGCTCCAAGGACACGAGCCTTGCTCCTCTACCGCCACATCCCCATTTCCACACACTACCACACCCCTGTGCCACATCATCAGGGGCAGAGGGCACAGGGCAGCCTTGCCCTGGAAGTGGTGATGATTGCTGTCTGCAGCTGGCAGGATCCTGGGGACTGGCCTCTGCCCACACACCAGCTGTACAGACCAGCACTGCCCATCACATAATTTCTCACCCAAAGGTCTGGGAATCAAGACATCCAAACAGGGGCACACTTGCAGCTGGGTGTGCCAGCACCACTCCAGGCAAGAGGCACAGGGCTAGGCTCCAAGTCAGTAAAGTACTGGCTTGTAAAGTATGGGCTTTGGCTAATAAACTGCCCCAAGTTAAGCCTTCTGTACAGAGACAATTAGCACACAGAAATCAGCTACCAGACCAGATTCTGCTGAAGCTTACCAAGCAAACAGTCAGGCAAGACCCAGCTGGCAGCTCCATAGCCCTGGAATGCCAGGTGGGCAGTGGGGGCCCAAGAGCCCCCAAAGTGGGCAATGTCCCTGAGCTACCTGCAGACACCCATGCCATACTGCCAAGCAGAAACCCATCCCAACCAGGAGCACGCAGCCTGTCCTGCCCCTGGTTTCACAGGATGCAGAGCACAGGTGATGGGCAATGAGCAGTAATCCCCCAGGACATGTATACCCAGGAGCATGGGGGAGAAGGTTTTCCATGACAACATGACTGCTTCCCAAACAGAAACAACCTGCACACGCTTTTTTGGCTGTTCACTGGGCATTCACCTTCATTCACCAATATCTAAGATCCCCACATCCCTCTCAGGGTGAGATTTTCTGGGTTGCATTCTCACAGGATCCAACTGCAGCCTGCTCTCCACTCCTACAGACCCAGCTTTACGTTTGACTGTCTACAGATGCTTTGCTCACAGAGGTTCAGGGTGTGATGGGAACCAGCCTGTCCTGCATGACTGCCCTGAATCAGGGCCTGCCATTATCTTCCAGCTATCTCTGCTGCAACTGCTCTTCTCCAGCCGGGACAGCCCCAGCCTTACCCTGCCAAGGCGAGGTTTTGGCAGTGTTTACCTCTCTCAAGGAAATGATTACTACTCCTTTTCAACCCAGTGTCAGGGAATCAATCCAGCTTCCCCAGCAGGCTTCTGGCAACAGGAAATAATGTGCCCAGGCAGAGTGGCTGCAGCACAGCCTAGTGGGGCAACCCAACTCTTTGGAAAGGAGGCAGGAGATTGATTTTTATAGGAAGCAGTTTTTACAGGAGAACACAGTAGAAAAAGTTTGTGATTTATTGCCACTGCCAAAGTAATTTTACCATCTCAATAGCAAACTTTTCTCCTGCCAGCTTCTCCCAAAATCATGCAAGCCAAGAAGAGAAGCCCAACTGCTGGTTATTAACAGCTTTACCAGGATTGAAAAATAACGAGGAGAAAGACCTTGCGTTCTGTAGACCCAAAAGCCCTGCAAGGGCTGGAGAGCACTTCTTCCCCTTCAAACTGGCAGTAGAATTCAAACTTGCCTGAACATTACCCAGCTGATCTGGATTCATGCCGTGACCCCCTCAGGACACATGAGCCACCTCTGCAGAAACCTACCTGCACCTGTTCTCCTGCCTTGCCAGCCCCGGCTGAGTCCTCTGTGCAACCCTTTCTTTCCAGATGTGCATGTCCCCCACAGTTACCCCATGAGCTCTTATTAACAAAAAATCCTTCTCCAGGACTGTCAACACCCCCAGCCATGTCACCTGCATCTAGGGCTGGCGCTACAGAAGAAGGCACTCATCATCATGTTTAATTCAATGTAACAACATCAGCCCAGGATGTGGTGGCTTCTCTGCCAGTCCTGGACCTCCTGAGCTGATGATGTGCAGTGACCCCAAGGCCCTCTCACTGGCTACAGGCACCTGCACCAGGTGACTTTGTACTTGATGCACCAAGCCATGCCAAGTTTTGAAAACATCCCTAGCACAGGGGCCACTCAAGGGCCACATGGGTGATTCAGGAAAGGGCAGGCCAATCTGCAGGGCTTCACAGATTCCTGCATCATGGCACAGAACTGAGCTCCTCTTGCAGCATTACCACCCAGGTTTCCATGAGCTGGCTGCCCCAGCCAGGCAGATGCTGAGGTGCCCACCAATGCCTGGAGCATGCACCCTCCCATGTATCCTCGCATCCTTGAATGGGCTGCCCTTTCAGCCAACAATACTGGCCTTGGGTTTTAAATCAAACCCACACAAGTACTTCTCATCACTGTAGCACTTTGTCTCCTCTGCTCTTGAGGCTGGAATCTCCTTGCAAGGAAGCTCTTGCCATTGCAAAAATATTTTGAGATAACAACCAAATTACCTCCTAAACTTCAACAGAAGAGGCAATAGTTTGACTTCAAGCTTCTTGCTTTCAGAGACCTTTTCCTAGGACTGATACAAGGCATTTCCAGACTTCAGTGAGAACAAGGCCAGGATGGCTTCTCCTCCCTGCTCACCCCACCAGAACTTCACGCTTTCCCACATGCTCAGCTCATCCCAACCTGCCACGGTGGCTTTTCCAGCAGCCTTTATTTATCTCCAGCACATGACCCACACTCTCCTTTCCTTGATGCCCAGGCTCACACTGGGGTGTCTCAGGTCAGACCAGCATGCAGCACCCTGAAGCAATCCAGAGTCTGCCCTTTGATCCAGCTTTGCAGGAACCAGCTTGGCAAGCAGCAGCCTCCACCAGCAGAAAATGGAGGCAGGAGACATAAAACCAGCACAAGGAAATAAGCAGTACTGGTCCCAGCGTTCAGCCTGACAAACACTGCCAGCACTCCCGACTCCAGCGTTAAAGGTTAAAACAACACTCTCGCTTTCTATACGCGCTCTCCGTCTTTACTTCCAGCTCACCCCAACGCAAAAAAGCCGGGAGAGGTACCCCGTTCCCAAACCTGCCACAGCACACAGCGTTCCGAACCCCTCCCAGCCGGCCCCAGTTCAACCTCCAGCTGTGGGGACGATGCCGGGGAGGATGAGGCAGCGATGAGCCCTTGGGGGTGGCAGACGGGGTTCCCCATCCCCAAGCGATGCCCCCAGCCCTCCCAGCTCCCGGCGTTCTGAGGGGCCCAAGCGCCGGGTGCTGTCCCTTTAGCACCAATTGCTCGCAGTGCCGGCGCCAGGAAGGCTGGAGGGTGCCGGCGGCTCCGGGCGGCAGGAGGGCGGCTCCCGCTAGCCCGCGGCCTTCCGTGATCCGCCGGTCTTTGCCCTCCATACACCGGGACAACGCCGGTGCCTCCCCGGGGCGAGGCCCCCGCGGCACCGAGCGGCTCCAGCGCACCGCTGTGTCCCCCGCGGGACGCCCTCCCTGGTCCCGGTGTGTCCCCGGCCCCCTCCATCCCCCGCCGTACCGCAAGCCGAGGCCGATGTGCCGCAGGACATCGCGGAGCGGCACGTCCCCGGCGCCGTAGGGCTGCCGCAGCTCCTCGAAGCTGTGTGCCAGGCAGACGCGCCAGCCGTCCGCCGCCACGCCGCGGCCCTTCGCTGCCCCCTCGTAGCGCCGCATCAGCGGCTCCTCCGCCGCCGCCATCACCGCCCCCCGCCCCGTGCGCGCCCTCTTCTTCACCGCCCCGCCCCGCCCCGCCCGCGCCCCCGGGGCACGGCGGAAACACGGACCCGCCCCGCCGCCGGCCCCCGGGGCGCCCGGCCGAGCGCGGCCGAGCGCCGCCGAGCAGATTCCGAGAGTTGCCGAGCGCTGAGCGAGCGCTGCTGAGGGGCGCGCGAGAGTTGCCGAGAGCTGCCCGATAGCTGCCGGGAGCTGCCCGTGAGCCGACCGGGCGTTCCCGAATTCTGCCCGAGTGTTGCCGAGTGTAACCCGAGTGTTGCCGAGTGTAACCCGAGTTCCCGAGCCCCGCCCGAGTTTTGTCGAACTCGGTCCGAGCCTTGCCGAACTCTGCCCGAACGCTGCCGATCCCCGCCGAGCGGCTGAGGGGAGCCGGGCCTGCAGTGGTGCCGGACGGCGAGCGCGGCCTGTGCGGGTGGTGAGTGGGCCTGAGGCGGGAGCCGCGGAAAATTTGCGGTCCAGTGTCCCTGACCCCTCGAGTACAGCTATCCGTGTGCGTGTCTGCGTTAGAGACAGCAGGGCTGGGGGTGTCAGTGCTGTTCTTTCTCACCATCGCGGGGTGTCCTGACTCCCCTTACGTGTGTGGACCTGGGAGGAAGAGGTATGTGTTCGGAAGGACACGGGGCTGTTTGTGTTTCCCCCACACCTCCTGTTGTGTGTATCTGTGTCCCCATTTTCCCTCAGTTACATTGCCCAGCTCTCTCTCTCCATGTCTCCCTGACAGCGCAAGGGGGAATTTCTTTAAACTGAAAGAGATTACGTTTAGATTAAATATTGAGAGTGAATTCTTTACTGTGAGGGTGGTGAGGTAGTGGCACAGATTGACCAGAGAAATTATGGTTGCATTATCCCCGGAAATGTTCAGTGCCAGGCTGGATGGGGTCCTGAGCAGTCTGGTCTGGTGGCAGGAGTCCCTGCCCATGTCAGTGGAACAAAATCTTTAAGGACTCTTCTACCTCAAACTGTTCCATGATTCCTTGAATCTATGCTTCTGTGATGACTTGCCCACTGTTGGCTTTTTTTGGCAGGTGTGCAGCAGGATTGTCCAAGCCATGATCGAAGTGTTGGCCAAGCTGGGCCGTGGGCCCGTGTTCCTGGCAGGGGAGGTGCTGGAGTGTGTGATCACCTTCACCAACCCATTATCAGCCTCATCGACCTCTGCCAGCAGGTACAGGAGCCTGTGCCAGTCCATGCACCGAGCCTTCAAATGTGGGAGCTGCCTGGTTCCCTCCAGAGGGAATGGCCCACCCTCCCCTCTCTGGAGTAGTAGTCATGGCTGCATTGTGGGGCAATGGTGCCAGCTCAGCCCCTTGTGACTTCCCTGCTCGAGGCACTCCCTTAAGGAGGCCTTGCACCATCTCAATTTTGGGGGCAAAGCTGAGGTAATTATGCTGGTTTTGTGCCCCCAAGAAGTACACAAGGAAAGAAATATGCAGTTAGAGATTCTCTGTCCCTCAGGTGAGCCCTCAGTGACAGTGACTGGCAGAAAATGAAGCCAAACTGGCTGTCAAAGTGGGATATCTGGTCATGCCAGGGTGACAGTCCCACAGAGCAACATCCAGGCAACGTCATTATTTCCTGCAGTTGTGGAGGGACCTCTCTTGTTCAGCAGTGATGGATAGACCAGTGTGATCCCTACCTCCAGAGGTGGCAGACAAAGGGATGGGTCTGAAATGTGGTCTGTGGCCACATTTTCTGTAGCTGAGCCTTTTGCGCACTGCATCTCCCCTTATCAATGCTAAGGAAATGTGAGAAGATGGGAGCTTCCCATATTGGCTCACAGTGAGTGACTCCATGTCACAAGTCATCAACCAGAGCCTTCATGTCCGCTGAGTGTGTGGCCTTGTCTGATTCTTTAGGGAGTGGAGAGTGCTTTCTCATCTTGAGTCCTTCCTGGGAAGTGTCTGCTTGCAGCCCTGTCAGGTTCAGCATGTTTTCATCACCAGTATGACGTTCGCATGTGATTGGTGGGCCCACTCACAGTGCCTGCTGTCTCAGCAGCAGAGGGCTTCTGTATTTATTGCCTTCCTTAACTTCCCATCTTTTCTTCCTGTTTCCTTTTGACTGCTGAGCTCAGGTTGCAAATTCAGCTATGACATAACCATCCAGCTTCCCAGAGTTTTGTCCTGTGTGATAAGAGCTGTTTTGCCTGCCTCTAAAACATGTGAGACTGTAAGGGTGCTATGTGGCATGCTTTGGAGAGTTTGCAGTGCATTTATGAGAACTTCATTTAAAACTTCAGATGTGTTGAGATCTGTAGAAGACTACCTCTTGAAAAAGAAAAGTTTTTAAAAATAATAAGAAAAATTCCAGGTGACAAGAACTGGCTAAGTCAAACTAGTGCCAACAGCAAATAGATTGGTGGTTTGGAAAATGAAGCTGAGGGTTGCATAAAGGCAGGAGCCAGATTAAAGCACCGTGACTGTAACATGTAGATAGACCTGTCAGAGCCTGGAAGGTTTTGGGACTGACAGGTAGAGGGACAGAGAGGCCAAATTTTGAGCACAGGGACAGAACTGAAAGAAAGGCAGGAAATTAATTGGATGGTAAAGTATAAGAAACTAATCTCTTCTACCCAGAGGCTGCACTGAGTGTGTTCCATGTAGGCTACAGGAGTTGTGGGGGAAGGTGAGACTGGAGGGAAGTGACCTCAGCACCACTGCAGGATCCTCCACTGCTGAACAAGCACCAGATGAGCAAGCCTGCTCTGCTGGCAGGAAGGGACATGCAAATTTTGTTTGGACATCTGGCTAGAAAAAATAATGACAATCCAGTGGCATGTTGTAAAGCAATACTGAAAAAGAAAAAAATAATCAAAATATGGTGCTTGAAGGTACTGTAACCACTCTAAGCATATATAAAATTAGCAAAAGTTGTCTCAAGCAAGAGCAGTTCTCTGCTTCTAAACAGCAGAAAACAGCAAATAAACATGGCAGCCCTGATGGAAGAGCCATGCTGGTGTTTTTGAAAATGCAGAATTGCAATTGTAGGGCCCAAAGCAACTAGGTAGAATAACTGAGGTGTGTTTGGGTAAGGGCAGCCAGCACATACAAAAGATCAAATAGTGCATCATTAGTAAGCTGACACAAATACAGCAAGCTTTTTTCCCTGGTTCATCTAGACGTTTAACTGCTCTGATGTGTCATGTGGAGGGACACTTGTATGCCACAAAAAATCCCTCTGCCATCTAAAGCTCTGGTGTTGGTGCTTACTAATCAGATGATGTTAGAAAACACCAGAGGAACTGTTCACTGGCTAAACTATAGAGACTACTATTGAAATAAAAACAGAGGAGTGAATTGGAAATGGAAAGGTGTCACTAGTACCATGGGAAGTGCCATATGGAGTGGCTGACGTCACAGCAGAGTCCATGAAAAACAACATGAGACCTTTTTTTGTGCTGGATGTGTGGCCCTACATTAATTCCTGTGGCTGTACAGAGAGGGGTCAAAATGACACCTTTGCCTCCCCCATTGCCGTCAGCAAAGTCCTTGCATAAGGAGGAGTAACTAGGTCCTAATGAAAGACCCAGAAGCATCCTTCTTTTGTCTGGCACAAACAACAGCTGATGTTCTTGCTGGGGATGGTGCTTTGGGGCCAGAGGGAGCATGAATGTGCCTACCTGCCCCAAAGAGTGTTGAGCTTGGGGCATCTCCATGCTGTGAGCAGAAGCAGCTGTGCCCTGGTTTCAGGAATTTGTTGCTTTAGAATTTGCCCACTTCCCTAGTGATTGTGTTGCTAGGAGAGTGCTGCTCTGTGTGTCATGTCTGGCTTGGGATTTAACTCCTCATGGCTGAGAGTCCTCTGCCAGGGCCCACATGCAGCAGCTTGAGGTGTTCTCCCAGGAGTGCAGTGAGTGGCCAGTCCCAGTCTGTGAATGACGAGAAAGATGAGCAAATGAGTAAGGCTTTGGACTGGATATTGGAATGCTTGACCTCAGTGTGTTTGCTGAAAGGTCCCTGTGAAGTTTTACACAAGCCACCTTCTCTCTTGTCCTCATGGAAGGGGACAGGGGCTGCTGACCTCTGCTGCTTGTTGTCCTCTGCCATGAGTGTGCAGCATGTTTCTTGAGGCAGATGTGTTTTCTCGTACTGGGTCAGTGCTGTGCTGATGGTGTTGTGGCTCAGACTGCAGTTATTGCTGCTTAAAAAGAGTCCTTGGGCCACAGAGCCAGGCTTTGGGTGAAGCTGTTGTCAGCAGCTGGGGTGGAAGTGGTTTTGAGTCAGCACCCCAGCTTGAGCTTACTCCCAAGTCTTGTTTGGAAGGGGACTGTGAGCATGGCTTCAGTGACAGTGATGCAAAGCCTTATTCCTTCAGACAAGCTGTCCTGCATGGAACTGAGTGGACAGAGTTTCTCTTCTCCCAGTTCCTGCCTGCTGTAGTTCAGGTTTAAAGGAGAGATATGAGTGTTGCTCTTTGCTTTCAGTGAGATGCTGGCATGGGCCAGTGCCCAGATCCACTGCCAGTTTCATGCCAGCGAGAACCGGGTGGCACTCCCTCCCTCTGATGGCAGCAAGCACGATGTGCAGGCAGAGAATGAGACCGTCTTTGTCCCCAACAGAGGTGAGTGCCACTCCTCCCTGTCACCCGGGTAGGAACAGTGAGAACACAGTGGGCAGAAGTCAAGCAGACCATGAAGTCTGTCTTGATGCAGTGTACATAGGAGTGAGTGGGAAGTTTGTGTTGTTTTCCTGATGATGGATGTGGGATCTTGTTAATACTGAAATCACAGTGATGCTAGCTTGAATTGAAACACTACAGTTGTTTGTCCAGCTGTAGTGGCAAGGTCTCATGATATGACCAGGGCAAGAGATGCTTTCTCCTTGCCTCTCTTCTCATTCCTCCCCATGGGGATAAAGCTTGACTGACTTGGACACAGTCTGAGGCTATGCAGCATTCATGTGTTTCTTATTCTCTTCCAGGAGAGCGGGGTCAGTGTATCCTGTCCACCCCACCAAAGATCCTCTTCTGTGACTTGCGACTGGATCCTGGGGAGTCCAAGTCCTGTGAGTCCTGTCTTCTCTTCCCCTGCTCATGAAGCTCATCTCTGGGGAGCTCTGCTTTCAAAATTGGCTTTGCAGACCTGAGTGCTCTAAGTGTGAGATCCTGATGTTCACGAAAGGCAGGGTGCTTTGGTTGGAGCATGAGTGATGAGGAGCTGCTGCATCATCCAGAATCTGTTCTCTGCTGCACTAGGGCTGTGTACTGTAACATGTCCCTCAGTCCTGCCCTTGGTCTACAGCCTTTGCTGCAGGTCCACTGTATAACTGCAAGGCATAAAACTTTTGATATACCTGGTTGCAGCAGGAGGAATGGCTACACACACCTTCATTTCCTTGCCTTTATTTCTTCAGTCACACTGGAGTATTCTTGGAATTTAGGCTGGTGTTTTCCGAAGGTTTGTGCTTCCTCTTCAGGTTGTGGCTGTCCTGGAGATAATAGTCTTCTTGATGTTCTAGTTTTCCTGCTGTGAAAGTGAGCGCTCCTCATCTTCTCTGCTCAAAGCTCTCTATGTCTGAGTAGATAGCTGAGTATGTGCTGTTCTGTCTTGGCTGGTGGCTGTGTGACCCAGCCTGTTCAGGTCGTGTCAGATGTCCTTTGCGTTGTGTTGCATTTGCACAGTGGCCTGTGATTCGCAGCAGTGATGTCAGGCTGTGCATGCAGAGCTTTGTTATTGTCCCAGGGATCTGCTGGGAATGGTTGATGGAGACATCTCACACCGCAGAGCACAGGGGGTGGAGAGACAGTGGCTGTGCTGGGGCAGGCTCTGCTGGATCACTGAGCTCTGCAGAGCTAGAAGTGAAGCTGCAAGTGAGACGAAACAGCCACGGGGTTGTGACATGCTGGTTTTGAAGCTGGTGTCTCCTGCCTTTCTGGCCTTGGAGGGGCCTGACTGGAGGGAAAGGTGGACCTTGTGAAACCAGGCTGGCTTGGCTTGGTGGTTAGAGGGGTGGGGCAGTGCCATCTTGGGGCTGTGCCCTAAACTGCAGAGCCTGTTGTCTGAAGACATTTGGTTATTCACTTGTTATTCTACAGCAGCATGTTGGGGAAAGGAGCTGGCCATGCCAGCAGGAAGGAGGAGGAGGAGAGAAATCTTAGCTGGCCTGAGGCTCACCTGGGTTCTCTTGTGTTCCTTGCTGCTTGCAGGTTTGGGGCTGGAGCATCCATTCCCTGGGAGCAGAGCAAAGTCCCTTTCCTGACACTGCTTAGTTGGGCAGCTTCTGGGATAACAGATCAGTGACAACAGCTCAAGTTCTGGGATTGACTGTGCGCTGTGTGCTGGCTTAACAGTCAGAAGCTGTTCAACCTCCAGCTAAGCTAGGGATTGTCTGTCCCTTGCAGGGTCATGACGTGTGTGTGTGTGTGTGTGTGTGTGTGTGTATGTGTGTGTGTGTGTGTGTGTGTGTGTCTCCCCTCTGCCTCTGGGTGGCACTGGCACAAGCAGTCTGCATGTGCCTAGTGCTTGGATGCAGCTCCTCTGAAAGAACACAAATTCTCCTATTCCTTGAGGTTCCTTGGCTGTACACTACAGCCTTTCCCCTTGGCTGTGTGATGCTCCTGTGTGTTTCATGCATCACATGTGATGTGGCTGCATGTGGCACAGCTTTTTTAGCATTGTAATCCCTGTATCACAGCCCTGGTCTCATTGCTGCCAGGCTGTTCACTCCGATCCCATCAGCCTGAGCTGCTGCTGCTCTCACACGAGATTGCAGCTGGCACGCTTGCAGACCATTCCTGGGGTCTCCTGCCAGCTCCATGGAGGGAGAGTTAAGGCTGTGTGGGTGTGTATCTTAATTCTTCATTTCCTGTTTTTCAGAAGTTTTGAGTTTTGCTACGCAGTTTGGGAAGGGGAAAAAAACCAAACCAGAAAACCCAAGAAATCTTAATTCTGCTTCAGTAGTATACCATATTATTAAACTGTAGCCAGAGCTGGCACATACAGCTGAGGTTATGTCAAACTGTTTCTTGATAAAAGGACTTGTTTTCATTTGCTGACCAACTTACTCCCCAATGCCTATATGTTGAAGTTGACTCATCTCCCAGCCCTTTGACACATCGCCCAGGCTGAGCTCTTTAAATTTGTCACCATGAAGCTTTTTCTCAAGTCCTCAAATAATTTCTGTGGCTGTTTTGCCTCCACTCTGGTTTTGTAATACCTTTAAATATTTGGTAGAGCACAGAGAGTGGAGGAAATGGAAGCAGCCTGGACACAGGCCAGAAGACCAGCCAGAGGGCACAGCGAGTGGGTAAGGAAGGCATTTGTAGCACCAGGAATGCGCTTCCTTCTGGGATATGCATGGAAGCTGGAACTTCCTGAGTCTTGGCATTCCTGTGCCAGGTAGCAAGCTGTCCATCCTCCTCTGACTGTGGTGGTCTCTGCTCAGATTATCCTCACTGGACATGAAGGTCTTTGTGAGCACTCTTATTGAGTCTGGTACAGAGGTTACAGAAGTCTGCTGCTTTCCTTGGAATTACCTGATTTTCCTCCCTCTCAGGATAGTTCTCTGCTTTATCTGCAGCCTGGTCCAGAAAGAGAGGCTTATGTTTTAAGGTGTGACATCCTGTCAACACTACATACTAGCACAGGCTTTTTTCTTCCTTCCAGTCCTGTTATTTTAAGTCCAGCAGTTATATTTAAAATGTAACCCTAACTTTTAATCTAAGCCTCAACATTCAGTTTGTGCCAGACATGGGGAAGGATCTGTGGTTTCAGAGCAGGATGCTACCCTTCCTCTGGCAGGGCGTATCTGCATTACAGTGGGCAAGCCAGAGAGGTGGAGACTTTCCACAGTTCACTGTTTATGTCTTTCTTGTAATACAGCATGCGGTTTGCGAAAGCTGCAGAAGTGTTCACACTGTGTCAAGAGGCATTGGGGTTTGTGTGGTGGCCAAGGGGCTCTTGGAGGGCTGAATGTGGGGAAGGCCAGACCCCAGTATCTCAGAGCCCTCAGAGTTGGAGGCTTTGTGGTCTAAATCATCAGCTTGTCAAGGGGGACAAACGACAAACCACAGGTTGTTGTGAAGGTCTCAGAATTGTTTCTTGATAATTTAGCTGCAGTCCTTCAAATAAAAACACAAGTGGAAGCTCACCTGTTGTTGAGTTTGAGGGTTTGTGTAAAGCAAAAGCAAAAGAGGCATCAAGTACTGACCAGTACCCACACGAGGCAGGGCCTGGAGGAGGCTGTGCTGTGAGAGCACTGGGCAAAGGAGTGCACAGAGGCAAATTCGGGTTGAACTCGTGATGAGTAAGTTTAGCTCTGATGGTTGTATTCCTGGATTTTACATATTTCACATTCTTTGGAGGCAGAGTTTGTGTGTGTGGTTGTATGTGCTGGAAACAATATCTGGATGATGGTGCATGTGATGAGAGGAGCAGTGTGCCTGGTGCAGGGGAGCCGGGTTGTGCTTGGCTGCTGGAGGAAAGAGGAGACAGCAGAAAACACCAGGCACTGTCTCTAGCTCAGCACTGCTGGTCGTAACACTTGGTGCAGGGAGCCTGCACACAACAGCAGCAGGATCTTCCTTCCAGCCTTAGAAAGCAAATTTTCTGGACCCCTTGCAGATTCGTACTGTGAGACACTGCCTGTGGATGGCCCCCCCTCTTTTCGGGGGCAGTCTGTGAAGTACGTGTACAAGCTGACCATCGGCTGCCAGCGCGTCAATTCCCCCATCAAGCTGCTGCGCGTGCCCTTCCGTGTCCTTGTGCTGCACGGTAAGGCCACCCTCTGTCTTCCCTGCGCAGGTAGGTGGGCCAGGCTGCACCCTGCCCTGCTCATACTCTTACCTTCTTCCCAGGCCTCAAGGATTACCAGTTCCCACAGGATGAGGCTGTTGCACCCTCAAACCCCTTTCTGGAGGAAGAGGAGAGCTTGAAGAAGGACTCGCGCCTGGCAGACCTAGCGACAGAACTGCTTATGGTGGCCACCTCCCGACGCAGCCTGCGTAGGTCATATTCCTTGCTCAAACCTGCTATCCTTCCTGAGAAGCTGGTCATGGAGAACATCTGAGGACCAGCTGCAAACTAACTATCTCTCACTGACAAAGTAAAGCTCCAACTATGGCTGTGGAGCAGCTCTGTAAGGGCCTGCTTGGGTCAGGGCCTCCTAGCCAGTCTCGGGCTGTTTCTGCTTCAGCCCGAGAGACCCTCTGCCCAGCACAACACAGCCAATGGAGGGTTTGGCCTTATTCACTGCAGAAATTTCCCAAAGGGAGTACCACTTCTAGGGACTGTCCTCACAGCCAAACAGGAGTTTGGAGGCATGGAGTCATGTCATTAACTCAGAGCACTGCACAGAGTAGAGCCTTGTCCTGCCACAACCCTTACCTCTCTTCTTGTTCCACAGATCTGTATAACATCAGCAACACTCGTGGGAAAGTGGGGACGTTCTGCATCTTTAAGACTGTATATAAGATTGGAGAGGATGTCATTGGGACCTTCAACTTCTCAGAAGGAGATATCCCATGTCTGCAGGTCATTGCTGTCTCTGGGATTACTGGGGGGAGGCAGAGGTTTAAGGTGAGGGATAGGGAGAAGGCATTGGGCTGGCACTGGGCTGTGAGAGTTTCTAGTGGACCCAGCTGGGTTCTTCTTGAAGTGTGAGGCAGACAATGGTTCAGTCCTGAGCTTATTTGGGAAATGAAGCCCCCAGGCTTTGCATGAGCTGTGTATGAGGTTGTGAGAGCAAGCACCCTTTTAATCACCCTGTAGTTCTCAGTGAGCCTGCAGACAGAGGAGAGCATCCAGGAGGAGTTCCAGCGCCGCCGGGGACAGCCTGTGTCCTTCACCGTGCATGCCCGTCATCAGGAGTCCTGCCTGCACACGGCACAGAGTAGCTTCAGCCTGCCCATCCCACTCAGCTCAACCCCAGGATTCACCACCAACATTGGTTAGTACCCACCAGGGAAGGGACCCACCCCTGCTTGTCTCTGCAGGAGGACGGTGATGTCCCCAGCCCTGCCCTTGCTCAGCAGAGGTGTATCCCTTGGGAGGGGGCTGGTCTGTGTGAGTAGGGTCATTTGCTGTCCCCATATCAGGACAGATAGTGTTGAAACAGCTGCTGTCCATGACCCTTGTGGGTGTTACGTGCTGACCATCCTCTTGCCCACAGTGTCCCTAAAGTGGAGGCTGCACTTTGAGTTTGTGACTTCTGGGGAGTCAGCAGGGACTTGCTTGGTTCGTGGGAGCCAGTCGGAGGCTGTCACCTGGACTGGGGTGGAGCAGATGGAAGTGGACACCTTCAGCTGGGACTTGCCCATCAAAGTTCTTCCCACCAACCCCATCCTGGCTTCCTACGTATCTCAGTTCTCCAGTACTAACTCCATCACCATCTGAAGTAGGGAGAGGTTGTTGGCCTGTAGAGCTGCAAGTGTGTGCCGCCAGTGGGAATGGCAGGCAGGACTGTCACTGGTGTGCTGTGGTGCACACATCCCAGTGTCCTCTTGGATTCATCTGTGGTGCTCAGGTGGGCACCAAGCATGTCCTGTCCATGGGTGGAAGAACACTGCTTGATGCAGTCTGGAGCTGGACCCTTCCTGCCTGGGTAAAGGTGCAAGTCTCAGCACTCAGCAAAAAGAAATCTGCCTTCCCAGGAAACCACTGATGTGCCTTTATACCATATGGAGCTTCCAAGAAGAAAAGGCCCAGCCCAGGGAGGGGAGAAGGGGGCTGTTCCAGTGAAGCTTCATACCACCCTTGGGTGAAGGCTGTGCCCTTGCAGAGACCCTACAAGCAGAGGTCAGGCATCCAGGTGGAGCATAGTGGCCACATAGGCTGGGTGAGAGCCTGCTCTCCTGCTCTGGCATGTGTCCTGCCTCTTGGAGACTTGTCCCACACACAGAGTCCAGTGCTCCAGCCACCCCCACCTGGAGGAGGCAGGTTCTGGCTGGCCAGCCATGTGCTGCTGGCATGTGCTGGTGACCAGGATGGTGACCAGGCTGTGTCAGTACGGTCATGATGATTCAAAACTGAGCAGCACTGAGCCCCTGGGCTGTTGTCTGCCTGGGCTCCTGGGTATGAAGGCATCCTGCTGGTCTTTGGATCCTTGGGGGGCTGTAAGGAATGCATGCTGTGCATCCAAAAGCTGTCATGGAGATCTCCCTGCTCAACAGCTAGCTCCCCATTTTTACTAAGCCTTCTATTGAGCTTTCCTCTCTGCATGGAAATGTAATAAACATCTGAATGTGCAAAACTCAGCTTTCCCAAGAGCCTTAGTCCTATATTGTTACTGGTGTTGGACATATACCACCTTCTACATCAGTCACAGGCTTGAGACTTCTTTGTTCAGTATCTTTATTGCAAGAACAGAAACATCTACACAAGGCTCTGCACAACACAGGCATGGCACCAGCTGGGGCAGCTGCCAAGGTGACTGCCTTCACCCTGGCACTTGGATTGCTTCTGCTTCCTGAACCTCCCCATCCTGCTCCATTGCCAGTGGGAATGGGGGTCTCCCCTGGGGACATCCTGTTCTGCCACCCACCCCGAGCTGGCTCTTGTAGTGTTGCCCAGGGCTGGCCTACAGTGCCAGTGACCCCAGGAGCTTTTGGAGCGGGGGCATTAGTGGTTCCAGAGGTGGGTTGTGCCCCTTGCTCTCCGGGACCAGAGAAGGGGCTGGACAGGGTGTGGGGGTCCTGCACGAGGTGCCATGGTATCCCCAGTGAGCTCCTCATGGCTGCTATGCAGAGGAGTAGAGGTCTGGGAGGGAGCAGGGAGCTGCTTTGCTTGTGGCTGGAGATGGGAATGTAGGACTGCCATAGAGCAGGCTGATTTAGTCCTGTAGCCTTTTTTTAGTCACTGTAGGTTTCCTGCCCACCTGGGAGGAGATCCTGTAGAATCTGCTTTTCCACGGTGTGCAGAACTTCTCACAGTGAGGACGCCTTGGTTCAGGAAGCTGAAGGCAGAAGCAAAGCTTGGTACCATGGTGTGTGGATAGTGGTTTCCCTCGAATGTGCCGGCGGTGATGCCTCTACAGGGTGTGTGGGACAGGTCTGGAGCATGCGGGCAGTGTGCTCTGGAGGGGGGAGGGCGGCGCCGGCGGGCGCGGGGCGCTGCCGAGCCTCTCTATCTGCTCAGCCCCGCACCCAGCACCTTGTTCACCAGCGGCTCGGGGGTGCCGGCCGAGCCCCACTCGTGCTCCACGCTCTTCACGCACGGCAGGCTGGGGTTGGCCTTCTGCACTACCGAGATCTGGCAGGTCTGTGAGTCGTAGTGGGCCTCACACCAGTCAGGAAAGTCGATCGGGTGCTGGGTGCTGTGGAAGAGGACACAGTGCCATCAGATTCCCTGATCACCGGGCTGCTGGCGGGGCTGGGTGGCTTCCTGCTGCCAGCCCTCTGCACAGGATGTCTTCCAGACCAGCTCAGGCAGGCTGGGACTTGCCTCCTGGCATATCTGGGCATCTTGCTAAGCCGAGACACCCTTTCCAAGTGCCCCAACTCATCCCACCACCCTCAATGCCCTGTTGGGGGTCCTGCCCACCGCTGCCTCCTGTTCCACAGGACACAGTGCCCCACAGCCCTCCCAAGACTGATATCTGCTGCCTTTGCAGCCACCAGACACCTCCTGCTGCAGATGCAGGGGTGCTATGGTGGGAAGTCACAGCCCACCCCAGCATGGCCCCTCACTCACGTCTCGCAGCAGCCCACGCCAACGGGGTGCAGGCAGGTGCAGAGCAGGCAGTTGGTGCTCAGCCATGATTCCCCAAGGGAGAACTGTTTCCCTTCGTACTCACAGGGAGCTGCAAAGGAAACAGTGGTGATGAGAACACATGGACCTCTGCTGAGGGCAAGTGGAAGCCTCCTAGACACCCCTGTGCCCTGAAAGAGGGCACAGAAGTGTCATGATGACTTCTCACCCATCTTATGGTATGGGAGATATATGGTGGTCTATCCACTGTCCTGATGGTATGGAATGCCCTGTTATCTGCCATGAATGATGTACCCATCCATCCTCTCCTGGCCCTGCCTTGTGGCTCTCACCACTACCCCATTAGGGTCTAGAGCAAGAAGAAAGTGCCTCTTGCTTCCCTGGAGAGGATAAATCCAGTGCCCCTTAGAGTTTGGGCATTTCTGCAGCCCTGGGAGGAGACAACAGAGGGGTGATGAGCTTCCCTCCTCCCTTTCCTACTAGTCCTGCACACTTGGCCCCACCCAGGCTCCTGCCAGGAGCCTTCATGGCCCAGAAAGCTGTTTCTCAGCCAGAGCCCTGGGGAGCAGTTCAGTGGTTTATAGACTGCTCCTTCTACTCACCACTGGCCCATGATCCCATTCCTGAGCTCAGCACTTTCCCTTCCATACTTCTCAGGCATAGGGCAGAGCCCTGCCATGCTGGAAAAGCTGAGGCCTCCTCTTCCATCAATCTTTTCCCATCTCACCTCCCCACTTACCTTTAGCCTGGAAGTAGCATTTGGCCTGGGAGCCCGGCAACTGGAGAAGGAGGGAAAGAAGCAGGCAAAGCTTGCCCCAAGCACACTTCATCTTCTGTGCTTGCATGGCCATGGATGGTTAAGCTGGACTTTTTTGCTTTGCTTCTCTATTGCCTTTGCTCCTTTCCCTTCTCTTTCTCTTTCTCTCTCTCTGCCTTTTTAATGCTCTTCCCCTGATCCAAATGAGAGATATTTATAAAGTTCAGCTTTACGACCCTGGCCACCAGCTGTGCCCCACTGGAAAAGTTGTAAAACTCATTTCCTGATTTGAAAGGCATGAAAACAAGAGGTAGGATCAAGATTTTTAACAAGCTGTGAAAAGCTGATTCATGCCCTCCAGAAATTTCTCCAGTTGGAAGCCCCTGTGGGTACAAGGCTTCACAGTGAAGGGCGATCCAAAGGTCCCCAGCAGCGCTGCCCTCTGCAGCGTGGTGAGCACGTAAGCAGCAAGCACGGGAGACCCTGGCTCCTGACCAGAGCTCCAGGCTCTTTGGTCATGCTGAGCCGTCACTGCTCCTTCACAGCAAGCCACAGTTTTGGGAGCATCCCATCTCACAGTGAGGAGAGCAGCACAAGCATCCTGCTAACAGTGTGGGATGCAAATGGCACCATCCTCATTTGGGGATGGAGGTGCTTGCACCCAGCTCCTGGGTACCAAATCATGGCACTTTCACCCCAGCCTGAGCTGCAGCCATGCCAGGTTCATGGCCATGCATGGGCTGGGGTATGTTTAAAATCACAGAATCATAGAATATGCTGAGTTGGAAGGGGCCTATCAGGATCACCATGTCTTGTGTCCTGGCCCTGCACAGGACCCCAAGAATGCAAGCATGTTCCTGAGACCGTTGTCCAAACACTTACTGAGCTCTGACAGATTTGGTGCTGTGACCAGAGCAGACAGTACAGCAGCTGCCACTGATGCAGAACAGGAGAGAAAGAACCAGGGCTCACCTGAGCAGTGCCTGTGAAAGGGGACTCTGCCTGTGCACCTGGAACAGCCATAAGGTACCAGAGCTGAGCATCCTCTTTCAGAGGCTGCAGACTGGCCCCAGCAGAGGCAGGAAACAGGAGGGATAAAATCGGGAGGTGAAAGTGCTTTTGGGCAACAAGTAACCTGAGTTGTAAGTGGGGGACTTGGCTGGAAGCAAGGACCTGTGGGAAGGATCCACATCACCCAGGGATGTGCCTGTGGACCTCACGGACTCTCACCCAGAAGGGCTGCTTCTGTGTAGTAGTAATAAGGCTGTTATCAGCTGGCAAGGTGAGCAGATGTGCAAGAGGGAGGAGGTCAGAGCCCTGGGAGCCACATGGCCAGGGACAGCTACAAGCAAAGGGCTAACTTGCCAAAAGAAATTCACAGCCCTTGTCAGAGGTGCTGCCAGCAGCAGGAAACAGGGCTCTGGGGATGGTCCAGCTGGGGGTTCAGCCAGCGCAGGGCTGTGCTGGCAATGAGGCAGCATCAGCAGCAGTGGCATATGTGGGTCATCTGCCCCTGTATTAAGCTCCTTGCTTTCTGAGAGTTTGGGATAAATTTACACCTTGACGCGTGAGGCTTAATATCCCTTCCAGAATTTGTATTGGCATTCACTATTATAGCTGGATATTTTTCTTATCCCTGTAAGTGCCCAATCCCTCATTGAATCCTGCTAAATTTTGGCCTGAGCATTTTCCTGTGGCAGTATAATTAAGCACAAAGAGAGAGAAAAAAATTGCTTCTTTTTATCCTCTTTATCCGCTTTGGATTCACCAACTTCAGATTTGAAGGCATAGTCCCTACCCTTTGGTGCTCTGGACCTGTTTGCCATCCCACTGCATCCATCTCCTGCAGCTTGTGCTCTCACTGCTGAGGGAGAAGCCATGGCTTTTCATCCCTTTTTCCCCCTAGAAAATTACCCCAGCCCTGTTGTAGTGCCACGGATGCTGCTGTGTCCCTCAGTGGGGTGGCTGGATGGCAGCGAGTGTGGGATCTGTTGGGAAAGGCTGATAACAAATCAGAGAAATGCTGGGCACACCCTGCTGACAGCTGGGCTATGAGGTGGGATGGTGGAGTGTATCTGTGACAAATGGAACCTTCCCTTTGGTGCATTTTGCATTCCCTTTGCACATTCAGAGTTCTTACTATATAAGGAGGATAAAAGCATTCAGCGTCAGAGCAGTTAATTAATATTCCTATTGTGTGTTTGGAAAAAGAAGTCTGGCATGCTAGTAACGGCAATGAAATAATCCATCATTGTTTCATCAACAAGAGCAGCAAATGTTAAAAAAAAAGAAGTGGTGGGTTTCACTCAGAGGCCCACGGGATTTGGACAGGCTTCCAGAAGAGTGCTTAAAACCTGGGGTGACAGCATCTCTTGGCTGTGTGGAAGGGCATTGCCCCTGCTCTGTTAAGGACATGGAGAGGCTTTCTCAGGATTTATATAAGCCATTATGGTTCATTAAATAGAGGGTTAAAGCTATGAGACCATTCATGGCCATTGAGTTTTTCATCAAAGTAGTTTGCTGGGAAAATGCAGAGAAAAAGAGGAGTGTCAGGATACCTCTTGGCACATTGCAGACGGACCAGGGCAGTTGAGCATCATCCACCCTGTGGCTGTGCATAAGGAAAGGGGCTGGTGGTCCCTCATAGCCTGTTGATCCTGCTATTCCCCCTCCTGACCATTTTCCTTCCCCCACTTTTTCATTCCTCAGCACCCACATGTCCCCTGCACACACATCCTCATGGCTGATCCAGAGCATTTTATTCCAGGCTGTACAGGAGAGGGCTCAAAATTTGGAGAGCAGTACTTGAAACTGGACTTGGTGCTTCAGAGCTTCTGCCTGGGTTCTTGAGGGGTGCCATGGCAGGAGGAGCTGACACCCTCTCCTGCTGTGCCAGCCTGGAAGAGATTTTGCTGCCTGAGCGAGACTGAAAGAAAACAGCCACTTCTGGTCTCACATCTTGGGGAACAACTGAGACCTGAGAAAGAACCACAGAAAGGATAAAGGGGCTGGTAGAAGTGCCCCTCTAGAAGTTCAGTCGTTTTGATTTACCCAACAGAACCCAACAGAAGGGATCACTGCCTGTCTATGTGTGTGCCTTTGAGTATCCCAGGATCCCACAGAAGGTCACATCCATGTCTCAGCATCTTCCCAGCAGGACCCAGCTCTCCTGCCTGGCCTGGCTCTCAGGTTGTAGCTGTGTCTGAGAAAAGCTGGGTGCTACACCCCACCAAGGGCACAGTTCTGCTGGCCTTCTCTCCCAGAACTCCCTCTGCAGAGCAGTGGAATGCCCAGTGCCAGGGATGGGACCCCATGGATGGGGAAGGCAGAGCACTCAAGACAGTGGTACTGGGGTGAGGTGACAACAGCCACAGGAGGCTCAGGGGATAATAAATGAAGCTGGACAAATTGCCATCAGCAGAATCCAGGAGGGTTATAAAACCTGAATCTCCTGAGCCTTCAGCTGGGGCTGCAGCTGCAGAGCAGGAAGCAAACAGGATCCCGGCTGGCATTGTGAAAGCAAACACCATAAATCCAAGGAAGTGCTGTGATTGCTGTTTTAGGCACTGGGGAGCTTGGCTTCTGCTCCCCAAAGGTATTTTATTTTCTCTCTAAACAAAAAAAAGAAAAAAAAATTAAAAAAACCCAACAAAACCCAACAACAATCCCCCCCACAAAAATCCTGACAAAACAAAACCAACCAACCAACCAACCAAAAAAAAAAAATCCACAACCCAAATCAATCACTGAACCAAACTATGTGAGTGCTGCTGTGGACCCCGAGGCAGCTCTGGGATGTGGGCATCTTTCCTTAACCAGCACCCTGAGGATGCTTCAAGCATCAGAATACCCAGGGCACCAGGGCAGGTACAGATAAATGCTAGCTCTGAGTGATGACCACTCATGAGTGCTCTCTGCTCACTGGCATGGCCAGACCCTGGGGAGAAGTGAGCAGAGGGGTGAGGAAGAGAGAGAATGACAGCTGGCTCCTGGCGACCTTCATTCCACAGCTGGCAAGCCAGATGGGATAGCTGACAGAGGCTGGATTACAGCCCCACCAGCAATGAGACTGTTGCTCCAAAAAGGGGACAAAAGAGAGGGGATGTGAGAAAAACTTGATGTCTCCTTACTCTGCAGATTGGCTGCCTGCTGAATGAAGCTTGATGCTGGAGGAAAAGCATGGGCTGCAAGGTATGCTGGAATGCCTTGTGTCTTCCATGGGTGTCCCTGGCCTCAGCACCCACACCCTGACCCTCCTTGCAGGGGAGAGGTGTTCTGACCCCAGAGGTTCGGCACAGCATCTCACTGAGGCTCTACAGCCCTGGTTGGAGGGGGTGTGTGGGTTCATTGTCATGGGACAGGACCTGCAGGTCCCCAGCCATGGGATGGGCTCTACGTCCTGGGCAGTCTCATGCTGTGGCTCGCTTGGGTTCTCATGCCCTCTTGCCCTCTCTTGCATGGTTTCATCCTTCCTTGCTCATGCCCATGCCCCATTGCTCTGGCACTTTCCCAGGTCATTTATCATAGCTGTGGCTGCTCTGCATCAGGCCGGGTTTTGGCATCAGTGGGTCAGCCATGCGCTCCTGCTACCCTCAGCCCGGAGTGCCGGCACCCACCCTGGCTCTCCAGCACCCTGGGTATCCCAGCATGGGTGTGCTGCAGCCCATGGCTCTGCCTGGGCTCCCCTCAAGGAAACGTGCCAGGAGGTCACGGGGTGTTTAGGAAAACAGGCCTTGGCACTTGCTGGCCATACCAGGAAAATAAAAACATCCGGGCAGGCAGCCGCATAGTGACTGCGAGAGGCCGGCACTCCATAAATCCCCTGAAGCAGGTGCTTTGTAGTCTGCACAAGGAAATGAGCATATTATTCAGCTTGGCTTAAACCCTGAAATGTTTCCTGTCCTGTGAGTCAGAAAGAACCCTGGGAGATCATTCTTAGGCCACGCAGAAGCTGCACCAGCCAAAAAAGTGCCAGGCACTGGTTTACCTGAGGACTTGCCAGGGAGGTCAATGGTCCAGGCCCCTCATTTTGGAGGGGACTTTGCCTTGGATGTGTCATGCCACCAGCACTGACCTCAGCATATAAATGGTCTGGAACATGCTGAGGAACCACAGGAGACTCCCAGACTGGTCCTGGGCACATTGCTTCATTGGGATGCAGGGATGAGGAGAGCCGCAGGAGACCCTGAGGCTTTCTGTGTCCTGGGTGGATTCTGCACATCTCTGACCTCACTGTGCTACCAGAAAGATGACCCCCCTGCACAGTGCATTGTCTGTTTTACTGGCACCCACAGGGCCATGCTGAGCTGATACCCTGCTCTAGGGACACTCTACAGGAAAAGCCATGCATGGCTGGTGGCTTTGTGGTGAAAAAAACTACCTAGGCATGGGACTGGGACCCCCATACTCAGCAGCCCAGGGATCCCAGTTGGATCAAGTTGGAGGACCTGCAACAGTTGGAGGGGAAAGCACTGTAGAAGCTGTCCCTGGATTGGCACAGGCAGTACCCACGTGAAGGGGTTCATGGGTGACACTTCCTGTCCTGGTGCCCTGCAAGGACACTCCTAAGGGGTCCCCTGCGTCTGGGGCACAGAGAGGTGTGAGTTCTAGGGGCTCTCACCATGGACACACAGGGACAACTCATGTCGTGGGCCAGGTGACACAGCTGCCACATTTATCTACATTTTTCCCTTTAAAATATTTGCCTTTGCTCTATTTTTTCCATTACTGGTACACAAACTTCAAATCCAAACAAGAAGCCCTTCAGGCTCCCTGGACAGCAGGAACAGAGAAAGCCCATATGTGAAAAGGTCACCCCATATATCTGCACCAGTCCCTGGGTGCTTTGTGGTCAAAGCCCCTCTGACGTTCTGAAGGTGTTTACTCTCCCATTTTGGATGGGGTGGCAATGTGAGCACCAGCAATAAAGAGCTCAGCAGAACACTGACTTGCACTTGAGTAGAAATGTGAGTCCTTGGTAGTGCCTCCTTCATCCCTGCCCTCTTTCCACAGTCTCCAGCAGGAAGAGGATGCTGCCCATCCATGCTGGACCTCCCCATGATCCAGTGCTGATTTTTCCCTGGCACAGCAGTATCTGCACAACTCCACCTGGCCCTGGCAGTGACGACCGTGCTGCAGGCTCTCACTTGTGGTGCCTGCCACACTCTTTACAGCCACCTCCTGAGGCTGGCAGGTTTCTGGCTCCACTTCCAGCATGGAGGTGAAGGAGCTTGGCAAGGCCCATGGCCTTGTGCTGCGGCATGCCAGGAGGTGGAAAAACAGTTTCATCTCTGGGGACCAGGAGCTTGGTTATGTTTGCATGGGGAACATGGAAAAGAAGACTGGAATCTCAGGTATGTGAGCCCCTCAGTGCAGACAAGCATAGCTGTGCTCTCAGTGCCCATCATGATCTGGTGCAGTCCTAGGACCAGCATGTGTGCCATGAACAAGTGTTTGAGATCACTTAAAAAATCACTGGCAAGGGTATCAGCAAAAACCAGATTTAATGTTAAGTGGCAGCAAGGCAAAGTTCATTGGCAAGATTCACTCTACCACTTACTAGACAGTTAAGGCACATTGAGGAGAAAAAAGCGACAACAAACAAAATTCAGGCAATCAAAACAGAAATGAAAGGAGAACCATCTAGGGTCCTGCTTGTGCATGTGTGTGTGTTTAGGTGCATATGACAAAAGGACAATGAGGGCAAGGATAAAAAGGAATACGGCCGAAAAGCTTAGCAGCACTCACACTTAACACTACTTGTAATGTAACCATAACAATTTAATAGAGGACTAACACTTAACAGCATTTAACCTATGTAACTTAACAACTTAGCAAAAGAACTTTAGCAGTCTTTAACTTAGCTTATAACTTACGACATAACCTTACTTACAGGTCAAAGTTACTTAGATCTGAGGTACTTTTAAATATCTGAGAGAGCAGCATTTCTCCCCAGGTTTGCTCCATGTGTAGGGGCATGCACAAAGACAGAAAGACAGTGCAAGCAAGGTGCCAGTGAAAAATTCCCCTCAGAAGTCAGTGAAATACTCACTTTGGGTGCCTTTGCATCTTCTCAACAGGCAAAGGGCTGAGTCTCAGGGAGTGAGATCATTGATCAGCCCAGGATCCATCATCATTCAGTGATCCTCCAAGTACAGCAGACTTGATTTTGCTGTCTGTGAGAGGCGCCACTCGGAGGTTGCTGACCACAATCCGCTGTGGACCAGAACAGCTCAAAGGGTCACATTTTGGAGCACTGTTTACAGGGCCACAAGAAAGTTGGCTTTACTTGTAACAGTGTTTCATCCTCTCCACAGTTTCAGACTGCACTGTCTTTGAATATCTGAGAACAGGGATGTTCTGCTGTTCAGGGAAGAAAAAAAAATGTTGTCAAAGCCCTTGATAAAACCCTCAGAAGCTCTTTAAGACAGCAGCAGTTCCTGGAAGCAGGGAGTATTTCTGATAAGCTCAAGAAGAACTGAGCACAGGTATTGTTTTTCAAGGCTGAGGCCTAAGGAGCATTTCTCAGATCTCAGTGCAGCCTGGAAGAGAGGGGGATGCATCACCACAGTGGGTTACCATGGATTCCCATGGACCACCACAGATAGCCAGGTACACCACAGACCACCGGGACCAGGCTGCTGGGTGCACCCCAGTGGAAGGGAAGACTCATCCCAAGGTGTGGGATGCCAATAAAACATAGTGTGAGACTGGGACAGGGAATGTGCAATGGAGTTGGAAAAATCCTATGATAAATCTGTGTGTATGGTGTGTATGGTGTGTGTGTATGGTGTGTGTATGGTGTGTGTATGGGGTGTGTGTATGGGGTGTGTGTATGGTGTGTGTATGGTGTGTGTATGGTGTGTGTGTATGGTGTGTGTGTATGGTGTGTGTATGGGGTGTGTGTATGGTGTGTGTATGGTGTGTGTGTATGGTGTGTGTATGGTGTGTGTATGGTGTGTGTAGGGTCCTTGTAGACACTGCAGTCTCATTGAGGTGTCCCTGCGGTGTCACTGCGGGGTGGGTGTCATTGCGGGGTGGGTGTCACTGCGGTGTCACTGCGGGGTGGGTGTCACTGCGGGGTGGGTGTCACTGCGGTGTCATTGCGGTGTCACTGCGGTGTCACTGCGGGGTGGGTGTCATTGCGGGGTGGGTGTCCCTGCGGTGTCACTGCGGGGTGGGTGTCACTGCGGGGTGGGTGTCACTGCGGTGTCATTGCGGGGTGGGTGTCCCTGCGGTGTCATTGCGGGGTGGGTGTCACTGCGGGGTGGGTGTCACTGCGGGGTGGGTGTCATTGCGGGGTGGGTGTCACTGCGGTGTCATTGCGGTGTCACTGCGGTGTCACCGCGGTGTCATTGCGGGGTCGGTGCGGGTGTGCGGCCCCGGGGCGGTGGCCGGGCCCCCTCTGGTGGCTCACCCGAGCACACACGGGGTTCTCTCGCACCCGCATTTCCCGTCACAGGCATCTCGCCACCCCATCCCTCCAGCGGCGAATCCCCACCAGCTTCTCCCTCCTTCCCTCCACCCCCTCTGCTTTTCTTCCCTATATCTCTATTTTGTTTTACCGGAGTCGTTCCCTGCTGGCGGCATCCCGCCTGCCGCAGATCCTGCGGGAGCAGCACCACCTCCCGGAGAGGTCGCGGCGGAGGCTTTTCCCACTCAGTCTGTTGCCAGCGCCTCTGTGTCCCCTTTGCCCCCGGACTGTGCCACCGGAGGCCCAAGACAGGAGCCACAGGGCTGGGGGCACCTGCAGGGTACGGGGTGTGCCACCGTCTGTGCCCCGTGAGCAGGGGTGATTTCGCTGACACTGTGGTCTCCAGTGGGACCATCGCCACCCCACCATGTCCCACACTCCATCAGAAAGCTCTTCCAGATCTTTCCAGCTTCTCATTTCTGGATGTAATCACTGTCGGTTGGATTTCGCCGTCCTTCGGCTCAGGCACCGCTGCCAGCTCCGCATCACATTGGACCGAGATATTTATAGCGGGCAATGCAATCCCTTCCTCCCGGCTTGTGCCGGGCCGGGTGAGCCGAGCTCCGTGACCCTGCGACACATCGCTCGTGGTGGGGACACCTGCACTGGGAATGGGAGGGACAGTGACGGGGACTCCCGGCAACCCCAGAGGTGGAAGGACCTGTGCCGAAACCACCTGCGGTGCCACGCCCACGGTTCTGCTCTGCTCTGGTGGCCTGCCCCAGAATGCCGGGAGGGGACAGCGACACCCTGCCCGCCGCTCAGCGCAGCATCCCTCACGCATCTGAACCTCAGAGGACCTCGAAGGGCCAGTGGCAAGACCTGCGGGGCCGCCGTGCAGCCAGTGCGCTCCTCCTGGTCTCCCCGACGCAAGCATCCCGCCCCACACAGCTCTGAGCCGTGGGGCAGGGGCTGGCACCACCCCCACTACCCCCCTCCAATCTCTATCGCCCCCCACCCCCGCCCGATGGGAGCAGGCAGCAGGCTGGGAATGCCAGGAATGCACCGCAGGCATGCTGTCCCCGCCGAGCCCCCCTTGCCCCACCGAAGCGCCCTGCAAACAAACGCACGGCACCTCTGTGTATGCCCTGGCTGTGCGGCCCCCCATGGCAGCCCATGACATTCCCTTAGGTACTTCCCAAATCCCCGGGAGGACCGGCAGCCCCGCTCGGCCCGGGTTATCCCAGCCCCACGGCGCCATGGGGGCTTGTGCAAGGTTCATTGCCCCATAGCCAGACCTTGCGCCCTGAGCGCTCCCCTGTGCTTCACTCGTAGGCGTCCACCCTCCTACCCCACCGCCCCACAGGCCCGCGTCCCATAGCAGAGGGGCTGAAGCCCCAAAAGCTGCAGTGGTGATATTCCCGTTGTATCCAGCCCCCCGCCATCCCCTCCCCTCAGGTCCCCCTGTCCCGTCAGGATTTGTGTCAGTCAGATCCCTGTGACACGGGTCCCAGTGCACCCTCCATTGCTGGGGAGACACACTGGGTCTCAGGGACGTCTGGTTCCGCAGGGCATCCCAGTTCTCATGGTCCAACTCCCCAGATGCCTCCCTGCATCCCAAATCCCCGAAGACATCACCAACCTGCTCACCTTCCCCCAGGGGAGATACCCACGGCCAAAGCACTGGCCTCAACGGAGGCAGCCAGATCCCAGGCAATTCCTCCTCAGAGCCTGATTCCTCCTTTATCCCACAACTTAAGGCCTCCCAAAAATCCCTTCTGAGGACACTCACACCCAGGATATTCCCTCCCCTTCCACTGGCTGTACCCCACAGCCGTGTATCCCTTCACGTCCTCACACCCCTCCCCGGGTTCCCCTTTGCCCCATCATGCACATCCCCTGCACCCCACGGACTTCCCCAAACCCTGGGGACCCCGAGCATGAGACACCCCCTTCACAGGCCCTAGTCATTGGGGTACCCTAGAACCCTGATGCTCTCTGACTGCATCTCCCCAAACACAGGTACCTCTTTCTCAATCCCCCACTCAGTGAGGGCACTCCAAAGCCTAATGCTCCCTCCCCGATTCCCTTTAAGGACCCCAGATCCCACGCACCCCCTTCCTCAATCCCTGCCCACTGGGAGCGGCCGGCTCTGGGGACTTTCCTTCCTTAATCCCCCGATGGGGCCCCCGAGCCCGCCCCCAACCCCTCCACCCAGAAGCCGAGCACCCCAGTCCCCTGTCCCAAACCGATGCCCTCTTCTACGATCCCCCCTGACTGCGCTTCACCAGAAACAAAGTACACCTCCCTCCGTTCCCCACCCACTGGGGACACCCCGAACGCGGATGTCCCTCCCCACCTCTCCTCCCGGACACCCTAAAACACAGGCACCCCCTCCTCAGTCCCTGCCTACTAGGAGCCGCCGGACCCGGGGACCTCGCTCTCTCAACCCCCGCTGGGGCTCCCAACCAGGGATCGACAGCCTGGAAGCCAGAGACGCCGAACACCCCGCCATCCCCCCACCACCCCAACCAGCGCCCCCCTCCCCGCTAGCCCCACCCCTGGCCCCCCCTCTCCGGGGACACCGCCCCCCGCCCCGCCGCGGTGCCGCCCATCCCCGTGCCCGTCCGGCCGGGCGGGGACCGGCGGCGCCGCCCCCCCGGGGGAGGGCGGTCGGTGGCGGTCGGCGGGGCGGGGGCGCGGCGGGGGCGCCGGAGCGGCGGGCGGCGGCCGGGGCGGAGGAGCCAGCGCGGCCCATGGCTCCGCCGCTGCCGCTGCCGCTGCTGGCGCTGCTGCTGCTGCTGCTGCCGCCGGTACCGACGGGCGCGGGGCGGCGGGCGGCGACCTCCGACGGGGCGCCCGCCAACTTGACGGTGGCGGTGGTGCTGCCCGAGCGCAACGTGAGCTACGCGTGGGCTTGGCCGCGCGTGGGTCCGGCGCTCAGCCTGGCGCTGGAAGCGCTGGAGCGGGGCGAGCCGCCGCTGCTGCCGCGGCCCTTCTCGGTGCGCGTCGAGTTCATGAGCTCGGAGCTGGAGGGCGCCTGCTCCGAGTACGTGGCACCGCTCAATGCCGTGGACCTGAAGCTCTACCACGACCCCGACGTGCTGTTCGGGCCGGGCTGCGTGTACCCCGCCGCGTCCGTGGGGCGCTTCGCCTCTCACTGGCGGCTGCCCCTCATCACCGGCGGGGCGGTGGCCGCGGGTTTCAGCCGCAAACGGGAGCACTACAGCACGACGGTGCGCACCGGGCCCTCGGCACCCAAACTGGGCGCCTTCGTCTCCCACCTCCACGCGCATTTCAACTGGAGCGCCCGCGCCGTGCTCCTCTACGTGGACCGCAAGACCGACGACCGACCCTACTACTTCACCGTCGAGGGTGTCTACCAGGAGCTGCAGGATGGCAACAACCTCACCGTCACCGTCCACATCTACTCCCCCGAGGAGGGCGGCCCCGACACCGCCGTCCACTTCATCAAAGCCAACGGGCGCGGTGCGTGGGGTGGCGCGGCGTGGGCTGCGGGGGGGACACGATGACCACGGGAGGGATCGGGCTGAGCGCCCGGGGAGCGGGGGCGGCGGTGTGGGAGTGGGAGGAGGAAGGGAGAGCGGAGGGGGCTCTCCTCGGAAGATCTGCGTAGGGCTCCGAGAGTGGGAGGCAAAATCCTCCGCGGGGCACAGCGAGGGGCTGAGGATGCGATGGGATCCGTGTGGGGGCGTGGGACCCGTCTGGGGCACAGTAGGGGGAAGAATGGGGTGCAGCAAGGGTGCTGGGGTACCGTGGATAACATGTTGGGTACAGCAAGGGGTTAAGGGAGCAGCAGGACCATCTGGGGCACAGAGAGGGGATGGGGATGCAGTGTGATCATGTGGGGTGCAGCAGCAGCTCAAGGAGACAGTGGCACCTTTGTGGGGCACCATGAGGGTCTGCGGACACAGCGGGACTTGTGAGGGGTTGAGAGCAAAATGGCGCTCGTGTGAGGCCCGGCAAGGGCCCAAGGAGCTGGTGGGACTCACGGGTTGCAGCAGGGAGTGGGCAGTGTGACACCTGTGGTAGGGCATGGCAAGGAGCCAGAGGAAGAGTGGGACCCCTGTGGAGCACAAGGAGGGGCTGGAGGCACAGCTGGACCTGTGTGGGGCACAGGCAGGGGTGGGCAAAAGGGGCTCTGTGAGGGGTGCAGTGAGGACTGAGCACATTTTGTCACAGTGGGGCTGGAGGAGCAGCAGGACCTGCATAGGAGGTGAGTTGACAGGGGACAAGACAGAGCCTGAGCCCCTCCCTGGGCCACCCCCCTGTGCCAATAGAGGGGCCAGGATGCAGCAGAAGGAGGGGGCACAGGATCTTCCTCCAGGACCCCAGCCTGGTCAGCCTTTGCCAGCAAGAGCTGGGGCAGACCCCCAGCTTGGTGGGACACATGCTGTGAGGGGCACTCTGTGGGACCACCCCACCCTCTGTGTTGGCAGGATCACAGTGACCCAGGCATGTCCTTGGAGGCTGAAGGTGATGGGGTGGATGTGGCTCTTTGAAGGACAGCATCAGCTGTGGTTACACACCTAGAGAACATAGTGCCAACAGACCTAGGTGGCCATGCTGTGGTCAGGCAGAGCCCCTCAGAATGGCACCGGGGCACCCCGGGCTGTGCCTGTCCCTGCTGCACCCCCAGGATGTGGGGCTGTGATAGCCCCACCCTGCTGATGGAGGGATAAATCAATTTGGTGCCTTGTGAGTGCCCCATGAGAGCAGCTATATTGGGAGCAGGAGGAAATGGAGGGGCTTACAGAGGCAGCTGGAGAGCAAGGGCAGCCTGATGCTCTTTCATTATTGATGAGCAGGGTGTATCAATCCTGGAGTCAGCCACTCTGCAATGCTTCTTAATGGATTCTGAGATGCTGTGTCATTAGGAAGGACATCTAGGCAGGGTAAGTGGAGCCAGATGGATCAGCAGGACTTGTGTCCAAGGCTGGGCAGGACCAGGCTGCAGGGGGGAGGTACTCTGGGATGCTGGACTGGGTCAGGACTGAGGCTAGTGAGGCTGAGACCATGGCTGCACCACTGGGATGGGAACTCTTGCATGTGCCATCACCAGCCGTGGGATTTGGAGCATCTTATGGGATGAGGTCAAAGGGCTCTGCAGGGAGAAGGGATGAAATCAGTGATTCCTGTCAACGTTTCCATCTTGGTGCCATAAATCACCCCAATGGGAATCAATCCCTCCTGGTGCAGGCAGGGGGGTCGTGGCTGCTGGGGGGGAAGGCCAGGCATGGGCAGAGACCTGAGGGCTTTCTAAGCTGGGGTCATAGCATCACAGAACCGTGGAAAGGCTTGGGTTGGAGAGGACCTTAAAGATCATTTAGTTCCATTCCCCCTGCCACGAGCAGGGATGTTGAGAGGGTCTGGGCCCCTCTGGCCACAGCTCAGAGATGGCACCAGGGTGTGGGGCTGAGTGCTTGGCCCTACAGAGGTGGGTGCTCAGGGCTGCAGAGCTGGTCACAGGTCCTTTCCTAGCCCAGGTGTGTGGGGCAGGGATTGGGGACTTGCAAGGTTGTCCCAGGGGTTGGGACCTCTGTATGGAATGGCGTGGAGATGGAAGCAGGGTGTTCAGCTGCACCCATGTCCATGGCCTGCAATAACACCACATATCATCCCTCTTGGCATCACCTTCCTTCTTCCAAGTTGTAAACATTTCCTAGAGAAAGCCGCTTCCCTGCCCCTCTGTGCATCCCCAGGGCTGCTGGTTCTTGACATTCGCAGGTCTAATGAACGGGCACGAGGGGGAGGGTGGGATTGCCCCTCTCATGGGTGCCTGGGCGACGTGCAGGGGCCCACGTCTCTCCTGCCATTTGCAAAAGCGCTGATATAATTAGAGCTGCGGTTGAGGGAATTACCAGAGCATCTGCCTGCAAAAAGCCCAGGTGCCCTGCCTGGGGAGATGGCTGGGTGGTGCTGCTGGAGGGGAGTGCATTTGCTCCTCGCCCCTGCACTCTCCCTGGGCCAGGGTGACAGCCTCTGGGCTGCAGTGCCCTGTGCTGGTCGGACTGCTTGAAACTGTGATTTTCTGCCTGAACCCAGGATTTGCCCTCATTTCAGGGTTATCTTTCATCATGCAGGGGTCAAGCAGTGTTCTGCCACCTCATCTGCATGCTTGTGGTCCTGCCCCTTTCCTGGGACCTGGCACTCTGCCACCTATACCAGAGACACCCCCTAAATAAATGTCAGGGTACTGGATGCACTCCAGCCTAGCAGAACTTCATTCCCCTTGTCCTGAGTGATGCTGAGGCTGCCCTTAGCCATTTGCCGGCCCCTGGGGCATGTGTGTGTCCCCTAAGGTGCTGCTGGCCGTGCAGGAAGCTGCCAGCTGGAGGCAGCTGCCTGCCTCAGGGAGAGCCCCGAGCATTGACCCTTCCTTCTGCACAGCTCATGCAACCTATCCCTAGAGAGCCGCCTAGGCGCCGTCCGTCCCCTTGCTTGGTGGCCTTTGACCAGGCAGGCTTTTGCTGCCGCCGCAGGGGCTGGCTGCCTGCAGTGTCCCACCATCTGCCACCAGCTGTTGTGGCTCCCCAGCCCCTCTGCCTCCCTTTTCTTGGCGCCTGCAGTGGGATGGGGAGAGTCCTGTCTATGTCCCTGGGGGGAACCTGCAGGCTCTGCGTGTTGGGGAGGTTTTGAGCTGTCCATCCTGGATGAGAAATTTGGGGACGTTTCTTGATGCAGCACTAGCAAAGTGGGGAAGCCAAGAGTGTTTATTTGAAGTATTGCAGCATTCAGAAGGAACCATTTCAAACCCTGAAACAGGATTTTGCTCACACACAGCCCACGGTGCTGCGATTTCCCTCTCCCCCGTGCCCGGGAGCAGCTCCCCACATTGCTGTGGATTCCCTGTGCCCAAGGTAGCTGCGCTGGGTTTCTCCCTCCTGTGGGCTTCCTCACTGCCGCGGTGGGTCACCCTGCCAGCCCTGCTGCCCACATGGCTGGGGCCATACGTGGCTGGGTGCCTTCCAGCAGCAGAGACCCCTTGCCGGGGCGCGGCGCTTCCCGGCGGTCCCCAGCCCCCTCCCACTGCCCGGCTCCGGCCGGGGCTCTGGGCCCCACGCACAAGAGCTGTGTGTCGGGGCCAGCGCCCAAGCGTGACATTCCTCCAGCACCCGCTGCCGCCGCCTCCTTCCTTGCTCAATCCCGGGTTCCCAGCCAGACTGGCTGGAGCGGGGGCCCTGGTTTTCCGGGGGGAGGGAGGAGGCAGTGTCAGGATCTTCAGCAAGGGCACGGAGGGCCCCTGCTCGGGGGGGTTCAGACACTTTTAGGCGCCCGTCCCCACAGCCTGTGATGCCCTGTGCCAGCCGCGTGCCGGCCCCGCACTGCACTTGGGTGGGCATCCCATGGGGGCTGGCCGAGCCCCCAGCAGAGGGTGGGGGCAGGTGGGACGGCCCGACGGGGCCCGGGCACCCCCTTGCCGTGTGGGTCACACCGGCGAAATGCTCTGTTTCCAATTAGCGGCCGCCGAAGGTGCTGGAATCTGGGAACCTGCGCATTCCAGCCGCACGGACAGCCGGCCACGAACCCAAACATGGGTTTGTCCCATTCCACAGCCCGGGTTCCCCAGGGGCCTCCGGCGCACGGCTGCACCGCTTCTCCCAGCCCCCCTGCTTCCGTGGCTAGGGCTGGCATGGAGCAGCCGGGAAGCTGATGCAGGGGGGGAGACATCCTCTGGCTGGCTTTTGCTGAATCAGGGTGCGTGGGGTCTGTGCCTGGGGCATCCACCTCATGATTTCAAGCAAGTTTTTCCTTGTGCTCTCCCCCCTTAGTCCAAGGTGACTGATTGGACAAGAGTGGGTCTGGCCGTGGCTCTAGCCATGGGTCGCAGGAGGCGGTGAGCCAAGCACTGCCCCATCTGCCTGCTCCATCCCCCCCGCAGCCACCGAGTGCTCCCGGGGTGGCTCTGCCCCACCTGCCCCATTGCTGGCTGTGTGCAGTGCGGTGTCCCTGCCCCACTGAAGCTGCCGCCTCTCTCTGGCAGTGGTGTATCTCTGCGGGCCACCAGAGATGCTGCGGCAGATCATGCAGCTGGCACAACAGGAGAACCTCACCAATGGCGACTACGTCTTCTTCTACCTGGACGTCTTTGGGGAGAGCCTGCGGGGCGACTCTGCCCGTGACCCCTTCAAGCCCTGGCAGGAGAGCCCAGGCCAGGACTCAGGGCTGCGCGAGGCTTTCCAGGTGAGCTGCGCCCACCTGTCTGACAGCAGAAACCTCCCCAGCCCGGCCCCAGTGTGTGAACCAGGGTGCTGTGCTTGGTTGCAGATGGTGCTGGTGATCACCTACTATGAGCCCCAAAACCCTGAATACCAGCATTTCCAAACCCAGCTCATCCTGCGAGCTAAGCAGAAATTTGGGGTGCAGCTCAACTACTCCTTGGTGAGTGAGTCCCCCTGCATGCTGGGGTGGTGGGGTCCCTTCACATGGGTCTGAGGCACCTCACCAAGATGCAGAGGGTGGGACAGCCACAGATAGTGCCAGAGGGGTCATCCCTGGTGGAAACAGCCACAGGCACTGCCATCCCTGCAGAGTGCATGTTGGCCCCAGAGCGGTTATGGGGCTGTGGGTGGGTGTGTGGTCCTGATGTGAAGGTTCTGGGATGCTCCTGTGTGTGTGGCCGTGGGTGTGCTCAGATTCCCCCTGGCAGATGAACCTGGTGGCGGGGTGTTTCTATGATGGGATGCTGCTGTACGCCATGGTGCTGAATGAGACTCTGCGCGAGGGCGGCTCTAAGAAAAATGCCACCCACATCATCGAGAAGATGCGGGACCGCAAGTTCCAGGGTAACACTGAGATGGGGGCAGCTGGGTTGTGGGTGCTGTGGGGCCAGTGGAAGTCAGTCCCTGTCCTGCCTGCATTTTAATTTTCCCACAGGTGTGACAGGGCTTGTGAGTATGGACAGCAACAATGACCGGGACACTGACTTCAACCTATGGGCCATGAGCGACCCCAAGACCGGGCAATATGAGGTGGAGACCAGCACCAGGTTCCCCCTGGCCAGGGTTGGGGAGTAGGATGGTGGGGTCTGGGGGTGGCCTCATCTCTCTCTGCCTTAGGTGGTGGGACACTACTCAGGTGTGGAGAAGCAAATCCACTGGCTGGGACGACCCATCCCCTGGGTGAAGGGAGCTCCCCCCTTGGACAACCCTCCCTGTGTCTTTGATGTGGATGACCCCTCCTGCGATAAAAGTGGGTGTCCTGGATCCCCACATCCCTTGGACCCCAGCAAGCTTCCATATTGGCTGCATGTCAGTCTGGCTGTCACATCCTCTCTTGCCCCTCTGCAGCCCCGCTGTCTATGCTGGCCATCGTGGCTTTGGGCACTGGCCTCACCTTTGTCATGTTTGGCATCTCCAGCTTCCTCATCTTCAGGTCAGCCAGGACTGTTTGATGGGTGGGTGGGCAGGCAGGGCAGGGGGGATGGGGCCCTGACTCCTATGTGTCCTTCAGGAAGCTGATGCTGGAGAAGGAGCTTGCCAGCATGCTCTGGAGGATCCGCTGGGATGAGCTGCAGTTTGGAAGTCCCGAGCGGTACCACAAGGCAGCGGGCAGCCGGCTCACCTTGTCCCTGGTGAGAGGAGCCATCCCTGAGGCACCCCTGTGCTGCCCTCCCTCCCTGCATGACGCCCCTCCCTGTTGATCCCTTACATGGCCCTGTTTCCTACAGAGCCATAGCCCCACTGTGTCTCTCCTCAACACAGCTCTTCATCCTTACATAGCTCTCCATTCCCTATAGAGACTTATTCCATCCATCCCTGGCATGACTTTCCATCCCCTGCAGAACTACTATAGATCCATCCACTGTGTAGCACAGCACTTCATCAAGCCCCTATGTTGCCTTCCACTCCCTACACAGACATACCTTATCCATGTGCTACACTACGTGCAGTGCACCATGCCTCATCCCAGAGTCTTCACCTTTCCTACAGAGCATGCAGAGCTTGTCCTGACCCTTAGAGCCCATCCTGCACACCTTGGATGTCCCTGCCCTGGTCCATTGGTGTGAGCCATCTCCCTAATGCCCTCCTTCCCACAGCGTGGCTCCAGCTATGGCTCCTTGATGACCACCCATGGAAAGTACCAGATCTTTGCCAACACCGGCCACTTCAAGGTCAGTGCAGCAGGCAGGGAGCTGAGCCCTCCCCCTCAAATGCCCCAGCTCTGTTGTGCTCCCCCTTGGTTGCACTCCATCCTGCAGGATGTTGGCACTCTCCTCCGCTTTGCAAATTCATCCAGTGGACATTGACCTTTTCCCCTTCCCAAACACCCCAGGGTAACGTTGTGGCCATTAAGCACATCAACAAGAAGCGCATTGAGCTGACGCGGCAGGTGCTCTTCGAGCTAAAACATGTAGGTTTGGGGTCTGCACCAGGGTGGGCAACCTGTGTGGGGGTGCAGGGATTGGTCCTGGGTATGTGGGAGAGTAGCAGGAGCAGCAGCTCATGCCCTTTGACCTCAAAACTGTCTTGGGTCCACTTCTACTGCAGATGCGAGACATCCAGTTCAACCACCTGACACGCTTCATCGGGGCGTGCATCGACCCCCCCAACATCTGCATCATCACCGAGTACTGCCCACGGGGCAGCTTGCAGGTAGCGGGGCTTGGGGACACTGCGGGTGACACTTAGACATTCCTGGTGACCCAGCTGGGCTGGGCGTTGTGGACAGGGTGCTGGTGGCTACCTGAGCCCTTGCTATAAGGCTCACAGCTGAGCTGTCCAAGCAGGTGTCAGAGGAGAGTGGAGGGGTAGGGGTGGGTGCTGCAGATCCCTCCAGCTGGGCACTTGGTGAGGCTGCTGTCACCATGACCTGGGTGCTTGGTGGCATCCACTCAATGTACTACCCCAGGATGTCCTGGAGAACGAGAGCATCAACCTGGACTGGATGTTTCGCTACTCCCTCATCAATGACATTGTCAAGGTACCCAGATGAGGGTGTGAGGGGATGGGGGTGGTGCCTGAGAGATACGAGCTTCACTGTGTCCATCTGTCCCAGGGAATGGCCTTCCTGCACAACAGCATCATTGGCCATCACGGCAGCCTCAAGTCATCCAACTGCGTGGTGGACAGCCGCTTCGTGCTGAAGATCACCGACTATGGCCTGGCCAGCTTCCGCTCGCCCAGCGACAACGAGGACACGCATGCACTCTATGCCAGTGAGTGCCTACCTGGGAGGACCAGGGGGATGGGGTGGCTGTGTCTCACTGCACCATTGCTTTGTCCCACCAGAGAAGCTGTGGACAGCCCCAGAGCTGCTGCAGAAGGGGCACCTGCCCACCCCAGGCATGCAGAAAGCTGATGTCTACAGCTTTGGCATCATCGTACAGGAGGTTGCTTTGCGCAATGGCCCTTTCTACATCGAGGGCATGGACCTGAGCCCTAAAGGTGAGGATGGAGCGCACATGTGTGGAGGTCCTGCCCCACTGTGGAGGTCTGGTGCTCACTGTTGACCACACCCTGGCAGAAATCGTGCAGAAGGTGCGTAACAGCCAGAAGCCCTTCTTCCGTCCCTCCATCGACATTGGGGTGCACAGCGAGGAGCTGGCAGTGCTGATGGAACGCTGCTGGGCGCAGGAGCCGGCCGAGCGCCCTGACTTCAGTCAGATCAAGATCTTCATCCGTAGATTCAACAAGTGTGTGGTTGGAGTGTGGGGATGGTGGCCCTGGGTGGGAGTGGGGACAGCCATAGGGGTGGTGGATGGGGAGCACCTCTTCCTGCAGTGCCAACTGACTGCACCCCGGCAGGGAGGGAAGCACCAGTATCCTGGACAACCTGCTGTCGCGCATGGAGCAGTATGCCAACAACCTGGAGAAGCTGGTGGAAGAGAGGACACAGGCCTACCTGGAGGAGAAACGCAAGGCAGAGAACCTCCTCTACCAGATCCTGCCCCAGTGAGAGGGGGACATAGTGGGGGTGTGTGGGTCTGTCTGAGGGTTGGTAGAGGTTCAGCATGCACCTGCTGCTGTGCAAGCATGGGGTCCCTTGCCAGCTTTCCATGCTGGTGTGGTGCAAAGGTTGCAGGGGGAACAGTGGGTTTGGGGTGGAGCTGACCACTGTCCTTGCCAGTTCTGTGGCCGAGCAGCTGAAGCGTGGAGAGACAGTGAGGGCTGAGGCTTTCGACAGTGTCACCATCTACTTCAGTGACATCGTGGGCTTCACCGCCCTCTCAGCAGAGAGCACTCCCATGCAGGTGAGAGCAGGACTTGGGGGCAGCACCTCTGTGGGACTGGTGGAGGTCTCACAGCCTTGCAATGCCATCCCTGGGGTTGGGGCACATGTGCACTCCCAGATGCACACACACCCTTGTTCCATCCAGGTTGTGATGCTGCTGAATGATCTCTACACTTGCTTTGATGCCATTATTGACAATTTTGATGTCTACAAGGTGAGTAGTGTGGTGAGCAAGCACAGCTCCCTAAAGTGAGGCAGGCAGCAAGGAGCCCAGATTGTATCTGCCCCCCCTACCCCCACAGGTGGAGACCATTGGGGATGCCTACATGGTGGTTTCTGGGCTGCCTGTGCGCAATGGGAAGCTGCATGCCCGTGAGATTGTCCGCATGGCCCTGGCCCTCCTCGAGGCTGTTAAAACCTTCAAGATCCGTCACCGTCCCAACGACCAGCTCCACCTGCGCATTGGCGTACACACTGGTGAGCCCCCATGCCAGCCAGCTGGGGGGTGCCTGCCCACCCTCCTGTCCATCCTGCAACATTCCTGAGTGCCTCTGTGCCTGCAGGTCCCGTGTGCGCTGGAGTGGTGGGTCTGAAGATGCCGCGATACTGCCTCTTCGGGGACACGGTGAACACCGCATCCCGCATGGAATCCAATGGCCAGGGTATGCCATGGGGCTGGCAGCTCAGCTCCAGAGCCACAGGGCGTGTCCTATTCCTGTGGCATCCAGCCATATCTCTCTTTCCCCTCTGTGCTACTCAGCCCTGAAGATCCATGTCTCATCTGCCACCAAAGAAGTCCTGGATGAGTTTGGCTGCTTTGAGCTGGAGCTGCGTGGCGATGTAGAAATGAAGGTGAGGGCACAGTAATGCTGGTGGGGTACCAGTCCTTCCAACTACAGAGGAATGTGATGGGGAGGTGGGTTGGGGCTGGGACCCCTTGTGCTGGGGATGACACCCAACAAACAGCTGCAGGAGCAAGCAGGGTCTAACTTGCTCACCTCTGCCTCCAGGGCAAGGGGAAGATGCGGACATACTGGCTGCTGGGTGAGAGGAAAGACCCTTAAGTCATTTGAGCCCAGTGGCTGTGGCAGAGCCCCCTGGCCACCAGTGCTTTCCGGTGCCCCAGGATGCACCGGCACATCCCCCCCCCCCCCCCATCACTGCATCCACCTGCCTCTGCAGCCCCCCTGCTTCAGCAGGGCCTGGGCAAGGTGGGGCAGCGGCCACAGCACCGTCTGCCCCCCTCCATCAGCACCAGCAAAGCCCACTTTCCCCACAGCCTCCACTGGAGTGGGGTGATCCAGCCCTGATCCAGCCCGAGGGACCTTCTATCCCCCCCACCCTCTAAGGTCTGCCATCCCTGTCCTCTCCCCTGTGGCTCAGCTGGCTCTGAGCTTCTCCGGGGCCTGGCTGCCCCGCAGGGCACTTTGCCGTCTCTTTTCAGTACCTGGTCCCCAGCAGAAGTTGTGCCCATGTCAACCCCTCCCTGGGGTGGGGGGAAATGGGGATTCCTGCCAAGACTGACTCCTTGGCCAGGTCAGGCTTCAATGCCGCAGCTCCCCCCCTCCCCAGTGTTCCCTTCCCCTGTATATAACCCCATAGGGTCATGTAAATACCCATCCCTCCTCCAGGTGTAAATATAGGACTTGCTGCAACTATTTTGTTGAAATACAAACTTCCCCAGATCCATCTGTCCTGTGGCCTCTACTTTGCTCTGCCCCAGCATGCCAAATGGGGAGGGAGGCCGGGGGGGGGACCCCAGTATGGAACTCAGCCTAGGCTGGCGACAGCTGCCTGAGACATCCCAAGAGATTGTATCCCGAGGGTCTGTCTGTGGTATAGGGGCAGGGTGTGGGCATGGGGAGCCGGTGCTGGGCGGTCACAGCAGTGGCTACTGAGGGCTTGGGCGGTGCTGGGAAGGCAGGGCTGCCGTGGGTTTGCTTTGGCGTGAGGGCTGCAGTGCGTTCCTCTGAGCTCATGCTCTGGCTGCCGTGCTGCCGCCTCTTACTGGAACACACCTGTGCCTGGGGACTGGAACAATGGCTGTGTGTCACCCACTGCATGTGCCCACCAGGAGGGGACGTGTCCCAGGGGATGGGGCTGTGCCAGGGGCTCTCCCTCCATGCCCAAGGAGGAAATCTTCAGACCACAGTGCATTTTGGGTCAACAGTGATTTGCAACAGGGCTGAAAATCTTCCCATTTCACTTCAAGGTCTCACAGGATTTGAGATCCCAGGGACACAGTGCTCACCCTCCAAACATCCAGGTTGAGGACAGCCTTGGGGTGGGCAAGAATGCTGGAACCACCTGTGATTGTGGTTCACAATCACATTGTGATTTTTATTGCTTGTGGGGCTGAAGCTGGCTGCTCAAGGGGTCGTAGGGGTCACTGAGGTTGAAGGGCTCGGGATGCCCCAAGTACATGGTAATGGGAGTGGAGAAGGCTGCATTCCTCTTGAAGGGAATGTTTCTGCCAAAGAGGGCGGTGACACCCTGGAGAAGAGAGAATTGGAGAGGTCTCTGTCAGCAGCTGAGACCCCCAGGGTGCTGGCAAGACAAGGTGGTGGGGGCCTTACCGGCAGCCCGCGGGCTTGCTCCATCCAGAAGCTTGTTGGCTGCTCCGTTAAGTAGTTGTGAGGCTGCAGTGGAAGCAAAATGTGAGCCAGAGAGGATGGCATGCTCGTCAGGACACAGGAGCCTTGCAGCCTCCCTGGAGGCTGCTGCAAGCTGGTGGGGAGGCGTGGGGGGGGGGGGGGATGTCTACTGCCTGTACCTGTGTGATGGGCTGGGGTGTGGACTGGAAACCCGTGGCACGGTAGTCCTGGTGCGTGGTGGAGATAGATTCCATGCGCCTCGGGCGGGGATGGATCTCCTCCTCCGTCTCCTTGCTGCAGTCAGAGCAGACCCCACATCTCTCAGCTTTGGGATCCCTGCCTCCCCAGGTCCCCTCCTCTGGGGCAAAGCCCCAGGGGTGGGTCTCATGCAGGAGTGCAGGCTTGCCTGTATTTCTCGTAGAGCATGGATGCCAGTGTGGCCTTCCTCCGCCCTGCAGAGGGGAAGGTGCCATTAACCCCCAGCTAAGATTCCCCTGCTGCCTTTTCAGAGTGCAAATGGCTTGTTGGGGTCAGCCTCACCTTGCCCCAGTAGCAGGGCCCTCAGAGATGGACAGTCCTTTGCGGGGGAGCTGTCAGTGAGTGAGGAGAGAAACTGGTGGATCGGCAGTCCCTGGTAGCCATGCTGGAAGTCCTCACTGCCCAAATCCTTCCCTGGCCGAGAGTCCAGAGGGTCCACGATTATCTGGGGATGGACAATGGGGGCTGTGGAAGGGGGCAGGAGCCCATGCTGCACTTCCCCATGTCCTGCTCCTGGCTTTTAGGCTTTTGATACCCCTATAGACATAAGCTGTAAAGAGGTGTTATGGTCTTTCTGGCCAGAAACTTGGGAAAGCTGGAGCAGGGACACAGCTTGGGCAGGACTGACCTGTCCTGCCTGGTGGAGGTTAGCCAGTCTTGTATGGCTGTCCCAAGCACCTGGGTGCCCAGACTGCCCCTGAGCAAGTGCTCTTACAGCATTTGAACAACCCATGAAGAGTCCCCAGGCTGTGACACAGCTTGGTCCATCAGGTGCCCCCCAGTTTGGCTTGCCCAAGCAAGCATCCCCACATCACTGTGATGGGCCATGACACACACCTTCTGTTCCCCAGCAACGAGATCCCAGCTCCCCTCCTGCCTTACTGTTACTCCCCACGTGCCTGCCCGTGCCTTTTGTGCTATTGAGTTTCATCCCTTTTCGATCCTGCTGAGCTCAAGTTCGTCTGGGTGGCTATTTAGAGAGGCGTCTGCCCAGGAGCAGGGAGCTTCAAAAGAGCAGCATGTGCGACACGATGGGGCCGACTTTGAGGGGCATTTTCCCTTATGGAGTTACCTCCTTCTGCCAGTCACGGCTCACGTGGCTCCGCTGGGGCACCGACTGGCTGGGCTTCTCTGCTGGCACGGGTGGGGTGGGGGGCAGCGCCGGCACTGTGGTGGGCGAATCCTTATCGGGGCTAGTCCCCCACTTTCCAAGCCAGGGAGGCAGCTTGATCTCAGAGGGATCCTTCCCAGTCTCTGGGGACGGCACCCTGCTGGGCACGACTGGTAGGGCCACAGTAGGCAGCTCATCTGGTATCTCCTGGGGCTTGTCTGTGTCTAACATCTCCTGGAGCCTCTTGGCGGTGCTTGTCAGTGTCTCACCGCGGCACGGGAGCCTCTCTACGGACACCTCAGGCAGGGGCTTATCACCCTGGACCCTGCACGGTGGCCTCTCCCCATGGCATCTGGGACCCACACGGCTTGTCAGAGTGCCCCTGCAGGTAGGAACAGACCCTGAAGAAAGGCAGCGGAGTGCATTCCCCATTCCCCACCACCACAGGCAGCGTCCTGACCCCAGGTCCCTTGCACACTGGGGCAAGGGACAAGGGATTCCTCTCCTTTTGGAGGACAGAAGCAGTGCCTGCTGCTGGGTCTATCATCTCGAGGGGTCTTTCCTTCCATAACTCCCTTCCGTCCCCTTCACTTCCAGCAACCCACCCCCCTGCCTGGGCTCAGCCCCCTCCCTGCTGCGACCTCCCCACAGGCTGGACCCACCATCTTCTCATTCCCCCCCGACCCCTAGCGGTCCACAGGCCCTGAGGCCCGACTCTCCCCACCGGGGGTTACCCCAAAGGGTTTCGCTGCCCGCAGCCTGGGCCGCAGTCCCCGGCGCAGCCGGCTCCCGGCTCCATAGCGCGTGCGCGCGGCGGGACGCGCCTCTCTCCATGGAGACGGTGCGCGGCGGCCGCGCGCCCGGGGGGGTGGAGCCGCGCGCGTGCGCGCTTTCCATTGGCGGAGAGATTCGGAGGGGGCGCGGCCGTGGCCCGAACTGGGCGGGGCAAGAGGATGAGTTAGACTAGTAATGGGCGTGGTCCCGGCGGAGTGGGCGGGGCGGGAGAGCGGTTGGCCTGAGGGGGTGCGGTGAGGGGGGAGAGGATGCATGGGGCGCGGGGACACGGAGGGACAGGGGATTGGAGTGCAGAGGGATGGGAATGTAGGGGGATGGGGTCGCGGGGCTGCAGGGACACAGGGACGCCCACGCTGCACTACAGGAGCAGGGCTGTCCCCACCTCTGGGGTCCATGTCCCCCCATGTCATCTCGTCCCAGTGCCCTGGGACCACCACATAGGGCAAAGCTAGCCGTAGGGGCTCTCGGGGGTGCACCGTGCCTGGGCAGGGCCAACGCAGCCCCTTGGGGACTTGCCCAGGGCTCCTGAGGACACACTGCTCGCCACGACTCGACCCAAGTGACCCCCACACCGCTTGGGCCTGGCAGTGGCATATACCCGTTTGCCCCAGGGACCCCCATCTGGGCTAGGGTGATGGGGCGGGACGTGCCCGGCGCCTGACTGGGTGCAGCCAGTGCCCGCCGGCGTGGAGCAGCTGCCTCCTCTCACCACCAGCCCTCGATGGGCCCCCGGCCCCATCCCTGCAGAAGCCGAGCAGAAGAAGGGCCCTTTGATAGCAGGCGGCAGGCTTGGGAGCAAGGGCTGTTATTCCAGTGCTCTGTGGTGTGTGCCGACGGGGCACCGTGTGCTCCATGCTGGGGCCTCTGTTTTTCCTGGCTGGGGATGTGCTCGGCCCTTCTGGCCTCGGCGGGCCGGGGGGGCCCCACTGGGGACGGTTCTTCCCTGTGGGCCCTCGGCCCTGTGCCAAGTAGGGGCTCCTCCAAGCCCATCTGCTGCACAGCTGCGGGGAGGAGGGAAAGCTGGGAGACGTGTCCAGAGCTCATCTCATGGCTCCCCCATCCTGGGGCCAAATCAGCCCTGCTGCCGCGGGAGGGGGGGGCGAGGGCGGGGTGCCCCTAGGGCTGGCAGCTCACTGTGAAGGTTCTGGATTGCATGCTGCTGGTCATACTGCAGTGCTCAGCTGTGGTCGCTGAGGTCCACCCAGACCACATCTCATGCTGAAAGGGTGGCAGCTTGGGGACCCTGCCCCAGCTTGCATTCCTTGGCGGTCTTCTTAGGAGCATCCCCAGATTCCCCACCAAACACCTGTGGGCTTACCAAAAGCCTGGCTAGGCGGCATGGGTGCCTGAGGGATACTGAAGAGACACTAACAGAACCGAAGTACACTGTGGGACAGGGAATCTGGCGATGCCAACCCCGGGTGCGCGCACTCACGGTGCGGAAAACCGCCCTGGGGTGGTCGATGGGGCTGTGCTCTGGCAGAATCAGCTCGGGGCAGCAGCCCTGGATCTGCTGGAGCACATCTGGCTGCCTCTCGCCGGCTGACACATCCCTCACAGCCCCCCCGCCCGGCTCTTTTGGGAACTTGCGTCATTTATGATCCTCTCCGGCTAAGGAACCAAAACAGCCGTTGGCCCCCGTTCCCCCCCCGCCTCGGCCCCATGGGGCTGTGCCCACTGTCCTGCCCTGCCCCTGCTCGGGGACTGGTAAAATAAACCTGGCACAAGAAGAAACACGACGGCAAGCGACTGGCCCTGACCTCGCGTGCCAGCCTGTGCCCTGTGCCCTGTACAGCACTCCCTGTGGGACTGCTCTGGGCGAGCCCTGAGGGATGATGCCCTGGGGATCCCTGCCTCCTCTTTAGCGTCCCCACCTCCGCAGGGACACCCAGCCGTCTTTGGGGTACACATCCCAGAGGCAGGCAGGGCTGTTCTGAGTTCAAGAGTGGTCGCAGCCCGCGCTGAGCCTCGGAGGCAGGAAGCAGCAGTATCAGCAATTTTAAGGCTCATTTACACCCCAAAAACACTCCCCATACTATACTGGGTGTGTATGTGTGGGAAGTGACTGGGCTCTGCCGCAGCCCCACACAGCTCCCGGGGGCCCCCCGCCGCCCAGCGCCACCGAGCCGGGAGATGAACAGAGCCGCCATTCTCCCTGGCGGGCTGCGGTCCCCTGCGCGGCGGCTGGCGGGGGCCCAGGCGGTCCCGACGGCGGTGCCAGGTGGGCCGCACACCGCGCCAGCACCGGCCCCTGCCACTAAATATAGCCCCGGCAGCCGGCCACGGAGCGGCGGGCGCGGGAGGCACGCGGCAGGGAGCGGGCGGCCGCATGCGCCGAGCCCCCGCGTGCGCTCCCCTCACGGGGCCGGCGCGGACACGTGCAGGCACGAGACCGCGGTCAAGGCCTGTAAACAGCGCCGTGCACGCACAGAGCCGGCGGCGCGCTGTGTGCCGCCCCCCTCGGGGCTTCACAGCTGTGGGCTCTGCAGTGAAGGGTACAGTGTGTTTTCCTCAGTGCGCACTTGTGGGTCTGGGGTAAGCAATACAGCGAGTTGTCCTGGGAGGGGCATAGCTGGGGAGGCTGGGGTAAGCAGTGCAGTTGAGTTTAGCGTGGCAGTGCACACACAAGCAGTACAGTGGCTGCACTGTGGGGGAGTACACGGGTATGTGGACAGGGAGGGGGCAGCAGGTCCACCCACCACACAGCCTGTCCTGCCCTGTGCTCTGCTCAGGGCCATGATCCTCCTGGGAGCTCCCAGAGAGGCCCCTCTGGGGTGGACAAGAAGTACATGTGCAGTCAACAAGCCTGCTCCGAGGGCTTTTAGATCAATCTAGTGGAATTAACTGGTTTTGAAAAGCAAGGAAACATCAGCGTCCAGCGCAGGGCTCTGGCAACAACACGGGGGGGAGGGTGGCAGCCTGAGGCAGAGCCGGGACATTCAGGGATGTGAGGATTCGGTGGTGGCAGTGGGGCTGGGTGGGCAGCCCCGGACATGGTGCGCTACTGACACCACTAAGATGTTCCCCACCTTGGACACAACCTTGTGGCACCCAGCCTGCTCCCCCAGTCCAGCACCAAGACGAATCTTTTGCCTGTGAGCTGTGGGAAGCCCAGACCCTCTGCAAAAAGCAGGGTACCAACTCTACTGCTGTGACAATCAAGGCCAGCCCTGCCAAAGCCAGCTACCTCCACCCTCAAAAAAGTCACCCTGATGCAGAGCCACTGAAGTCACCACCACGGAAATGCTTTATTGGGGAGCAAGTGGGTAGTGGGCGTTAGCCAGGGGGCCAGCCCATCTGCCGCCCCCCCAGCACATGGAGGTGCAGGTGGTAGACAGACTGTGCGCCGTGCTTCCCATCATTGATCACTGTTAGGAAAGGTACAATGGTCAGGCCACTCCCTTTGTCCCCAGGACCAGCAGTGAGGGTCCTGCCTCACATTACAGTAGGGGTTACCAACTCACCAAGGCGGTAGCCATCAGCCAGCCCCTCTGTCTGCGCTGTGCGTGCTGCCACCACCATCAAGTGCCCTAGCAGCTGAAGAAGGGAGGAGCGGCAGGGTCAGCAATGTATGACCACCACCAATATCCCAGGGACCTTTCTGGACTCACCTCAGTGTCTTGGGGACCCACGCGACTGATCCGGGGGATGGGACGCTTGGGGATCACCAGGAAGTGCACGGGAGCTTGGGGGGCCACATCACGGAAGACAAGGCACTACCAGGGGGTGCAGGGTAAGCCCCACCGCAGCTGTGGGTTTTGCCCCCCTGCCCTGGTGGGGACACAGGTCCTGCTGTTCCAGCTACCTTGTCATCTTCATAGAGAATGGTGGCAGGGATGGAGCGGTCGATGATCTTGCTGAAGATGGTGGGCTGCCCTCCTGCCTCCTCGCCAGCCGCTGCTGCCTGCTGTGCCTTGCCCACCTCCCCGTCCCGCCCGCCGGGCGCCGACACGCACCGCTGGGGCTGAGGGGCATACCTGGCTTACAGCCTGTGCCCACGGGGACGGGGACAAGGACACCGCGGTGGGGGTGGGTGGGGGTACGTGGGGGAACACATATGCAAGAGTGATGGAGGGAAGCATACAGGGGTGATGGTGGGGTGCACGTGGAGCTGGTGAGGGACACCTGGGGGGATGCACATGGGGGGGATGACATTGAGCACACGCTGGGATATGGGCGAGGGATGCATGTGGGGGTGATCGGACTAATGCATAGGATGATGGCGGATGTGATGGGATTCACACAGGCGTCCTGCTAGTGCATACAGAGGTGATGGTGGGGTGCACGTGGGGTGATGCTTTGCTGTGACAGGGGGTACTGCATGGGGCAATAGTCAGGTGCACACGGGGGAAACACTCATGGGGGGGTAAGAGGGGCAGATGCCCAGGGGGCTGGTAGGGGACTGTGTACAGCCTGTCACGAGGGTGACAAGGGGCTCGCGGGGCTACCAGGGGACTTTCCACGGGGCTGAGGGCGATCTGTGCCCTGGGATGTGCGAGGGAGGGCTGTGCCCACGGGGGCGCAGGCTGGGGTGGGGGTGTAAGCCCGAGTGCTCCGAGGCCCAGTGCTGTGGGGGTGCGCATGCTGGCGCTCATGCCCGCCGCGGACTTTGCCCGAGGGTGGAAGTAATGGCGAGCATGGTGCGGTCCTTCTGGTGCCCCTGTTACCCCCCACACCCCGGTGTGACCCCCTTATCCCGGGATGACCCCATCCCCACGTCCCCCCGCGCCCACCTGCCGCGGGCTCAGCGCGCCCCGCGCCACCCAGCGCGCCAGCACCGCCGCCATGGCCGCCGCTCCCGCCCCGTCACTCACACATCCCCCTCCACGCCCCTTAAAGCGCCCGCGCCCGCCTGCGACCAAGCCTGAGGCCGTACCTCCCGTCGGAGCATCCCGGCGAAGACCCTCCGACCGGGGAAGATGGAGACTCCCTCCCCGAGGGGAGTCCCAATTTCGGGCGGGACCTCCCCTGCCCCTAAGGGTGGGTGCCTTGACCAAACAATTAAGGAATTGTTAATTCCTTAATTAAGGAATAATTAATAGGGAGGAATGCTGTACCAAGCAGGTTTATTTGCACTCAGAAGCCCATTCGTGGGCGCTTGCGGAGGGGCTGTGAGGCGGAGGACAGCTGGCTTTGCGAAGAAGGGATGCACAGCTGGCTGGCCTGGCTACCAGGGGGCTCTGGTGGCTCGGGGGGCCCCTCTGCCCACACGGACAGGTAGTCCCGCAGTGTTTTCCGCCGCTCCTTAGGGATGCCACGGCAACGCAGGCTCTGTGAAGACAGCAGGGCTTCATCGGGCACTGGTGAGGCCGGGGGGCTGTGAAGTGGGGGGCTGCTGGCTCGTGGGGAGCCCTCCTGGGAGAGAATGGGTGGGCGGCCAGGGGAGGGCAGTGGGAGGCCCGTATCACTCAGCTCAGACAGCTCAGACTGGTAGGTGAGGGAGGAGGTGAAGCTGGCTGAAAGGCTGCGGTGGCCCCGGGCTCGCTTCTGCCGCCGCCGCCGCTCCCGCAGAGCCCGCTGCCTCTGTGCCACACTGAAGCTTGTCCTCTCCTCCCACCACTGCTCCCAGTCCCCAGCCCAAGCTGCTGTCAGACGGACACTTAGGGGGTCCAGACCATCTACAGGCTCCAGGGTCTGTGGCTGGGGAGGGGGCTGGAGGGCCAAAGGCTCCCAGCGCTGGATGCGGCCACCTTCCTGCATGGTTTGCCGCAGCCGCTGGCGCATCTGTCTCTGCAGGCTGCTGGGGCCTGCTGGCCCCTCCAGATCTTTGCGGGTGAAGAGGCGCCTCTGGCTGAGGCTGGGGGGCCAGCTGTGCTGGGGGGGCTCCCTGCAGGCCCTGGAAAGTGCCCTCAGCCAGCGTCGGTACTGCAGGGCTGCAGCTGGGCTGGGTACCTCTGGGGAGGGCTGGGAGTTCGCACAGGGCTCCTGCAGTTCAGCTTCCTCCAGGGGTGCTGGTGTGCCCATGTCCTCTTCCTCATCATCGATAATCACCTCCAGGTTGGACAAGTAGAATGTTTGCTCTTCCTCCTCTTCTTCCTCACCGCCCAAGCCTTGTGGGCTGCTGGCTGGAGCCTCAAAGAGAGGGGAAGAGCCAGGGGCTGTTGTGACCTCATCCCTTGATGGGGGTGCAGGGGGCTGTGCTGGCTTGTGGGTCAGCCTCTGGCAGAAGACATCCCCAGCCTCAGAGAGCTGGAAAACCAACATGGACTTGTGCAGTGCATCCTCATCCAGCGTGGCAGCCAGCCCTGCAGGAACAGGAAAGGCATTGTCAACGGAGTTCCAGTCCTGGGGATACTCCAGGGGCCTGGCCAGCAGTGGGGCTGCCTCCACCCCTCAGTGGGCATCCTCACTGATGGCTCCTGCCCTGTACATAATTTTCTGTCATTAATCTCTTCCACAGGATTGTTTGGGACTTTGCTTTTGCTTTTTCAGCCATCCTCCAGCCAAGCCATGACAACAGCTACAGTTCCACTCCATTCCACCTTCTCCCCAACCAGGACCTGGAGCAGTGTGGGACACTCACCTGCTGCTGGGGCTGTGAGGCGCTGCTGGAGCATGTGGTGACGGTGAGGGAGCTGGGTGGGCAGATGCTGCAGGCACCCTGCAATACTGTGCAGCTTCTGTGGAGTCCCAGCCAGCTGACAAGCTGACTGGCTGCCCCCTGAGGAAACAACTCTGGTGAGCACAGACTCAGAGCAGCAGCTGGTCTTAGCAGCAGAGGCTGGGACACAGGCACAGAGGAGTCCTGGCTCTGCAGCACTCTTGAGCTTGATCTCTTACCCCGGTATTGCAACAGCAACAGTTCCTGGGTGTGGGATGCTCCAAGCAGCACCTTGTGGCTCCTCCCGGGTTTGCCTGGCATCAGGTGTGCAAAGACTGGAGGGGCCTTCATCATGTGTGCCCACTTCAGAACAGGCATCAGTGGCAACCGCTCGTCCAGCACATACATGGAGAACTAGGACAGGAGTCTTGGTTCAGATGGACACATCCCAACACACTGGCAGCTCCCCTGAGCTGGAAGAGCCTCATGCCCTACAGGCACTCGGGAGACACAGCTGTGCGCTGTGTCTTCCCCAGCTCCCAGCTGTGATGGGACTCACCTGGGTGGTGACAAGGTACTGTGAGGGGTGAGCCCTGCCCAGGTACATGGGCAGCACCACACGTTCACCCTGCTGGCAGCCAGCTTCCTCGCCCACCTTGAACAAGTCAAAGTGGCATCTCTTGGGGGCCTGCAGCAGTAGAATGGGGTGCAGTCAGCACTTTGGGCGGAGGAATCCTCTTCCCTGCCTGCCCCAAGCCCCACAGCCACCCTCCCTGGCTCACCCGGGCATCTAGGCACTGCAGGCCCGTGCGGTCAGCACAGCTGAGCACCCGTGGGTGGGCAGTGAAGTCACTCCAGCGCCAGGATGAATGGTCCCGAAAAAACATGGTCTGGGGGTCATGGCGGAGCTGCTGCAGCCTGTGAGGAGACAGCAGTATTGGCATGGGGCAGGGCTGCCCCAGTCACTTGGGCCTCCCACCCCCTGAGACTGTCTGCATGAATCCCTAGACAGCCCTGAGTGCCTTATCTCACCCGGTCTCAACGCTCCAGAGGTAGACGGTCCCGCTCTGCGTGCAGACAGACAGCTCCCCGGGAAGGTGAGGGCTGGAGGATGGGGGGCACAGCATCACCATGGGGCAACAGAACCCACCACACGGAGCAGGGCTGTGCCAGCAGAGATCCCTCTTTGCACAGCCCATTCCTCCAGCACCTACCTGACAGTGAGGCAGGAGGCAGGCACATCCGTGTGGATCACCTGTAGTGGGGTGGGAGCTGCCCCTGCCTTGCCCGGCACCTTCCAAACACCACAGTGATAGTCTGAACGGACGCCAACAAAATCTGTCAGGGGGAAGGTGGTGGCATGTGAGTTGGCAGCATCCTAGGGGCCCCCTGCTGTCTCTCCCCACTACATCCTGTCTGTCTCAAGATGCGGATCCTGGCTCACCTTGTCCATCCACACGGGCTGCAGCCACTTGCCGGATGCGCCCACTGAGCTCAAACTGTGCTGGGGAGCCCCGGGCACGGGGCAGCTCCTCCAGCACCACATCCTGGAAATCTGGGTTGATGGCTAAGGGCAGTGCAACACAACCCTCAATTCCCTCCTCAGGGACACCCCATGGGGAAGGATACAGAGGTGGTTCATGGCCTTCCCTCCAGGGTGCACCAGGCGGCCCACGGGTGTCCCACCGTCTTCAGGGGGCAACCAGGCCAGTGCCCCCCCAGTGAGACTGTCGTCAAAGAGCAAGTTGGACCACTGCTGCATCAGCTCCTCGTGCAGGCAGTCTGCCAGCAGCCCCAGTGGCACCTCGAAGAGCCAGTCACGGCAGAGGTGGGAGAACCAGCGCAGGCGGGAGGCCAAGTGCTGCCGGGGGCAGCCGCTATAGGGCATGGACAGCATCAGGTGTGCGGACGGAGCAGGAGCTCCACCAGACCTCCGCAGGGCAGCGCACACAGGGACACTCACCGTCGAGCCTCCAGGCGGTCGATGTCCTCCACCAGGGCTGTCATCCGGATGGTGCTACTCCGGGCTGGTCTCTGCAGGAGTAAGGGGCAGAGATTGAGACTGGCAAGGGGAAGGGTGGGGAACAGCACTGCTATCCCTGGACAGACAATGACCTTCAGTTTGGAGTTTCCCAGGTGGAAGTTCTTGTGCAGCAGGTGCCCCAGGGAGCCAAAAGCGTCTTCTGGGTGATCCACAAAGAAATGTCCCAGCTGTGTGGGAGGGAAAAGGGTCAGTGCATGCAAAGGTCCCACGCTGCCCCCCAGGTCCTTGCCAGGACACAATGCCCCAAACCACACCTGCTTAGCGAAGTCTAGAGTGGCTCCGGACTTGCCTGCCCGGAGCTTCCTGCACAGGCCGCTGCTGTACAAAATGTCCTGAGTCGCGGGCAAGGGGATCCAGCCGTCTGTGAGGAGAAGGCAGAGGCCGCCTGGCACACGAGCACCGGGACATCGCTCAGCACCGTGGGACAGTGGTAGCGATAGAGGTGGAAGACACATCCCCCAGCCCCCGTGCAGCGAGCTCCCGCCCCGTGCAGCGAGCTCCCTCCCGCTCTCACCCTCGCTGGGCAGCAGCACCGGCACAGCCGCAGGGTCGGCGGCCTCCCACCTTTCACCCGTCACGCCGCGGCGGGGCACGAACGCCGGCTGCACCTGCGGGGACCGAAAGGGGAGAGTCAGAGCGGCCCCTAAGCGTCCTACCGGTCCCCTCGGCCGGTCCGCACCCCCGGCAGGGCCTCACCTGGCGGCGGCCGGGGCCACCCTCCAGCACCTGCCCGTGCTCGCCCCAGCCGGCGACCGGCGCGGAGCCACCCTCTTCCCGCGGCGGGCCGACGCCGAAGTAGGAGGGGAAGAGCACGGCCGGGAACTCCATGGCCGCGGTACCGAGCACAGAGCGCAGCACGCGGCTAGACCGGCAGCCCCGGTACCCCGTGGGGATGGCGCGGCCACCGCGAATGGCGTCACCACCGCGCTGCTGGCGCCGCGCACCAATCAGCGGCCGGGAACAGCGCGGGACAGAGCGCCGCCGGGCACGGCCAGGCGGGGCGCTACCGCCCCCTGGCGGCCGGAGGGTAAAACGTACGGCCGCGGGGGAGCGGGAACGGGACGGGAATGGGAACGGGCGGCGGAAACGATGGAACCGGGATGGGAACGGGACAGGAATGGGAACGGGCGGCAGAAGCGATGGAACCGGGATGGGAACGGGACAGGAATGGGAACGGGCGGCAGAAGCAATGGAACCGGGATGGGAACGGGACAGGAATGGGAACGGGCGGCAGAAGCGATGGAACCGGGATGGGAACGGGACGGAAATGGGAACGGGCGGCAGAAGCGATGGAACCGGGATGGGAACGGGACGGGAATGGGAACGGGCGGCGGAAGCGATGGAACCGGGATGGGAACGGGACGGGAATGGGAACGGGCGGCGGAAGCGATGGAACCAGAACAGGACTAGGAGGGGGGAAGAGTGAGATAGGGCCGGACCAGGACCAGCGCTGGAGAACCATCAGGACAGAACCCCACCGGGACACGGGCAGGGGTACGGGCATTGTTTCCCTCTGCTTGCCTCCAGAGCAGTGAAACCCCACTGTGAGTCCTGCCAGGGGCACACCTGGTTTTCTGCGGTCCCGGTTGTGTGGCCATGGGGCACCCCACACACCAGTGGGGCGTGGGGCCACGGGACAGTCTCAAATGTCTGGGGGTTGTGGGGTTGAAGTGCGGCTCCTGGAAGGTTGAGGATGTTCCAGTTCTCCATTCCACTCTGCCCTTCCTCACACCTGCTTGGCCTTGGTGAACCCACTCCCAGCCTGGCTTTGTGCTCCTTCCTCCCCAGAGGGTGGTTGCTGGCTCCCCATCAGGGACTGACCTGGCCCCAGACCCCCATGGGAACCCACAGAGAGTACAGGTTAGTCTCATGAGGTTCTGATGGGACCCTGTAGCTTTTGGAGAGTGTCTGGAAGGGAGAGAAGTTCTCCTGTCCATTTCCCAAAGAGAGCATGACCAGCTTTCTCCTCGAGGGACTACAGTCCTTGTACATCTCTGTGCCAGAAGCCACTGGCCAGAGAGCTGTGCTGGTGAGGTCTGCACTGGGGAGGGGACCCCCAGCCATGCCTGGAGGGCGTCTGTGCTCTGGGAAGGATTTCTGGGCAGTCAGGCTGGGGCACAGTGGTGTGGCTGCTCCTGCTGCAGCTCCCAGAGTGCCCGGTGGGGAGCACAGGATGGGAGAGGAGCATTCCCATGAGTAGTTACCTGCTGCCTCCACTATGGCCAAGGAGGATGGTGATGTCAGGGGAGTCTGGGGATGATGTCAGGGGGGTTTGGGAAAGTGTGATGAGATCGTTTCCACACAAGATATCCTCATCCCTGGAGATGCTGCCCAGACCCCCTCTGTGGGACACCTCTCTAAGATACATATTACAATTTGCTTTAAGAAAGTGATAGCCACAGGTAGAAAAGCACCTGACCACCTTACACAGCCCCGCCCTGGGGTAGGTAGCCCCACCACCTCCAGCTCCATAAGTAGCCCTCGTTGCCTCCCATCCCTTTCCCAAATTCCAGGGCATGCCATCAGCTCCATGTCCCCCTCCATTATATACTTCTGTGCCCAGGACATATTCCCCTAAACACATCACTGTCCCCAGTTATTGTTTCTGTCCCCAGTCCCATGTCCCTCTCCCCCAACCTATGTCCCTTTCTGCAGCCCCATGTTTCTGTCCCTCAGCTCCATATCTCTGTTCCCAGCCTATATCCTTGTCCCCAGCACCATGCCCCTCTCCCAAGTTCTGTGACCCCATTCCTGGCCCATATCTCGGTTGCAGAGACATGTCCCTGCCCCCCCAGCCCTGTGACCCCATTACCGGCTCGTATCTCAGTTCCAGCACCATGTTCCTACTCTCAGCGCCTTGTTGCTGGCCTCAGCCCGTGTCCCTGCCCCAGCCGGTGTCTCTGTGCCCTGTGCCCTCATTCCCAACTCATATATCCGTTCCAGCCCCGTGTCCGTGTCCCCAGCGCCATGTCCCTGTCCCCAGCCCTGTGCCCCAGTTCCCGGCCCGTATCTCGGGTTCCAGCCCGGTTTCCCTTTCCCGCAGCTTTCCATCTCCATTCCCGCCCGTGTGGCTGTCCCCCGGTGCCCCGGTCAGCGCCGGCTCCATCCCGGGGGGTTTGCGGGGGAGGTGGATTGTCTCTCGGGGCGGCCGGGGCGTGGCGGGACCTCCGGTGATTGGCGTGCCCAGAGGCCAATGGCGGCGCGGGAGGCGGTGCCGGTGGGCGGGGCGGGTGACGTCAGGGCCGCCGGTGCGCGGCGGGGCGGCCGGAGGCGCGCGCCCCGAGGCAGCCGCGGCGGCGGCGGCGGCGGCGATGGCCCGGCGGGGCGGCGGGGGCGGCGGGCAGCGCCTCCCGCTGCCGCTGCCGCTGCTGCTCCTGCCGCTGCTGCTCCTGCCGCCGCCCGCCGCCGGTGAGCGCCGCCGGGGAACCGGGGCGGGGGGCGCGGGTGTGGGGCGGCGGGGCGAGCGCGGGACGGGGCGCGGGAACGCACGTCGAGGGTGCCGGCGCGGCGGGGGCGAGGCGATACCGCGGAGGACGTGTGTGCGGTGGGTGGAAGAGGTGTTGGAGCGGAGAGCGGGGCTCGGTGCGGCGGGACGCAAGCGATGAGCTTGGGATGGGTGTGAGGTGCGGGAGCACTGGGATGTGGGGGGTGCGCGCAGTGGGGCGGAGGGCAGGTGAGGACGGAAGAGGGGGGTGTGTGCGCTGGGCAGGAGATGTGGGGCGCGGGTGTCCGTGTGGCGGGACGCGAGGGATGAACTTGGGATGGGTGTGAGGTACGTGAGCCATGGGATGTGGGGTGTGCACGCAGTGGGGCGGGTGGGATTGGAGCACGGGGGTGTGTGCGGTGGGCTGGGGGGGTGCAGGCACGGGGTGCGGGGAACTCCGTGCGGTGAGGCACAGGAAAGTGTGCCGTGGGGCAGTGGGATGAGAGTGTAGTGGGTGTGAGGTACACGAGCAATGGGACGTGGGGTGTGCACGCAGTGGGGCGGGGGCCAGGTGAGAATAGAACACGGGGGTGTCTGCTGTGGGCAGAAGGGCTGGAGGCGTGAGTCACAGAGCTCTGTGGGGCAGAGGGATGAGATCTGCCGTGGGGCAGAGGGATGTTCTTGGGATGGGTGTGAAGTACACAAACAATGGGATGCGGGGTGTGCATGTAGTGGGGCAGGGAGTGGGTGAGTTGCAGTGGGCAGAAGGGCTGCAGGTGTGGGGTGCGGGGTTCCATGTGGTGGGGCATAGGGGATGAGCTTGGAATGGGCACATGGATAGCTTGGGATGAGCTACACGAGCAATGGGATGTGAGTGTGCATGCAGTGGGGCAGGGTGCGGGTGAGAATGGAGCACAAGGGCGCAGCTATGGGGGGATGGCATCCTGGGATGTGGGGTGCACATGTGATGGGACACGGTGAGTGTGGCACGAGGGATGGGGCCAGCATGCAGTGAGGTTTGGGGAAGAGGTGTCCCCGGCTGGGTGTGGGGCGCCATGGGGCACAGGGTGCACGTACACTGCGAGATGAGTGATGGGCACAGAGATGCGTGTGCAGCGGGGTGTTTGCATAATAGGGTACAGGGATGCCTGTGTAGAGCGTACTGGATGTCTGTGGGATGGGATGCGTGGATGTGCGTGCAGTGGGGCACAGGGATGAGCATGCCGTGGAGCACGGCGTACCCATGCAATGGGGCACGGAGGCAGATGAGCAGTGGGTGCAGAGTTGTGCGTGCGAGGAGGACGCAGGCAGTGCACAGGCAGTGGAACACCCAGGGAGAGAGGCGTGTGCGTGGGCAGTGAGTGGGCCCGGGGGGTTGCAGATGCAGGGCAGAAGGCTGTGTGCGTGCAGGGGGCAGGGGAGATGAACAGCCTGCAAGAGACGGGGGTGTGTGTCCAGCGGGGCGTCAGGATGTGCGGAGGATGCATCGATGACAATATGTGAGACCAGGAGCAGTCTATGGGGCAGGGAGCTGCCTTAGTGACCGGGATGTGGAAAGACACTTGGGGGCTTCGAAGGGGCATCCCCTGGGGAGGGGGAAGCTGGCCGGGGGCGGCCGGTGCCGGGGTGCAGCGCTGGGGCGGCAGACGGAGCTGTGCGCGGTGCTGACCGCCGGCCGCGGAGCTGTCCGCGGTGCTGACAGCCGACCGGGACCTGAGGCTGTAGCACCGGGGTTGGGGTCCTGCGGCTCCGGCCGCAGGCCTGCAGCAGAGGGGATTTGGCTTTTCTCCTTCCATCCATTCCGCTTCCATGGACAGCAGTTCTGCTCCATCCTCCAGCGCCTTTCCCGTGCTTTGGCTGCACTGCCATGGCACCTCAGACTGACCCTCTGTGTACAACGGTTCCCTCACCCTGCCCTGGGCAAGTGAGTGTGCGGGGCTGCACTGGGACTGGGTAACTCCGGGTCCTTCCCTCAGTTACCCTTCTGGAGGTGTGTTCAACACCCTCCATGGGGTCCCGTGCCAGGTCACTGTCCCCACGTGGGGTGTGGAGTGACCGGGTGGTTCCCGCTGGAGAAATTGGGAGCGGATGCTCTCGTGTTGAGGAGACAGGTGTTTCATGCCTGGCTTGTGCCGGCTGGGAGTGAAGGGGAGGGGGAGCTGCCTTTGTTCCAAACAAGGGAGCAGATGCATGTCAGTGTACAGCCTGCTGGGGCTGCACACATGCAGCACAAACACACGTGCACACAGGCACATGCGCACACTCCTGCCCAAGAACATGCGGTGAAAAACAGACCCTCTTCTCAGCTATCCCGCTTCACACTGGACGAGTCCTCCTGGGCACAGACCTGCTCCTAGCCCACCCTCTGCTGGCCTCCCCCTTTCCAGCGGCTTGTGAAGAGGGGTATTTCATTCTTGATAAGTCTCTAGAGAAAAATGGATTGGTCTCCCAGGCTGGCACTGGTGTAGTATGGTAATGGTAGGTGAAGTTATGGCTGCTGTCTCGCATCCTGCTCTCCCTTGTGACAAAGAAGTGGCTGTCTCTCTGCTGCTGAGGCTCCTGGAAATTCCTGAAAATCGACCTGTCAGGCAGCTGGTTGGGGGAGGTGGCCTGCACCTGTGCTGTGGGCTTGCAGGAAGTGTCTTTCAGACATAGGGCTGTGCACAGGCACACACCCCCGTGGGTGTGGGTTTGCACGCCTCCACTCTGCTGTGCATGCAGACTGCACCCACGTGTGCATATGTGCACGCATATGTGCACCGTTCCTCCTCCACAAACCATGGGAGAGCTGGGAGGTGGTGCAGGAAGCGCTCTGCTTGCTCCTTCTTCTTGTGGCTCTAGGGTGAAGCTGTGCACTTTATGATGGGCTCAGTGCTGAGCCTCTCCAGCAGGCAGATGAGTGGGAATGTGTGTTCCTGTGGGAGCTGACCTGCTAGGGTACAGCTGAAGCCATGAAGAATGTCTCTTTACTTATTACAGGTAAAATGCAGGGAGCAGAGCATGAGTAGACAGGGCCCTGGGCTCCTTAGGCTACAGGCCATAAGCAGCCACAGCTCAGTGAACTGTACTTGAGGCAGTGCTGAACCAGGAATGATGCAGACTGTGCCAGGGCTGGGAGACACACCTGGGGATAGCTGACTTCAGTCCTGGGGATTCACTGAAATGGCACTGTCCCAGCCCCTCCTGCCTCTATGCTGCTGGATGCTTGTGACATATTCAGAGTCTGGGTGGTGGGCCTGCTCTGGGGAGGGTGTTCCACAACCCTCTCCCCGATCCTTTACCCTACTGAAAGCCCCCTGGGTCTCCTTTGCAGACGGGCTCTTTGTGACCGACTACTTCACCCGCACACCACGCAAGCTCAGCCCCTTCCGCTCCTTTGCCAGCATCGAGCTCTTCCACTTCCACATTCCTGAGGACACAGTCATTGCCGTCTGGAATCTCATCACCTTCAAGGAGCAAGGTGGCACATTTGGGGATCAATGTCCAGACCGTAGCATCACCGTGTGAGTAAGCAGCCTGGCCTGCCTTTATCCTTCCTGCCTGCTTCTGCTGCTCCTGCCTGGATTTGCCCCACAGCTTGCCTGCTCTTGCCTGCTCCTTTGCTTCCACAAGCACGTGTACATATAGAGTCAAAGAATCATGGTTGGAAAGGACATTAAAGATCATCTTGTTCCAACCTGCTACCATGGGACACGTTCCACTAGAGCAGGTTGCCAACTGAGTACCACACAGCTGCTCACTAACCGCCCCTCCGCTCCCGTGGTGGGGAGGAGAATCATGGAAAAAAAAAGTAAAACTCGTGGGCTGAGATAAAAACAGTTAACTAATCAAAATAAATATGCCAATAACACTAATGATAAAACAGCTACAAAGATAATAACAACAGTAACGAAAAGGAGAGAGAGAAATAAAACATGAGAAAGATGAGTGATTCGTCACACAGTTGCTCACCACATGCTGACTGATGCCCAACCTGTCCCCCAGCAGTGGTTGGTGGCTCCATGCCAACTCTTCCAAGTTTATACACTGGACAGGAGGCTCTATATGGAACAGAGTATGTTCTATGTGGACAGCTCTCTGGGTCATGCTCCCTTCTGGCATCTTGTGCACCTGCTCTCTGGGGGAGCATGGGACACTGAAAAGTGCTTTAGGGTAAGCGCTGCTGAGCAACAACTGAAACATCAGTGTGTTATCAACATTATTCTCATACTAAATCCAAAACACAGCACTGAAACAGCCACTAAGAAGAAAATGAACCCTATCCCAGCCAAAACCCAGACAACATGTACACTTCCTCCCCATGATTCATCTTCCCAGGACCAATGCAGGCTCCACTCTTTTGTGCATCTCATAGATGAACTGTTTTGCTTGAACACCCACTCAGGAAAGCTCAGTCTCCAGAAAGGTCCCAGCTTACAGATGGCTTCCATGATGTATTTAAGCATAGAGGAAGACACCCACATATAAGACATACTGGCCCTGCCACGATGCCCAGCCTACACCCTGCTGACTGCTGTCTCTCCTGCAGGTATTTCCGCTCAGGGGCTCCCTCCGTCATTAACCCGCTGCACACGCACTTCCCCAGGGACACGGCCGTCCCTGGCTCCTTCGCACTGACCCTCACCTGGACCCTGCCCAACCGCACCACAGGAGTGTTCAATGTCACCAGCCCACTGCCTGGGGATTGGTTCCTGGCTGCCCACCTGCCCAAAGATGAGGGCAAGATCTCTGTTAAGGTGAAGGGCCTGGAGGGACTGTAGGGGGGCAGGGCTGGGGTCTCACTTCTCTGGGCTGGCAGTGCCCAGGGCAGGTGTCTCAAGTGGGGGCAGTGCCCTGTGGCCCCCCCTTGCCCTGTGCTGACTCTCCTCTGGTGCAGGGGCTCTACGAGGAGTGCCAGTATCTCTTCCAGCCACAGCTGATCGTGCAGCGCCTGGTGAACATCGCTGTGCTGTACCCTGGTCATGTCACTGAGCAGAGCATGGCCCCCCACAACCGCTCCTGCCTCTACAAGTGAGTGCAAGAAGGTCTCCTAAGGAGGGGGCTTCCTCAGGGTGGGGAGATGAGGGTGTCCTGTCCCTCTGGCTTCCCTCTCCAGCCTGTTAGTCCATAGCACTGGGCACAACCTGGCACTGCTGTCCCACAGGGTCTTTGTGCCCAGCTACACGTCACGAGTGCTTGTGGAGGTGCTGCGGTGCCGTGGGGCCGAGGGCTGCCCACTCTGGCTGCGTGTGCGGGCCAAGGCTCCCCCCCTGCACAACTCCACAACCCTGGACTGCCGGGAACACACTCCCTGCCAGCTGGCACAGGACCTGCCCTTCTGGCAGCACTGGTACTACGTGCTGGTGGAGAAACACCCTGGGGTGCCAGGCACTGTCTCCTTCCAGGTCACCGTGCAGCTCACAGGTGAGGGTGCATGTGGAGGTGTGGGGGAAAGCATGGTCTTGTCTCTGCTTTGGTGTGGGGGTTAAAGGATGCCCACAGGATCTGTCTGCAGCTGGGCGCAGGGTTATACCTGGCTCTGCTGGGATGGGAATGCTGTGAGGTGTTTGGGCCAGGTTGCAAATGGAGATGAATGGCAGGCAAGAAGGGAAGGTGGGAACTCAGAGGGTGCTGGAGCTGTGTGGTGCCCAGGCTGATGTTTCTGTCCCTCCAGATTGTTCCCGACCCAGCCTGGCCCGGCCACCCTTCCTGCCCTCCAGTGCCTCCATGAACATGCCCCACTCCTTTGGGTCTGCGGGCGGGCTGGCGCTGGGGGACAGCCCTCCACCCACCAGCCCCAATGACACAAAGCATCCAGTCCCCATCCCTGCCACCTCACATGCCGGAGAGCGGTGCTGGCCTGTCCGGCCCACGCTGCGCAACGAGCTGGACACCTTCTCCGTCCACTTCTACATCTTCTTCGGGCCCAACGTGTCAGTGCCGCCTGACCGCCCTGCTGTCTTCGTCATCAACCTCCTGCCAGTGCTGGACAGTGGTGGGGTGCTCAACCTGGAGCTGCGACTCAACGTGGTGAGGTGGCCACATACACCCTGAATGGGGCAGGGTAACTTGGGACGGGGCAGGATGGGAGATGGGTGATGTCGAGGTTGCAGCAGGGCAGGGAACAGGATTTGGGGTCATACGCAGTGGTTGTGAAGTTTTTGGGTGATGGAGAATGGATTAGGGTGCTGCAGGCACCCTAGGTTCAGGGTGTTCTTGGGTAAAGGGTAGTGGGGTAGGGCACTGCTAGGTGGTGTGCTGTGATCCGAGTGCTGTCAGAGCAGGGGACACCCCTGGCACTGATTTAAGGCCATGTCCTCTGCCATCAGAGCTCCTTGTGTGGTGAGAATGTGACAGTGTTTGGGTGTCTAAACCATGAAGTCCCACTGACATCCGGTGACAACACCTCGGTCACCTGTGAGACAGGTAGGCTGGGCTGTGCATGTTCATACTGCCATGTCCATGGGGTCACACCCCACTGTGTCTGGCAAGAGGCTGGGCGGGGGAGGCTGCAGAGACCATGGGGGCATGTGGCCCTGGAACCTGGCACAGGGTACTCTGTCCCTGTTCCAGCTCTGTCCAGGGCACTTTGCTCTGCTCACCAAGAGCTCTTCTGGCCTCCACAGAGTCTCTGGCAGGCTTCCTGCTCTCCGTTAACACCACAGCCACCCTCAGCCGCCTGCGGATCCCCTACCCACAGACAGGCAGCTGGTACCTGAGCCTGCGCTCCCTCTGTGCCACGGAGCACGGGTAAGAGCCCCAGCACATCCCCTCGCTGTACCTGTGTGTGCCTGGGTCTGTGGGTGTGCCTGTCCCCTGCACTGCATGTCTCCGCTCCTGTGTGTGCACGTGGCTTTGCGGGCTGTGTGTCACCGTGTGAGTGCTGCGTGGGCACGGGTGGCTCCATCTCGCGTCTGCCTGACCATCTGTGGGTCCCCGCGGCTCTTCCCTCTGTCTCGCGGTTAGGAAATGCCTGTCAGCTCGCGAACGCCGGGCATCTGTCAGTGCCTCTCCGCCTCCGCGGCAGGGCCCATCTGTACCCATGCCTGGGAGGGGACCGGGCTCTTGCTGGGAGGACAGGGCTCTGCTCTGTGTGTGAGGGGGCATCTCTGGTCAGGCTGAGACTCTGCTCAGCATCTCCAGGGACTGGTTCTGTGCTGTGGCTCTGCTCCTGGCCTCTGTGTCTGCCTGGGGCCCTGTGGAAGAGTGAGGCTGGTGTGTGTGTGTGTGTATGTGAGATGCACAAGTGTGGGTGATGCTGCATGCACGTTTGGTGCAAGCGTGCATGCAGCACTGCATGCGTGTTCGGGTGTATACGTGCAGCCAGCTCTGTGTGCATATTCTGGTTTGTACAAGCAGTCAGGGCTTTGCTCAAGCAGCCAGAGCTTTGTTCAGGCATTCAGGGATGTCTATGTTCTGTGCAGATTTGACTGTGTGAGGACACAGTCAGTGGACAGCAGACACACGTGCAGCTGGCACTTTGTGCATATTTGTGTGTGTTGGGGTGCCTGTGAGTGCCCAGCCAGCAGCTGGTACGTGCCATCGGCCTGTGGGGCTGTCTGTGCTCCTGGTGGAGCTGAGGAGGTGCTGGCAGTGCCCAGAGTCTTGTGTGGGGTGGCACAGGGTAGTGGGGTTGGTGTGCCTGCCCTGACTCCTCTGCTGTGTTTCTAGTTCATGCTGAGTTGCCTGTCAGTCAGTCTTTCCCTGGCAGGTTCACACACAGGCGTTGCAGGGCAGGGTGCAGTGTTTGTACAGCAAAACCCAAATGAAATAAGAACAAGCTAAGTGTGCTGCTAAAGGCAGAGGGGCTTTAAGTGTGGCCATGTTCCTCCTGCTCACTCAGGCTAGCACAAACAATTGAAGCACACAGGACCCTTGGGGACCAGCTCTCAGCTAGCATACGCAGCACCAAAGGAACTCATTTTCAAGCTTGCCCAGTCTCTGGGTCTTCCACCTGCCAAAACTGGGTGCCACAGGTGGTTTTGGTAGAGGCAGGAGCTGCTCAAGGGCCCAAGGTGAGGGCTGACCCCCTTCTCTCACCCTGCAGGTTTGAGCCCTGCACCAATGTGACAGCTGAGGTGTACCTGCGCGCCTACCTCTCACCCTGCATCAACGACTGCGGCATCTACGGCCAGTGCAAGCTGCTGCGCACCAACAACTACCTGTATGCTGCCTGCGAGTGCAAAGCTGGTGAGAGCTGAGCCAGGCGCCCACAGACCCCCAGCATCCTCCCCTTCTCCTTGTGGGTCATGTATCCCAGTAGTCCATTCATGCCAGGCCTCTGCAGGGTGCTGGAAAGGGGTCCCCTTTCCCTCCCGGCCCCTGCGGGTGCAGTGGTGATGGCAGCTCTCCCTGGTCACAGGCTGGAACGGCTGGGGCTGCACGGACAACGCTGAGGCTTTCTCCTATGGCTTCCAGCTCCTCTCCACACTGCTGTTGTGCCTCAGCAATGTCATGTTTGTACCTCCCGTGGCCATTGCTGTCCGCAGCCACTACCTCCTAGAAGCTGCTGTCTACATCTTCACCATGTTCTTCTCCACTGTGAGTGTGGTGTGGGGCAGCTGATGGGCAGGTGAGTGGCTAGCGCTGTGCAGGGCAGCTCTCACACCCTTTCCCTGCTACCCCAGTTTTACCATGCCTGTGACCAGCCGGGTATTGTGGTGTTCTGCATCATGGAGTACGATGTGCTGCAGTTTTGTGACTTCTTGGGCTCTCTCATGTCTGTCTGGGTCACTGTCATCGCCATGGCCCGGCTCCAGCCCATAGTCAAGCAGGCAAGTGTGGGAAGGGGGCATGTAGGGCAGGCATGGAAGAGATTTATCCTGATGGCTGCCCCACTGCCTCACAGGTGTTGTACCTGCTGGGGGCCATGCTGCTCTCCATGGCTCTGCAGATGGACCGTCACGGGCTCTGGAACCTTCTGGGGCCCAGCCTTTTCGCTTTGGGGATCATGGCCGTCGCCTGGGTAAGATGTGACCCTTATGTCCCCATCCTCCTCCTGCCAGCATCTCCCCTCTGCTGCCTTCACCTTTCCCCATGAACCCCTCTCCCTGGCTCCTGAGGGATGTGTCACCATGGCACAGAGGTTGTGCCTGTCCTTGCGGTGGGTCCCCCTTCCAGCATGTCCTCTCCCACCACAGACGGCTCGCACCATCCGTCGCCGCCACTGCTACCCACCGACCTGGAAGCGCTGGGCTTTCTACCTGTGCCCAGGGGCGCTGATCGCAGCGGCGGCCGTGCTGCTCTACGCCTTCGTGGAGACAGAGGAGAACTACTTCTACATCCACAGCATCTGGCACCTGCTCATTGCCGGCAGCGTTGGCTTCCTGCTGCCGCCCCGTGCCAAGCCCAGCAGGCGCCTGGGGCCGCTGCCCCGGCGCAAGGGATGTGGGTACCAGCTCTGTGTCAATGAGCAGGAGGAGCTGGGGCTCGTTGACCCCGCTGTGGCCTCCATCAACAGTATTTGTACCAGCTGATGCTGACGCCAGCTCAGACTCCTCTGTCATGGACAGCAGCCCTGAGGGGCTTGGCACCCACTCTCTTTGCTGGCCACCCATCTCTGGGAGTGCCAGGACTCCTCTGGGCAGGCACACAGCCACCTGTGCCACCCTGTTCTTCCAATTACAGCCTGATTGAACTTGTCTCCAGGGGTTGCTGTGGCTCAGTCTGGGGCAGAGCTATTGGGGTCTCAAGGCTGAGCTGGGTCACATTCCTCCTCTCTTTGCCAGGCCATGGAGTTGCTGAGGGGATGTGGCTGGGTGTAGAGGGGAGGAATGGCAACAGTCTCTGGCTCTCAGTCAGAGCTGCTACTCTATGGTGGCTGGTCTGGAGCTGGTGCAGCTCTGACATAGAGCAGCAAAGTGGCTGGCAAGAGGTGGGGAGCAGAGGCTGCAGTGTTTTGGCTCCTGGCACGACAGGTTGCAAGGCTGAGATGTTTTTGTTGGGGCACTGTGCTCTCACAGGATGGCTGTAATGTCTGACCCAGGGGCAGCTGTGCTGTACCAGGGCATCCAGGATCCTCTCCAAGCCTGCAGGACTGTGGTGAGCCCATGAGCTGGGAATGATGCTGGTGCTGCCTGCTGTGGCAATGCACAGGTCTGAGAGGGCTCTGCCTGCAAGGGCCACATCCCCAGGAGCCCACAGCCTGTTGGTGTCACCCCACTGCCTGGGGCAGCCTGCCTCAGCACACCACATGTCGCTACACCCAAGGAGCAGTGCACTAGTGATCCTGTGTCCCTGCTGTTGCCACCAGCCTTGTCTCTGCAGGGCACTGGGTTCCAATGGGAGGGGCATTGCATGGACTGTACCCTGTGACCCGGTTGGGACAGCCCTTTCTCAGCCCCTGCTCCTTGTGTGGCTTATGGTCAGACCTGTGGGCTCGGCACCCAGAGTTGCCAGTGGTGACCATGGTGTGGTGACAGACACCTGGGCTGTGTGTGTGCCTCAAAGATAGGGGTTTTCACTCTGCTGCTCAGAGGGGTCAAGGTGGACCAGGGAGGACAGGGAAAGCTTCACTCACACCTCTCACTCCACTGGAGACTTCCCCAGTCTCCTGATAATTTCTCAGCCCTGCAGGGGTCTTCATGGTGGAATCCTGAGGCAAAGCTCTGCATCCTAGCAGCCACATCCTAGCTCAGCAGAGCCCACCTGCCAGCAGCCCCCCTCCCTGTACCCCTGGGGACAGAGCCCGGCACAGGGAGATTTACTGGATGCTTAACAGGATTAGCAACTGCAGGCGGGCAGGCAGCTATGTAATAGGATTGCAATCTAATTAAAACTGCTGCTTGGAGCTGGGCCCCAGCTGGCCAGAGCGGGGTGGGCTTGGGGGGCAGCTGGAGAAGACTGTGGGGATGGGATTGGCAGAGCAGGAGGAGGGATGAGCTGGCAAGGACCATGGCAGTGCTGGTGGGTTCAGGGGTTTGCTGCCTCTGTCTCTGGGCCTTGGTGTGGGATATGCCCACGGGGAGCCAGCCTGGCGTGGAGGTGTGCTGGGCAGCCTGGGCAGGAGCCCTGGTCATTGTACCAGGACTGGGGAACCTGAATCTGCCACTCTCCTTTCTACCCCGAGTTCACCCTCCAGCCCTCTCTCTGCCATACAGAATATCCTGCCTGGTTTGGCCAGGTGGCAGATTCAGAATTAATTTTTTAATTATGTCTAATTGGACGCCAGTGGCAGTAGCAGCTCCCAGAGGATGAGCAGCTCAGATTTAGCTTTCACACCAGCAAGAGGGTGGAGTGGAGCACACACAGGGCACAAGCTTGTGCTACACCAATGCACCCCAGTTTCACAGAGGTCTAGGGGCTGCTTGCAGCATCCTTACCCATCCCTCATCCCCTGTCTCACTGCTGTAGGGCTGACGTGCAAACCTGCTGCTAGTCAAATTTGTGAAGATTCGACAATAACAGAACCAGTGGTGGGATGATATGTCCCTTGCAAGCAGCTACACAACCCCTGGCCTGCCCTGCAGCAGACACGACAGGGGTTACACATGTCCTGCAGGAAGTGGACAGGGGTTTTAGCCAGGAGAGCTGCCTAGGGCAGCCTGGAGGAGCCACACACCAGCTCCGCTAGACTCTGCTTTTCTGGGCTGCTGGTGTGGCTCAGAGCTCCCTCTCCTTTTAATTAAACCTGCAACTGCATTTTTCATCTCAAGGACAGGCCACGCATCCAACCACACTGCCTAGGAGGGAGCTCGGCCAAGCAGCACTGGAGGGGATCCAGGCATTCTCTGCCAGCCCAGCTCGTCCATGGGGGCCCATAGCTGCCTGCTGAGAGCTGGGAATCCCCATTCTCACTTCATCTCCCAGTCCCAGGGTGGGCAGAAACTCACCTCCCTGCCTGGGAGGCCAGCACAGCTCGGGGCACAATGAGGTGCATTGCAAGTGCAGAACACACAGTACTGCAGGACAGAAAGGTTTTCTGCTCACTGCTTCAGGCACCAAGCATGGAAAAGCAGATCTCTCCTGTGGGACACCCAGCACAGGGGGTGTGTGTGCCTCTCCCACCAAGTCTGTCTGGGAGCATGCTGGGACACACCATGGGAGACTCCAGTTCCTCTCAGTCACCTCTCCTTTGTTGCAAGGTCAGAAGCACCAGTGTGTCCATCCCTATGGGTCTAGTGAGTTTTCTGTCATGATTCCCCATAGCCGCCAGCCTCTGCTATGAGGATGCACTTGGGGTGAAGGCTGGACTCTCCTGCCTTCCCCTCCTGCTCAGAGACTCAGGACTGGGGTTTCTGTGACTCCCACCTCACCAGTGTAAACAGCTTTCCCGATGTTCCATCCCTGCCTCTACCAGGCACAGCAACCACATAACCATGGCAACAGTATCCCTATAACAGCCAGGTACATCTGACATCCCCATGGCAACCAACTCCCGGAACAGCCGATGAAGAGCTTTGCTTCCTTTTGCTGGAGAGGGATGGGGGGGAGCCGAGCCATAACAGGTCAAGTGGTGGCAGGGATCTGGGCACTGGGTTTCTGCCCCCACTTTGTGGGGCAGCATAAGGCTTCACAGCCTCTGTCCTGACATGTAGGATTCAGGGGACACAGGGATGCAGGAGAAGGTGGCAGCCCTGGAAGCAGTATCATCCCGATTCAGCCTTCTGCATCCCAGCTCCATCCTGCCTGCTGGGCTGTCAGTGTCATTGGACCAGCACTCCCTGCTCCAACAAAAGTTTCTTGGAAATGTGCATCCCAAACACTAGTATTGTGCTTCCTGCCACAACCTCCTCCCACCCCAATGTCCACTAAAGAGGTGCTCTGCCTGTTGCCCTCACTCTGCCCTCCTCGGGGGCAGCCTGACCCTCCCACCACTGCCCACCCAATGCCTGCTGTCCGAATTCATCACCCAGCAGCCCTGATGCAGTCTGTCGTTGCAGATGGCAATTGCATGCCATGCAACTTTAATGTGTCAGGCCTGAATTATTGAGCCCTGCAGCAGACTGCGTGCAGGCAGGCAGGACCTGGCATCCCTCCTCCTCTCCCTGCCCATGTGTGCCCTACCAGGCAGCAGAGGGTGGGGGATGGCCAGAGGTCCAAGTTTTTTGGGGTCTCTCTGGGTGCACAAGAATGCTGTGCCCCTTGTCTAACCACTGTGACTGGGAGGTGTGGGTGGAAGGGTGACTCAATCACCAGATTGGTCACCTGGGGGTTGGTGAGTCCCCAGGCAGGTGTGTAGGGAGGGATGTGTAACCCTGCTGTCCCTACCTCAGCATTTTCTCCCTGTATCCTCTTGAAACCCCTGTGAGTCCTCACCCCTCCTGCTCACTGTGCTGCCAGACCCCAGGGAGGCAAAGCCTTTCCACCCCAGTCAATGTGAATCCCATGGTGGATACAGACAGAGCTTGCTCCCTGGCCGGACATGGCTGTCACTGTGCTGCTCTGGGGATGATGAAGGATTCAGAGAATGCCCTGGCTGCTCTCTTATTTTTGCAGTTTGCCTGAAGCACCCTGCAGCCACTCGATGATTTTCTCATCAGAGTAGCAAGGCTTGACTGCCCTCCCCACGCAGACTCATCCATCACCCACGGCTGGCACTACTGTACAGCTCACAGGCACTGGACCTGCCTGTCCTGCTCGGTCCCTGGCTGTCCCTCAGCCCTGCAGGCAGTACCTGCACCATGGGCAGCCTGAGGCAGCAGCTCTGTGCATGCAAAGGGACCCCCTCTTCCCTTGGGGAACCCATGCACAGCCTACTTGCTCACCCCTCCTTCTCCTCCATGCCCTAGCTCCAGGTCTCATCGTCCCTGCTGCCACCTCCAGCCTTCAGGGGATGGGATCAGGGATCCCTCAAAACTTCAGCCCCTTCTGCTGCATGCCGGGTGAGGACCAGGTGGGAGCCAGGAACTCACAAGTGGGAGATCCAGCTACAGATGGAGAAAGCCCAGCTCTCCAGGACCCTGTTCCTGGGAAACATGCTGCCATGGGTACCTGTCCCATAGAACTGAGACAGAGCTGAGCATGACAAAGCCCTGAGCAGGGACAAGGGGTCCTCAGGGGGACCCAGGGCACCGAGAGCAGCATTGTCCCAGCAGCACATCATGTCACAACACCCAGAGAAATGAGGAAACAGAAGGGTGGCAGGGCATGCCTGGTTTGGCATGAGGGTAGAGGTGCAGGGGCTGTGGAGTTGGGGGACAAAAGGCTTGGCTGTACCCACAGGGACCAGAGCACTGCAGGGGGAATGAATCAAGGGACTCAAACAGCAGCTGCTGTGGTCACATGCCTGGAAGGAGCAGCAGATAGGAAAGGGGGACACAGAGACATGGGAAATCAGGGAAATGTGGAGTTGATGCAAAGCATCACGATTTTCTGTTAACTGAGTTTCTTGGAGAGGTTGGTGGGGAAACCTATGCGGGGCTGGACTCAGGACTTTATCCCTGGCAATTTAGAAGAGGGCTGTTGAAGACCTGCTCTGTCAAGTGGAAAAACCACTTGAGTTGTGCTTAACTTCATCAAGAGAACTGCATAGAAATCAGGGAGCTTGCTAAGAGAAATTAATAGAGCAGCCAGGGGGGGCAGACTGCCTGCAGACAGCATGAGAACTGCTCAGATCCGCATGCTGGAGACTTCCAGTAAATGAACATGTCCTTTAACAAGATTTGCAAGGCCAGCATGGAAAAGGAGCAGAATGAGTAAATGGGTGGGAAAGGTCACTGCTCAAGGAAGGGAGCCATGCCAAAACAAAGAGCACATGAAAGTGGGGGGGAGGTTGGATGAAAAAACAGAGCAAAACAACCCCCAAACAGCCTTTGAGGAAGATCTTGGCAACAGCTTAAAACTGCAAATAATTTTGCAGTGCTAAATTTGCTAAACTGTTGCCATAGCAATGAGAGTTTGGGGATGTCCAGGGGTGCATAAGGGTGCTGCAGCTCGGATCTACTGCTTTGGATGAATCTTGGGGTAGGATCTCTGAGTCCTGCAAGCTCTTTCTGTTAGTTCAAGGAAGTCAAGTGTTTCTATCCCTGAAGCAGACATCTATGGCCTGCAGAGGGTGATGCTGAAGGAGCAGCCTTGGCACATCCTGGCTGGTGAGCAGAGGAAGGGCTGCAATTGCAAGGACAAAGTCTACGAGTACAAAATGCAGCTGCACTTGCTGTCAACTGGTAGGAAATTAAGGCAGTTGCTCTTGTGAGAAATCAGCCTTGCACCAACAGAAATCAAGCTGTTACACCAAATGCAATCCTGGATAAATTTATCTTAAGAAGCAAGCCTGCAGAGGAAGATAAAATCATGTTAGCAGAGGCTGAGAACATTGTCCATAGGATGTGTCCTAGTTTAGGGCAAATCAGGAAGGAAAACTCCAAATGGGGATCTCCACAGGGAAATGCCCTTCTCCACCAACGGGTCCGGGAAAAGGAAAAAAAAAGAAATTCCGTGGAGAGAAGTGGAAAAAGCTGTTTATTTAACAGAAATTGAGTAATATTAAATAATAAAATTATTAAATAATAAAACTTCTTGCTGTTCGATGGGATGGTAAGTCTAGGAAGAAAAGTCTTTTTTTATGTGGTGCAGCTCGGCTCACTCAGGTTCTTATCAGTCCCTCTGGTGCTGGAAAGTGCCGAGGCCCAGGCCCCGGTGGGCCACAGGCGTGAGCTCCCGGGGTTTTGCTGGGTGTTCAGTCCAGAGCAGGCTTGCACAGATCCAAGAAAATTGAAAAAAAACAAGGGTCCAGGGAACTCCTCTGCTTCAGCTAGCTAAAACTAACTAAAAGTCAGAGAGAAGCTCTGTCCCGCTGTCTGTCCGTGCTGCAGACACCACAGTCCAGGAGCGGGGTGCGTGGGAGTGATGTTTTCCTTAACACACTGCGCGCTTCTTCTTTCCCCTCTCTTGCTTTCAAAGACAGTCTTAAAAGTGCAAGACTTAATATATAACATAAACCAGACGATTAGAGATACCAGTATCATAAAGTCACCCCAAGACATTATGTAAAGCCACTGTTCTCTTTATGGCTTGCAGATTAAAGTTTTCCCTTAAAAATAATTTCCCCCCACTCAAACACTACCACTAAAATTTCCCTCGAGTCCCAAGTGCTCAGCAATATGTTGTTATGTATGAACAGAGCTCTCAGATGCATTAAAAAAATCTTATTGAAGCTTCCTGTTGGACTGCAAGAGGTGCCTACAATGAGAGGAATATTACAGATTATTCTTACTTTACATAAATATGCTTCATCACCTCCACAGCTAAAACACAAGGCTCTGCGTCTTGAAGAGGAATGTTTTTGGCTAAAATTAAATGGGCTTGGAACAAGTGCAATCCAGAGGCTCCTGGCTCAGCAGGAAGGGAGGTAAGTCCCTGAGGGCTCCGTGTGCCAAGTCCTCCTGAGAAGCTTTGCCCCAGGGCTTGCCTGCAGTCAGCAAATCTCCTGCCAGCACAACTACAAATCCCAGAGATGAGCCCCTGAGGATTGTTGTTCTAATTAACTAATGAAGTCGTCTCCTGTTGGGAAGATGGATAATCTGAGCTGGAGGCTTCCTCCCTATTGTGGGGGAGGACCTGGAGCAACACCCACATCCTCTCAAAGGACCTCATAAATGTTTGTACACCCCGGGGTTGTACTTGCTGCAGGGAGGTGCCAAGCGCTCCCAGACACAGCAACTCCCTGCCCCCTGCCTTCAAAAACCCATCTGACCCCATCCTCTGTCTGCCAGGTCCAAAGACAGCTTGGCTGCTCTCATCTCTGAGTTTTCACTTTGGTCTCATAGTTTTCAGGCAAATCACAAGAGAAAAATTAATGTTTGAGGAGGGTGAAATCTGTGCAGGATCTCCCTGAGCTGCAGCCATGTGCAGCACAGGATCCACTTCAAAGGGAGGAGCCACTTCATTAAAAAAGGAGAACTAGAGCTTTTGATATCAAGATAAACATCCTGATACACATCAAAGCAGCTTCACCTCCTTGTCCTTAAACACCCTCTCCCTGCTTCACTTAAGTTCTGGATTTTGGAATTATACCTCTGCCTAATCCATGCTGTGCTGCATGGTTGGTTGTTTGGCAGGGGAGATTGTGGGTGATGCTTTGTGGTGTGTGAGACCTTCAGGTCATGTCCATGAGCCTAAACACGTTGTCATTGCCTTCTGTTCCACATATGAAGAACTATGAGCTGCTGGTGAAAGTGATTCTATTTCCATTGAAAAACATCATGTTTTTAAAAGAAAGTGCAGTAGAGAAGGGGCCAAAGGCCAGCTGGGTTGCCTGAGAGCCCAGTGGCATTCAGGCCTCTGGACACCCTGCTCGAGTGGCCACAGGCCCATCTCTGGCAGCAGGCTGGGCATCCAGCAGCCTGGGGTAGAGGACTGAGGTGTGAACACTGACCACTGGCACAGGGAGAGGCATGAAGATGTAGGGGTGGTGTCTGCACGGGGGGCTGGTAGGGGTCACATCCACCATGGTAAACCTTTCCTTCAGTACTTGGGGATTATGATAAGGATTTCATAAGGCTCAAGAGCCACGTCCTGTTCCTAATGTCCATATCTTATGCTTTTGCTGTGGCCAGGGGTTTTATCAGGGTGGCCACTGGAGCAGGGCTGCAGGGTGAGCTGTCACCTCACCAAATCACCTTGTCCTTGGGGCACTCTTTAGGACAGGAAAGAGAAATGGCTGATGTAGTGAGGAAGACACAGGACTGAGCATTCAGCTGTTAGCAGCCAACTACAGACACAGCCCAAAGCTGCTCTCAGGGCAGTCATTTGGGTCATACTACCTGTACTCCAGGTTTATGAGGTGGGACTGGGCTCAAGTGGGCACAGAGCAACACCTCCAGGTCACAGTGTGCTGGCTGGGAGCGAGGCACGGGGCAAAGAACTCGCTGCCACCGGCAGGTTACCACCCTACTATTCCAATTCTTCTAGATATTAAACACAGGCTCTGGAGCAGGGCAGGCCATGCAGGAGGGAGAGGATCAGGAGAGTGGTACAGCTTTCACTTGTTCCAGAATGGGTTAAAACCAGGGAAAAATCCTCCCCACAAGCCTCCACTACCCCAGGGATCCATTCTAGCTGCCCTGGCAGCTGGCTGTTGGGTTTCAGCAGCCGTGTGGCAAGCTGCTGTCTGTGAGAGAGGTGGAAGGAATTGTATGCACAGGCTGCCCACAGCAGCATCCTCAAGCTTCCTGGGCCACCAGACAGCAACACTAAAATCCTGCTGAGACATGCTGGTGCTTTCACTTGTATTTCTAGCCTGAAGAAGATTCTGCATGCCCCAGAAAAAGCCCAGCCTTTTTTTCCTGTGTTCTGGCTGTCACTCCAGCATGGGTCTGGAGGGGGAGAGCCTCACCAGGCAGGGCTTGCAATGGACATCCCCAGGAATGGCTCGGACCCTTCCACATCCACATTCCCATGTGCCAGCCTGTTCTCCTTGCCAGAACCGCCACCTGCACTGCATCCCAGGACTCGGGGCTCGCTGGGGAGAGGCTGGGGGTCCTGTCCTGCCCCACCGCCCCTCTGGCACCGTCCTGAGCCCAAGCTGGGGGGGAGGAGGGGCCCGGGAAGCGTGGGACATGGGTTGCTTTGCGGACAGAAGCTGGAGCACACGGCGCCGTGCGAATGCCACAGCCTGGCGTTCTCAGGCCACCCCACCCCTGCGGGCCGGGCCGGGCCGGGCCGGGCCGGGCCGGGCCGGGCTGGGCTGGGCTGGGCTCCGGATCCGCCCGCAGGAGCCCCGGGGCCGCCCCGAACCGGGGATGCCCCGCCCGTGACGTCACGGAAGCCACACCCACGCTCCCTACCTCTCCCCCACGGCCCCTGCGATTGGGTGACGTGCCCGGGCAGACCCGCCCACCCTCTCCTTTCTGAGTTCCTATTGGTCGCTGGGCTGCCACTCACGGAGGGGCCGGGAGCTGCGCCCTGGGGCCCGCGGTCCCTGTGCTGGCATCGTGCGTCCCCTTTGCAGCCCCTTTGCAGCCCTCAGTGCACCCCTGCACCCCTCAGTGCACCCCTGCACCCCTCAGTGCCGCTCACCGCACTTCACTGCAGCCCCTGCACCCCACTGTGCCCCCCACTGCCCCCTTCAATGCCCTCCTCACTGCCACCTCGCTGCGCCCCTCATTGTGACCCCCTGCACCTCTCACTGCACCCCGCTGCACGCTCCGTTCAGACCCCCGGTTCCCATCGCTATGTCCCACTTGTACCCCCCGTGCTATCCCATGCACCCCTGACCTGCAGCCCCCAGGACATCCTCCCCCATTCCCAGTCCCTCCTCAGCAGCCAGCCCCCTCCCATCTCAGAGCTCCCTTCACTGCCAGGGGCCTGCACGGAGAGCAGACAGCCTGTCCCACTGCCCCAGCAGCCCAGGGCTCAAGGAATGGTGCTGTGGTGTCCCGGGGCTGGGAGGAGTAGGTGCAGGCTCAAGTGAGGAGCATGGCAGAATGGCAGGGAGCACCCCGAGGCGTTGGGAAGTGAGGTGGTGTGACGGGGATCACAGCAGGCTGGTTGGGAGCACGACAGGGCAATCAGTGGAATGATGGGGAGCACAGCAAGGTAAGTGTGGAGCATGGGCAACCACAGCCCAACCATTGCAACTTCACCACTGCAAGCAGCAGGGCTCAGGAAGGGAGATCCCACCTTTCTCTTCTCTTTGTCCACTCTGATAAGTCCCAGGGAGAGAAATCCAGGGCAGAGATGTTTGCAGGCAATCAAGTGACCCCATCACTTGGGGCCAGAGCTGCTGGCCAGCAGCCAGGCGGTTTCTGCTCTTGCTTGGGAGCGCAGAGGATATTTTGTATGCACTGGTGGGAGTATCTTGTGCACCAGGGCTGGCCCTGCTCCCAGCAGCCCCCATAGACCCCAGCTCCCTGCCCACTGCATCACGAGGCCAGCGTGTCTCTATGGCATGCCTTTCTCTCCAAGCCAGGGTGTACAGCTGGTATGGGATGAGGGACAGTGCTGGGGGTGCGGTGTCACAGGCTTTCCCAGCACTACCCACCCATGTTTCTCCCCTGCCAGATGATGTCTGGGCTGTGATGTTGTTGCTCATTGCTGCTGTGACACCTGCTGTCCCCCCACCACCTCGCTGTTGGGCCCTGTGATTGTGCCCCTGGTCCCCCTCCATGGCCACATGTGGGGTGCTCCAGCCAGCTGGCGTGTGTGCCTGGAAGACGTGGGGTGCCCTGGCAAGCTCTTGGAAGATGTTAGGGCAGGCAATGGGCCAGATTGTGCAGTGGGGAGGGCAGGAGTTGAAGGACATCTAGTTGGGGAGCTACAGGGACATGGACTGCACCCTCACCCTGAAGGCCATGCATGGCATGCAGGCAGTGGATCCATCACCCAGACATCCTCAACGTGGGATGGACAACTGCTTCAACATGGACTGCTTGCCTACCTTCCTGGCTGGGCTTGACTGGTCTCTACATGGTCTCCCTCCTCTTCTGAGAGAAGTGGCCAGCCACCTGCCAGCCCTCCAGCAAGTGGCATCTGGCATGGCAGGACCATTTTCATGATGTCTACGCAACGTACACTTCCTCTTCTCGCATGTGGCAAGGAGATTCTGGAGGTAGACAGCACACTGCCCCATCCCCATGGAGGATGTGCACAAACTTGTGAAGGTGGTGGGGTCCAGGCAAGTCAGAGGCTCCTTTTCTAGGCACAACACTCCACACCACATCTGCAGCTCCTGTTACCTGATAATGATCCACATACTGAAGCAGGAGGATCCCTCCTGGTGCAGGAGGGCCTCACCAGAGTGTCTGGCAAGCCCACAGTACTTGCTTCGAAAGCCCCAGATTGTCCCCTGGAAGAAACCTGCCAAGGACCTGGACACTAAGGGACAATGGCTGCTGCACATGCTGTTTTCCCAGAACAGCATCAACCACCCCAGCCTCTTCCCTTGGAGAAGGATGCACCCTGGGCTTCCTGGCCTCCACTCCTGGCAGCAGCCCTGCTCTGCTCCACAGCCCAGCAGCACATCCCAAAACAAGGTGTGATGCCCACCCCAGGTGCTGCTGTAAAAGGTAGAAAAAGTACATCTGCCCCATACTGTGTGGGTTGAGAGTTTCTTGGAGTCTGTAAATAGCTGAGTTCCCCTCATGTTCATCTCGAAACTGAGAAGGGGAACATTCCCCAGAGAGGGGGAAAGAATTGGTCAGCTGCCATCACTAGTAGAAAAGCTATTTTTAATTTTATTTAAGTGTCTCTCTAGTATAAACTTTGAAAATATCTGGAACCTCTGATACAAAAATCTGTGCTGTGGCTGTGTAGTAAAGCTCTTGCTCCTGTGGCCAGTGATAGTGGCACTCATGGGGTGATGCACCTGGCTTCGGGGAACAGCTGAGGCTCCTCTTTGTGATCCAGGGAAGTGTGGGAAGCACCAGAGGAGCAGGGCACTCCAGAGCCACCCTCAAAAAGGGGCATATGGGGGACGTAGTGGCCAATGGGGCCAGGATGGATCTGTGGCCGGAGCAAGAGTTGGTTCAGGGTCTCGCCCACCTGCATGAGGCTTTGGGAAAGGAGGTGGAGTTGGGAGACTGTGTCGCTGGCCAGGCTCTCCAGTAGTGCCTGCTGCCGCCGTGATGTCTGCAGGATCTGCACCAGCACTTGCTGGACATTCTGGAGCAAGCCTGCCACGCCAGAGCCTGCAGTGAGAGAGGGGTCAATGGCACCTCACCATGGCTCTGAGAGCTCTCTGTGAGGGTGTTGGAAAGCTGCAGGGAGCACCCACCATGCAGGCTTGTGTCTGATGCATCTTCAGCTGTTGCTGGCTGCTCACTCGTGGCTGCTGTCTCATGGGAGCCTGTGGCTGCAACAGCCAGGGGCAGCATTCCGTTTCCTCTTCCCATCCCCAGGGAGGTCTCACCAGGAAAACCTGTCACGGAACCTTGGCATGGAGGAAACAAGAAGAGTGATGGAGACACCCAAGCCCCAAATTTAGCTTGACTACGACACAGAGCCCTGGGAGGGCACTGCCTCTGGGAGCCCATGCCCCTCTCACTGGCAGGAGCTGTGCCCCGGAGCACAAGGACTTGCTCAGAGCTGCAGACACTTACCAGCCTTCCCCTCAAATCCTTCCTGCTTCAGGTCAGTGTGACAGCCTGGAAGGAGAGCAGACACAGCCCGTGAGCTGCAGCTACCTCTTGCCCCAGGGCACACATGCATGGTAGCCAGGGCATGGTACTCACCCAGGAGGGAGAGGGGACGGAAGCAGCAACCGGCGTCTGCAATGAGAACCATATCAGACCCTGCCTGTGGGGCTGAGGGAGTTTACTGGGCTGAGCAGGACAAGAAAAGCCTTACGTGGCATGGCAGGGGCTGTGGGTTGCACTCCTGTAATGTGGTCCCCACCAGCTGCTGGGAGAAAGCAGAGAGGAGAGATACATCTTCTGAAGGGACCTGCTAGTGGGTCACCACCAGCCTGGGGTCTACCTGGCTTGCCCCGGCCAGCCCCTCAGCCTGACATGCCCTAGCCACAGCTCCAGAGTGCCCTGCAGGTCCCCAAAGCGTTTCAGAGCTAGGTACAAAAGCAGGAGTCACTCACCCACCACTGCAATGCAGCCACCTCTGGGCTGGAAGGCAGCAGCGGCAGAGCAGCGCGCAGCAACGCTACACAACAGACTAGGACTGGAAGAGAAGGAGAATCCCACATCCACTTGAAACTGCAGGGGGAATTTGGGGAGACAGAAGGCAGTTACCCAGTGTGGGAAGATGGCCAGAGTGCCCACGCAAACCAGGCTCAGGGATGTACCCTGCATCACCTTAGTGCCAAATCCCCAGGAGTGTGAACAGCAAGGGGTGTGCAGGATACAGTGGGTGGGCTGAAGGGCAGGGGAGCTGCAGGCAGCTCCGGCCCTCACACACAGCCCAAACTCATCTGAAGCTTTACAGTGTAACTGGGCAAGGGAACTGCTGAAGGAAAGGGAGTCACATGGCATGTAATGCCACCAGCCGCGAGATTCCTGCGCTATATCAGGGCCACTGCCCCTTCCAGACCTCTTTCCTCATGATCTGCCATAGGGCAGCCAGCAGCCTTGCCATGCCCTCAGGCTGGGACTCCCTCCTGCCCTACCCCAGCCATCCCATCCCCACATGCTCTGGGGCCGGTTTGGAGCCAAAGCCTGCGGAGACAGAAGTCCAAACACATTCATCATCGACCAACCCTGCTGAGGGACATGCGATAGATGCCCTGATCCTCAAAGCCTCCCACTGCCATGATGCCGGCCTGGGCTGGGGCTGGGGCTGGGGCTGGGGCTGGGGCCGTGGCCATGCAGCTCAGTGCAGCAGGGCAGCTCAGTACTTACGAGCGTCTGGCTCGTCCTTCACACGCTGCAGCATCGGAAGCAGCTGCGTGCTGGGGGTGTCCTCGCCAACGTCCTGCTCTGCACGAGGAGATGAAGGGGTGCAGAAAAGAACTTCAGTAACTGGGGGAAGAGGGGTGTCTGCCACCTCGCAGCCAGGACAAGCCCCACTCTGGCTGCCTGAGCCCACGGATACCTGGTGCCTCTGATGAGGATGGAGAGCGTGTAGCAAGGGCTGACCTGCGCTTTCTGGAGGGCAGCTTCACCACGTCTAGGGGAAGAGAAAGACCATCAACAGACCCTGGATGTCCACACAGCACCAGTCCTCCACCAGCACCTCAAGTCCAGCCATCCTGCTAAGCCCACACGCCCGTCCTCGGCACGCACCTGGCATCCTCCGTTCGCCGAAGACGGGCCGCCCGGCCGCCCTCCAGATGCACTTCATGGCTCGATAGTGCGGCGGCAGCTGGAGCGAGTGGTGTCCTGCCCTCCGGCGCGTCTCCCGCTCCGAGTGGAAAGCCTGCTTGAGCGCCTTCCACTTGGAGCGGCACTGGGCCACGCTGCGCTCGTAGCCGGCCGCCGCCAGACCCCGGGAGATCTCCCGCCAGAGCGCCTCGTTGGGTCGCGACGTGGAGGCCATGAGCAGCGCGGCGTCCCCCGAGCCCTCCACCAGCGACAGGAGGCTGCTGACCTCCGCCTCCGTCCAGGCTTGCCCGCGGGGCATGCTGCCGGCCCGCGGGGCCCGGGGGCGCTCGGGCCCGGGGCGGCGGCGGGGCTCGGCCGTGCTCTCCCGAGGGCGCACCGGGAGGATGCCCCGCCGGGAGCTGCACCGGGAACCGCCGGGAGCTGCACGGGGAACCGCCCCGGGAACCGCCCCGGGAACCGGAACCGCCCCGGGAACCGGGAACGGCTCCGGGAACCGGGAACGGCTCCGGGAACCGGGAACGGCCCCGGGCAGCGCCGCGCCGCCGATGGCACCGGGAGCCGCACCGGGCGCCGCACCGGGAGCTGCCGGGAGGAGCCGGGAGCCGCATCGAGCATGTGCAGCCCCGGGAGGAGCCGCTGGGAAACGTAGTCCTGGACGAGATAGCCTCCCCCAGAGATAGCCGCCAGCCCGGAGCAGGGTCGGTGCCTGCCCGCAGGCTCCCGGGGCTGCGGGGGATCTCTGCCGCTCCTCCTCACGGCAGGGATGGCCATCACGGCAGCCCGGGACGCTGGGGCACGGGAACGAGCACACAGCCCCCACCGTCTTCCAGGGCTGAGATGCAGCTGCAAACCTATGTAAAAAATTTGCTTGTAAGCAAACAGCCCCATGGCCCTGCTCCTTGGAGAGAGGGGCGTGGGGATGTGGTCTGTGCCCCAAGAATATCAGTCTTTCCTTGCAGTCCCTTGGGCAGATCAGACCGAGAGAGCCACACTTGTTCAAACTGGAGAAGGTTCTGGGGAGACCTTAAGCAGCCTTCCACTTCCAGAAGGACTACAGGAGAGCTGGAGGGGGACTTTTAACAAGGATGTGCAGTGATAGGAGGAGGAGGAACGGCTTCAGACTGTCAGAGGGCAGGTTTAGGCTAGATATTCATCACAGAATCACAGAATATCTTGAGTTGGAAGGGACGCACGGGGATCATTAAAATCCAACACACCCCAAACAATCACCCCATGTGCCTGAGAACATTGTCCAAATACTTCCTGAACTCTGTCAGTCTTGGTGCTCTGATCACTTCCCTGGGGAGCCTGTTGCAGTACGCAAACACCCTCTGGATGAAAAACCTTTCCCTAATATTCAACCTAAACCTTCCCTGATACCGTTCCCTCAGGTCCTCTCACTGGCCACCGGAGAGAAGAGATCATTGTCTGCCCCTCTGCTTCCTCTTGTAGACTGTGATGAGGTCTCCCCTCAGTCTCCCCTTCCCCAGGCTTGAACAAACAAAGTGACCTCAGCTGCTTCCCATATGGCTTTTCCTTTTTTAGGAAGAAATTATTGTGAGGGTGGTGAGACACTGGCACAGTTTGCCCAGGGAGGCTGTTGATGCCCTGTCCCTGGAAGTGCTCAAAGCCAGGTTGGATGGGGCTCTGAACAACTTTGTCTAGTGGAAGGTGTCCCTGTCCTAGGCAGGGGGCTTGGAATGAGGTGACCTTTAAGGTCCTTTACAACTCCATGACATGGCTGCCCAGCCCAGCCCTGGCTGCATGTTTGAGCCATTCCCACTGCTGGCTGCCCCAAAGCCTGGAGTGTGTGATTCCCTCCTGCTGGGGTGCCAGGATGCTGGCCTCAAGGGCTGTCCCTTGCCCCAAGTGTCTGGCAGTCCCACAACCCCCGCCTGGGCTTTTGTCCCAGGTGGTGCCTCTGGGGACCCCACCAGGAAGTGACACTTTCCATTTTGCATTACGCCCGTCTGAGAAGTTGGGCTGGGAAGGGGTTGCCGCTGCCCCTGTGGGCTGCAGAGCAGGAGACCAAGGAAGGGATGGAGGAGGGTGTCATGTATGCCGACCTGCGCTTTCCTGCCACACCAGGTAATGTCCCCCCCAGCTCTCTCGGGGGGTTCTCTGCCCTCCTGCAGCCCCTTGCCTTCCCCAGAAATGTCCTCCCAGACTCGCTCCCCTCACTCCCTCTTTTTGTGTGTCCTCTCTCAAACAGCTCCTCTCCAGCCCTTTTGCAGACTGCCTGCTCTCGGGGTAGGGGGCGGGAGGGGCTCAAGGGCAGGGAATAGCCACTGCACACCCACGCCACAGCACAAATATTTCCCCTCTCTGCTCTCCCCACCAAGCAGTGTGTGCAGAGAGATAATTTCTAGGACAATCAAGCTGCTGCAAAAGGGCTCTCCCCCAGTTTTCCCTGACATCCCACCTGGGATTCACAGTTATTTCCTGGCTCCAGGTTCCCCACTGCTCCTCCCAACCCCTGCCTCCCCTCCCAGTGTTAACTCCTTTTCTCAGCTCCTCAGCAGCGAGTACGCCTGCCCTGGTGCTGGGCAGCCCTCAGTCTGGGTCTCCTCTCCCTGACGCTCCTGTTGGCACAAATCATCCTGGTCAGCCTGAGTTTCCACTGTAAGTACAGCCATCCAGTGCCCAGATCTCTGCAGAGGGGGTCCTGGGGTCAGGGCTGGTGCCATAGCACTTGTGTACTGACAGACTGAGCTGCAGCTTCATGGAGCTGGGCCCTTCTGCGTGGGGCTGAGGGCATTGAGGGTTCTGGGGCAAGCAGGAAAATTGGTGAGGCAAGATACCACCTACGTGGCTGGTAAAGGAAGCTGGGGCGACAGCGTGGGCTTGGGGAAAGCCACTGTATCACATAGCAGTGAAAGAAAGGCGGGAGGGAGAGCGCTGATACTGAAACTGAAAGACAGAAACACTTTCCCTGAAAGCTGTTAGGTGGAGGGCTCCCAAACACAGCAAAATCTGCAAGGACCTTGCAGGCTTGTTGTACCTAAAGCAGGACACACCACACCCACAGCCATGGGGCTGTCCTGTGTGAGAGGACACTGGGTGCTGCTGGGGCCCAGAGGTGCTGGACACATACCTGTGCTCTTCTGCTGTAGATTTAGTGCAACAACAGACGAGCAGTGCACATGGTCTCTGGAGTACAGAGGAGAGCCCCAGCTACGGGAAACAGACACTGGAAGGTAAGAGATCCTGGCTGGCTCCTGGAGAAGGCTTGGAGAAGGCCTTACTGCTTCTTCCAAGCAGCAGGATCTGTCCGTACTCAAGGATGATTCCCTGAGCTCTACCCCTACATATTCCTTTACTGCCTGTCCTCCCGGCTTATGGTGTGGAGAGCTGCCCCAGCACTGCTGAACAGGCTGAACTGCCGGGACCCCTTTAGAAGAGGTGACCCCAGACAGCTCAGTGTTACCTGGGCATGCCACCAGGACCAGGCTCATGAATGCCACCAGCATCCCTGTGTCAGGTGGCATCAGCTTCTGGTGCAGCTGAAACCTTAACTGAGCTCCCAGTGCTTTGGAAACTGTGTTTGTATTAACTCCCAAAAACTGCAGCTCCCTGTTCTGCTCAATGCCAGCATGTTCCTGTAACTAGCCCCTGTTCCCAGGGCTCTGGGGTCGGAAGCTGGTCTCCCAAGTGAGGGCAAGTGCAGAGTGGTCTCTGTGGAGCAGACGTACAGGGTGGGTTGCCCTTGTTGCTGCTGAAATGAGTCACACGGACACAGTTCGAGGTATGGTGAAGGAAAGAGAAAACTTTATTTTTTCTCTCAGTATTTATAGGTTTCTGACCACGACCAGGGATTGGATAGTCAGGTTTCCACCTTCCCAACCGCACTGGCTGTGAGAGATGTCCATCAAAAGGCATCTCTTTAATGGAATGTATAAACACCTATGTTTACAGTTACTTTCCTGGGAAAGTGGCTAAAACTTATAGAAAAACAATATCGAGGGCCTTATTCTTAGGGCAACAGTGCCCTTACTGTCCACTGTCACTCTCCGGGTCCCTTGGGCTGGGGGCTGGTGGCAGCCTCTGCCAGCTGCCCCATCCCACCTGCTGTGTTTCTGGTGTGCAGGGCAATGCCAGTTTTGCCCACTTGGCTGGCTCTGGGATGCAGGGCAGTGCTACTACTTCTCCTCTGCCAAAAAGAGCTGGGAGCAGAGCAGAGAGGATTGCTGCTCCAGAGGGGCACAGCTGGTCACCATCCAAGCCAACACCACTCTGGTAAGTGCACCCAGCCTGGCCTGGCAACTCCCTGAAAGCATTGGGCTGTCCTGGTGACCACCTCACTGTCTCTCAGCAGTCACCCATGCAGAGCATTGTCTCAGCTTCCTGGCCCATGTGCCCAAAGCCTAGCAAAGCCTCCAGGCAGGAAGCTGGCAATGCTGTGCCCATACAGCCCAGCCCCCAGGGGATGTCCCCCCAGGGGCTCATGTGGGTCCTCTCCTGTGCTAGGCTTTCCTGGTGCGCACAGCTAACACGGATGCCTTTCATGTGGGGCTGAAGAAGGATGGCTTCAGGTCTGACTGGAAGTGGCTAGATGGCACAACACCAGAAGGGTGAGGCTATCAGCTTGTTCCCAGCTAGGTGTGCTGAGGGTCCAGCATCAGGGCTCGGGGTGGTGACAGGGACAGGCATGCAGGGATGTGATCAATATTTTAGCCACCTCTTTTCTTCCAAGGAATTCACTGTGGCATTTTAGGGAAGGGGCATTTTTATCAGGGGCCTAACCCTGGCGCCCACACTCTGCCTGGGTGAGGGGCTGCAGGGAATCCCACAAAAGCAGGGTTCCAGTTTGATTGGTGCTGAGCCCTGCTAGGATTGACCTGGGGGTACTTTGATGGGGCTGGGGGCATCAGGACATGTGGCCTAATTGGGAGGAGGCTGACAGGAGACAGTGCTCCATGGGGAGGGTGAACTTTGCCTCCACAGCATTCCTGTGCAGTGTCTGGTCCCTGTCTGCAGAAGTTGCTGATGGGACAGCCTAAGTTCTTCCTGCCCATCCCATCTCAGCCCACTCTCTCCCTTGCAGGATCTTCCCAACCCAGCGCTACACCAGGTCTTTCCAGGCCTGTGGCAGGGTGTCAGGCTTGGGACTTTTAGGTGGCGCCTGCACAGAAGCCCTCAGATGGATCTGCAAGCAGAGTGCAGCGTCTCTACACTGGCTCCAGTCCTCACCTCCTGCCTTCCTCTGGGGGAACACCACCTACAGCTGTGTGAGGCCCTGATGGCTGTGGTGACCCCCAGCCTGTGCCACCACCCTTGTTCCCTGCCTGACCCCAGTCCATCGGCATTCTCAGGCTCTTCTGCCTCCTGGCCCAGACCTCTTTACCCTCCAAAACTCTGTACTTTGCTAATAAATTCTCCCAACAATTGCAGCTGGCTTTGTGGTATGGTGGGGGTAGGACAGAAGTGCATCCTCCAGCTCTCAGGCTCAGTTGCATCACTGACAAGTAGGAAATTGCATCTGCTGCTCTGTGGCAAGGAGCCAGCATTGAGCCAGCAGCAATCCAAGTATCACCATGGCCCAACAGCACCGTGAAGCAGCTCCTGTGCAGGCTGGCACAGTCCCTTGAAAATTCTGGGCTTTCTGGTCGAGGTGGTTGCCTGGGGCTTTTGCCTCTTGGGGCATGCTGCTGAGAGACCCTTTGCCTCTGCAGGCCCATGGACTTGGGCTGGGCAGCAGCTTGTTTGCTGGTGCCTGCCCAGTCTGAGGAGATTCCAGCAAACACCCTCACTTTGTTTTGAGGCTGGGTGATGTGTGAGAACCTAAAAGGCCAGCTAGGGCTTGGTTTGAAGTTGCTTGATCCAGAGGCAGTTCTGGTTTCAATATAAACAACCAGGGTTGTTCCAGCAGCCTGCAGCTCTGGCACAGACCTTGCTGGGACTCCCTCCCAGCACATGCAAAAGACCAAGCCCTCACAGCCACTGCACCCTCTTAGCCTGAGCAGCACTGGGAGGGGGAAGGTGTTGGATGGGGAAGAGTAGCCCTGCTGTAGCCTGTACCCATGGGCTTGGGCTCATCACAGCCTGGGAACCTGAACGCAGAGTATGCTGAGCAGTAGGGAGCTCATTCACCCCCCACCCCCTAAACTGAGAGCATACACAAGAAGAAAACCCACTTTTTGCAAATAAAGCAGCTACTTCTGCTTTTCTGCCTATGAAGATGTGTCTCCATGCAGCATGGTCTTTGCCACACTCTGCCACCTGACCAGAATGGAGAAGGACAGGACTGAGTTCCTGGACTACTGCTGCCCAGCCACCTGCATGGCCCAGAGTGTGGCCTACACTGACCTGCAGTTTGCTGAGGCCCCTGCTCACTGCCCCCATGTGCCTTGCAGACCCCAATGAGGATGACATTCACTACAAGAACCTGCTGCTGGGTCTAGTGCTGACAGTGGCCAGCCTTGGTGAGAACCCAGCTGCGTTCACTGCCACAGTCATACCCCAGCACAGGGTGAGCACTGGTGATGGGACTGTGGGGTGATGCCCATGGGCATTCATCTTGTTGCAGGTTTCCCATGGAGGAGTCTCAGATGTCTTGTTCCACAAAGCCATTTATTCACAGCACAGTAACAGAGAAACAGCTCAAAGTGGTTCCTCTGAGGAGGGATGCCCAGCAAAGGAACCCCTGGGCTTTTATCCCCTCAATGTCTGCTTGTACTCAGACCTTGGTCCTCCTTCTCAGTTCTCTTCTCCTGCCCCCTCTCTGTGTCCATCCACCTTGCTTTTGTCACCCCTCTCCTTGGTTATCCAAAAGGTCAGCAATTCCTAGCTCCTGCTGTCTCTCTCAGTGTCCATGTACCTGTCTGGCACCACTCATCTTCCTGCCCTTTGCTGTCCCAGGCGCTGGCAACTCACAGCCTCTTACCTCAGGCTCTCACCCAGGGCTCAGTCTGCACTTCCATCTGCATCTCTAACTGCACCTTGCAAGCCCAGCTACCTGGAGCAGAGGTACTCCTCAACAAGGGGACATCTGTACCAGCCTTCCAGCTCACCTCTGCTGCCTTCCACTCAGGGTGGTTTGGTGAAGGTAGGTAAGCTGGTGTCATTGCTGTCCCTTTGAGGACTCTGTCAGATTTCCTGGCTGCCCCTTGCCTCTGCCACTATTTGCTGCTGGCTCATGTCTTGCCCTTTCCTATCCCTACATCACCTGTCCGGAGCTGAGCTTTGTTCTCCCACCTCGATACCAGGAAGAAGATGTAACACAACTCCTGAGCATGCAACCATCCAGTATGGAGGTGGATTTACCAAGGGCAGGTGATGCCTGTCTGACCTGCCTGCTGCTGTGGGAACAATGGGTTGTGGATAAGGGGAGAGCAATGGGGGACATTTATCAACCTTTGATGTCTGGCACATGGCTTTTCATGGTCGCCTCACTTGCAAAGTGGGGATATATGAGGTCAGGAGAAGAGAAGAGGGTGGGTGGAAAACCTGAATGGTGTGAGGGGTGCAGTGGGTGTCAATAACGCCCTCGTTCCCCTGGCAATTGCTGAAGGGCTGATCCTGGGGTTTCTGCTCCTTGGAGCTTTCATCAGTGCACTGGATGGCAGGGGGTGGCCTCAGCTGGTTGGGGAGCAATACCAAACCAGTAGTGTGTATACTGGAGGGCACGACTAGGGTACAGAGAAGCCTGGAGAACTGGTTTGATAGGAGTCTGCTGGCACTGGAGTGGGGAAAAGTGCAAATCCTGCAGCTAGGAAGAAAGGAGAAGCCACAGATCAAGATGGGCAAGTGAGCAGCCATGCTGAACCAGCCTGGGGAAACCATGAACCAGAGGCTGGATGGGGTCTGCAGTGTCCTTGTAGTAAAAACTATTACACCGTGGACAGTGCACGCTGGAGCTCAGCTTTAGGAGCAGGGAGGACCTTTGGACTCTCCAGGACAAGGCAGACACAGCAAGCCTTTGTTTTGTGTGATAGCTGAGACTGTAGGGGATCTGCAATCCTGTCCCAGCCTTGCCACGCCATTGGGCTGGCTCCACCAGCCTCCTTCTATGGAAGCTCTCCTAGGAGCTTATGGATGCTAAATCTAAACCACAGTGCCTGTACAAATTACAGGCCGCCTGGCTCCTCGGGCTGCCTGAGAAAATAGCCTGGGAAAAATATGAGAAGGAATTAAAACAATTCTCAAGGACACTAAACAGCCTTGCAGGTGTTGTTTTGCAGTTTTGTTTTCTCTTGCAGGAGAAGGCCAGGGGGGTGATGAGTGCCCCTGACCAATGATGGTGATGTAGCACTTTGCTAACCAACAGGAGTTTCTTTTCTGTACCTTCCACGTACCAGTCTATAAAACAGGCCTGAAGTAATAAACCAGAGAATTCTCGTGTTGTGACTCCCTTGAGAGTCCGTGTCGTTCTTTATCGCCGTTCCCAATCGGAGCGACAGGAGCTGCCCTCTCAGTCTGAAACCACAATAAGTTTTCCCTGAAGCCTTTTCCCTCCAGGCTGAACAATCCCAGTTCTCCTCACAGCAGAGGTGCTCCATCCCTCTGATCATCTTGGTGGCCTCCTCTGTGCTGGCTCCAGCAGGTCCCTGTCCCTCCTGTGCAGGGACCCCAGCTCTGGATGCTCCAGCTGGGTCTCAGCAGAGCAGAGCACAGGGGCAGAATCCCCTCCCTCCCCTGCTGCCCACGGGGCTCTGGATGCAGCCCAGGACACGTTTGGCTCTCTGGGCTGTGAGTGCCATGGCCAGGGCATGTCCAGCCTCTCACCCACAGCACCCCCAGGTCCTTCTGGGCAGGGCTGCTCTGGGTCTGTTCATGCCCAGCCTGTGCTGGTACCGGGGGCTGCTCTCACCCAGGTGCAGCACCAGCACTTGGCCTTGTTCAACCTCATGATGTTCCCATGGGCTGCTCCTCAAGCTTGTCCAGGTCCCTCTGGATGGCTTCCTGTCCTTCAGGTGTGTCAAACCACCTCAGCTCGGTGTCATCTGCAAACTTGGCAAGGGTGCATGTGATCCCATAGTTCACATTGTTGACAAAAGTACTAAATAACATTGGTCCCAAGGTGGATCCCTGAGGGCCATTATCACTACATTATCACTACATAATCACTACATTATCACTACATTATCACTACATAATCACTACATTATCACTACATTATCACTAGTGTCCACATCAGGACACTGAGCTACTGACCATTATCTTCTGGATGCAGCTGTCCAACCTTACCCACTGAACAGTTCACCCTCTGAATCCATTTCTCCCAAGTTTAGAGGGGAGTTGAGTTGAAGGCCTTTACAGAAGTCCAGAGAGAAGAGGTGTAGCCCTTCCCCTGTTCACTGATGCAATCACTCCGTTTTAGGCCACTGGGTTGTTTGGGCAGGACTTGTGGTGAAGCCGTGCTGGCTGTTCCAGTGGCACAGCAGGAGCTGCTGAAACCACCGCCTTCCCAAGAGCTTTGTCTCCACAGAAAGGGGACAGCTCAGCTCACCAGACACTCACACACCGTGTTGGTATCTGATGGTTGATGAATGACACGAGAGGGGCTCTTTGTGTGGTATTTCAGTGGAGTTTATTAACCTCACACTGAAGGGAACCAGGGACAAAGAACAAGGAGGGGTTCAGGGCTTTATACAACCAGGAAAGGGCGGAGCCTCAGGACTGAGGGCCAATGGGTTGAGGGCACAGGGGCAGTGCAAAGGCATGGTCAAAGGGTAACAACCAATCAGGGTCCAGGGGTGGAGAGACAGGGAACAGGGACCAATAGGGAAGACAGGAACAGAGAACATTCTGGAACTGGGAAGGAGAACAGGGATGAGATAACTTTTGGGGTAGGGACAAGGAGTGATATAACTTGGATGATGTAACTGAGGTGACGTCACTTGGAAACTGGGGTACATAAAACAACAAGGGACTGTGTGAGAATGTTCCTAAGCAGGGGTCTCATCCCAGGATATTCCACTCATGGCATCCCCACTAACTCCTGGGATGCAACAGGCTGTCTCAAGTCCACCTTAGCAAAATGGTTGCCAACACATTCCCCTCTCTGCAGAAACACTGAGACAGGGAGGGTCAGCGCTGCTTCTGGGCTCACCCCCACACCCAACTGGGTCCTGGACAGGGATCTCTCATCACCTTCCTTTGGCAGATAAGGTCCCACCACATTTTTAGGGATATTTCCCCCTGGGTGGAAGAGATCTCCCCTTTTCCCCACATTCCCAAGTCTCCCCAGTGCTCCTTCCTCTCTCCCACTGTCTTATCAATGCATCTCCTTTTTTTCATGACCACCTTCATTTGCAGTTCCACTGCACCCCCTTTCTTTTTCCATGGTCTCGGGATTCCCACATTCACCTCCCATTGCCTTAGAGCTCTTCATTACCCTCATTTTCCTCCCATGGTTTCAGTTTCCTCATTCATCTACTCTGTTCTCAAAGTTCCCCAGCACTACCCCATTTCTTGTATCATCTCAGGGCTTCCCAGCATTTTCTCATGCTGAAGGCACCACTGTCAGCACCCTTCCCAGGCAGGACTCAGCCCAAAGTCCTGGGCAGGTGATGAAGGTAGAAGAAAGGGCAGGATGAGAGCTGTCAATGCTGAGAGAAGGGACAGGCTGTTAATCCACAGGTTTCCCCAGAATGGACAGGTTGACTACATCAGTGTGTCATCCCCCAGCTCCAAAAAGATGCAAATGGCAGATCCTGCACCCCTGGCAGCCTTGGGGTAACAAAGAAGGAGGAAGCTGGGTTGTGCAATGGAGACCTGGGTCAGAGCTGCGCTGGCCAGGGCACACAGGGACATACAGTGGCACAGTACAAAGCAATATACTATGTGTATGCATGAGTGCAGGAGAGGGGAATAAGGTCTGTTTTCCACAATCCTTGCTTTAAAATAGACACACCTTTTCCCAGCAGTTTTGCAATGCAATTGAGGCCAAGTGTGCACAGGGGACAGGATCTCAGGGTGCACCCCCAGGTCCTGTTCCTGAGTCCAGTGATGGAGGGGGGTGGCAGAAGTCAGTCCTTGGCCAGAAAAGGAGGTCGGGTCTCAGATGCACTGGTCAGCTTTGGGGATTTCTCGCATATCCACTGGAATCGATGCGCACATGAGAAACTCCACATTTCCTCGTTAACTACTGACCAGCAGTCTGAATTACGGTGTCTCCTAGGAAAGAGGGCACATCTCAGGGCAGCAGTGACAACCTCCTCACCATGGACACCACTTCCCATAGACACCAGTGCTGCTGGGGCAGGCAAGGCACCTGGCACAGAGATCAGCCTGAGGAAATGTCACATTCCTCCTCCTGCTCTTATTCTCTGCCACTTGGATATTCGGCACTGCACCCCACAGTTTGGCTCTACCCTCACCCTCCTCCCTTGGGGCACTGCTCATGGGACCATCTGTCTTTTGCTAAATACAAAAAGCAAGGAACAGAGCCTGTGTGAAACTAAGTCACACAGGCTTCTCATTCTGGCCTGAGAAAGCATGAGAAAGAATCCAAACAGTCCTTGGTAAAGGACAACAATCTTTGCAGGTGGTGTTTATGAAACAGTCATGGGGTGAGGTTAAACAATGATAGTGCATGTGTTACTTTAATAACCAATGTGAGTTTTACCTCTCAGACTTTCTCGAAGAAGTCTAAAAAAAAAGATCAAGAATAATAAACTTTGCTCTCCTGTTCAACTCACAAGAGAGTCTGTGTCATTCTTCTTAGCCGTTCCTAATCTAGAGCGACAACCATCAACTCTTTTATTGAGGGGTGTCACAGGGGCAAAACAGCACCTTTCTAGTATGGCAAAAGGGCAGGTGCTTGTGCCAAGGACTTTTGCACTTACAAGGGGTATTTGATGTCTGCCCACACAGATCTCTTTGTCTCATAAAAAATTCTTGTCCCAATCCAGTAGTTTGCTTTAGACTCATGCACGAATTGCTAGGGGAGAAGAGAATCTGTCAAACACCTTCCTTATGACCCGCACTTTGCCAGGTGCCCAGGAGCCCCAGGCCTGGCTGTGTTTGTCCCCTCACACTGCCAGTTGGGAACCCAGGGCTCATGGTGCCACCCTGGCACCTCCACAGATAACTGCTTCAGCTGGCCCCGTGGGGCTCCGCCAGCCTCCTGGGGTACCACAGCCCCCCTGCTCTGTACCGGCACTATCAGTGATGGCCAGTCGTCCTGGACCAGCAGTTGAGCAGATCTCCTTGCGCAGTCTTGCTGGCTGTCCTCCCAGGTCTTGTTTGTCACCGAGATGTAGAGACACTTGCTCCTGTAGAGTACCCAGCCCCTGGGACAGCAATCTGAGGGCAGGGACACATCTCAGGCACTCATCCTTCTATGGATGCTTGGGGAGCTCAGCCTGGCTGAGTTCAGCCCGTGCACCTCGCAGCAAGCAGCAACATCACCTGTGCCCCAACCCTCTCAGGCTCTACCTGTGTTCACGCAGGAGCGCAGGCTCCTCACAGTGCTCTCACTGATGCTGAGCTTCCCCTGCACCTCCTGCATCTCCCTCTGCAGCACAACCAGCTTCTGCTGGGTATGCCCCAGTTCAGCATTCCTGCTTTCCAGCTCCATCTCGGTGATGTTGTACTCATGCCACGCTCTCTGCAGCTCTTCTCTGGCCCATGCTAGCTCCACTTGTGTCTGCTCCAGGCTCTGCTCCCGTGCCCTCAGCTCCTGTGACAGGCGGCCCTGCTCGGCCATGTGCTCACGCGAGGTGTCCTGCAGGCTGCGGGAAACCTGCCAGTCTGGGGACAGGGCAGGTGAGCGGGACATGGGCACGGGGCCCTGCCTGGGGCATGGCTCTTGGAAGGGAGGGTAGGATAAGAGTATCTGGCTGTGGGTGGAGATTGTCCTGGAGGTTCAAGTGGGAAGGGAATGGAAGCCCCAGGGGTGGCAAATGGAGGGGAGACATTGGAAGGCAGTGGGAGACAGTGGGAAGGCAAGGTGAAGGCTGTGGAAGACAGTGGGAGGCAATGGGAGACAGTGGGAAGAAAATGGGAAGGAAATGGGAGGCAGTGGGAATAAAACGGGGAGGCAATGCAAGGCAGTGAGATGAAGGAAGGACAGTGGGAAGTCAGTGGCAGGGAATGGGAGGCAGTCAGAGGGATTAGGAGGCAATGGGAGAGAATAGAAGGCAATGGAAGAAAATGGGAGGCAATGTTTGGCCATGGGAGGCAGTGGGAAGAAACGGGAGGCAGTGACAGGGAGTGGGAGGCAGTGGGAAGGCAGTGGAAGGTGGTGGAAAAGGCAAGGGAAAAAACATGTGGTAGGCAGTGGTAGGCAGTGGGAAAAGCAGTGGGAAAAGCAGTGGGAGGCAACTCGTGGTGGCCAAGCAAGAACCCCGGACCCCAGCCCCAGGCACCCCTCCTCCCTGACAGCCCCCGCAGCCCAGCCCGACGCCCGCCCCCGGTGCCCCCACCCCGCGGCGGTCACCGACTCACAGCTAGCCCCCAGGGCCACGACGGCCACCAGCAGCAGCAGCAGCAGGAGCAGGCTGGCTGCCAGCAGCGCTGTGGGGACGCGCCATGGCCGGATCCAGCGCCCTGCAAGAGAGGAGCGCCCGCAGGCATCATCAGCCCGTGGTCCCCTGCCCGCGCCCTGCCCGGGACTGCCGCCGGCTTCCCACCTGGGCTGGGCTCTGCTGCCAGCGGGCCCAGCGGCACGTTCTCGTAGGGACTGTCATCCTCATCGGAGACCGTGGATGGGCCCGCGGCAAACTTCAGGTCGGCATAGACCACACTCTGGGCCATGCCCCGGGCGGCACCGATGGCCCTGCGGGCGCTGCTCCGCTTCAAAGGGAAATTGCAGCTGGTTTCTGCAGAAGCAGAAGTGTGCTGAGGTGCAGCGGAGGGGGAAGTACGGCCACGGCACCGGCGCCCTGTCATTGGCCGGGCACCACCATCTCGCTCCCCTCCACACCCCGAAACTGCTCAGTGTCCCCTGGGGTGGCACTGGGGCGGTGCAGCTCGGGGCTGGAGAGCTGTAGGGCTCAGCTTACAGAGAATTCACCAAATTCCCTAGGGCAGGGGAGAGCAGGTCTGGCTTCCAGCTAGGAGCAGGTAACTCTGCTGCTGACTCCATCCAGGATGGAGGGTTTCCTCTTCTTGGTACTCCAGGATCTGAGTGAGCATCGCTGCCCTAATGCCTAGAAGGGCCACACCACAGCATGAGCTTTCACTTCTCTCATCATGGCCACATCTCTCCACCCTGCCTGCAAGTACACTATGGAAAACCACATCCCAGGCACAGAAGGGTTGTAACAATTGGCCCCATTGCTCTCCCCCTGCCCCCGGGCTAGTGCTTCCAAGCAGTAGGCGGTACATTGGGCAGTCACCCAATAAATCCCATTAGCTTTTCCCCTGCATGTCTTCCCTGGTTCTGGGCCCCTGCATGCCCAGGTGAACATGCTCCATTTTCTCCCAGGAAGTCGAGTAGAGGCTGCCCAGCCTTTAGCTTTCTAAACCTCCTTCCTGTCCCCTTTGAAGCTGGCTTTAATTTTTGTCATTCTCCACTGATGAAGAGCTTCCCTTGCTCTTGCAGAGCTAATGGACAGTGGCTTTGTAACACTATGCTCTACTGTGCACCTCTGTGCACCTCCACAGGGACTCCCAGGGACTGGCTGTGTTCAGATGTGCTCATCTGGCCATCTGGAATACAGTGGGAGGCAGTAGCAAGGCAGTGAAACAGAGTGGGAGGCAGTAACAGGCAATGGGAAGCAGTAGGAGGGTTTGGGGGGCATCCCTTCTGAAACCTGGCTTTCTCTGGATGCAGTTCAGTAGAGACCTCTGAGATGCTGGGAGCCTGGAGGGACCAAGAAGAAGGTGTTGTGAATGCAGGGATTATGGTCTTGGGAAGGCAAAGAGGATATCACTGATTTTTGTAGCCCTCTGTGGCTGTTTTGGAGCAATGCCAAAGCTGAGGTCTTCTTTGAAGGGAACCAGGGAGGGCATGAGAAGTAGTGGAACCAAATACATCATGGGGAAAATCCCATTCTCAGAGGCTGGGAGGGGAAATCTCTATCTGTGAAGACCTCCAGCTCTCCACGTCTGCCTTGTCCACACAGCAGTTTGCTGCTGTATGTAGGATTGCCCTGCTCTGCGCTAGCCCACAGATTTGTGTCTGTCTGTCCTGTAGCCCACAGATTTATGTCTATCCTTTGCTCTGCCACTGCTGTGACATCTGTCTGTGCTGCCCTCACCGTGCCCTGTGCCTAGGGGGACCATGAGCATTTTTAGGGCGTGGGAGGGGACGGGCCGGTGTTTCTGTGACCAATGAAAGGGTGCTGGTCCCCACAGCCATGCCTCACTAGTCACATCTGCTACAGTGCAGAGCAAAATTCTGCTTCGGCAGATGCTGACTGCACTTCTCCTTTGCACCTCCGAGAGACGGTGCAATCAGCGGGAACAGGGACATCTCAGAAAGGCATCCCAAGGGCGGAGTGGGAGCCAGCAAGGCTCAGGGCTTGCCCAGCGTTTGCCCACATGGCACAGCTTTATGCTGACCTGAGGTTTGCCAAAGTGATGGGGGGCCGGAGCATGGCCAGCCAGGCTCTGGAGGCAGGTGAGAGCCCACTGGCCCCGTCACGCTCTCCCTGCTGTACCCAGCCCCATGGCCTCAGCTGCTCTCCCCTGCCTTCCTCCAACAGCCTTCGGCATGAACGAGGCAGAGAGCCCCTATGAGAACACTCAGCCAGCACTGGCAGGGCAGGATGGGGATGGAGCAGAGCCCAGCCCAGGTGAGTATCCAGCTGGATTCCAGCGGACCCAGGATGGTTGTGGTGTTGGTTGTGGGTGGTATTTTGGGATCATCCCATTCCCATCACCCAAACCATGCCACCTGTGCTGTCATGCCACCATTCTCCTGCCTCTACCCAGGAAGGAGGTCTGTGGTGGGGGCTGTCAGGGGTTTTCCAGCTCTTCAGGTGATGTCTGTTGTCTGTTGTATCATGCAGGGCGCTGGTCCCGTCGGTGGTGCATCCCTGTGGGTCTGCTGGCAACTTGCCTGCTGCTAGTGGCCACTGTGGCCTTAGGGGTTTGCTGTGAGTTGGGGGACTGTGAACATCTGGGGCAGGGAGTGGTTGGGTCAGGGAGGCATCTGGCTGGGGTGGGTGCTGTGGGTGAATAGAGGCATGCTCATGCACACTCACTGCTGAGTTCCTCTGCCCGGTCTGACACAAGCTAGCGTGTATCCCTCGCACATCTCTCACACCTCCTTTGCCTCCTGTCATCCATCTTCCTCACCTTACTCTCATTTCTGCTCTTTTTCTTTCCCATCTTGGCATTGCCCTGCCTCATATTGCTGCACCCTCCCTGCCCTTACCCTGCTGTGTCTGCTCCTGCACCCCGTCCTGCCTTGCCCTGCTCTCCCCTGCCCAGCCCCAAACCATACACTTCCCAGCTGTGTCCTTCCCTCCCATCCTTTCCCATCCATCATGGATAATTCCCTGCCTTGCCCTGCCCATCCCACCTGCCTTAAGCAGGGTCAGTGCCACATCTGAGCTGTCCCATGCCCATGTCCAGCTCACCCACTCTGTCCCCAGACTGGCAGGTCACCCGCAGCCTGCGGGACACGTCCCGCGAGCACGCGTCCGAGCAGGGCCGCCTGTCGCAGGAGCTGAGGGCACGGGAGCAGAGCCTGGAGCAGACACAGCTGGAACTGGCATGGGCCAGAGCGGAGCTGCAGCGAGCGTGGCGCGAGGGCAACATCAGCCAGCTGGAGCTGGACAGACTGAACATGGAACTGCGTCGTGTCACGGGGGTCCTGGGCAAGACAGAGAGGGAGGTGCAGGAGGTGCAGGGGAGGCTCAACAGCAGCGAGAACACCGTGGCCCTCCTGCGCTCCTGCACAGCCATAGGTACGGTGATGATGGAGCAGGTAGGGGCTGCTTCAGGTGACTGGCACCCCTCAGCAGGTAAAAAAGGGCAAGCACTGGCTTTTGTGACCACATGGTGTGGACAGGGTGGTCCAAGGGCTGAAGCTATGCCTGAAGCAGATGCTGAGCTGTGATGTCTTTTGGAAAGGTATGGGGGTGTTCCTTGTCACCCCCCAGGGCATCTGTGTTTGAGCAAGTCCCTGAGCTGTGCCCCTGCCCACAGATTGCTGCCCTTCGGGCTGGCTGCTCTACAGGGGCAAGTGCCTCTTCATCTCCTCGGAGAAGAAGACTTGGGAAGACAGCAGAGATGAGTGTGAGAAGACATATTCTCAGCTTCTGGTCACCAAATCCTGGAGTCGTTGGACTGTGCCGGTAGGGTGCTGGGGGAGCGGAGGGCAGGAGATGGTGTGTCCAGCCTTGGAGTCCCCAGATGGGCTTAGCAGAGTTCTGGGGGCCCCTGTCCTCCCAAAATATTGGAGGGTGCAAAGCTGTGCTGGAGCACATGGCTGGTGGTTGACATGGGATAGAAAGGCTCTGGCACCCCTGGATGTTTCCCAAGCTGGAGCAGGGCGCCAGGGCTGCTCAGCTGTCCTTGCCTCCCCCAGGGCTCCTTAGGGAGATGATCACCCTGCTGTGAAGTACATAGTACTGCAGTACATAGTGCCACGGAATAAAACATGGAAAAGCACTTTCTCGTTTTCTCCAGACCTTCCTGAAGAATGCAGATGTCCCATACTGGATTGGATTGCAGAAGGGCAGTTTTCCCTGGTACGACTATGGCTGGCTGGAGGAAGAGGACCCAGAGAATGATGGGGCCTCGGAGGCCTGGTTCTGGGTGGATGGCTCCCTTTACGAAAGGTACGTGGCAGCACAGCCTCTTGCCAAAACTCCCCTCCTCTGGCATGGCTGTAGGAAGCATTTTAAATCCCACCTATACCCAGTTCCAGGCACAGGGCCTGGGAAACAAGGAGCAACAGAGCAGCAGGGATTGAGGGAAGGAGGGTGCAGTGGTGTGATGAGAGGACATGCAAATGGAAAGCCAAAACTCAGGGGGGTGGGTAGAATGCAGGGCATGTGAAGCAGGAGGCAGCACGAGTAGACAGAAGAAACCCCAAATTTTATTTGGGGCCTAGGCAAGGTGTTTGAGCACCACCTCTATTCCCCACATCCCCTTCTTGATTCCAAAGGGAGATCAAGCTTTCCTGTCTGTGGAGACTCTGGGCTCCTCCCTGCCATGTGCATCACCTCCTCAGCTCGCTGCCTCTTCCTCTTGCAGTGTCTGAGAGCACTGGGGAGAAACAAACCTGTCTGGCCATGTTCTGGGTGCTTGGCCCTCCATCCTCAGCCCTGCACCCAAAGCAGACCCAGGGCTCAGGACAGCTCCTCTGCTCATCCATGTGCTTTCAGGGGGCACCTGGCTCTCCCCACTGTAGGCATGGAACAACCCCCAGCAGCGAGGCTGAGAGGGGAGAAGCTAAAGGGGTGTCACAAGCGCTGCAAACCTTTTACAGTGTTTCTCAGCCTGCCAGGGGGAATGCAGGGATGCATCAGCTGAGCCTTCAGCCTGTCGAATCTGTAGGAGAGGACTGGGGGATCCCCCTTTGACAGCAGCATCCAACCCCTGCTCTGCCAGTGTACAAAAGGCCTCAGCTGCCTCAGCAGGGTTTGTAGAAAGAATGTGTCAGTGCCTCATGTGTTGCTTCCCCATTCAGGCCGTGGCAGTCAAAATCGAATGGAACCTGTGCCATAATAAGCCGTGGGAGCATCAAACCTGCCCAGTGCACTGGTCCCAGTGACCTGCACCTCTGGATCTGTGAGAAGGCAGCAGGGCCAAGCCTCCCTTTCAGATGATGGCTGCTGGCCCCAGCACTGCTGTGGTGAGTCCTGCTGAGCCAGGGACACACAGGCCCTGTAGGGTGTGCCTGGAGGAAAGCAGGGAGCTTGCAGCTGTGCCTGGGGCACGTTGACCCCCTCCCTTGGAAACAGAGAGGAATGCAGTCACCTCCCTGTGCTGGATGGAGCCTGCCTCCATCCATTGGCTGCCGTGGGTGTTCTGGGTCTGAGGCAGCTCAAGAGCTGAAGCTGTGGCTCAGCAGAGCAGCAAGATGGGGGAAAACCCTTGGCAAGGTGCTTTCCCAGCCCTGTTGTATGTGGTGGAGCCTGGGGAGAATCTCACCCTCACCTTCACCTTCTCCCCCACCCTCCTCTGCTTTCCCTTGCAGTACCTGCACCCTGCACCGCCTCTGCTCCAGCCTGGCTGTGTCCCTGCCCAGGATGTCCCATCCATTCCAGCCAACTTCCCTCTCACAGCCTGCTGCCCCTGGGCCACCCAGGTCCTTCCCACCGATGCCCAGTGGCCCTCTGCCTCCAGCTGATGTGCTCTGTCCAAGTGGTGGAGGCTCCACAGCTGACATGTTCCTGCATGGGACACTTTGGGTTTTCCTGAGCACAACGGTGGGTGGGCAATGGGGAGCTCAGAAGCGGCTGCAGAATGGATCAAGCACTGATCCTCAGTGGAGCCAGGCCATGTCCCCAGCATGGAGAGAGCTGCGGTGCTGGCATGCCAGGAGTGGGAGCTGGGCACAGCACAGCCCCACCTGCACACAGTCCCCTCCCCACAGCAGGAATTTTCTGCCTGACCCCATCCCAGGAGCAGCTTGGCTATGGCTTTCAGACAACCCAGCACTCAACGGCCTCGGCAAAGCCTCAGCACCCAAGGAGGGAAGCTGAGCTTGAACTGGCCGGCGCCTGTGCTGACGTTTGGGGATTTTTTTTGGCGCTAATTAGAAAGTAGAGCAATGACCTTTAGGGTCCCATGGTGTGATTGTCCCTTTCAAAAGCAAAAGCTAACTCAGGCACTTGTAGCAGGCTGATGCTTTGCAAGACAACTCTTCAGGGCTTTAAATAGCTGCTACACACGTGCACATGTGAGGATTAAGCAAAGTAGCCCTGATGTAACACTGCGGCCAGGTGAGAGCAGAGGAAGTCATGTTCAACCAGGCGAAAATGCTCTCGGTTTATGATGAAGTTGTGTGTGCCATATATAGTTGACGAACTGCTATTGTGAGTGAGCTTGCATGAAGAGCAAAAGGGTGTTAAAGGCAGGTTTTTTCGAGTGGGCATGTTTCACTTGCCTGTCTTGTCTGCTGGCTAAACCCACTTTACAGCAATAAAGCGATCTAGTTAATTTGCTCTTTGTTTTCCTGTATACCACAGCAAACACCCACTCAAGGGCATGAACCCAAAGAACCTAAATAATGAAAGGGAATTTGTCTAAAGCCGTCTCTATCAAGATGGGCACTTTAGGGGAGTTGAGATCTTGGGCTGAGCCAGGCTGGTTTGCTTCTGGAGGAGATCCCCAGAATGCCCAGGCGAGACCATGCAACCCTCTGGGCCCCCATCTGGTGTGCATCCAAGAGACAGAACCAGCAGTCTGAGTTGCTGGGACATTCAGTTTTTAATGAACACTTTAAATAAGCTGGGTATATATTACTAGCAATTATTATTAATAATAAAAAACACAGAGTTCTGCATTCACCAGTGCATTGTGCAGGAGGGAGGAAAGCCGGCTCCCACCCTTGCCGGGGGCCAGGCAGCCTAGCTGTGCTGCCCACTGGCCCCATCCCCATGATGCCAGGATGGCATCCTGGCCCCTCTGCCAGCATCCTGCTCCCAAACCTGTGTGCCAGAGGCATAAGAGGCGCTGTGCCGTCTCAGCACCCAACCCTCAGCATCGGTCAGGCAGGGACAACCCCAGTGCTGGCAATCCTCCCCGTGCACTGCCCATGGGCATTGCCCCTCTAAGGTCCCCTGCCCTCTTCTCCCCATGTCAGGGACTGGCTGTGCTCCCCACGCTTGTGGACACACATGGGTTCACCCACCAGCCCCCCAGGATCCCCAGAAATAACACATACACACGCTGACCTCTCTACCCCAGCCCAGTCCCTCTCACCCACCTGGGTGCAGGGAACTCCCAGTTCTCCCAAGGTAGCAGGCTTATTGTATGCCCCTCTGCGAGAGCCTGCAAAGGGGTGAGCCCCTGGGGAAAGGGAGTCCTGGATCCAGGGCTTGAGCCCCGTGGCCCCTGCGGGGGACCAGCCCTGCCGCTTGGGGCAGTGCTCAGGGCAGCGGTGTTATTGCACTTTGGTCCCCAGCAGAGACCCAGCCCACCTCCAGGGTTCCCTGCAGATCCCCAAGGCTGATCCTGGTGGGGTGGGTGCCCGAGTGCCTGGGCAGCGCCGTGGCAGCCACAGCACTTGGCACCATGGCCAATGGTGGCTACCATGTGCCGAGTGATGAGACCATGGGGGTATGCCAGGCTCCTGCACTGCCCAGTGCTGTGGCTGCAGAGGGGTGCAAGGGGCAGCTGGATTCAGCCCCACTCCCCAGGGTCCCCATCACTAGGACTGTGCCTCTGGCAGCTTCAGGCTGGGCTCAGCCAGCACTGGCCCTGGAGCCTTCTGGTGTTGGCCCCGATCATGGCAGATGAGGCTTTTGGCCTCGCAGTTGAGGTTCTGGTAGCGGGGCGGGCTGGGCGCTGGCCGGTGGCAGATGGAGGCAAAGCTGAAGCTGAAGGGACTCAGGCAGCAGCCAGGGCAGGGCAGCACTTCGTCCTGCTCCAGCATGGCCCCAGAGCTGTGCCCAGGCAGCATGGCCGAGCGCTCCGTCCGCTCCAGCGCTGCTGCACAGGAGATGCTGAGCTCAGAGAAGCCGTGCTCCAGCCCACTGCCCCAGGCCAGAGGTTTGCTGACCATCACGTGGTTGTTGTTGATGAGGAGCCTGTTGGGGGCTCGCACGTCCGGCTGCCAGGGCCGCGTGCCCGAGGATGCAGTGCGGATGAAGTTGCTGTTGAGGGGGAGCGAGGTGGGCTGTGGTGGCTCAGAGCTGTCTGGGCCACAGTCCATCTGCTCCTCTGCCCTGGAGCTGGGGGTGGAGGCTCCTCCCCACGCTGGGGGAGGAAGGAGGGTGGGGGGCTGGGGGTCATCAGGGGGCTGAGAGGACCCCACGCCCAGCTCCAGGCCCCCCCGGTGGGGCAGCTCAGGAGAGGAGGGCAGAGAGTGGCACTTGCGGGGGCTGGTGGTGGGTGCTGAGAAGTCACACTGCACCTCCACGGCGGGCTCAGGCGTCACGGGGTTACCGAGCTCCAGTGGGGCGGGGGGCGGCAGGTCGAAGGTGAGCGAGATGACCGACTTGCTCGGTGTATCAAAGAGCTTTATCTTCCCCCCCTTCAGGTCCTCACGCTGGGAGAAGGGGTTGACACGAGGGGATGTCTCCTTGGACCTGGCCCCGCTGTAAGGCTCCAGCGGCCACAGCAAGGCAGGTGACTTGGGAGGGAACATGTCAGACTGGCTGCGGGACAGGCGCTGGTCCGGCTGCAGGTGCTGTGTCCCCAGCTCACGTAGGGGCGACTGCTCGGTGTGGCTGGCTGACCTCCTGGCCACCCCTGGGCATGGGCACAGGGGAGTGTCACCAGCAGCCAGCAGCTGCCCGTGTGGGGTGCTACAGGGTGTGGGGCACCCAACAACTTAGGGGCGCACCCCAAGGGAGGAACAGGGACCAGCTCTACCCTGCAGACCTCACACACCCGTCTCCTTCCCCTACTGCTGATGAGGTAGGATGGGAAACCCCACACTCCCCCACATTTACACCCTGCTAGGGCCTGTCCCCAAGGTGCCCACGTACCAGTGAGCGTGGCTGCGGTTCCAGATGCAGGCAGGCTCTCCCCGATGCCGAACAGCGTGGCCCTGGCACCCTCGGTGCCCAGCTGGTGCTGCAGGATGCTCTCCAGGCACTGCGTGATTTCCAGGAATGAGGGGCGGGAGGTGGGCTCCATCTGTGGGCAGGAGGGATTCCCCATCAGGTCTGTGCCTCCTCGAACACCCCAGGGAGCCATGCAGAGCAAAGGCAGCTGCCTGCTCTCCCTGTGAGCAGGCAAGGCAGCCTGTCCTGCCCGCCTGTCCTGCCAGGAAGGGCAGTCAGCGGAGGTGGGGGTCTCACACTGCAGCAGTGAAAAGCCAGCTGGAGGAAGGCTGCTGGGCAGTCAATTCCCACCATGGTGCGGAAAGTGGTGACGTCCAGACCAAAATCCTGCACCAGGGAAAGGAAGAAGAGTAAGGTTGGGTCTCGTGGGGCACCACAAGGCCCAGGGGACCCAACGCAGCCTGGCCCTCTCCCCACTGTGCTGTCACACCCCAGCTGGGACACAGCACAGGATGTCACCCCAAATTGGGCTAAGGTTGGGGTATGCTAGGACACAGGTATCACTTCTGCTCTCTGCCTGAACCCAACTGCCCTGATCTGTTTTTCAGGCTCACTATGGGTTCTGAGGTTACCGGTAGACTATCCCTCCCTGGGCAGCAAGCTGGACTCAGCACCCTGGTCCTGAGATGTGGGACCAATCCTGCACATGGGTCTCTACCCAGCACAGAATGGACCCCCTTGTTTGATGAAGTGGTCCCAGACCCAGTGCTGCTACCCAGAACTCCCCCTATTCCCATCCCAGAGAGTCACCTCAGTGCGGGGCAGGTAGTCGGGGTCAGCTGGGACACGAGCGATGGTCTCGCACAGGATGATGCCATATGCAAACACATCGGCCTGCAGAGAGTGGGGAGTCAGGGGGATGCCCTGCAGCCCTGAGGTGATGTGCCCACCATTCTGCAAGGCCACAACCCTTCTCCTCCCTGCAGAGCCACACTGGGGCTCTGGCACCTCGTCACCAGTGTGATGACTGATGCCCTCCCTCGAGGTGCACTCCAGGATTGCAAACTCTGCAAACCACTGGCAGCACAAGCCTGAGTAAAGCCCCACACAGGGCAGCCTCACCTTCTCATTGTAGATCTCCCCACGCAGCACTTCAGGTGCCATCCAGTACGGGGAGCCCACCACGGCCAGTGGCTCCTTCTCGCTGCCCTCACTGGCATGAGGAGACATGGTGGAGTATCAGAGGCTGCCCAGTCGCCCAAATGTCCAACCTCCCATCCTCCTGCTATGGCAGCCCAGATCACCAGCTCCACCTCCCTTCCTGGCCTAACCCTCCTCAATGCACCCTACAAACTCGTCTATCCCCAGTCACACCACCCCATTCTTCATCCCCTCCTAGCCATTCCCAAACTGCTCCTGGAGTCTGCCCTGCCAGGGACTACCTCACCACCCCCATTCCTACCCTTTTAGCTGCATCCCCAGTGCCCATCCCTCTCCAGCTTCTGGTCTGAGTGGGCTCCAGGGATGGGGTGGACAGGTGGATGCCACCCACGTACCTGTAGGTGGGGATCTTTTCTGCCAAGCCGAAGTCGCCCACTACAGCAGTGTAGCCACTGGCTTCGCAGCGTACCAGGCAGTTCTGTGGGCACAGGAGGTCCTGTCACACCATCTGCACCAGCCCCGCCTCCCTGGCCACTCCCAGCTTCAGGATGCCCCAGCACAGCCTCCTGCTCCCCAGCCTGCCACGCCTGGGGCAGCAAGGCAGCAAGGCGCGTACGGGACAGCGAGGGCAGTGCGGTGCCCTGGAACATCCCGTACCTTGGAGGTGAGGTCGCGGTGGAAAATGCCCTTGGAGTGCAGGTAGTGTAGGCCATGGGCGATGTCGAGGGCCAGCTTGACACGCATAGACCAGGAGAGGGGCACAGGGCTGTCCAGCAGCTGCTCCAGGTTCCCACCATTGATGTACTGATGGGAAGAGCCAGACCATTGCATCACAGCATCCCTCCCCCACATAACACTGGATCCCCATCTCTCATCCTAATGCATATTCCAACCACGCCACAGCCTCCCAGAAGGCTTTGCCCACACGTGTCACAAGCAAACGTGTCCCCATAGGTTTCACTGTCCCTTCCCCAGGCTTGCAGGAGCCCTGAGACTCACGGCTGTTGCCACACTCTTACCTCCGTCAGTGCATGCAGCTGTCCCTGGTGCACACACACACCCATGAACCTGTGAGACAGAGGGGACCTGAGGGTGGCTGCGGCAGAGACCAGCCCCAAGAGCTTATCCAGCATCAGTAGTAGCTCCAAACCCCCAGTCTAGGGAAAATTAGGGCAATGGGGCTGGCAGTGGGGAAGCAGGTCCTACCTGAGGATGTTGGGGTGCGAGAGGCGGTTCATCAGCTGCACCTCCCGTAGCATGTTGCCCCGGTTGCTGGTCAGCTTGTTCATCTTCAGCACCATGATCTGCCCCGACTGGCGGTGCCGCACCTGGAGGGGGATGCAGGGAAAGCTGAGCCCCACGTACCTCTGCAGCCCCCATGGACACCAGGCTTCACCTGGCTCCCACCCCAGCTCCAGAGAGGGGAGTTAAGCATCTCATGGCACCCCAGGAAACACTAGGGCTAGGGGGGCACCTTCCCCACATCTCCAGGCAGTTCCAGTACCGATGACACACAGCCCCATCCTTCCTGGGGCACCCTGCTTGTTATGCTCTCTCCACCATGCTACACTGTCCTGAACTCCTGAGAGGTAACAACAGCTCCCATAAGCTGTGAGCCCAGCTCTTTTTTGGGTCAGCACCGCCCAGCCAGACCCTACCAGCATGGGGTGGAGAAAAGAGGGGGAACACTGCCCCTCAGAACCAGCTCTAGGTGTGGCCAACTGCTGTAGTGCTTGACCCTAGTCTGGCAGGGCATGGAGCCTGGGTGAGCTGTATATTTAGCCAGCCCCAGCCCGACACTGTCATGCGATCTGGGGGCCTGGTCCCCTGCCAAGAACAGCAGCTGGAGCATGGCCAAGCACGGACACCCCATCCATCTGCAGCTCCCTGGCATGTGCAGGGCAAGGGAAGAGCACGGGATGCCCTGACCTAGCACTGTTATCGGGGGGCCCAAACCAGTGCTGAGGGTCCCCTCCTGAGCAGGTGGTGGGGGTGGGGTGCCACCCACACCTCGGAGCAGCAGCTGCCCAGGGGGACAACCCAGTGGATCCCGGCTGCCCCCCAGCACACACGGAGCTGCGCACGGAGGCGCAGGCATTCCTCAGCGCTGCCGTCAGCTCCCTGCTCTTCTCCTTTTTAGTCAATGCTGGTTGAGGCTGCTGAGCCAGTGCCAGCCCCTGGCCAGCCCCACAACACCCCTACGACACCCCTCACCTCAGGGATTGCCTTCCCAGGCAAAACACAGGGTGTTGGCTGGAGGCAGGATCCCCAGCACACCCATCCCGCTCACAGCTTGGCCCTTGTCCCCACAACAGACGGAGGCTGGCATGCTGAGCCCTCCAGGGTTCTCCTCTCACCCCATGGCTGGCATTGCTCCTGGGGTGCATGCCACCATGGTGGGGATCTATCCAGCAGAAAATACCCTGGGCATGGGGCAGCAGCACATCCCTTCAAAAGGGCCTGCGGAAAATAAGTGCTCTGTGAAGATCCTTCTACATGTCTGTGTGCACTGATGCCAAACCAGTCCCAGTCAGAGTGGAAATGAGAGGGGATAACTGTGCTGTGCCACCATCAGCTCATTGAGCTCATGGAGAGGCTTTGAATAATTCAGCAGACACCTGCCTGTGGGTACCCTGCTCCAGTTACACCTGTGTCACCTCCAGCCAGCCCCAGACAGCCAGCTGGCACTCCTGACCCACCGACAGGGCCCACGTGACAGCAGAGCTCAGAATGGACCCTGGACAAGCGGAAAGGGGACACCCCAAACACCTGCCACCACAGGCCCCTATCCTGGCACCCCACCATGCTGCAGGCAGAAGGGAGGGCGGATTTCCCCATGCCTCCTCCTTGCTGAGCACTGGACATACTGAGCTCCTGGGCTCAGGGAGAGCCTGTCCCAGGGTGACACTGCAGTGTCTGCTGTAGGGAGCACTCAGAATGCTCCATCTAATGGTGCTCCAAGTCCTCCCTGTGCTCACTACCCTGCTCACCACACCACTGCCCAGCAGCACCTGGAACTGCTGCCATCCTGATGCCCAAGGACTCCTTGGTCACACCTGGACCAAGGGGCAACCCGACCCCCACTTCAACCATTGTTGTTGTCCCTCCACCCCATCCCTGTCAGTGGGGCAGCTGAGGCCAGCACCAGAAACAGAAATGGGGCTTTCATCCAGGCTTCAGTGCAGGCTTTAAGAAGGGGGCTTAAAAGTGATTGAAGCAGGGTGGACACAGTCTCCCTTGGTCCCTCCAGCTCCCCACAGAGCTAGGGGTTGAGGAACGCAGAGCCCGGACAAGGCCAGCAGGATCCACAGCGTTGCCAAGCCTCTGGCACTGTGTGCTGCCCAGCAAAACCCATCACTCCTGACCCAGCTCTCCTGGTGGCAGTGCTTCCTTCCCTTCCCACGCCATGTGGGGCTGGCAGGACTGGCTCGGTCAGTTTGGCTGGCACCAGCAGCTGCCAGACGGCAGGACCCGGCTCAGTGGTGCAGGCAGGCTCATCCCGCTGGGATGGCTGGAGGCGGCCAGGCGCCACGCGCCCACGTCAGGAATGCTGTGAGGCACGCACAATGCTGGCACTCGTGGCCGTGTGCCGTAGGGCTGGCCAGCTCCCTGCCAGCAGCAGCGGCCGTACATCAGGGAGCAGCATCTGGTGGGCACCAGCTCAGCCCCACATGGTTGGGAGGTGCCCGTAGCTTAATTCCTCACTAAAAAGGCACCTGCCATTGGAACAGGCTGACTGAGGTCTGAGCGCAGTCACATGATGTTGGACACCTTAAGACTGGAGGAGAGGCAGCCTGGGGGAGGGAAGGTCTGGTGAAAGCTGCTTCTCCAGGAATTATCCCAGCTCCTGGCCAGTACAGCCCTGCCCTGATATCTTTTTCAGTGACTCCATTCCCATGAGGCATGATGTCCTTGAGGCTTTGATGTCCTTGATGTCCTGTCGGCTGCCCAGTGTCCTGGGCTCACTTGCAAGGCCCTGTTCTGCTATCTCTCCTGCAAGTTCTCTGGCTCAAGGCCAGCCCATACCTGGGACAGCAGGGAAGGAATCATGCTCCCTTTTCCATGGCTCCCACAGGCACTGGCCAGTATAGCCACTCTGACCCTAGCACCAGCCCAGCGCCCTGGCCACCCTCTGACACACACACAGGGCAAAGGGCACCAGCCATAACTGCAGGGGGACTGAAGCCCCCCACTAAGGGTTTTCCTCCCTCACTGACATCCAGGGAAGGCAGCAGGCAGCACAACCTCCTCGGGCAGGAAGGTGTCCCCTCTCGACTCTCTCATGCACTCTGGCATGGTGCCCAGGAATCCCAGCGCATTCCCTGGAGCTGAGCTCAGCCAGGCAGCCGTGTGGGGCTGCAGGGGGAGGGCAAGCCACTTGTCCCCCACCCAGGAAACAGGCAAGCCCTTGCCCCTCGCCGATGCTCCCTGGCATCCCACATGGCTGGTCCATTGGGCACTTCATGGGGGTACCGTGGCTGAGCCAGGGGGCCGTGGCATGTTGGTCCCCATCCCATCTGCCGCCAGCACACAGGGCTGGGGGATGGGACGGGCTGGCGGCAGCCCCAGCCTGGGCACAAGGGATCTGAGCTCTTTTAACAGCGGAAATTAGAGTCTTATTTAAAGAGCATGCTAATCAGAGCAAGCAGACGGCCAGCTCCCTCCCCACAGCCGCACTCCTGTCTAGCCATGGGGCAAAGCTCCCTGACATCTCCCCACCCGGGGGTCTCAGCAGCCAGCCCCCCTGCACCCTGCACAGGAGACAGACTGCCACATAGCCCCACTCTCCGCATGTTCGCTTGCCCCCTGCCCCACACAGGCAAGGCACAGTCACAGTGGGACACCATCCTGCACCCATCACCCCTGTGGGAATACAGAAGAGGGGAAAGGGAGCTAGCAATGCCACTGGTAACCCCACAGCCACCCACAACAGCTGCATCTGAGCTCACAGAAATCCCAGTAACACATCTGGGTGGGACTGGAAAATGTGCTCGTCAAATGGAAAAGGCAGAATCAGTCAAGACAGACTTTCTCTGAGGAAGAGACAAAGCACCTGCTCCTGGAGAGTGTTTGAGCATCGGCAACCCCCGCCTCCTGCTTTCCCAGGAGCGGCACTGAAGGCACACCAGGAGCCGGGGCAGTGCCAGTGTTGCACCGTGGTGGCAGATCACTGCCTGCCCGACTGGCAAGCCTGGAGCATGCCCTGTGATAGAGCAGGAGAGGGGCTGGCAGGTCTCCAGCTGGTCCACACAACACATTTACTGTGCCCAGGACTCCCAAGTGGCAACTGCGGTGCCAGGGCTGCTCCCAGCCTTGCCATGGCTGGCCGACCTTGGCTAATTCGCTTCCTCCCTGCTTGCCTTAGTTTCCCCATCGGTGCCATGCTGCCTCATTCTGCTCTGTAAAACAAGGCAAGGTCCCTGATGAAGGGCAGCAGATAAGAGGGAGGTACTTGCTCCATTAGTTGCATCAGAAAATTTGGAAGTAAATAGAAAATCCCAAAGGTTGGTGGGGAAGTGAGCAGAGATGGGCAAGTGGCAGTCATGCCAAAACGCTCTCCTGAGCTCTGCCCATGCTGGGAGCTGCTAATCCACACGAACACACACACACAAAAGGCCACGGAAATGGGGCGCTGGGCAGAGCATCATAGAGCTGCACCCTGGGAAATGGCATTTCCAAGACGATGTGCAGCATCACGGCATGAGGCTCAGATTCATATGAATGAAGGCCTCTGGATCCGTCCCCAAGGATGCTGCCCACAGCCCCCGTGTCTGCTGCAGGCAGCACATGGGAAAGTAAGTGAGGGATTTGGGGATGAGATGCAACAGTGGTTTAAGGGCTGGAGAAAATGCCTGGCACAAACAGGCATGGCTCAATCTGCTCAGTCAATTGGAAATAGAGAGGTGGCTTCCTGCAATGTCTGTATATCTGAGAAAATGGGGGGGCTAGTGCCTCTGAAATTTCACAGGGAAAGGCAATGAGAACCAGCTGCTCCAGAGGGAAAACAGCCCTGCTCTGCAGCACAGTGGGGGATCAGCTATGAACAAGCGCCATGAAAAAGAGCAGCTTCTTGTGACTGGTGTCTCCTGTTTGCTCTGTACAGCCTTTCTGAGAGAGGTGCTTGACTGGAGGGGCTAGCTTGGGACACCAGGGCTTGGACACACTGAGCCCTTTGGCTATAGTGCTGAGAAGACAGTCAGATGCTTGTCAGCACGCTGCCTGGCCCTGGCTCAACTGCACACCAGGACTGAGCTACCTGTGCAGGGGCACAGCTGTCCAGGTCCCCTCCCTGAGCCACTCACCCACCAAGGCTGGAATGCTGTAGGACTCAGCAGACGCACAGAGGAGACAGATTCAAGTGCCCACAGCCTTGGAGAGCTACAGAAGGAACAAGGGAGGTGGGAGGAAAATGGGTCCTGGGCTGCCCTGCCAAGCTCTGTTCTCTTCACAAGCTCTGTCGGCCAAGCCCCAACTCAGATCCCAGGCTTACCCCACCATCCTGCTGAGCCCTTGGACTCAACCCACCGCACGAGCACAAAGCCCCATCTGGCCCCCTCCCATCCCTGCTTCCTTGCCACCATGCACACGTGTCGACTACCGACCCTGATCCCCTTCCCACCCCTCAACCTTTGCCAATCCCCCAAATCCTACATGCCAGTGGCCCCACAAGAACCTAAACAATGTATGGGAGAGCATTTTGCAGCTCCCGCACAGACTGGGAAAACAAACAGCGAGGCAAGAAGAGACCATGGCCTCGCTGAGACACAGGAGCATCCATTATTAAAGAACTGTATCTACGCCTGACATTATTAAATGCCTCCCTCTGAACCAAGGTGCTGCTGTGCACTCCAAGCCAGAGATCAATAGCAGGAACCCAGCCAGCAGGGAGGTCATGGCTCCACTGGGAGCTCCAGGAGGGAGAAAGGAGGAGAGGGACCTCTCTGCACACTCTCCATGGCCCCTCACAGGACCCCTCTTTTGTGGCTGTAGAGGAGACATGTCTTGTGGTCTCCCTGCTGAGTGGGGAATGGTCTCAGAGCTGGAGAGGGACCTCAGGGTATTGCCAGGATGTGAATGCTCAGTTGTGCTGCCTGTGACCCCAGTGACAGGTAGTGGGGGTGGTGCCCAGCCCTAAGCTGCCCTTTGAGGGACATGAAGCCACTAGATCAATACTTAAGAGCAGTCCTCGCCCAGTGGCTTATGGCACCTTAAGTGAAGCCGAGGCTCAAAACAACACATGCACACACCTCCCCTCTGCCGGGAGAGGTGGGGGTGACATCGAGGCACAGCCCTTCATTCCCAGCAGCAGTGCATTGGGCTGGCAGGATATTGCCACCATGCACTTCTGCCTCTCTGCTGGAGACCCTGAGCTCCTCAGCAGCACTCACGCCCCCCTATCCTGGGCACGGGCCACACATAGGCATCCCCACCCTGACGGTCCCAGAGGGGATGGAGGACAAAGGCAGATCTGGGGACTCAGCCAGGAGTCAGCTCCACGCTGTTCTACGGCATCACACCCCTGCCCCACAGCCAAACACCTTCGTGAGGCTCCCTTGGGGAATCCGGCACATTACCTGCCCAGCAGGCCCGGCAACGCCGGACATCACCTTGGAGTGGCTAAGAACGCTACCTGGATTCCCCGCCACAGGCACACCCTGGGTGGGCTCGGCTGTCCAGCCTTTTGGCTGGAGTCCCCGGGGCTCGGCTGCCCGCCATCCGAACCCCGCGCACCCCACGGCGCCGCGCTCGGAGCGCTCAGCCTCCCCGGCTGTAAACAGAGCCGGCGCTCCCCTCCCCCTGCCCGGGGGGATGGAGGCACAACGCCCCGGCCGGGACGGGACGAGCGGCGCCGTCCCCACGTCCCCTCCGCCCGCCACCGCCTCCAACACCCCCCAGCCTCGCCGGCTGCCGGAGCTGGAGGGGGGAATCGCAGTCCCCAGCCGAGGGCGCGGCCGGGGCTGCGTTGTTGCCGCGGTCCCGGGGGACGCCCGATCCCGGCGGGATGCCCCGCAGACCGCCATCCCCGCTCCCGCCCCGCACACCTTGAAGACCTCGGAGAAGAAGCCGGCCCCGATCTTCTCGCAGTAGAAGTCGTCGATGCGCGCCAGGGTGGAGACGGCGCTGCGCAGCGCCCAGTACGAGGAGGGCCGCAGCCGCCCGCAGCCCGGCCACGGCCCCGCCGCCTCCCCCTCGCCCTCCCCGGGCCGCCGCGGCAGCTTCTCCCACTCCATGTCGGTCCCGCCGAGCACCCCCAGCGCCATTCACATCCCCGCCGGGGCAGCCGCGTGGCCGGGGCGCCGCCGCTCTCCCGGCCCCCGGGGCGATGCTAGCGGCGGCGGCGGCGGCGGCGGCGGCGCGGGGCGGGCGGCGCTCCGGGGCGCTCCGCGCTCATGGCCCGGCGCCGGCGCCCCCCCGACCCCTGCCGCGGCCCGGCGCTGCGCCTCCGCCGCCCCGAGCGCTGGCACCGGTGGGGCGGAGCCGGGGCGGGGACAGCCCTTAACTCCTTGGGACCCGCCGCCGTCGCCGCCGAGCCCAGCGGGAGACCCCCCCACCGCCCTGCCCCGCCCCGCCCCGGCGGGCTGCACGGCGTCCCGCACGCCCCGGTGTCCGCATCCACCGGCACCGGCCGCCGCTGGGTGCCGAGAGGGCGTCTTCCTACGCGCCAGGGTGTGCTGTGAGGCCCTGAGATCCCGGGGCACAGCTTGGGCACACCCCACGGACGCTGGGTTTTGGCTGTCCCCAACCTCTGGATGCGCCCTGGCGGGCGTGGGAGTCTTCCTCCCCTGGTTCCCACCTGGATGCTCACTGTAGGTGCGGGATTTCTTTTCTCCCCTGGGGCCTGCCGGGATTCCCCATTTAGCTACGGGACTCTCTTTGTCTTCGTAGCACCCACTCCCTGATGGATGGACAAAAGGCGTGGAGACCTGATCTGATCTCCCCGTATCTCCAGCTCCTCCCTATACAGCGTCGTGGGACCAGGTCCCCCATACAAGTAGCTTCTTGTTGGCACTTTGAACCCGATTGTTACAGGCTTGGATCTCTGCACAGGGGCTCTGGTTCTCCCCGTGCACCCAGCCTGGATTGTGTCCCAGGGGCAGTGGGATCTGTACTCCGGAGGAGCAGGGAATTGCAGCCTATCAATGACAGCATGCCCGGTGCCTGTTGCACCCTTTCGCCTTCCTTGTTTTCATGAGCTCTTCCACTTCTCCGTGGTTTCCTTCTGCTTCCTGCTCCCCTACCTCAGGCCTTTTGCCTGCTCTCAGGCTGATCTGTCCTGCCCTGCCTGCCCAGGGACTTTCTGCAGCAGGATTTGCCCTTGCTCAGTCCCACACATTTTGCTGACGCTCTCCTTGGCATCCACCTGCCTGTGCTGGCCCAGCCCTGCCCCAGCCACCTCAGGGCACAGCCCTGACTCTGCAGCTCCCCTCAAACAGCTTTGCTCCAGCTGTTTCCCTGTGTGGTAGGACCGGCTGCACATGCCCTGCACCACTCTAGCTGCTTTTCCTGCTGGGGAAAGCAGCCACGTAGAGTATCTCCTGGTGCGGCATGTTTTGGCCAGTGATCGGCTCCAGGTGCCATCAAGCACATCATAAACACCTTGGACCATGAGCTGGGTTTTCCTCCTTGTCTCAGGAGGGAGAATAACCCCGTGGGCTAGAGCAGAGAACTGAGCCTCTGACTTCGTTATAATGGGATCAGTGCCCTGCTCTCCCCCTAGGAATTCATGGTATTCCTGCTCTTCCAGGCCTGCAGAGGGAGTGGGTTTGTGCAGGGCAAGATTCCTACATATGGGGAGGCAGAGCCTGGGGACAGGGCTCTGCAGTCACTGTCTTACAGGGTCTGAGCCATCCTTTTACTCACCAGTATCACTCCAGCCTGCCAGAGTGCTGGATAGCATGTGGCAAGGAGGCTTTTGCAGCCATGAGGTAGAGTGCTGTGCAACAGGCCACACTTTAAGGTTTCCTCAGCCTCACATGTCTGTCCTGCTGACAAGAGCCTGACAAAATGACAGGAGCAGCTCCATGGATGAGAGGAGAGAACAGCATCTGCCTGTGGGGACAGGAGGCTGTGGTCTGTGCCCTCCCACCCTGGTGTCCAGCTGCAGCTGCTCAGATGGGTGGCAGTGGGTGCCCACTTGGGCTCAGCCTGAAATGTGAGCACGCTGATGCTCCCACAGCCCGATGACCAGCTCCTCAGTGGTGTGGGACACTGCTCAGAGGAGCACAGCCAGCTCAGCTGGGGCAACAAGGAGAGCCTCTCCCTTACACTTGAGTGCAGAAGATTTCTGATGGAAAAGGGACTCCGAGAGAGATGGGGAGGCCTGGTGAGGCACCTTGAAGACAGAAACTGAGGACCACTGCCTGATCAGAGCTCCTGCTGCTCACAAGTGACTGGGTTTACATCCAATTAAGTTGTAATGGATAAATTAAAGCCCTAGAGATGGCTCTGACTGTGGAAATTGCTGCTGCAGGATTTTCAGTCCCTTCTCTCATCAGCACTGGTAACTCTACTGTGCTATTTCCATCACGCTCTGCTCCTGCCTGGCACAGCAGGGCTGAACTGAGACATGGCTAAAAGTCTCCAGTGCCCCAAATCCCTCCCGTGGTGCAGGCAAGTACACTGAGCAGCTGGGTGCAAAGTCAGGCTGGGCTGAGCTTGCAGCAAACCCTGAATTAAGCTCCTCAATCCCTAGTGAGGAAAAGCAGGAAGGAGGTCTCCCTGGCTGTACTCTGCTCACGTGGATCTGCAGGGGAAAGGGGAGGGGGGCTTTCTCCTCTTTGCCCTTCCCCTTCTGGGCTCCACACCCTTCCTCTCCCACAGGGAAAAGGCTCAGGGATTAGTAAACATTAAAAATTAGTAAACCCTGCCTGCTGAGAATGGTGCATCACCCTGGCAGAGCAGGGGTGGGAGCTTTCAAACAGCCTGGGGAGGCTGGAATCACAGAAGTGCAGGGTTTTCCTGTGAGGATCCAGGCACACTACAGGTGTGGGGTGGCCAGGCCATGTGCAGGGCAGTGAGGGACACAGGGGCTCTCCACACAGAAAACCTTGCCCTTGCTGCAGTCCCACCTCTATTCCACAGCAGCACCTGTGGCACTGGGGTCCTTGCAGGACAGCTCTGATTGGGATGAACCAACAGTAATCCACTCTGACCAAAGCCTTGCCCTTCTCAGAACCCCAGAGCCAGAACTTGAGCAGTACCCTTCTCTGCACCCATGTGCAAGAGCCCATCCATACCTGAGACTCGGGAGCTCAGCAGCTCCTGAGACATCCATCTGAAAATGCTCGAGAAAATCAGTGGCTCCCGCAGCCAGGGGTGTGCTGCCAGAGCAGGAACAAGGCTAAAGTGCACGACAGTTTTCCAGCCTGGAGGAGCTGTGCAGACACAGGGGTGAGCAGGACAAAGAGCAAACTGACTCAAATTACTCCCTTTGGTTCTTGTCTCCAGAATGTGTGTGCAGCCTCTTGGTCCCAAGTATCCTCTTTCCTTCTGTGCCAGAAGATCTCTGCTCTTTCCCTCCACTACCACACATCACCCTGCAGATCTCCATGCCTCACCCCCACGTCCTGTATGTTCCCCAGCTCCCTGCATATGAGATGACTGACTGTTCCCTGAAAAACATCTCATGTTTCTGCCCTGTAGGAACTAAGAGATGGGGACCCACCATTCCATGGTGATAGGAAGCCTGTTCAGTTGGAGGAGCCCAGGGTACATGGGAGAAGGTCTCAGCCCCAGCCTGGTGATGTTAAGCAGCACCCAGTCCAGGTGATGCAGCTGGACTACATTTCCCAGCGCACTGAGTGCTGCGGAGCCCGGCAGGGCCGGGCATGTTCCACACCCAGCACCCTGCAGGCTGCAGCAGCCATCATCCAGCTGCCAGCAGGGACTGGCAAGATCCCTGCTGTGCAGGCACATTGCTGTGCCCCCATTGCCTCCCTGTCACTCCAGCTGCAAAGCCATTGAGGGGTTGTGTGCAGCATGAGGGCTGCAAATATTTGTCATGTCATTAATATTCTTCCCGCATAGTCAGCACAGCACCTGGCAGCATTTGCTCACTGCCTCCTCTTATCTCTTGTCGATGCTTCTCATGCCTGTGCCAGTGCTGTGACATCCATGGAGACAGAATCCACATCCATCCCTGTCTCTTAGTGCTGGACAGTGATTTCAGCTCCCTGCTCTGCTGCTCCTCAGGCAAACACCAGTGTCTGTGCCTGGGGTGCACTCATGCCTGAACCCAGCTGAGTGCATGCCTGCTGGAAGACCCATGTGGGCAGTGAAATTGAAAACATTGAGAACACTGATAAAAGAAAGCTAGCCATCACCACTGAAAAGGAGGGACAGGCAGCTCTGGCTGTGCCTACACCACGTGTAACCTGGGGTGACATTACATGCAGCCATGTGAGCACAACTGCACAGAATCATACAATGGTCTGTGGTGGAAAAGACCTTAAAGATCATCTTGTTCCAATCCCTCTGCCATGGGCAGGAACACCTTGCACTAAACCAGATTACTCAAAGCCCCATCCAACCTGGCCTTCAGCACTATCAGGGTTGGAACATCCACAACTCTGGGCAACCTGTTCCAGTGCCTCACAGGGAAAAAAGAAATCCCTAATGTCTAATCTAAATTTACTGGTTTTGAGTTTGAAGCCACTCCTCCTTGTCCTATCACTTCACAGTTCCTGATGAAGTCCCTCTCTAGTTTCCCTGTAGGCCCCCATTAAGATACTGATAGGTTGCTTTGAAGTGTCCACACAACCTTCTTTTGAATGATTAACATCCCCTGCTTTCTCAGCCTGTCTCCATTGGGGAGATGCTCTAGTCCCCTTATCATTCCCAAAGCCCTTTTCTTGCCTTGCTCCAACAGTTCCAAGTCCACATTCTTGCAGTGAGTAAGCATTACAGGAACCTTCACGGATCACTTGGAGCTGGTCACTTCCTGCCAGGCAGGGACAATGTTACCAACTCCAATAGTACCTACCCTGCTTCTGAACCAGCCTGAACACTGTATCTCACAGGACCTGGCCATGCTCCCATCCTTCAACACTGCCCAGCAGATGACAGGGCTTTTCCTTGTCCTCTTGACCTGGACCTGGGAAATGTGTCTCTCAGCAGCTCCACGCTCATCCCAGGAGGCTGTGTCAGCCTTTCTCCATCTCCTGCATCTTGCCAAGCGATTAGTAACACTCCCCAGGGACTTTGCAGCTCACCTGAAGGGCTGTGTTTCTGCCAGATGTGAGCCAGAAGCACAGATGCCAAGAACCTGTTCTGGCTGCAGCGCTGAGACAAGTGGGGCCATACTAGAGTGGACTGGCCTCAGACTAAGTGCTAGCTATGACCCACAGCTCCAGTTGCAGGAGAGCAAGTGTCCTGTTTTCATCTGGGACAGAGCTCATTTTCTCCCTAGTAGCTGTTTCAGTGCTGTTATTTGGATTCAGTATGAGAACAATGTTGGTAACACTCTGCTGTTTCAGCTGCTGCTCAGCAGTGCTTACCTCCCCCAAGCACTGCTCTGCCACTGAGCAGGTGCACAAGACACCAGGAGGGAGCACGGCCTGGAGAGCTGACCCAAACTGCCCAAAGGGATATTCCATGACATAGAACACCATGCCCAGGAGTTGCTGATAGCTGCTGGGTACCAATAACTGCTGGGTGGTAAGCAAGTGTGTTGTGCCTTATTTAATTCAGTCTGGTTTCATCCTTCTTTTAATTACAATTTTTATTTTTTATTATTATTGATAACAACAAAAATATTTAAATTATTAAACTGCTCTTATCTCTACCCACAATTTTTATTTTTTCCCCCCAGAATTTCCTCCCCACTGTGGCAGAGGGAGAATGAGTGAGCATCTGTGCGGTATTGAGTTGCCAGCTGTGGTTGAACTGTGACATCAGGGCAGCCAGAGCCTTCACCTGTGGTTCAGCACTGCCCTTTGATCTGTATGGCTTGATGTTGCTGCAGGGAGGAACTCAGAAGCAACACAAACAATGTGTAGGGGAAGTCTGGTGGGGGCATTCATAGCTCAGCACCGAGACCCTACAGAACATACCAAACACACAATTCACCCCAGAGATCCTGACACTGACAAAACAGCATCCTCCTGCTTCCTCACCCGTCTCAGAACTGACAAAAATAAAACCTTCTGTGGGCAAGCAGTGCTGGAGAACCATTTCCCTTTGAGCCCTGAGCTTCTGTTTGGGAAGGACGCATCTCACCCCAACCCCATCAGCATGGGTAAAAGAGATGCTCCCAGTCCCTTCTCTCTCCTGACCCCAGGTAGAGATGGTGGAGACCTTCTTATTCTCCCAGATGCCTGAGCAAGAGCTGGCTGCTGCATGGAGCTTCCCATTCTTGAGCCAGTGGTCACTCAGGCTACACCTTTCTGAGTAACTTAGCCTGCCCATGGTCCTGTAATCATGCACACCATGCAGTTTTGTTTCCTGACACAGCTTCGGCTAAATAGGGCAGGTTAAAGGGAGGTCATTGCTCAGGTTATTCACAAGAGAAAACATGGACACAGCCACCTCCATGCAGAGAATTTATCTGTGTGCTTGTCCTCTTGTGTCTGTTCTCATTTGGCTTCCCCTCTCTGTGCCAGGGCACAGGGGAGCAGTGTGGCTGTGCTGTACTCTGGATGCCCCTGGGAGCCCTTCAGCTGGAGGTCACCATTGCCACAGCCACGTGTGGGCAATGATGCAGTGTCCAAGTGTCGGAGGAGCTGGAAAGTGAAGGATTGGTTTCCTGTGCACTAGAAAACTGGGAGCTTCCTGTGACTGCAGGCACTTCCTAGCCCTTCCCCATGTCCTTGTGCCCTTTCCAGGCAGGGCAGGCTGAGGCAGCACAGGCCTCCCAGTGTGAAGAGGGAAGGCAGCTGTGCTGTGTTTGTCGTGGAAGCTGCCACTTGCAGCCAATTCAGTCACAGCTCCTTATTGCTTCCCCCAGCTGTTGGAAATCTCATTATGTTTAGTGAGCTCCCTGAGCAGCCCTGCCAACCTTCCTTGTGTCCTACCTTTTCCCATGAGTCCAGGCACCCTGGCTGCTGAGAAAGTCCATCAGCATGCTCCACGGGGCCTGGGATGAAAAACTTGCACCCCAGCCTACATGGGTGGATCTGGCATGGAGAAGGTGTACCAGAATTTTCCATGAAGACAAAGGCAAGGGAAGGAGGTGTTTGTTGTCCCAAGTGGAGACGTCTCAACAGCATGACAGCAAGAGCACAGGGCTATCCACAGACAGTAGCCTTGTACTCCACAGTGGGCCAAAAATGGGGAAAGAGCATGGGTCCTGTTTGGCTCTTGTAGTGTCAAATGTGAGGCTGATGGTCCCAGGTCAGCAGCACGACGAGCAGAGGATACTTGAGCCAGGACAAATGGCAGCAAGTGGGATATGTGCTGGCTCCAGCAAAAGGCAGAGCTGAGACAAATGGTGCAGGGCTTTGATCCTGCTGTGTCCTGCCTGCTGGAGCCCGGTTCCATTAATACCTTTGATTACCGTGACCTCATTTCTGTCCACTTGTGTCATGGGTGGCATGACCCCACCCTGTGGAGCCCTTGTTTTGCAGTGGCTGATTGCACCAGCCCTGGACTGACTGGTCTCTGGGGGTAATTACAAGAGACAGCCAGTGCTGCAGGCTGTGGGGGAGCCAAGTGTGTCACACGAGCCCAACGCCTGAGATGTAAGTCACACCGCGATGTATGGCAGGCCCTTCCTTATGGTCATTCAGGAGCATCTCTGTGGATGCCCTGTGGCCTGGACTCTCACAGAAAGGGATCCTAAAAGGCATTATGAATGTTTCTGCTGGCTGAAGGGGCTTGGGCTCCCCACAGGAGGTTTGGCATGAGACAGGACCTTCCCTTTTCCCCCAGGTCTGCTGTGATGCTGCTGTAGATCTGCTCGATATCTTGACCTTGCACTGATCTTGGGCTGGAACACATGTGACTTTGTGCACGTATTTATACAACAAAGGGCAGCTGCTGTCTAAGCTCTGGGCACTGTGCCATCCACACCACTCACACTGACTTACCAGGACTGTGCCATCTTCCCTCCTCTTGTCCCCATCTGCCCAGTCTCTGTGGAGGATCATTCCACGACAAGCTTTGGTCAGGGGCTGCGTGCTGGGGAAGACGGCAGGCTCCTGGGGCTTCTGCAGGGCCCCACACTAAGGAAAGGGGTGAGCAGGGGCCCAGCCAAGACCTTGCCTTTCCAGTATCCCATGTGTGAAGGAAGCTGCTTTGGGGAGGCATAGCATTCTATTGATGGTCCCTGCAAAGCCAAGACATGGACTGGCATCCCGGGATAGCTCAGGTAGCAGCTGTGCCAGCTCAGGGTCCCACTGGCAGCACTGCTGCCCCTTCCAACGCACCACTGGTGCAGCACCAGGCCGGATGATGGGGCTGTGAAAACCACACAATACCAGATAGCACCACCAGCTAGGCCACCTTATCCCCTCCACCAGGCCAGTGGCTTCATTTCACCGGAGAAACCACTGTTTGACTTTTTCTTCCTGTTTCATATGGTTCCTTTTGAGATCAGTATATTTTGAGCACTTATCTCTTCCCAGATACCTGCTTGGCAGATGTGGTTTGTCAGATTTGCTTTTCTTTAGAAGCTCTACAGGCTGAGAACTGTAAAGGGGAAGTCCAAGCCCTTTGTTTAATGGGGTAGAAGGAGAGAGTCCAGGCTCCACCAAACACTCCATCTGTTCTCTCTGAAAGAGAACCGTGATGACTGGGGTCAGCACATGGGGTGGAGTGTAACATTTGAATGGGAGCAATGAAGAGAGGCTTAAGCAGTGAAGGAGGTGCAGGGTAAAAGGTTTGTCAAGGAGATAGAGAGCTGCTCGGGCAGCTGGAGAGACCACTGGCACAATATGCCACCTGTGATGGAAGGCAGATGATGGGAAGGGGGTAATAAAGCATGAGGGCAGAAAGAGCAGATCAGGAGCTCTGATCTTGGTGCAGAGAGTCATTAGGCAGCAGGATTCAGGGAGAAGCTAGTTTGACCTGAGACACTGCCCCAGATCTTAAAATTCCCAACTCATGGTCATGTTCCTGTCCAAGATGGGTGGGATGGAAACAAGCTGGGCTGGTTGTGGAACTGCTTGGATGCCTGTTGTTCTGAAAACTTAGGTTTTTGATCTTGTTGACATAGTTTCTAAAAACTTTCTTAAGATAGTGACTGTAAACATAGGTATGTATACATTCTTTCTGGCCGTGGTCAGAAACTCACAAATACTGAGAGAAAAAATAAAGCATTAGCTTTTCCTTTACCACACCTCAAAGTGCGTCTGTGTGACTCATTTCGTGTCCAACAGCAACAGAGGCCAGAGCTGGAAACCCCATTTCTGAGCACATCTTCCTCAAAACAAAATGCAGCATCCCATCCCACTGCCATTCCTCCCCCTGCCAAGCCTTACTCCACCCTCCTCCCAGCTGTGAACTGCTCATGTCCAATTTTATGTGCTAAAAATACCTTTCTGGGCAGTCAGCAAATGTGCAGCCAAACAGGAGACGTTGGCAGTCTGAGCATGAAGGGGATTTGGGGTGTATTTGGGGTTGGTGTGGGCTGCAGCACCAGGCCAGGAGGGCCTGGATGGCCTGGGCAGGGGACAGTGGACTGGCAGATTTCCAAAAGGACCTTTGTCACAGTGGCAGTGCCAGGGCAGAGTCTTGCCTAGCTTGGGTGTGTGTTTCTGGGGAGAAGGCACATGCAAGTGGACTCAGAAAGGTGGGGAGATGCTCCCTGTGGAGAGTAGTCAGTAGGTCCTGCTCCCTCCCCTGGGAATGTAGCAGTCATAGCAAAGGGATTATCCAGCCCTCAGGGCCTGTCCCTGCTCTGACAAGCACCCAGGCATGCCCTCCTGGGAACCCTGCAACATGCTGGGCTGTCCCCTGTCACAGATCTGCTTTTAGCACACCTATCTTGGATCAGCCCTGGCAGCTCCTCAAGCCACCACAGGAGCAGTGATGGTAGCCTTGTGCTAGCCTTTGTACCCTCGGGTGACCAGTTGCACAGGAGTACAAGAGGCCCTGCCTTTGCCACTGTCACCAACTGAGTGACAGCAAAAGTGCCCCAGTGCCACCCCTCTCTCAGGCCAGCAAAGCTCCCTGCAGACCTCCCAGATATTTCACTGGGTGCAAGGCAGACGGTGATAACTGATCATGACCAGGCTGTCACCTGCTGATCCCTCTGAACCCCAGCACTACCGGGGCTCCCCTTACCCTCCTTCTGCCCATAGCTCTGTAGATGAGCTCCAGGGGTTTAAGATGTCTGTGTTCTATCCTCGTTTTGGTAAAGGGGCTGGAGGGTTTCTAATTTCAGGGTGGCATGGAGCATGGGCCATTGTCTCGTTGATGGCACTGCAAAAATCCCTGTGTGGAAGGAGGTTTGAGCCTGGTGGGGTTGGGAAAGTTGCTGGAGGGGTGAGGAAGAGTCCACAGCAGGGTTCAAGAGTGGTTTCTGGCTGGATCCTGTAGGCATTTCCAGTTCTCCCTGCCAGAATATGCTCTAGGTTCTGGCAGCACAGGCTGCAGCCCTGACTGAGGCAGGCTCTGTATCCTGGAAAGGGACCAGCACCATGTGGGGACCCAAATCCCCAGGTCACACAGTCATGTGCTTGTGCTGTGCAGGGAACAGACCCCTTCCTGGCTTTCCCAGGGATAGATCTGACTAGGCTACCCTCCTCAGACCTCAGCCTGACCCAGCAGCTTTGGGTTTACATCCCAGCCTGGCTGTAGCCCACCCCATCACCTGACCATCATCTGACACCACAATCTATAGGTACAACCCACACTGGGCTCCCTTGGGACAGGTGTGAGGTAGGGAGGAGGATAAGACCCTAATATACTTCTGTTGTTTGTAAGTTCTGACACAGTAATAGACTTTACTATAGGGGAACATGTTGGCTGTGTTAGCAGTGCTTTCCACGAAGCCTCACTCTCAAAAGCCACAGCTACTTCTCCTTTTCCTTGTGGTTTTGTGAATGGTTTTGAGCCCTCAGTGTTCTTCTCTATCAGAAGTAAATCCGATTGTAAATTTCAGGTGATTTGGGTTTTTCTCTCTTCAGTATGAAAGTCTGAGTTCTGGTAGTTCTTTGATGACAGAATGGACCTTGAGGAAACAAGCCCATCAATCGCATTGCCAATGATACTGAATTCAATGCATATGACTGACTGCTGGCTTTCAGTATTTCTTCAGTGTTTTTCCTGTGGATGCTGTACACCAAGAAAACAACAAATGTCACAACAATGATAAATTTTTAAGGAGAGAGAGGCCAGACACAGATTTCCAGGCCTCAAGACAGGGGAAAAGAAATGGTCCCATCAGGGGCAATAGGAAGCCTGTTGTACCACATATGAATTTTTGAATTCATATTGGCTGTTTAATTCCATTTGTTTTGCTTCTTTCACATATCAAAGAGAGTCAGTGAGAGTGTCTGTGTCTAACTCTGGGATTTTATCAGGACATGACCCAGTGAGTGGTGGCTGTGGCCATTCTCCTGGGTGCTTGCTCCTTTGTTGACTGCACAGGAACAAGAAAAACCTGGTTCCCAAAGGACAGGGATCCACCAAGGAAACAAGAAGGACATGACTTAGTGCTGCTCTTCCTCTTGCTGAAAGCTTTCTAGAACACTTCACCCATTAACCTTACAACAGCTGCATGTGGCACAGCTGGGTTTGATGTACTCATGTTCCCAAATGGACCTTAGGAGACATGTAGTTTACAGAAAGCCCTCAGTGTTGCTGGTTTACTGGGATAATACAGAGAGATACACCAAGCACTGTCCTGAGGATGGTGATTCCTGGGAAAGGATCTGCCAGGGAACTCTGGACCAAGGAGTTCCAGCTGAGTGGTGAAAAACACCTTGGGTGACAGCACCTATTCCCAGAACACTGGTAGTTTTGCTGCATAAGGCAATTGTGTGTGTTTATCCAGGAAAACTTGGAGAGACTCTGTAAAGCAGAGGGTTGAAACAGGACCAGCCCAGGAGAGCTGCAACAGCACAGGGAGTCAGGACTCATGGAAGCTTGAAGCTGTGCAAGACTTGGTGAGCTGAAAAAGGGCTCAGAGAAGAGCTTGGTGGCGACATCTGCAGGGACAGGAGACCAGGGGAGTGTAAGCATGCCCCAAATGGAGAGCACTTAGGAGCACTGTCCCACACCCAAAGACACAACCTGAGCTCAACAGGAACAAGACACCTCCATCCATCTCCAGGAAGACCCTCTTATCCCCATACTGTCCACACAGTCCTTGCTGAGTGCTTCCCATCCTAAAAGGCACTGACAAAGAGCAGCTCAGAGCAGGAAAGGTCTGGAGAGGAAAGGAAAAGAGAACATTTCCAGTAGCTTGTCTGGAAAGAGATCTGGAAAGAGATCTGAAAACTCTGCTGGTGGGATTCAACAACAAGGATGTTGCAACTGGATCAGTTCAAGGTAATTAAGAGACTTTTGGGAGTATTTAAAAAGATATGTAGGTGTGGCACTTAGGCATGTGTTTTAGTAATAGTGGGCTTATTGTGCTGGCTTAGTGGTTAGGCTTGATGATCACAGAAGTATTTTCCAGCATAAATGATTACATGATTTGAAAGAGAAATTGATGCATTGATGCATGATGAGAGCAGCCTAGGGTAGCCTTGGGCACTTTAATCAGGGGTGTGTTCCTCAACATCATCCACTGGATCTGGAAGGAAAGAGACAGACGTGAGGTTTTGGAGTGCCTGTGGGAGCAGGGCTATGGGACCCTGAGGCAGCAAGGAAAAGGCTAGACTAAAACACCTGGGAGACTGCATGGAGCCTGTACCCACTATCTGTGGGAAGATGTGTGAGAATCAACACTGAGGCTGGTGGGACACTCTTTTTCCTAAGAGGAAGCTTCTTGCACCACATGTGATTCCCCTGTGGGGCTGTCTCATTTCTGTGTGAGCGCCTCTCCTGTGCAGGGCTGCACAGACGCCTTTCCTGAGCAGCTCACACTGAGTCCTGCCCAGGCACTGCATGCCATCATGGCCCTGCCAGCGCTGTCTCTGACATTCTTCCTGGCCCTTGCTCCTCTGCTGCTTGCACGGGGACAGGGGCACCACAGGCCTATGACTCCGAGGACATACAAGGAAGAGGGTAAGAGTGGATTGTGCCTCTCTGTTACAAAAATGGCTTTGCTGCTCGTCTACCTGCCTGTTTGCTACATGGCCTTACCCTGCTCAGCCCACAGCTGAGGCTGTGGGAAGGCTGAAACTGGTATCTGCATGTGCCTGAGACATTCAGGCATCCTTCAGGTTGTGTGGACAAAGCTCTATTTGGGATGGAGGGCAGCAAGCCTTGGTGTGCTGGGAAATTTCCACGAGTGTGGGACTTGCAGTGTCCCTCTAGGAAATGGGCAGTGCAGCTGAGAGAAGGAGGTGGCTGGGTCTTGTTATGCAGCAGATGGATGAATCTAGAGCAATCAGAGCAGTGATGGCTTTCTGGGCAGTTCAAGCTGCACCAAGCATCACCACAGGTGATGAGGGTGTTCATCAAAGACGTGGGGAGCTGTGAGCTCTGTTAGTTGGGATGCCTGCTCTCTCCCATAGTCCCTGGGGTTGAGGGAACTGTAGTTTGGTGGGATTGTTTACATCAAGAGGCTTCTTCTGTTATTTCTCCATGCCAGGAGGAGCTCCTGGGGCTCTGCTAGGCTCTTCCTACAAAAAATGTGTGCTTTCCTGTGGTGGTTATGTGCCATAAACACTTGGCTTGCTGGTACCTGTCGAGGTCCCCATGAGGCACAGCACGGCTAGGGGACCTGAGCTGTGAATATTCTCTCTGCAGGGAAATGGGAGCAGAAGAGGCTAACCAAATCATCAGATGGGCCATGAGCCATGCTGCCCATCACTGGTGGCTCAAGGGATGCTGCCCTTCCAGCAGTGGGCAGCTCTCAGCTATCCAGGGCAGCATGGAGCCTCTTCTCCTCTCCTACTCTGTACTCATGCCTGGGACTGACCCAAAAGGATCCAGGATGTCACCCTTGGGCAGGGTGTGTGTTACTCCAGGGTGTTTAATGGCAGTGGCGGGGAAAGTGTGTGAGGGGGATGCCTGATGAGGCTGGGACCAAGCCAAGGGTTTCATGTCTGTCAGGTTGTTTTCTGTCAGAGCAGAGTGTGCTCAGAGGGCACCGGGAGAGACACCGTTGTGGGGGAAGAAGTTTCGTGTCTGCACCACATGGTCTAAAAGAATGGTCACCACTGTCCTTTGGGGTGGAAAACTGGGAAGAGAGTTGTGATGGTGGCATGGAAACTCGCTGCCAGAAAAGGGAAGTGGTGAGTGCTGGCTGGCAGGAAGTGGGCAGTTGTGGCTGAAGAAAGGTGTTGCATCCTCGTTCAGGGAAGGCCACCTCCATGCCCACTGCCTCCTCATGGATTTGGTTTGCACTGAGTGAGCAAGTCTAGGTGACATATCCGCCAGGGCAGGACAAGGCAGACGGATTTTGGGTGAAGTGCAGAGGCTAGGCTGAGCACATTGAGCAGGGTGTGAGCTTTGTGGCCACTGGTGTGAACCTAGGTGGGTTGAGGGGCAGACTCTGGTTGGAAGCTTCTTTCACCCAGAGCAGAAAAAGCTGATTAACACACAGAGTCAAGGTCTTTAATTTATTTACAGTTCTGCATGGAAAGGTGTGCTAGGTGGCAAATCCACACAGCCAGCACACCGAGGCAGACAAAAGCAGGTATACTGACACAGACACAATCTTTGGCTATTAGTATACCTTACTGAAGTCACTGCTTGCCTGCGTTACTATGACTCATCCTTTCCCTTCTTCACTGTAAAAGCACAGTGTTCCAAGAAATCATGGTACACGCTAGGAGAGCGGTGGTCTTTTTGAGAGAAGGAGGCAAATGAACTGAGAACGTGGGTTTTTTACTTCAATTAAGAGCAAGGATTCATCACTAGGGTGATGAATAACGTAAGGACACTCGTCAGAAATGTGTGTTTTCTAGCTCAGAGGTAAACATCCTGGATGAGACGGGTGCTATTCTTTTGTTTTTCTCCTTTCAAGAACTTAGACGATTCACCTTCTGTCTGCCTCATTCCTGTAGTTATTGCTTCCACAGAATTGCTTTGTTCTTTCTCTCGTTATCTGCAACTTTACTCCTGTTATTCATAATTGCTGCTGGCAGTCAGTTCATGGGACTGAGCTGTGGAGTCTGGAATAGCAGCAGTGACTCCCTGGGTCTGATGCACTCCCACAGCCCCTGTATTTGTGGGAGAGAGCAGCACCCCCCAGGCTGCTGGATCCCTCTGGCTGGGGTGCCTCTGCAGCAGTGGGTGGGCAGGAGGGCCTGTGGATAACCCTCCTGCACTGCCCCTGAGGCTGTGGGGAGGGATAAAGCATCCGGGGGATGGGGCCATCCTGGGAGGTGCCATCTCTGCCACCCCTCTGAAGAGAGGGCCACTGGCCCCCCTCTGCATGGAACACCCTCATCCTCAAGGATGCTGCTGGAGCCCAGGGACCCTCAGGCTCTGCCTCCTGGTCTTTGCACACAGGAAAATGTAAACTTCCCTTTCACTGGGACCGCAAGCTGAGGTTTAGCCCAAGAAAGGACGATGGCTATGCCTTGGATGAAGTGGTGCAGCTCAGCTGTGCTGGGGAGTTTGCGCCATCTGTGCCACAGATCCAATGCGTTTCCAGAGGGGCTGAGATCCTGTGGAATGAGACTGCCAGCTGCAAAGGTAAGCACAGCCCTGCACCACCCTGACCCAGGGTCCTGAGCTGGTGACAGACCCTCTGTGACCTGGTCATGCACATGACAGTGCAGGCATGGGAGACCTGGACGCCTTGGCTTTCCCCCATGTCCTGGCAGTGACAATGCTCTTTTTGTCTCAGCACCTTGCTGTAGGCACCTGCTGGGCTCTGTGCTCCTGGGGAGAGGCATCCTTCCCAGCCAGCATTTCTTGCCTCAGCATGGAGTAGGAATAGCTACAGGGGTTCTGCTTGTTTGCCTGGAAAGCTTCTCTAGGATTTGGGTTGTCTCTGGTGTGGGAGGCTGTTACTGCAGCATGGCTCACCTGCACATGAGGGAGACAAGAAAATGGAGACTCAAACACCCCATGGAGGGGGTGGAATCCAAAGGAGGCTTGTGAGTCCTGGAATTGGGGTGACACTTGTATGTGTTGGGGTGAATAGTCAGACTGTCCCAAGACTCCTCTCATAACATTCCAAGAGTTCTCCTCACGCAATTTTACCTCTGACAGAAACATGCCAAAGGCCTGCTTGGTGGGACCCCAGAATCCAGCTGGCACCAGCCCGTGACAGTTACACAGAGAACGAAGAAGTGACTCTCAGCTGCAGCAATGGTTTCCAGCCATCCTTCACCCATGTCAAATGTGCAAACAGGGTTCAGGAGTTGAATTCTTCTGTATCTCTAAAGGGAGAAGTGTGGCTGGGGAGAAGGAGCGACAGTGTGTGGATTCAAGTCCAGGGGAATGTAGTGTGCATTGGTAAGCATGGTGTCAGGAAGTGCTTCCTACCGAGTTCTGTGGTCCATTTCTGTCCTGTTCATCCATCTCTGAGCTTCCATCATCACTGTGGCCAGGGATGCAATTCTGATACCGTGTTGGGGCTGCTTGCATCTTAGGCATTTGATACCTGAGACCATTCCCCTAATGAATTCTGGCACATCCTTGCCCACCACCTGCCCAGACAGGCCCCAGCTGACACCTGCCCACAAGGAAAGCCCCATCCCAACCAACCTTGCCAAGGTGTCCCATTGTAGCAGGTGGTTGGGTCACCCTCCTGCTCCTTTCAGGGGCTAGAGGGGACTGCTGGGGATTGCTGAAGCACCACCACATACCCTGCTCCTCCTTGAAACCTCCCAGCCCAACTTATACCCATGTTCACCTCTGCCAGAAACATGCCAAAAACCCCTCTGGGACTTTGGACTCCAGCTGGCACCAGACCAAGAGAGTTACAAGAAGAATGAAGAAGTGAGGCTGAGCTGTCCCAAGGGTTTCCAGCCAACCTTCACCCATGTAAAATGTACAGGAAAACTTCTGTCTGTTATCAATGGAAAACCTGTGTACAGAGAAACTTGGAATGGAAGAGACACAAGTGGCAATTGGATCAGCATTCAGTCCAAGTTCAGGGTACAGTGCCTTGGTAAGGAGACATCAGGAGCATTCCTGTCTGCCTTGCTCTGCCCTTCCTGAGCAGGGAAGGCAGCCTGGGGGTGCACAGGAAACTTCTGGCTCTGTTCTGCCTGGGGAAATGGCAGGTGCTGTTGAAGGCAGTGTGGAGACAGCTCCTGAGTCTGCCCTGTGCCTGCCCTGGGGTTCTGGGGTGCCCCGGTGGGGAGATGGTTGATGCAGGCTTTAATCCCTGGGGGTCCTGGAAGGAGGGAGTTTTGGTGCAAAGGTCCCTACTTTGATACCAAAGTAGCCATTTGGGCAGTAACTAGCACTGGCACAGGAGGTCAGGGACCATGCAGGGCTTCTGGCTGTGTTCACAGGGGCTGGGTGGTGTGTGGGACACACAGGTCACCCCCAAGGGCTTCTGGCAAGAGCATGTGCCAAAAAGTCAGGGCTACAGTGTAACTTTTTCTAAAAAAATTCTTTTTTGTTTCTTTTTTCTCTTTCTTGATTCTGCTGTACTTCTGTACTTTTCTTTCCTCTCCTGGATTTCTCAGTCTACTCTGAGCTGAGCTCCTTGGGGATATTCCTTCACGGGGAATCCCATTTATCACAGTTCTCCTGGTCAGGACAAAAACTTCAAAGCCTGTTAGGATCTTGTTTCTCATGTTTATTAGGATGTTATAACAAAACTTGGCAGGTCTCTCCAGACTATCTGCACAAGTTTACTTCAATCTGGCTCATTTTCTTCTGACGGTTCAGAATGGCCTTGTGGCTCACTTTGGCCTTGAAAGCACAAAATGGCCCTGAACGATGCAGTTCTTTTATCTTTATACCTATTCTTACCCAATTAACAATAGACACGTGTATTATTTTTCTTAATGACCCAATGACCCATCACCTGTGTGCTGCACTGTGGCGTTTTCTAACCAGTCACCTACTACTACCCAAAAACCTCTAGAAGAAGAACATGAAGAAGAAAGAAGAAGGAAAAGAAACAACATTCTAAATCCTCCATCTTGCCTTCTGCTTTCTAAACTAACTTAAACTCTAAACTTTTAACTTTTTCACCCAGTGGCTTAAGAAAACTCTCTAATCTACACACACTTTTAGCTTTTTCTATCTAAGTTTAACAGTTGTTTTCATGTATCATCATGAAAACATGCTCATGGATTTCATGTTATATGAAATTCAGTGTTTTTCTGGATCTTAGAGTTAGGTATCAGAAACAAGGGTACACACTCTGTGTCTCAGACTCCAACAGGAGGTGTTGTAGGTCTGACAGGTGTTTGTGGCACAGGTGACAAGGGTAAAGGCATGGCCTCCTCCTCCTGGGCTGGTCACCCCTCCCTGTCCCTGCTGCATGCAGAGCCAGCTCTGGGGCTCAGACTTTATGCCTTCTCAGGAGGAATCAGGATGTTTTCATCCTGCCTGAGGGAAAAACAGGCCATCAGAGTCTCTGGGCAGGCTTTGTGCACAGTACAAACCCCTCATGGGTTCCTCTCAGTCCCTGACTCCAGCTCCTCCTGGCCCTTCCAAGGAGACCTGGGCAAAGAAGTTTGTAGTCCTTTTTGTCCTCATCCTCTTGCCAAATAATTGATGTGGAAGGGCAGCTCTGTGCAGTGTCCTGGTGGGCCAGGGAAGGGGATGCCCTGCTCCATCCCCTGGCATGCCCTGCAGAGCCACACTGCCCAGCTAACACTTTCCCATCTTGTTGGTGCAGAGAAATGCCAGAAGCCCCAGTGGGACCCCAGGTTTATCTTTGACCAAAAACAGGCAACCTTCAACCCAAATGAACTGGTGAAGATGAGCTGCCCTGACGGGTACTGGCCTTCTCACATGGAGCTTAAATGTGTGATATTGAAGCCAAGGGAAGGTTCTGTGGTTCCTCGTAGCGGCTGGATAGTGAGGAATGGCACAGACACCTGGTACCGTATGGAGAAGAATTTGAGCTGTGTTGGTAAGTGAGCAAGCCAGACACTCTCCCAGTGCTCTGGGTCTGTCCTCCCCAGGCATGGAGAGCAATTCTGCATGTGTGGCACAGTGTCAGTGTCCTGTGCTCTGGGTGGTTGGGGCATGGCAGAGAAATCCAGAGAAAATTCTGGATGCATCCCTGGTTTATGTCTGTGCTGTTGGCAACTCTGGCATGTGTGGTCTGGGAGAAGGCAGAATGTCCTTGTCCCCTCTGTGCTAGGGACAGGCAAGTGAGGGATTGGTGGTGTGGATGGAGTTTAATGTCAAGGCTTGGAGGGGAAGGAAGGAGTGATCCTCTCAGAACTTTCCCTTCACAGAAGTCCTCCAGGTTGACCTTGAGAGTCTGAAGATTTCCAGCACCAGCATCAAACTGAACTGGACCTGCATGCACCCTGACATGTGCCAGCATATTCGGGCCAGGTGCCGGCTGGAGCACCATTCCTCTTCAAACTGTGAGGCTAAGGAGGTGAAAAGAGAAGAGATACTACAAGGCCAGGAGGGAACATTCACCTGCTCCGCTTTGCAGCCCTTCACTGTCTACAGTGTCACCATCTCCCTGCTGCCTAGAACAATCCTGTACACATGGCTCCTCACGACAAAGGAAACAGGTATGTTTACATGAAATGTCAGGATATCCTTCACCCTGAAGCTCAGCCAGAGCATCTGCTCCCTGCTGTGATGTTCCTGGGATCAGAGCAGCTTGCTGTCTGTGGGGATCTGGGGAAGGGGCTGTGCAGGGCCCTAGAGCAGGACATTCCCCGTCCTCACCACACCATTGCTGCCACAGAGGCACAAGCAGCCTTTGTGGGGGACAAATAATTGCTTTCCATGCATGATCCTGTTCTCCTGTGCTTGCAGTGCCAGACAAACCAGAAAACCTGTTGATGGATGTCAGCACGGGGTCCCTCAGGTGGAAGGCGCTGCCCTCCTGCAAAGGGGAGATTATTGGATACCAGGTACCAGGAGTCCATGTGGGGTGCCCGTGGTCCCCTCTCACCTTGCCTGGAGCTCTGTGCAGGCAGCCTGAGGAGAGATGTGAGCCCTCCTTGGCCAGGGCCCACAGGCTGTACACTGCTGGTGTTCCTGGTGGGGCCAGGTCCCCTTCTTGTGCCCAGCCAGCAGTAGCAGCCTCTCTCTGCAGAGCTGCCCAGTGCAGAAGCAGGATGTTGGTGCTACTGTCTAGCAGCTCCCTGTCCTTCCTCCAGCTGAACATCACCACCATGAGAGCAGAGGACGGCAGCTTCCTCGGATTCAGTCAGGAGTTGGTGAACCAGTCTGTCTCTGAGTATGTGCCACCTAATCAGAGAGCTGGCAGGAAATACCTGGTGACAGTGCAGGGCCTGACGGCAGCTGGGGCTGGGGCTGCAGCAGAGCTGGAATTCAAAACCTACATCCAGGGTAATGGTTGTTCTGCCCTGTGCCTGGTGGGGGTGGCCTCTCAGGGGGTGAGTACTGAGTCTGGAGCAGCTTCCAGGTGTGTGGGTGCAAATGCCCTGTCTTTGACAGGGGCAGGGAAAGTGGGCACCTGGCTCAGCAGTGGGCATGAGGCTGGCTGAATCTTTCCTGGAGAGCTTTCATTGGCAGGTCCACAGAGGAGCTGCACCGCTTCAGCCACTGCTTGAGCCTTTGATATCAGACCTGGCCCCTGCACTCCTCCACTGAAGAAGGTGACACCCATCCCTGCACTTGGGTGCACGGGTGGCTCAAGGTCAGAGAGCACTAGGGCTGCTGAGCCAGGGTCTGTGTCTGGGCAGGCTGCCAGACCCTCCAGCTGGGGCCATGGCACGGGGCTCTGTGGCCCAGAGCCTCCCTCTGCCCTGCCCAAGCAGATGTGCAGGCAGGGGAACACTGTCTTGCTGCCTGTCTCTGCAGCAGGGTCTGGACACACATTTCCACAGAGGTGCAGACACCCAGCAGCAAGGCTGGGGCCACTGCTGGTGCACGGCCCAGCCTGTGACACCCCCTCCTCTCTGTGTGTTCTTTGAAGGCCCTTGGCCTGTGTCAGCAGTCAGTGTAGTGGTGGTGGTGGTGCTGTTGATCCCCTTGTCTGCTGGGATCCTCTGGTTCGTGCTGTCCAGGTGAGTGCAGGAGATTTGGAGTCTCAACTCTGCCTCAGGCCATGCTGTGCTGTTTTTGGGATGGGGAGAGAGGGGGTTCCCCAGCTGCTCCCACCCTTCTCTGGGTGCAGAGGATGTAGCCGGCTGGTCCTTGGTCCAAAGTGGCTCTAGGGCTCCTGGCTGGGGCTCTAAGTGACTTCTTGAGGGCTGGGACAAGGGGCCATGTGTGCTGAGAGACCCTCTCCCATTGTTGCTGTTGCAGCCACCACTGCTGTGCCCTGGGGTGTAGGTGGGCAATGCCTGCCAGGGCAGAGGGAGGGTGTGCAGAACTCTCTGTGCCACTGCTGCTAGGTTCAGCAGGGGCTGGCCCAGGTCAGCCTCTCCCTGACTCAGGAATGCCCTTTGCCTTCCCAGAAGAAAGAAGGCCTTGCCCAGCAAAGCCGAGGAGGATCACTACACAGGTAGGATCCCCAGCACAGAGGGGACCGTAGGGCTGGAGCTGGGAGGGGAGCAGGTGTATTTCAGGAGGGCCTGGAAGCATTCTGAGGTAGCTCCAGGCAGCCCAGCTGGCTTTGGCTGACCTGTCAGGCCAATGTGTCCCACATCTATTCCCAGCTGAGACCCTGCTCAGTGGCCTCTTCCAGCAGCTCTTGGTTCACTGCCATGCCAGTGAGGGCTGGGAACTGCTCCTCCTTCTCACTGTCTCTGGGGCAGGCAGCAGCTCTTCCCAGCCCTGCTGTCCCAGTGTGCATCCCAGGATGCCCTGGATCCCATCCAGCCCCTGGTGATGCTGCCTGCCTGAGGCTGCCCTGCTCCTTCTCCCACAGCCCCCTCAGGGTCCCTGAGACTGTTTCTGCTCTCCTGTCCCCCACAGAGCTCCAGCCCTATGAGAATGTACATGAGGGTAATTACTGTGTGATGGAGACTTTCCCTGAGAAAGATGCAGGTAGGAAATGGGTTGTCCTGCCTGTGACCCCACATGGCACAGAGAGAGTGAGGACTGCCAGATGGTGATGCCAAGGGCATGCAGCAGCTTCTGCCCTTGGTTCTCTTGCTCTCCTCAGGTAAATGTGGCCAGGCTGGAGAGCCATCTCCCAAGCCCTTGCCTGTTCTGGAATCCTCAGGAGAGTCAAAGCAGTGAGGAAGAAGAGCAGCTGGAGTAAACATCTGAGGCTCAATGGTGATGGCACTTGCCTTCTTCAGGCTTGGTCCTTCACCACTGTAAGCAGGACAATGAATCATCTCATGGATTATTGCTTCCCCCCAGTTATCTTCATCAAGCTCCAGAATCCTCTGTCACAGCACAGGAGCAGCTCAAGGCATGGGATGACCTGCTTGTGCCTGCAAGGATATGTCCCAGTAGTTCTCCAGTGTTCTGGCATAACCATCTCACCAGCATCTTGGTGCCTGCAAGTGTCCCTTGAGAATGGAGGAGCTCACAACTCCTCTTTCCACCCTGTGTCCTTGTATCCATCTAGACCCTGTCCTCTGCTTGAGCTTAGCCTAGCTCTGCTGTCCTGGCCACTGCACTGCTGTGTCTGAAACAACCAATAAATTGTTCTGGTTTGCAGGGGCTGCCTGGCCCACAAAAGCTCCCACCTTGTCATGGGTCCTCTTTGTTTTGTGTGTGAAAGCCTTGACTCCTTGAATCTTCATGGAGGAATTTGGAGTAGGATTTTCCAACCCCTGGCAGCTCCAAGGAAGCACACCACAGGTGCTACATGCTGCCAGTGCAATGTTTTGGGTGGCTGCTTTCCCTCCTCCCCATCCTATAGCTAACACCATCTCCACTATCCACAGCTGGACCTCTGTGTTGGTCTGTGTCCTCCTCTGTGGGTGCTGGTGGCCATCTCCCATTTTGTGAGGTGCAGTTGGCACTGACCCTCTTGGGACATGGTGTCCTGCAGCCTTTGGGATCTGCTGGCTCTCAGCTGCTGCTGTCCCATCACCTCCAGCAGCCACTGTCCCTCACCCTGTGGGACACCAGTGCCCAGTGCAGCCTGGATGCTGAGGCAGAGTCCGAAGGCTCTCCTTGGTGAGGAGATGGCAAATGGGGGGATCAACCTCTCTTTTCTCCAGCTCTGTGTGTTGCCTGTGACATTTCCATCTCCTTCTCCTGCCCTTGGGCACACACCCTGAGTTCCCTGGACTCAGGTGTGACAAGCTGGCTCTGATTGTGCTTTTTACAGCCTTGAACACAGAGCTGTCATGGATTTTTGCTTCAGTGTTATCTCTCTCCCCTGTCAGACCTGCCAGTACCCAGTGCAGCCTGGAGGCTGAGGGGCAGCCTGAAGGCTCTCCTTGTAGAGGAGTACACTGACAGAACATAGAGCAATTGACTGTTCTCTTCTCCAGCTTTTTTTTTTTTTTCAGCCTGGTGTGATTTGCATGTCCTGGTAAAGACATGTTTTGACAGTTCATATGAGCTGTCTGTCCAACAGCTCAGTACCTGCAACTGGTCCCTGGGACCAAAATATCTCCTTCCTGTGAACTGCTGCTAGTGAAGCGTGTGTGCCTGATGGAGCAGCCCTTTGTGGGTATTGGGCAGAGAGGAGAAGAGCAACTCAAAGCTGTGTGGCTGCTGCTGGTTGAGAAAAGGGACTGAGCAGGCTTGGGATAGGGGAGAACACCTGCCACCTCCCTGGCTATCTTGCTTCCCACTCCATCCCCCCACACCCAGTGATACTCAGGACTGCCAGCCTCATGACTCCACCTGCTCTGTGCAGGCAGTCAGTAAAGGTTTGTGGTTTGGACAGGGCTACCAGCTCCTGCCTAGTCCCCTCATTGTCCTTGTGAGGTGCTGTTCCCTGTGGGTGCTGAGCTAACTGCACCTTGTTGAGGGGAGCTGTGAGCAGGGCACCCTTCACTCCGGGCAGGAGTGAGTCCTGTGCATGTGCCACAGGCAAAGCTGAGGGACATGGTCTCTGTGCTCTGCAGCCCCCCATGTCTGATCACCCAGCCTTCTGGAATCTGAGACATCCCAAGCAGATGGGAGGTTCTGGAGGAAGAGAAAAGCGGCAGCTGCTGAAGAGCAAGGGAGCATGGTTAAGTACTGTGAGTGCTTTCTCAAGCACACAGCTGGCAGTGCAGGGCAGCGTGGTCTGCACACTTGGGGACAGAGGAGAGCGCTTCCAGGCTGAGAGGGAGCAGGAGGAGGAGGCAGCTGAGGATAGAGAAGCGAGGAAGGATGAGAGAGGGTGTGGGTGGAGTGTTTCTTTCAGAAGAGCCACGGACTGTTCCAGGCATTGAAGTACTCCTTGCAGTTCATGCGGCATTCCTATCCGTGCTTCTGACCAGGTCTTTATGTGGTTTCTCAAAGGTCCTCCATCTCCTGTGATCGTTGAGGGGAAGTGACTCATCAGCACTCTAAAACCCACGCAGTGTCAGGAAGCACTTGGATATTACCTCAGAAACAGGAGTAACACTTATTGAATGCCCTGGTAACTAGGAGGGCTTTGGGAAGAAACTCTGGGATCTTGGTAACAAGGTTCTTTCTACTGAGTCCCAGAGCCTGGATGCTTCTGGGGCAAAAAGATATCAAAAGACAGAAGTGCTGACAGTGATGGGATGTTCCCTGCCCGAAGAGGAAGCTTCCTGCATCTCACGAGGTGATGTGTTGGTTTCCTTCCTGTTGCAAGCCTTACAGTCAGATGCGGATGCCTGGGCTCAGAGGCAGCAAGTGGGGCTAAGATTTCAGTCCTGTCTGGGGACTTCACACTAGGATGGCCCTGCAGTCACTGGCTCTGAGGTTTCTCCTGGCCTTTGCATCTCTACTGTCAGCACATGGCCAGGATGATTTTTTCAACATCCAAATAGTGCCCCAGGGAACAGGTAAGAAGCGGTTCTTCCTCTTGGAAGCTTCTGCTGCCTTTCCTCCTCTACACTGGATACTCATCTCCAGCCTGCAGCCCTGGGCTGGAGCCCAGACAGGCTCCTGAGGGCTGTGTCAGCTGGGGAAGCCTCTGTCTGATCCAGGGACAGGGGCTACACTGTGGGAGAGACAGGAATGGCCTGGATGTGTGGGGATGGGTCATGCCCTCCATAAAACCAGTTTGCCAGTCATTCCCTGGAGACAGTGGGCATGATTTGGGCATCAGTTCACACACTGTGAATCAGGGAAGGGTCTTCAAGGAGGTGTCACTTTCTGTACATATCCTGTCCCCAGGTGTGGCTGAGGGACGCTGTGCCTGCTGAGAGCAGTGAAAGATGGAGCTTGCTGCTGCTTTGCCAGACAGATGGACTGGGGAAAGATCAGTGGCTGAGCATTGGTCATGGCTGTGTGCTAGGGGTCAAAGCTGCTGGTTGTGGTGCTCAGCTGGGCAAATCTGGTATTTTGCCATCAGGGCTGTTTGACAGGAAAGCCTGAGCACAAGTGGTTTGTCACCATTTCCCTTTGTGGTAAAGTTGTGAGATCCCTTGTGTGCCCCTTTAAGAGAAGAGAGATTGTATTTTAAGCCCTTCAGGCCTTGCAAAGCTCCTTGCAGAGGCTTGAACAGGCAAGGGCTCCTTCCAGAAGCCAGTATCCTTCTCTGTAGGAATCACTGCCACAAAGCCTCCCCCTGCAGCACTGGACAAACTGCTGAGACCAGCTACTCAGCTTCTGGCTACTGAGCCGGGATGATGGTGAATCTGGTGAGGAGGTGACGAGAAGAAGGAAGGGTTATGTCAGGAGAAAGGGGCAGGGGTTGGTAAAGCAGGAGATGTGAATGGAGAAGGCATTGCTCCCCCCCTGTCCTGCTGCCCAGCAGTGTGGGGCAGGAGCAAAGCAGCCAAGGCACTGAGTGAGTGAGAACTGGGAGCCCAGGAGTGTAACAGGGGCAGGGATGATCCCTGTGGCAGGGATGAGCCTTGGCTGAAGGGACATACATGCATGACAGCAGGAGTGGTGGTGCCATGGCCCAGCAAGTGCCACCTGAGCTGGGCTGGGGGCAAGGCCTGAATGAGAGGTTGGAGGGAGTTTCCCAGGGCAGGGATGATTGGGAATCTCCTTGCTGTGGGCTATGGAGAAGGGCATATGGTGCCCACGGACACAGGTGTGAAAGGGGCAAGTTCATGGATGAGTGATCCTTCACAATTTCCATGCATAAGGAAAGCCCCTTCCCAACAAGGTCAGATCCCAGCAGATGGATGTGTCACCTTCACTCTTCCTTCAGAGGCTGGAGGGATTGCTGGGGATTTGTCTCCCACCTCTCACCCATATCTCATCTCCTCACCTCCGGCCCAAGTAACACCCTCTTTCAGCTATGCCAGAAATGTGCCGAAGGCCCCTGTGGGACTCCACACTCCAGCTGGTGCCAGACCAGCAGAATTATAAGAAGAATGATGAAGTGATGCTGAGCTGCCCTGAAGGTTTCCAACCATCCTTCAGCCATATCAAATGTTCTAGTGAAGTCCAGTCCTTCACTCGTGGGAAGCCTGTATACAGAGAAGTGTGGACTGGAAGAAACTCCAGAGGTGTCTGGGTCCGCATTCGGTCCAGCGTGGAGTGCAGTGGTAAGGATCAGGAGCCCTCTTGGCTGCCTTGCTCTGCCCTTCCTGAGCAGGGAAAGCAGGCTGTGGTGCACAGGAGGTTTTGGGCTCTGTGCTGCCCAGGGAAATGGCAGGTGTCAAGTCCAGCCTGCAGGTCACCCCTGCGGGTCTGGGTGATAAGGGTCTCCCTGAGAGCTTCTGCCAGGAGCATGTGCACAAAGGAGAAAAGCATGGGAGAGGGATCTGTGGTGGAGTTTGTGGCCAGCACATGGATCACAGGATCACAGGGCTTTGCTGCCTGTGTCCCCTCAGATGGTGTGGCTGTGAGTAACACAGCCTGCTCCATGTGGGCTGGGCCCCTCCAGGTTCTGGGGCATGGCGGGTGTAGGCTTAGCACCCTCTTCTCACAGCACAGGGCATTCATGTTCCCTCCAAGGGAGAACAGTGCTGTACCTGATGGGCTGTAGAGATTCTGGGACACACAGACACCTCCGTTTTGAATAAATGGGGAAAACTGCTTGAGCAGTAGTAGTCCACTCGTTTGCCCACATTCATTCCTGTCCAAATCCTCCTGCTCCCCTTTGGGAGAGCTGCAGTGACCACCTTCAGTCTCACGTTCCCTCCCACTGAGCTGGGTGATGAGCAAGGTTGTTTGACTGCAGCATCCTTGCATGCCTGGGCTGGGAAGGGAATAACATGACCTTCTGGCAATTCTTCCTTCACAGAAGTCCTCCAGGTTGACCCTGAGACCTTTGAGATTTCCAGCACCAGCATCAAACTGAACTGGACCTGCAGGTTCCCTGATGCCTGCCAGGGCATGAGGGCCATGTGCCGGCTGGCAGCGCCTTCCTCCCCTCCCTGTGAGGCTGAGGAGGTGAAGGGAGAGCAGATGTTACATGGCCAGAAGGGAACATTCACCTGCTCCCCTCTGCAGCCCTTCACTGAGTACAGTGTCACCATCGACTTGCCCCCCAACACAACCCTTTTCTCATGGTTGTTCACGACAGAGGAAACAGGTATGTGCACAGAAATACCGGAGACGAGGAGCAGTCCAGAGCTGTGTCACAGCTGGATCAATGTGCCCACCACCTGCCAGCTCAGCCTGATCATTTGCTCCCTGCAGGGATGTGCCTGGCATCGGGGCTGCTTGGCTCCTGTGGAGCTCTGGGGAAGGGGCTGGGAAAGCCCTGGGCAGGGCACGTCCTGTCCTCATTGTCCCACTCCCCACCACACTGTTGTGCTTCCCACTGCTGCAGCACATGAGGCCTTTGCAGGGAGTCCCTTTTGCAGCCTGTCCCACGGCCAGGAGCTGCCTGCACCCTCCTCCTGCTCAGCCCCTGCTCACGGCCCCGTGTGTGACCCCACTGTGTGCTTCCAGTGCCGGACAAACCGCAGCAGCTGTGGCTGGATGCCGACAGGGGCTCTCTCCGCTGGAACTCGCTGCCCTCCTGCAACGGGGAGATCATCGGATACCAGGTACCGAGGGACCAGGGCAGAGCCTCGGCTCCCGGCCTGGAGCTCTGTGCAGGCAGAATGGGAAGTGTGAGCGAGGGACAGCTGGCATGAGCCACAGCTCCCAGACAGTAAATCTCTGGCCTTGATGAGCACCAGCGTTTTCTGTTTCATTCTCAACATTCCTCATGCTCTGGAGATGCCCAGAGAGCTCTGAGAGCTCCATGTTCTCGGGGCTTCCTTCCTGGCTCTGCTCTGCTTTGGCGTTGGCTTTTGGAGGCTGGTGTGCAACACATGGTGACGTGTCTTCTGGCGGGGCATCCCAGGGTTTCCTGTGCCTCTTGCCTACTCATTTCTGGTTCTTGCCACAGAAAAACTTGTGGTTTGACAAATCCTCTGAAAGTCCCTCCTGAAAGCCCCTCCTGAAAGCCCCTTCTCCAGAGAGCTGCACCATTCTGTTGAGTTTTCCTCAATGCATGCCTACAAGCATCTCCACTGTCTCTGGCTTTGGGACACGTTCCACAGCAAAACCCTGCTCTCTGGCAGTGGCAGGGGCTGTGTGTGCTGGTGACATTGTTCTCAGCATGCTCTAGGTCCTCTCTGAGGACAGAGGTGCCCACGCTGTGACAGGGACCTTGCAAGCCTTTCCTTAGCTCTTTCCTGGAGAAGCTTTCAGACAAGCTCTTGACAATGCCGGGAGCCTGTTCATCTGGCCTCCTGCTCCCAGACACCCATGTGCATGAATAGAATCCTTTTTTTACCACTTCCACTTGTCTTCACTTGTGCATAAGCCCAGCATCTGTTTGTGTCAGCAGGGGAGAATGGCCGTGGATCTCACGACAAATTCAGATGACGCATGGGCAAATGGGCACCCTTCATCTGTATTAGTTATGGAACCTTTAGTCGTTGTCCTTTTCTCTTAGAGAAAGCCTTCAGAGCCCAACTTTACACAGAGAAAAGAGAAGCTTAGTTTCCTCGGGCGGAGGATGTGACCGCGGTGCCTCGGTGTTGCGATACACCTGGGGTGACCTGTCCTCAGGCTCAGTACATGAATCTACGGCCCTGCAAACCAACAGCCCCCCTCTTCCCTCCGCAGAGCCTCGGCCCTTTGCTCGCAGAGGCTGCTGCTCACACATCCCGAGTCTTGGCTCCCAATTCCTCCTCTCCTCTCCTCTCCTCCGCTCTGAGGAGCCCGCATGGGGCTGCGGCTCCTGCCCGCTCCTCTGCGGAGCCTTCCCGAGCCGGGGCAGGCCCAGGGAAGGAAAGGGAAGGCTGGCAGGACTTTGCCGGTCCCCGCGGGTTGCAGCTGTGTCTCCTGTCCGCAGCTGAGCATCACAGCCCGGAGGGCGGGGGACAGCAGCGTGCTGGAGACGGAGCGGCTGCGCCTCAATGGCTCGGTCACCGAGCAGCGGCTGCCGGAGCACAGCCCCGGCAGCAGCTACACCGTGACGATCCAGGGGCTGACGGCTGCCGGAGCCGGGCCCGCGCTGATGAGGGACTTTGACAGCGACAGCTCCGGTAAGCCGCGCTGCGCGGCCGTGGCGGGAGCCCGGGCACAGACGGGCCGGGCTCGGCTGCCTGCGCCGCCCGAGGCCGCCCCTGCTCCTGGCACAGCCGTGCCGGTGCTCATTCATTCCCCGGCCGTTCCCCCGCAGACACCCCGCGCCGCCGGGGCAGCGGCTGCCGCAGCGTGCGCGACATCGCCCCGGCCCGAGGCACGGCCGTGCTCCCCCTGCGGCCCCTCGGCCGGGCCCCCGGGGCAGCCAGGTGAGCGCAGCCCCCGCAGCTCGGCAGCCCCGGCACGGCTCTCCCCAGCCCGGCGCCGGCTGCGGACGCCTCCCTTCCGCCCTGCCCCGCTGCCACCGGCTCTCGGCCCCGCAGGGAGCACCAGCTCATCGTGGCCGCCACGCACAACGCCTCGCTCATCGAGGCCATCTGCTCGGGCCGGCCGCAGCTCTCCAACGCCAGCGTCTACGTGGCCGCTCTCCTCAACCTCACCGCCCCCACCGACTTCGTGCTGGGCGACGGCAGCCGCGGCCCGGGCCAGCACAACGCTGCCCTCCGCCCGGGCCGGGACTACACGGCCCTGCTGCGCCTCGGCCGCCTCCGGCCGCAGGTACCGAGGCCGGGCTCCGGCTCCCCGGGGCTGCCGCCGCCCGGGGCTCGGCCCCTCGCTGCGGCCGGGCTGCCTGGGACAGCGCAATCCTCTCCCTCCCGTGCCTGGCCGCCGCCGTGTCCCTGGGGGCATCGGCCGGCTCACTCGCGGGCCCGGGACCTTTGCCCCCAGGCAGGACAAAGTGGCCTCAGCTCTCCCTCCTGTCTCCTCCAACAGGCTGAGAAGTTCACCTGTGTCTGCTACAGCTTCTCTGTGGGTAAGTGTCTCCTCGCTCGTGCTTGCCCAAGCCTCCCTCCAGCATCTTCCCTTCTGCCAGCCTGGCAGCTTCCCTGGAAATGAGCTGGCTCAGTGCAACAGCTTTAGGGTCTCACGTTAAACAGAGCAAAATTCTCATATGTGGGGTGACCCTTCTTCCCAGAAGAAAGCTCAGCCAGGACACAGGCCTACACACTTGCACATAGCCTTTGCCGCTCTTGGGTCCTTTGCCAGCAGGAGGCCAGGCTGTGGCACTCACCCCTGGCTCTGTGTTGGTTGCAGGGCAGACTGCGGTCCAGTGGCATGGGATTGTGATTGGACTGGTTGTACTGTTGGCAGTCCTCCTTGTGGCTGCAGTCATCCTCTGGTTTGTGCTCTCCAAGTGAGTAAGAAGGGGACAGGTTCAGCAGGTACATACACAATGCCAGCCTCTGACCCAGAACTCCCCTTTGCCTTTCCAGGAAAAAGAAGTATTTGCCCAACAAAACTAAGGAGGATAATTAAAAAGGTAGGAAAATGCAGTTCTGCAGACAACCATCAAAGACTGTAAGTCTGTGGGGCAGGTGGGATGACAGCAGCAATTTCCCAGGAGAAAGTGAGTTTCAGGAGAAGCAGCAGTTTGTACTGCACTGACACATCTGCTGATTTGCCTTAGCTGAGGATGGTCAGGATGGCTCTGCCCACTGAGCCCCACATGGCAGCAGAGTCTGGTTCCAGGCAGTGCTTGCTGCCTGGAGGAGGGACAGGGGTGAGCAAACATGGGCATCACAAAGGCTCAGGTTTTTGAGGGACCCATGTCTGTGCCATCCCCCCCAGGGATCTGCAGGGAGGCATCTCAGGAGGGTCAGGCTGAGGGGCTGCTGCTCTTACCTCAGAACTGACAGGCACCTCTGGAGCCCTGTGGTTGGGCACAGCTGGGATGAAAGTGTTGGACTGTGGCAGGCATTGCTCTGTGCTCCAGCCTGTCTCTGACACTAGGTGCCCTTTTACTCCACAGGTGAAGGTGGCTAGGCTGGAGATCAGTCTATCCAGGACCATGGAGACATCCAGAGCACTGAGGATATGGAGAAAATGGGAAGGATGACCCCACCCCAGTGCTGATGACTGCTATGTACCCTGGCTCTCCTGTGACTCACCAGCATAGAGGTCCCATGCAATTCATCCAATTCAGCAGGGCAAGAGGAAAACAGAAGGCCAAGGAGGGTTGAGCTTTTTCATTCCTCACCTCCTAGGTTTTGCTTACTGCTTTGTAAGGCCTTTGAAACTGGCTTTCTGTAATCCTTTTTTTCCAGGCTTTGCTTTCATTTTTGCTTTCCTGGAAGCATAACTTGTATGCCAGATTTCCCAGTCCCAGACTCACACAGGCTCAGGCTGATGGCATTTGCTGTCCTCTGGGTTCCCAACCCTTCTGCCCTTTCTGTTGATATTCAGCCAACAAAGCCAAGGGTTTTGCTAGGCCTGGCTGAATGCTTTGTGGCCCTGCCTATTCTGTCTGGACAACAAATAAAGGCTTGTGGTTTGGAGGGGCTGCCTGTCCCACACAACTCCTGCCTGGTCCCCTCATTGTCCCTGTGGGATCATATTCCCCTGCAAGGAGCTGACTCTGCCTTGTGGAGGGGAGCCACCAGCAGGGCTGCTGTGACCCACTATTCCCCTAGTGGTGCCTAACAGCTTTTCTGACCTCCAGAGTTGAGCTGGACAGCACTAATGTGAGTTTGGAGGGGATGTGTGGTGGGAATCCATCAAAGGTGATGGCCCTCAGCATACATTTTGGCCAAGAGTGTATTCAGCCCATGCTGTGGTATACCTGTGCTTTCAGCTCCCTTGTGGCACTGTGCCAGGTCAAACCTGGAAGAAAAGCCAAGATCAGGGGTCACCACCACCATGGCCTTTATTGTGAGACACAGGACAGAGAGCCATGGGGTCACTACTGGTTTTGAAGTCTTCTGCAAAGGCAGAACCTGTCTCCCTGGTGCTGCTTGAACCACATCCAGGATATTCACGTTGAGCCCCTAAAACCCGGGATTGCCGTGGAGCAGCCAGACAGGCTGGTGAGAGAACCTCTATGGAGCTGGTAGGCCGTGGCACTTGGAGCAGCACCAGGAAGAGATTGTGTGGGGTTTGAAGGACCAGTTTAGCCCCACAGGACCATGGGTTGTCCCACTCTTGGCTCTTGTTCACTTTGGTTTTCACACTTCTCCCAGAGTAGGACAGATAACCTGGGCTCCTGAGAACACTGGATTTTAGAGCAGTTTGAGACTTCCCTGACCAAACAATGTGGGTGTTTGTGCTACCCCACTTTCCTTAGGGCTACCTGAGGGGACAAGGGAACCTGGATAGGACAGCTATTCTCTTCATCCTTGGCAAGAATGGATGGGTGAAGTCCTGGTGCCTCTGCTCTGGTCTGCAAACTCAGGCTGTGATTCCAGATAAGTTCCTGCACAAATGTTGGGCAGAGGGTCAGGTTCCCATTTCAGTGCCTGGCCAAAATTTGGAAACAGTCCAGCCTGTGTTCTCCAGCCACAGAAGACCCTTGGGGTGGTTTTTCAGGGGAGTGAAGCATCTTGGGGTCACGCCAAAACCCTTTTATTTCCTCTTGCTTCCACTGTTACTGATGAAGGGCTGTCCAGGGCATTGAAGTCCCATCCAGAGACAGGCTGTGGTCACGCCCCTACTTGAAATTCCCATAGGTTTCAAATGAATTCAAGTAACTGAGGGCTAGTTCATAGCAGAGCCCATACTGTTCCTGTGGATAAAAGGATGCACATGAGACTCAGGTGGACCAACACCTGCAATGGCATGTCAGCATTGGTCTCCAACAGCTTCCTGATGCAGAGCATGCCAGACACAGGTATAATCCACCCTCCTCCTCCCAGCTGGAGTCCACCTTTCCCTGCTGAGGAATCCAGGCAAGTGCTCCAGGAGCTGGGGGGCTGGACTACACCAGCAGTGGAGCCAGCTGGTTTTGACAGGAGAGCCAGTCTCCACAGCACAAAATGTTGAGCAGCCAGGAGGAGCAGAAAGGGGCCTCTCATCATGCAGGATGCTTTGGCACCTGTTCAGTTCTGCAGAACCTGACACTGAGGGAGTGGGCATGTCCCAGCAGCAGAAAATGGGGTTCTCAAAGATCTCATCTGCACCTGGCCTCAGGATGACCCGAGCACAGAGGAGCTAGGGCAGCTACTCGGGCAATCCAAGATATGGCTCTTGTTTTGGTGTTGCAATCTCAGCAGGGTTTGAAGTCAGCACCTACCACATCTTTAATGAACTGTCTCCGCCGCCTCTTCAGCATCCTTACAGCCTGGGATACATCCACTATCCCCTCACTTTGGATCTGCTCACACAGGAAACTAGCAGCACAGAAGATCCCACTCCGGCTGGCTCCATCCCTGTGGAGGAGGGCAAGGGGAAGTTCATTTGCTCTGGGATCAGGTGGCCGGCCTGAGCCTCAGAGGTGTCCCCTTAGACCCCCACGCTCTCAACATGACCTTGGCCACAGATCCCGCAACCCAACCTTCCTCCACAGGGAAGCCTTCCTCCCTTAACATAGCTGAATTCATATCCATACATCCACCCGAGATGCAGCTGTGACCAATTTCAGTGGCACAGCCTGAGCTGTGTCCAGCTCTTTGCCATGGCTGCTCCTCCAGGACACATCACTCACCAGCAGGTGACAAGGATATGTCCGTCTTGGCTCTGCCGATGGTGTGTCTCCACCTTCCCTAGCAAGCTGATGATGGTGTCAGGGTGTGGGGGCAGATGCTGCTGCATGGGCCAGTCTGTCAGTTGATGTAACTGGATTTCCACTGCAGATTTCTTGGGCTAGTGGGGGAGAAAGACAGTGGGCTGGGCAGAGCAGTGACCTATTGGCTTCATGGAGAGAAGGGGAGGGACAGTGCATGCCAGCCCTGGCTCAGCCGTGCAAACTGGCTCAAGGAAGCAGTTCCACAGTGGGACACGCCACTCCAGACTTTGCTCTTCTCCACCAAGTGCTCTGAGACTGGCAGATGGACACAGGACAGGAGCTGAGCACCAGGTGCTGCTCAGACTGACACCAGTCCTGTGTCCAGCTGCCTGCAATAAATCCCGTTCCATGTACCACCGAGATGCACAAACTCCATCCACAGATACTGTCCTCCAGTTGGAAAGGCACAAAAAACCACCTTTGAGTTGTACCTCTGCCTGCAGCCTCGCTGTCTTGGGATTGGCCTCTCTTCCACGGCAAAAGACTCTGCTCTGGCCAGTGCTTTGCCAGGACCCCACCAGAACCCTCTGCCATCTCTAGCTGTGACTTTAACCCCAAATTAAAGCCTGTTGACAGCTGGTCCTCCCACCTCTTGCAAAAGTTCTTCTCAAAGGAGTTTGACATCTCTGAGCAAAGGGCCCACCTGCTGCCTGTTGCTGAGCACAAGTGTCCAAGTGGTGAAGCCAGCCCCAGGCTCCTCTGCGATCAGCTGGACATGGAATCGGCCATAGTCATCCTCGCCCTGGGTGGGCCAGAACTGCACATATGTCTGGGGAGAGGTGCACAATCACACATGGCCCCACCTGCACACAGGGCAGAGCTCAGCACCTCACGTGGGTGGGCTCACACCAGCCCCTCGCCCATAAGCCACATGTACACATGTGTCATGTCTCTGCCAGACATTTGCTGGGCACCAACCCAGAGCTGCAGCCAGAAAGTAACACTCCATCAGAGGGCACACCTGGGCAGGGGTAGACAAAACCGGAGGGATGCTCACTTGCAGTGAGACTGAGGCCAGCCCACTGCTGTGGCACTGTGGTGCTGGGACTGTCCTCAGGGCTATCCCAGCGGGAGCCCCACAGGTACTGGTGCAAGCAGGGCTCTCATGACAGGATCCATACAGGGACAAAGGCAGAAATCACACTGCTCGGCTCCACAGGGAACCAGGAGAGGGGAGAGCTGTGCTTGGGCTGCTGACCTTGTCCAGCTCCTGGAGTTGATTCAGCACAACCACTGATGTGCAGGTGTAATCCCAGACCAGAGCCCAGAAATCCACCAGCGTGGTGGGGAAAGGCAGCTGGGTGATGATGATTCTCTCCTCCTCGGTGTACGTCTGCAAAAGACAGGATGGTGCATGTGGGGGGAGAATCCCACAACCCCCGAGAGCCCTTCCTAGGGCAGGCACGGCTCCCTACCGCCCCGCTGAGATGGAGACGACACAGGCCACCCCAGCCCTGCTCAGAGCAGCTCAGGTTAGCGCCCCGCTGCCCTCTCAGCTCGTCACAGCCGGGCTCAGCTCCCGGCAGGATGTGGCGGCACAATGCCGCTGCGCTGCCCGCACAGGCAGGGCTCTGCCGATGGCGGGGGCCATCTCCTGGCGGCAGGGCCAGCTGTGCAGGAGCCCGAGGGCTGGGACACCTCATCCCTGCGCGGGATGCTCCAGCCTGGCCTTGGGCGGGGGAGCGCAGGCGGGTCCCTGCAGCCCCGAGCAGCTCCCGCTCTGGCGGCTGCCGGAGCCTTACGCTGGCAAACACGGCGTTGATGTAAGCTGGAGAGCCGTCTGCGTTCACCGAGGACATCAGGATGGGCCGGCAGGAGTCGGCTGCAGGGGCAAGGAGCAGAGGGAGGGAAATGATGGGTCATTCTCTCCCTGTAGAGAGGCAGGGGACTTTCCCTGCAACAGATAGAGTCATCGTAGCTCCCTGCAGCATGGGCTGGAGAGGACTGAATGGACAGGCACCACCACACCCATGGCTGTGGCAGCTCAGGGCACCCCGATGTGGGACATCCAAAACCCCGTGGCTGGGAGCACAGCAGATCCACCCTCCTAATCGCTCCCTGATGTGCCTCATCTGAGGTTCTCCACTGTGAAAGTTTAGACCAGGGGCATATTTATCCCAGGCTCAGTAGGAATCAGCCTAATATGTACTTATTATCTACTAACCAGAATGGCTGGACCTTGGGCAGAACCTGCCAATGTCATGTGCTGGGAGGGAAGCAGCAGGAGAGCATTGTTCCCCTGCATGCTGCTATCAGGCACTGGGTTTTAGAGGAAGAGGCTGCCCAGCCCTGGCAGTGTTACCTGGCAGGATCCCTGGCTTGCGGTTCTTAGGTTGGTTTCTGGGTTTCTCTGCTTCTCTGCATGGCAGGAGCTGGAACAACTCAGAAAATCTCTGCAGGGCCTGTAGAGATGATTCACCCAAGTCAGTCCTGCCTGTCAGCACCTCACCTTCTTGATCCACTCCAGAGAAATGATCCCCATCTCCATCCCACTGCTGGGGAGGGGAGCAGGGAGTGGGTTGGCATCACAGATGAGCCCTCACAGCACAAAGCACAGAGTGCACCATCTCCTGGTGGTACCTTGAACTCCTTCTCTAGGACACTGTTGTGGCCTGAGGTCTCAGCTTCTCCAAGGGAGTGGACGAGGGTGGCGATGCTCTCCAGTGGGACCCCGGTGCTGCCGCAGAGCAAGCCTTCGAGAAGCGCCTCGTACAGGAAGCTGTACTGCTCCTGTGTGAGGACATGGGTCAGCTGCATGGTCTGGAGCTAGTCCAGGAGGAACCCTGGAGCTCCAGATCACCAGCTGTCATCAAACTGTGCCAGAAGTGAGCCAGGTTCATCCTTCACCTTCCTGCTGCGGATCCCTGAGGCCAGACACTTCTCATTGCAGGCAGCCCTGCTTTGGGACACAGCCAGCAACTTCAGCAACCCAGACAAGATCATCTTCCTGAGGTTTAATGCTCCCTCTCAGACCAAACCCCTGCTCTGGGGAAGGCAGCCTGGAAAATCTGTGGACTAATCAGACCTCATACAAGCAGCTGGTTGGTCCAGCCCAACCTAGTTTTCTCCCAAGGGACCCAGCAGTAAGCAGATCACCTAGGGACATAGACCCTAGGCCAGGACACTGCTGCCCAGGAGATATCAGGAGGGCAGACATCCAGAAAGCCTGAGGGACAGGTGGACTCTCATTCACTATCCTTGCCTACAAGACAGCCCTTCTGTACCATGGTGACCAATGCACACAAATGCTGCTGATACCTCAGAGGGCCTCAGGAAAACACAGATTCCAACTAGGTTTGAACACAGCAATGAAGAAAGATCCTTCAGTCTCCATCACCTCTAATCCCTGTGACTAGATCACGAACAGCATGGCAAATACGGCTTTGCATGCCATCTCTGGGAAGGGTGATGTTGACAGCAAAGGGTTAAAAGCAAAAGAATGGCTTTTCATTCAGGAGGTGCAAGGTGGATTCTCTCAAGTGAATTTACAACTAGGAATACCAAGGTGTGGAAAACGGCAGTGTGAGAAATCCTATCCAATGTTATAAACAGTCTACTGCTGTTTATCCTCTGTCTGCTTTGGGGAGTAGAATCTGTGAGGAAAGAATGTAGGTGTTTACAGAGACCTGGAGGCCATTGTCAAGGACATGGCTGAGCTCCCTGTTTTGGGAGAGATAAATGCCAGAGGTCATAAAAACACAAATGAGATCACAGCCCAGCTGGTAAACTATACATGCACAGGCCTTTGTTAAATGGATGAGAAGAGCAGCTCCACTGCCACCCAGGATGGACTGAACCTGATGGTGCTGGTGTTCCCACTTACGTGTTACCTCCTGGCATCCTCCAGCTAGCTTTGGGATCCTCCAACTAGCGAGGTAATGAAATGAATTTACTCTTGGCGTTTCAGCCATGGTTTAGTGGTTGCTCTGGCCACCTGCCTGTGTCGACTCCCGCAGGTGGGAACTGGATCTGCAGCCCGAGATGTGGAGGGCACAAATACCTCTCCTCACCTTGGTCTGCACCATGCTGACCCGCTGCTCCCGCAGCTGCTGCACACAGTGAAACACATCCACCTTCCCCTCAGCCTTCCCCATCTTCAGGAGGAAGTCCAGGGCGATGAAGGTACCTGTGCGCCCGATCCCTGCGCTGAGGACACAGAAAGCTGTGGGTGAGTGCTGCCCCTGCCGCCTATGCCCCAGCACCCAAAGCCCCCCAGCCCCGTACCTGCAGTGCACCAACACGGGGCCAGCAGGTGCTTCCAACACCCTCTTGTTCACCACCTCCACCAAGCACAGGAGCTGGGATGGGTTTCTGGGCACCCCATGGTCTGGCCACAGCAGGTAGTGAAACTGCTCCACTGCTCTTGGGAGAGCACAGCCTGCCTGCAAAAAAGGGAGACAGGGCTGGCAACAGGGAGCTGGAAACTTTCGTGAAGTGACTGCATGCCAGCAAGGAGGGAGCAGTGGAGAAAATCACTTCAGAGGGGCAGCAGCACAGAGCGCTCCCTGCAGCACCCACACCATAAGGACTGCTCCACTATAGCCCCTCAGACGGTGAAGGGCAGGTTCATTCACCACACAGCCACACAATTAATTTTGTTCTCTGCTTCACCGTGCTGTGAATGCAAAGCAGGAAAAGCAGCTTGTGCCCCAGGGGAAAATGATAAAAACCACAGCTTAGGGTATTTCCAGAGTCATCAAAAAGCCCTGGCTTGCCCAGAATAGATATACCCTAAGGCTGTTACTACACTAACGTGAATGTAGTCACTTGTTACTAGCCCATTGTGATTTTCCCTAAATATCACATTCACTTGGCATGAACTAATGCTACGTCTTACCATCAGGTGCTCTTGGAGCTTTAAGTTTCGGCTACATATTGCTCTGGGCAAGACAAGAAAGGACAGGAATATGCATAACTGCAATTTCTTTATATCGTACCTGTTTTCCCTCCCTGCAGCTCCTTCAGTTTCTGCCCTTTATCTGAGCTGTAACTTCAGCAGGAACACATATCTTGGGAAATGACCTTATGTAGGTTATCTTAAACTATTAACTACCTGTCCAGGTTTAGGACTACAAGTGACCAAGGACCTTTAGTGTGGACCTTCTGCAGATTGATTCAAGTGACAGGCACCTGTCCCATCATCCTTGATGCACTGAGATTCCATTTTATACCCTTTATCTGCTTTTATACCATTTGTAATCACCTCGCCCAAGCACTCAAGAATCTACAATATTCCCATGTGCAGCGTCAGTCCAGACTCACCTGGGGTGACCACTGGAGCTGACTGCCTGCCTTTGCCTGGCACAGAAGCCTGGGACTGATGCCCTGGCATGGATTCCATTTATAGCAATGTGCTAACACCAGACCTTCTTATGCTGGAGACCAGGCAGGGCTCTCCACAGGGTCCATGTCTGACAGCTCCCACCAGCTGCTGGAACCCAAACACATCCTGCATTCCCACCTCAATTCCATGCCAGGCTTACTTTCTGCAGGCAGAAGATGCGTTTGACAAGGCCTGTGGTGGTCCAGGTGTTGTTGAGTGTCACGGTGAAGTCGCCGTAGACCTGCTCCTGCTCTGGCCAATACTGCTCACACTTGATCTGTCAACAGCCGTGAGACCTCTGGGTACAGGCAAACTTACAAGGAGAGTATTGGAGGGTGCAGAGCTGCTGCCTGCCTGCACTGACAGCTGCACTGGGAGCACAGCAGGTGTGGAAGCCTGGCTCTGGCAATGCCCAAGCTGAGCATGAGCTGAGAGGTTTTCTCTACCTTGTTCTGCTCCACTAAGCCCGTCAGCATCACAATGACTGAGGTCTTCTCCTGCCAGACCATGTGCCAGAAATCCACCACTGTTCCAGACAAGGGGCCTTGGAAATGAAGAGGAGAGCCCTGTGCCAGTGTCCAAGCCATGGGGGTGTGTTCCCAGGCACAATTTGAACATTCCCAGGTTTTCCTCTGCCCAGACACAGAGGCACAGCCAGGGGACATCAGCACCTGACAGGGGTTCTGGCCGTGGCAGCTTCATCACCAGGTCAGAAATTAGGACAAGGAGAAGGGAGAGAAGATGAGCCCAGGACATGTCAGGGATTCACTGCTGCTTTAGGGGCTCCTGCATGCCGGCCCTTGAAATGAGCTGCTCCCACATTTGGGGCCCTATTTTCCAAAGAGCATTTCTGCAGCTCCGCAGGGAGCCAAGACCTCCTCATTGCATGCTGCACAGAGCAGACAAACTGTATCTGAGTGCACTGGGTGCAGACATCCCAGGCATTTGCAGGATTCTCCCTGTCATACCAGCTGCCAAAGGGAACAAACTAGGCTTGTGAGTGGAAGGACCATGTCCCCATACCAGGCAGTGCAGCTCCAGCTGCTGCCAAGCTACCACTGAGGCTTTCCATGCCCTGCAGCAGCTCAGGACAGAGACCTAGAGGATACAGGGACATGCAGTGAGTCGTTCACAGCTCCCTGGCTGCTACCCCAGTTCCTCATTTCCCAGATTGCTCAGGGCAGTGAATGGCATCTCCTCAGGATGAAGTTTGGGAACACCTACCTTGAGCTGCAATGAAGAAGCGTGGACTTCGGTAGGTCTGCAGGGGAGAGATTCAAACATCTCTGATCACATGAGTCAAATGTTTAACAGGGAATGAAATAAAGCATCCATCCCCCAGGCACTGAAGCCCAGAGCTCTCAGCACAGCGGGTCCCACAGCATCTCTCCTGGCCAGCACAGACAGTGGGTACCCAGGGGCTGCATCTCAGTTCCTGTCCCCTCACAAAGGTCCCTTTTTGTTAGAGATGAGAACTGCACACAGACCCAGAGTACTCCAGGCAGCTCAGAGAGGACTCAGTGAAATCCCAAGACCTGCCAGCTAAAGGGCAAAAAGTGCCAGACCTCAGGGTCCCCAGTGTGAGCAGGACTGTCCTCACCCAGCACAGCCAGGCAGCTTTCCTACCCTTCCCAGGATAACAATTCCTCACTACCCACATCCACATAGCTGGCATTGATGTAGCCGTTCCCGGTGTCAGAGGGCTGCAGAACCACACGGCAGCGATCATCTGAAAGAGAAGGAAAGTGGACTGATGCTTTAGGGCAGCGACAAGGAGACTGATTAAGGGGGAAGGTGTAATTTATTAAAGTCTGTGATTGTCTGTTGTCTCCTCAGCAGCACCCCAGGCCTCAGGACATGTTCAGGGTTAAAGAACAGCTGATGAGACAAAGGGTGACATGGCACAGCAGGAAATGCAATGGAATTTTAGGGAAGATTATGAAATTGCCAAATGTACACACCATGTGGGCCCAGAGGCGCTTTGTAGTTTAAAAGAAATTGGGTCACTTCCACTTTCCCACAAATACTTGCCTCTGGAAGGGACATGGCAGTGTTCAGCAATGACTAGCATCAGGAACAGCTATATGATGTTTGATTAAGTTTGTAGGAGGATTTGAAGAGCAGAACAAGGATGCTCCAACAGGGTATAAAAGAGTGGGGCCAGAAATCCCGCTAGGTTTCAGTGGCCATGGAGGATGAGATGAGTAGCTCAGTATTTCTGAAGTGCTGGAGGGGCACCTACACCAGCCCAGCATCCTGTGCTACCCCAGACAGCTCCAAGAGCCTGAGCCAATCCCTGGAGAGCTCTGCTTACACGGGATGATGCTCTTATAGCGGTTCTTGTTTTGATTGCATAGTTCCTTCCCAGCATTGCAGGGGTGTAACAAACTGGAGGACAATTGCTGCAGAGGAAGAAAACAAGCCCACTCAGCACTGGGATGTATTCTGGGGCTGGCCAAAGCCAACTGCATCACACACCCAGGGAAGGGCTGAGGAGTTGGCAGTGCAGCCAGGTGGGAAAGCAAAGCTAAACCAGACCTGATACTCTCTAAGAAGCCCAGCACCATGCCTGTCGACTGATTCATCATCTGTCTGCTCTGCCTCTATTTCTTCCCTCTTAAACATCTTCAGAGCCTCCAGCAGTTCTTCCACTGGGATCTGTGTGTTTGGCTTGCGTCCATCTGCAGAGACCACAAGGACAGGATTTCATCATCCAGCTGGTGCTAACCTGGCCAGCCCTGGAACTCTGCAGCTTGGACTGAGATGGCATAACAGCAGCCAGGGCTTCTCCCTAGACAGGTCCCTTCTCCTTGGAGTGGTCCCTTTCCCTGTGCCAGCCAGCTCTGATCACCTTGGGTTCCTGCAAGGAACTTGTGGAACCTGCAATCATCCTGCCTGTGCTTTTTACAGACAGCCTGTCCAGACAAGGAACACAGGGCCCTTGCTCACACTTTACCTTTTTGACATCCTCTCAGGGGTATAGTGCTGTTGTTGTCCGAGGCTTTTGAACTGTTGTGCTTTAGCCTGCAAAACAGCAAGTCATGTGCACTGACCAGCAGAGCAGAGAGACAGAGGAGAAGCTGTTGCCTATCTAACCACCCTGCCTCATCTCTGCCTCCACTTGGACACTCCCTGCCCCTGCAAGCTGCTGAATGCCTCACAGAGGGCAGGACAGGTGAGGCTCATACTGACCTGAAGACCACAAACAGCAGCAAAATCCCCAGAGCCAGGAGTGCAAGAGTCGGTGCTACTGCCAAAACCACCAGTTTCCTGTCCAGCAGAGATGATGGCTCCTGCCCTGCAAGCAGCACAGCCCAGGCTCAGGCTCCTGCACAGCCTGAACCAAGCATCCCACAGGGACATGGAGAGAAAAGCAACTTCCCTTGTCTGCCAACCTGAGTTTTGCATTAGAGCAAAGCTGAGCTGGGGCAGAAGAAGGTGCTTGCTTGGTGTGATACCCTCTGTTGTGGACCCTGTGTCCCTGAAGGCCCCAGGCAGTACCAGAGCCTGGTGAGGTATTTGCATTTAGGTGGCACATGCAGCAGGGGACTGCTGGGGCTAGGACTAAATACGTGGTGATGGCAGGGATGATGTGCGATGCCCAGCGGCCACTGGGCCCACACATACAAAAGTGTCCTGAGGATGCCCAAAGCCCATCTACCACACACAGCCTCAAGATCTGGAGAAGAACCGTGAAGACCAAAATACAGCAGTATCCCACTGCATCTGTCCAAGGCCAGCTCATTTCCAGGGAAGCTGCCAGGCTGGCAGAAGGGAAGATGCTGGAGGGAGGCTTGGGCAAGCACGAGCGAGGAGACACTTACCCACAGAGAAGCTGTAGCAGACACAGGTGAACTTCTCAGCCTGTTGGAGGAGACAGGAGGGAGAGCTGAGGCCACTTTGTCCTGCCTGGGGGCAAAGGTCCCGGCCCGCGAGTGAGCCGGCCGATGCCCCCAGGGACACGGCGGCGGCCAGGCACGGGAGGGAGAGGATTGCGCTGTCCCAGGCAGCCCGGCCGCAGCGAGGGGCCGAGCCCCGGGCGGCGGCAGCCCCGGGGAGCCGGAGCCCGGCCTCGGTACCTGCGGCCGGAGGCGGCCGAGGCGCAGCAGGGCCGTGTAGTCCCGGCCCGGGCGGAGGGCAGCGTTGTGCTGGCCCGGGCCGCGGCTGCCGTCGCCCAGCACGAAGTCGGTGGGGGCGGTGAGGTTGAGGAGAGCGGCCACGTAGACGCTGGCGTTGGAGAGCTGCGGCCGGCCCGAGCAGATGGCCTCGATGAGCGAGGCGTTGTGCGTGGCGGCCACGATGAGCTGGTGCTCCCTGCGGGGCCGAGAGCCGGTGGCAGCGGGGCAGGGCGGAAGGGAGGCGTCCGCAGCCGGCGCCGGGCTGGGGAGAGCCGTGCCGGGGCTGCCGAGCTGCGGGGGCTGCGCTCACCTGGCTGCCCCGGGGGCCCGGCCGAGGGGCCGCAGGGGGAGCACGGCCGTGCCTCGGGCCGGGGCGATGTCGCGCACGCTGCGGCAGCCGCTGCCCCGGCGGCGCGGGGTGTCTGCGGGGGAACGGCCGGGGAATGAATGAGCACCGGCACGGCTGTGCCAGGAGCAGGGGCGGCCTCGGGCGGCGCAGGCAGCCGAGCCCGGCCCGTCTGTGCCCGGGCTCCCGCCACGGCCGCGCAGCGCGGCTTACCGGAGCTGTCGCTGTCAAAGTCCCTCATCAGCGCGGGCCCGGCTCCGGCAGCCGTCAGCCCCTGGATCGTCACGGTGTAGCTGCTGCCGGGGCTGTGCTCCGGCAGCCGCTGCTCGGTGACCGAGCCATTGAGGCGCAGCCGCTCCGTCTCCAGCACGCTGCTGTCCCCCGCCCTCCGGGCTGTGATGCTCAGCTGCGGACAGGAGACACAGCTGCAACCCGCGGGGACCGGCAAAGTCCTGCCAGCCTTCCCTTTCCTTCCCTGGGCCTGCCCCGGCTCGGGAAGGCTCCGCAGAGGAGCGGGCAGGAGCCGCAGCCCCATGCGGGCTCCTCAGAGCGGAGGAGAGGAGAGGAGAGGAGGAATTGGGAGCCAGCGCTCGGGACGTGTGAGCAGCAGCCTCTGCGAGCAAAGGGCCGAGGCTCTGCGGAGGGAAGAGGGGGGCTGTTGGTTTGCAGGGCCGTAGATTCATGTACTGAGCCTGAGGACAGGTCACCCCAGGTGTATCGCAACACCGAGGCACCGCGGTCACATCCTCCGCCCGAGGAAACTAAGCTTCTCTTTTCTCTGTGTAAAGTTGGGCTCTGAAGGCTTTCTCTAAGAGAAAAGGACAACGACTAAAGGTTCCATAACTAATACAGATGAAGGGTGCCCATTTGCCCATGCGTCATCTGAATTTGTCGTGAGATCCACGGCCATTCTCCCCTGCTGACACAAACAGATGCTGGGCTTATGCACAAGTGAAGACAAGTGGAAGTGGAAAAAAAAGGATTCTATTCATGCACATGGGTGTCTGGGAGCAGGTAGCCAGATGAACAGGCTCCCGGCATTGTCAAGAGCTTGTCTGAAAGCTTCTCCAGGAAAGAGCTAAGGAAAGGCTTGCAAGGTCCCTGTCACAGCGTGGGCACCTCTGTCCTCAGAGAGGACCTAGAGCATGCTGAGAACAATGTCACCAGCACACACAGCCCCTGCCACTGCCAGAGAGCAGGGTTTTGCTGTGGAACGTGTCCCAAAGCCAGAGACAGTGGAGATGCTTGTAGGCATGCATTGAGGAAAACTCAACAGAATGGTGCAGCTCTCTGGAGAAGGGGCTTTCAGGAGGGGCTTTCAGGAGGGGCTTTCAGGAGGGACTTTCAGAGGATTTGTCAAACCACAAGTTTTTCTGTGGCAAGAACCAGAAATGAGTAGGCAAGAGGCGCAGGAAACCCTGGGATGCCCCGCCAGAAGACACGTCACCATGTGTTGCACACCAGCCTCCAAAAGCCAACGCCAAAGCAGAGCAGAGCCAGGAAGGAAGCCCCGAGAACATGGAGCTCTCAGAGCTCTCTGGGCATCTCCAGAGCATGAGGAATGTTGAGAATGAAACAGAAAACGCTGGTGCTCATCAAGGCCAGAGATTTACTGTCTGGGAGCTGTGGCTCATGCCAGCTGTCCCTCGCTCACACTTCCCATTCTGCCTGCACAGAGCTCCAGGCCGGGAGCCGAGGCTCTGCCCTGGTCCCTCGGTACCTGGTATCCGATGATCTCCCCGTTGCAGGAGGGCAGCGAGTTCCAGCGGAGAGAGCCCCTGTCGGCATCCAGCCACAGCTGCTGCGGTTTGTCCGGCACTGGAAGCACACAGTGGGGTCACACACGGGGCCGTGAGCAGGGGCTGAGCAGGAGGAGGGTGCAGGCAGCTCCTGGCCGTGGGACAGGCTGCAAAAGGGACTCCCTGCAAAGGCTTTGTCCCCTGCAAAGGCCCTATGTGCTGCAGCAGTGGGAAGCACAACAGTGTGGTGGGGAGTGGGACAATGAGGACAGGACGTGCCCTGCCCAGGGCTCTCCCAGCCCCTTCCCCAGAGCTCCACAGGAGCCAAGCAGCCCTGATGCCAGGCACATCCCTGCAGGGAGCAAATGATCAGGCTGAGCTGGCAGGTGGTGGGCACATTGATCCAGCTGTGACACAGCTCTGGACTGCTCCTCGTCTCCGGTATTTCTGTGCACATACCTGTTTCCTCTGTCGTGAACAACCATGAGAAAAGGGTTGTGTTGGGGGGCAAGTCGATGGTGACACTGTACTCAGTGAAGGGCTGCAAAGGGGAGCAGGTGAATGTTCCCTTCTGGCCATGTAACATCTGCTCTCCCTTCACCTCCTCAGCCTCACAGGGAGGGGAGGAAGGCGCTGCCAGCCGGCACATGGCCCTCATGCCCTGGCAGGCATCAGGGAACCTGCAGGTCCAGTTCAGTTTGATGCTGGTGCTGGAAATCTCAAAGGTCTCAGGGTCAACCTGGAGGACTTCTGTGAAGGAAGAATTGCCAGAAGGTCACGTTATTCCCTTCCCAGCCCAGGCATGCAAGGATGCTGCAGTCAAACAACCTTGCTCATCACCCAGCCCAGTGGGAGGGAACGTGAGACTGAAGGTGGTCACTCCCAAAGGGGAGCAGGAGGAGTTTGGCATCATGATGCACTAGGAAACTGAATGTGAACCACTGGGTGAATGTCTCCAGTGACACAACCATACCTGTTCAGCCAAACATCAGGATATTCTGGGAGGAACATAGGGAAGCCTGGAGAGTGTGTCCCCAGCTTGGTCATCAGAGCTCACAGGCAGCAGTAAAAGGGACCCAGCCTCTCTCAAACCCTTTGAGCTATGTGGCTGCAGTCATCCTTTGGTGCCATAGGAGAGCACAACAGGAGACATTTTATCCTGGCCTGGAAGCAGGAGTTGCTTCCACAGGCACCATCCTTTCAGTGCTGGGCCCAAGGAAAAACACTGACCTTCCCATGCTGTCCCCCCTCAGAGATGTTCTCAGGATCTCCCTCTGAAAAGGATTATCCTTCTCCTGATCCCTTACTTACTGATGCATTTCAGACTGGACTGAATGGGGACCCAGGCACCTCTGGAGTCTCTTCCATGCCAAAATCTTTTGTACACAGGTGTCACATGATCATAGTACTGGAATTCACTCTGACATTTGATTTCAGTGAAGGATGGCTGGAAACCTTCAGGGCAGCTCAGCATCACTTCATCATCCACTTCATAATTCACCTGGTCTGGTGCCAGTTGGAGTATGGAGTCCCGTGGGGGCCTTTGGCACCTTTTTGGGAGAGCTGAAAGAGGGTGTTATTTGGGCTGGAGGTGAGGAGATGAGATATGGGTGAGAGGTGGGAGACCAACACCCAGCAACCCCTCCAGCCTCTGAAGGGAGTGAGGGTGACACATCCATCTGCTGGGATCTGACCTGAGGGCAAACCTTGTTGGAAGGGGTGTTCCTTGTGCTTCAAAGTGTGAAGGATCACTCATCCATGAACCTGACTTATCCACTTCTGTCTGTGGACACCCATCCACCTCCCACAGCCCAAAGCAGGGATGTTCCCATCTCATCTCTCCCTGCCCATCTCTCCTGAGCACACTGCCATGTGTTGCCATGCCCCCACTGAGCACAGCTCTGTCTCTGCCTGGGACAGCTCTGCATCCCCGTCCCCTGATGGATGGCATTGCTCCTCCCCCAGGTCCTTCCCGTGCAGCCTCCTGTCCCAGTGCCAAGGGCTGAGCCAGCTATGCACTATGAGGACCCCTTCATTCCCCTCTGCTCCAGCTCCTGCAGGTGCACAAGGTGTCCCCAGGTCCCTTATCCATAGGCCAGCAGGGGAACAAGCAGACCTGTGCATTCCAGGGTAGCACTGGGAGGCACAGCAAAGATAATGGAACTTCCACGGGCACCTGGGTGGCAGCCTCAGATCCTGGACTGGGAGCCCCAGACCTGGCCTGCTCAGGAACCACTGCAGGAGATTTCAGCTTGGCTGTCTGTTTCTACCTGGTCTGTTGTTTCCTGCCTGGGTTGTCCTTTTCAGCAGTTTGCACAGGCAGCACAGCCCCAAGGAGGGTGAAGGTAGCAGGGAGACATGGGAGAGCTGCTGTAGCCTCACTTACCCATACACAGGACATCCCTCTCAATGAGTGTCCAGGCACCTGTGCTGTTCCTGCCCCACCAGGCACCTACATAGACTGTTTTTCCAGAGTTCATTCGCTGGAATTCCTTTGTACATTTGACCTTAGGGAAGGATGGCTCAAGATCTTTGGGGCAGGTCAGTGTCAGTTCTGCATTCTGTAAGTATTCAGTTTCGTTCTCTGAAAACTGAAGTCTTGAATCCCACTGAGGTTTTGGGCATTTTGCTGTCAGGGAGAAAGTGTGAGAGTCCTTCTCAGTGAGGGAACGCTCAGGCAGGAGAGGGACCAAGGCTTTTCCACGATGAGCTGTGGTTCATGTCAGCATTCTACACCGTGAGGAAACCCAAGAGCAGAAAAAGAGCATGTGCCTGGGCAAGGAGGTGATACAGGACACTGGGAGAGAGGTGAAAGCTGAGGCACTGGACCTGTCCCCCTCCAACTTCCCCATGACATACAACTCAGGAATAGATAAGGAAGAGATGCAGGGACAGAGAAAACCTGTCCCACATTGAAGGCTTCTAACCCTCTCCATCTTGAGGACTGCTTGCAGCTGGGACCTGAGTGAGCTGTGCCCAAGGTGTATCAGATTTGGCAGGATGCCCAGGTCCCCTCCACAGCGAGAAGTGCATGTTGCAGGGGAGACCTACTGGTTCCCAACTTACCCATTGCGCAGGTCAGGTTCTCTGCCAACCTGTGCCATGTTCCCCGAGTGCCCAACACATCCCAAGCATCCTTCCAGCTTTCACATCTGATCACAGCAAGGGGAGAAGTGTCATTCATAAAGCAGCTCAATGTCACCTTTTCCTTTACCCAGTAAAATCTCTGGTTTGGGCTAAACTGGAGCTGTGAGTCCCACTGGGGCTGCTGGCATCTCTCTGCAGAGGAGAGGAGAAGGAGCACATGTAAACAGGATGGGAAGAGGTCTTCTGGGATATCTTTTGCTCTGATTTTGACAGGGCCCATCTCCTTTGGTTACTACATGCAACTCCTGATCCCTCTCTTGCAGCCTAGAACTGAGTTATTGGTGGCAGCAGACCACCCAAGAGCAGTCCCATCCGTGCCTACCACACTCTTGCAGGCTTCCCGACTCAGGCTCCATTTGGACAAGGCTGGGCAGAATTCCTCCCCAGTCTTCACACGGAGCTCCATCCCCTCCCACCACCTTGGCCATACACCCCATCATTGTTTGAAGGCACAGGGCTTACAGTAGCCCCCCAGCGCAGGGACTCTCATTCCTGCCTTTGAACCCCTCCCAGGAGCACAGAGCCCAGCAGGTGCCTACAGCAAGGTGCTGAGACAAAAAGAGCATTGTCACTGCCAGGACATGGGGGAAAGCCAAGGCGTCCAGGTCTCCCATGCCTGCACTGTCATGTGCATGACCAGGTCACAGAGGGTCTGTCACCAGCTCAGGACCCTGGGTCAGGGTGGTGCAGGGCTGTGCTTACCTTTGCAGCTGGCAGTCTCATTCCACAGGATCTCGGCCCCTCTGGAAACGCATTGGATCTGTGGCACAGATGGCGCAAACTCCCCAGCACAGCTGAGCTGCACCACTTCATCCAAGGCATAGCCATCGTCCTTTCTTGGGCTAAACCTCAGCTTGCGGTCCCAGTGAGAGGGAAGTTTACATTTTCCTGTGTGCAAAGACCAGGAGGCAGAGCCTGAGGGTCCCTGGGCTCCAGCAGCATCCTTGAGGATGAGGGTGTTCCATGCAGAGGGGGGCCAGTGGCCCTCTCTTCAGAGGGGTGGCAGAGATGGCACCTCCCAGGATGGCCCCATCCCCCGGATGCTTTATCCCTCCCCACAGCCTCAGGGGCAGTGCAGGAGGGTTATCCACAGGCCCTCCTGCCCACCCACTGCTGCGGAGGCACCCCAGCCAGAGGGATCCAGCAGCCTGGGGGGTGCTGCTCTCTCCCACAAACACAGGGGCTGTGGGAGTGCACCAGGGTGTCTGCTGGCACCACTCACCAGCATTCCTGTCATTCTGCTGGACACGATCTGCTCACACCCACACGGACTCTTGTTTGCGGCAAAATCCCACTCAAGTTGCCACTTTGCTTTTGGTCTGGATGTTACACTTGTTATTTCCTCTTCTCCATCCCTCTCACAAAATGTCTGCTGGCTCCTAGGAGCAGCTACCTCCCATCCCATACACCTCCCACCTTCACCCAAGACGAGTGACACCCCCTCATCTGAGCTGGCAGGAGGGGCTTGTCAGGGACTCCATGTAGGTATTTCACCAGCTGCACCTTTGGTTGTGTTTTGCAACATGTAGGCTGAGAAATTGATTGAAGTAAATCTCCATATTCGTTTTTACTAAATTCTAGACAGGAGTGCTGCTGGCTGTCTGCATGGCCCTAATTTGGGTCTTTACCCTCTGATCGAATCCACAAAGGAATTGTAACTCTCTTTGAGTGTTCCTCTACCACAAAAATTTAGCTGTAGCTACCCAAACTTTGTCCTGAGTTACCAGGGTGAAGTCAGGCAGGCACAGAAAGTTTGCACCAAGTCCTACAACACCTGAGTGGCATCGGGACTCCCCAGGAAACCTCTGCATACCTCATGCAATAGTGGACCTCAGCACCTGCACCACCCCAGACAGAATGAAGCCCCTGACAAATAAGTGGGAAAAAAAGTACTCCCAGACTGGCAAATTGAGCACTTCAATCAGGTGAGAGCTATTCATGAAATAATTTCTCATGTTCTAATTTGCATTTCAGGGCCCCAAATGGTGCCCGTATGGAGATTATTCATTGATAGGTATTTCTTTGACCCTAGAGTCACCACTGAAAGTGAACTATAGTTTCTTCAAAAGACATGTGGGGCCTGGCCTGAAGCAAGAAGCAGTTTGAGGGGATGGAAATTCTTCAGTGGAGGCAGCCTTAGGATCTGAGGGGGCTGTGAGTGCTCAGGAGCGTGGCTGGCCTCTTCCACATTGCCCCACTCTTGACTTCAGTTCAAGGGTGTCTCACCAGTTTTCCTTTTCCACACTTCCCTGTAGCTGTGAGAGCTCCCAGAGCACTCAAAACCCACTGGCAGCGCCACACATGGCAACCTGCTGGGCAGGAAACCAGGAGGAAAAGAGAAATTCTCCTTTGCAGGCACTCTGCTGATGCAGGTGCAGATTTCAAGAGGTATCTGGGACAGCTTCTTTCCACAAACATGGATATTCTGCTGGCAAGGTGGCAGAGCTCTGCCTTGCTTCCAGCGCTCCCCGAGTCTTTTCACAGGGCAAAGCTCTTACTGCTGAAACAACTGTGAATGAACCTCTCTAGACTTACCAGGCATCCTTGCAGAGGCCAGGGGTAACTGTGTTTGAAAAGCCACATCTCATGGTTGCTGGTTTAGAGGTGCAGTACAGTGCAGACTTATTGTAGCACAAGTGGGGGCTAGTCTTAGTTTAAAGTTTGTAATTCTTCCTTGTACTAAAAGGTGCTACTTCTGCAGAAATGAAACTAGGCATATTTAGAATTATGCTAATTATTGTTTACAGGCACTTAGGATTCATTCAGTCTTTCATAGAAGCATAGAATGGCTTGGGAGGGAAGGAAGATCCCTTAGTTCCAGCCCTCCTGTCATGCACAGGGACACCTTCCACTACAGCAGGTTGCCCAAAGCCATCCACAGTCTGAACACCTTTTTGAACACTTTCAGGGACATCCACAGCTTCTCTGGGCATCCTGTGCCAGTGGACATCAAAATATTGTGAGTGTGACCATCCAGCTAACTCCTCCCTCCCCAAGTGGTCCATCCATCAAATCCACACCTTCATAGTTTGGAGATGAGGATGTCATGCAAGATGGTGTCAAATGCCTTGCACAAGTCCAGGTGGATTATGTCAGTCGCTCCTCCCTTATCCACAAACACTGTCACTCCACCGTGGAAGGCAAACAAATTACTCAGATATGATTTGCTATTTGTGAAGCCATCACAAATAATTTCCATGTACCTTAGAATAGTTTCCAGCAGGAACTGCTCCATGATCTTGTCCCTCACCAAAGGGAGACTGACTGGCTTGTAGTTCCCTGGGCCTCCCTCATTTCCTCTTTTTAAAAAGGGGGTTGTGCTTCCCCTTTTACAGTCGGTGGGAGCTTTACTGGAAGTTGCCTGCTACAGCTTCTCAGCTATGATGGGTAATGTCTTTGCCTCTTCCTCCACCCTCAGGACCCACACATGCATCTCATCAGGCCCCATGAATTAGTGGACCTTCAGGTACCTCAAATGGTCTCGAATCTGGTCTTTTCCTACAGCAGGATGGTTTTTATTCTGCCCGTCCCTGCTTTTGCCCCCTGTAACTCAGGTTACTTTTCCTTGGTTTTGGGCACAAGAAAGTAGGTGCTGTGTAAGATTCCTGGGCTGGAATCCCTGTGAAGGGATTGCATGAGCTCAGCTGGCATAACAGCCACATATTTCTGACTAGGCTGTCCACCTTCACCAGGACTCCAGCAAATCATTTCTCTTAGACCTGGGCATTTATCAGACTTAATCCTTTGCCAGTAACATCAGCCTCTTCTCTGTTATCTTTTTTTTCAGGTGAAAAGGCCTCCACAGATGTGCAGACCTGATCCAGGGTCTCCTCAGTGTTCCTGTCAGTGTCTGGGGAGCTGGAATGTTGGGATGCTGCTGGGATGCAGCACAGATTCCAGAGCAGCCTCCGGCAAGGGTGGACACATGAAACGTGCTTCTGCAAAGACCACACGTGTGCCAGAAGTGTGTCAGTGGCCACGTCTGTCCTTTGGACACAAAGACTACGCAGGAGAGCAGTCCTTCCGGCAAACCCTCTTGCTCCCTCCTTTTTTCTTCTCTGCCTGCAGGGCTCCCTGCAAGCAGCAGGGGGATTTCTGTCCTCTGCGATTCATCCTTTCCTTCCCAAGCCCTCTGAGCTGTCTGATGCCATGTGTTTCCTGAGAGGAGCTAAGAAGAGCAGACACTGTTTACCACTCTTTTTCCAGTTGCACTGGAGAGTTGCACTGCAAGCCATTGAGAACACAAACAGCATCTCTCTGAATCTGGGAATGGAGGTGATTGCCCCTAGTTTCTTAATTCCTCACAGGCTCTCCTGCACCCTTTGCCCTGCCAAATGTGCCCCTGTTGTGCTCAGGGGCAGCCAGAGGCAGATTCAGCACCCAGGTCCAAGCTGGGCATGGACCATGCTGAGCAGAGCCCAGGGGCTGGGTGGGAGAGATCAGAAAAGGCAGGCGGAGCCCACAGCTCATTCCCATACTCAAAGAATCCAGTGGCTGGAGTACCACTACAGGGAATGCACCAGCATCAGAATCCTGGGAGTTATCCAGTTATCCTGGGAGTTAAGAGTGCCTGTCAGAGGGATGGGTATGGCAAAAAAAGCTTGCTTGCCTTGCAGAGGGACAGTGTACACCAGCAGGACAGCCTGGGGGACTGCCAAAGCCTATTTACCACCTGCACACAGAGCACCCTGCCAGCAATGCCCAAATATCACAGCCCCTTCAGGGCTTGCCTCCTGCCCACATTCCTGAGGCTGCAGAGGAGCTGAACTCCGTGTCACAGCACTGGCACCATCTGCATCCAGGCATCTGCAGCTGCTCAGAGTCCCTCCTGGTGGCATTTCTGATGATTGATTGACAGTAAAGCCTAGAAAGCTCTGCTTCTCTGCAGAATGGGGAAGAGAAGACACTTTCAGTCCATGCCTGTTTTTTGTCTCAAGAACATTGCTGATTACAATCCAACTCAGCCTCACATCTGCGTTAAGTCCAAGCCTGTCAGGCATGCAATTAGCACTTGAGACTTGTTGGGAGAAATCAATCCATGGCTGCTGTGTGCAGTCAAGATGCACAGGCTGGGAGGGACACCACTGTGCTCACCCTCCCTATACGCCTTTCCATATCCATTCCATAAAAATTGCCAGGGGAAAAGGGCACCTTGGAGCAAAAGAGCTCGTGCTCTCACCCAGGGTGGCTTTTTGTGTGCTTTGGAGGTGTCCATGGGACCTCCACTGGAGAAGTGGAACACCCCACTTGTGCAAAGCAGTCGGATGTATTAGGGGGCTGGCACCCTGATGGAGAAAAAAGAGTGCTCAGACAGAAAGGGGGAAGAAACGCTCAGCTTCCAACCTTGCTGGGATTAACAGCAGGTGGGAGAGTAATGGAAGAGTTCTCAGACACTGTTTTTACCCTGAACAGCGGTATGCAGAGAGCCGCCCACAGGCTCGCCGCCCCAGCTAGAGGAAGGAGGCTGAGTCAAGTGAAATTTCAGCAAGGAAAATATGGTGTAGATATGACCAAATAGGCACCTTTTGTAGCATGCAATGTGTGCTCACTGTGAAATGGGAAATACTGAATGCCAAAATCAGGAGCGGTAACAAAAGGTTATTTCTTTTTTTGCCTCCTAAAGGCAGATATTTACTGTTTTGCTTTTTTTCCTAGTTGATGCGATTAAATTAATACCCTCCTTGCTGATATTGCTATTGCCCATGAATATAGAAAGTCTTTTTCAGAAATATCTGGATTGCTGGTCCCTGCTGCAAGGAGTTGTGAGCCTGGCAGGCTAAACAAAACCCCAGTACAGGCCAGAAGGGGAGGGTCAGGAGAAAGGAGAAACAGCTATGCTGGTAATTCAGGTCAGACTCCTGGGTTCAGCCCTTTGCTTAACAGCAAAAGGTGTCCTTTCTTACACTATATTATCTCACACACAAAGAATAAAGGACAAGGTGAAATCTAAGAAGCAGTAGGCGAAGTTCAACCCTTTTGGCAGGGCAGCTCAGCAGCTGAGAGAGGTGACAGCAAAGTGCACTGCAGTCTTGCTGTGTTTGATGCCATGTGCTTGCTGAGAGAGCTAAGAAAAGCAATCACTCCTTCCACCAGTGGAGAGTTGTACTGCAGGGCACTGGGAACACAAGCATGGGCCTTAGAGTATCTCTCTACTCCTCACTAGCAACCAAAGCTGCTGAGTGGGTCTTTAAGAGTGATGGAGCACAGAGACCTTGGTGAAGCTCTGCTTGGGAGTCATGGCAGGGAAAGGGGGTGGCAAAACAAGTCACTGAACAAGGCAATGTGGGAAGATCTGGGACGTGGTGGCACTTTAATCTGTAGTGGTCCACCAGGTGCTAAAGGACATCTGACACCTGTCTAAGAGCAGGAGGCAAAATTCGTGTTTCCTGAATCTGTGCTCTGGTGATGGGAAGTGAAAGCATGGTGGAGCACACAGTTCACCACCCCTAGGGTGTCAAGCCCCAGGCACTCCTTTGCAGTGTCTCTTAGCACTCATGTTCCCCATAGGCTCTATTCTAGGCACTGTTTGGAATTCAGCTGAGACAAAACCTTTCAGATTGGTTGTGGCTTAGTTTTAGCTACCAGCCTCTCACCCCCTGGTCACTGCAGCTGTGCTCCTTGTTAAAACTTCTTGTCAGCTGCCACTAGATCACTACAGCGTCAAGAAAGGCTGATGAAAATGGGGTCAGGGCCAGCTTGTATCCCAGACCCTTCCTCTGCATAGAAAACATGCCCTAGAAGCTTCTCCACCTGCCTTCCAGGTGCACTGGGACTGTAAGCTGTGGAGAGTTTTGTACAAGTATGGCATTTCAGGGAGGAAAAACGCCCTGTGAGAGCAGCACAGCAAGACAATAAGGTGACAACAGGACAATGACACAACACACCCTGTTCGGTGCACGGCGTTCCCGTGATGGGGAGAGCAGAGCAGCAGGGCCAACCACATCCTGTGCCTGTGGCTGCACTGCTGTTCCCTGCACTGCTGTCTGTGGCACTGTGCACGCCAGGGGTGTGGGATATGCTCATGGATCCCACCCTACTGTTCCCTCTCTCTGTCCAACAGCTTTACCCTGTCCCACTGTCCCACTGCCACTGTCAGCCCACTCCACCCTAGCAGGGATGGGAGAGACCCTCCTGCCTCACTTGGGCCATCTTCCTTGCCCTGTCCCTCTGCAAGAGAAGGACCCTGACCCATCAGGTTGGACCTCAGCAGAGGTGCCAGGATGGGATGAGCCCACATGCTGAGGATGCAGGCAGGGCTGCTCACAGTGCTGGGTGCGGCCACCACATGTTTTTGTCTTGGTTCCTCTTTTCACAGGCACCAAGGTGCAAACTCAGCAATATCATCTCTGTCACAGGCAGCCCCAGACTCCTCTGGGGATGGCTGGGTGACTGAGATCTGCAGAGTGTGACAAGAGTCTGCAGGCCTACAGGTCCCTGTTGTATCCCACTGTACATAACACAGACAGATCCTGGTCTTAGTGTGTACCTGGAAACCTGGAAACCTTTACTAACAGGAAAGCTACACAACGCTTGGACATGGTTGCACATGTTGGCCTAGGAGAACAGCTTCAGCAGGGATCTGGGCAATGAAAAGACACTCTGGGCAGGAGAATATACTCTGTTAGAGAGTAGCCCTTGTTTTTTGAGTGGCAGTGTGCTGTGCTTACACTCCCTGCAACCACACAGATATATTTTCCCTGGAAACAGGCTCCCGTGACACCTCACACATAGCACAGACCCTGATGTCACTTCACATCAGCAATTAAAGTTTCTGATCCCATTCCCCGTGCTCTGTCACAGCCACTAGATCAACTGTTTTCTCTAGCCTGCATCCACCCAGATACAACACCACAGTGGACTGGGATGACATGATTAGATGTTAGTTTAATTATTTTTATCACCTAGCTCCAAAATACTCCAATTCAGACAGATCCAGAGCAATGCAAGGTCACAGCTCCTGGACCCACAGCTCAATTGCCAGTCAGTGCAGCCTCCTGGGAGGACAGATAACATGTGAGCCTGCAAATTCCCACTGACTCTGCTGGCATCATAGTGTGCAGCCAGTGTAGGAAGAGCCCATCAGAACCCTGGGGGTGCCCTCCTCCTTCCAGCACCAAGGAAGTCCATTAAAGAGCAATCCCAGAATATTATAACTCCTGCCCCAGGCTCTCCTGTACACGCAGGGGCTCAGCTCGTGTCTCCCCAGGTACTCATCGTCTCTGTGGTGAGGACATGGCACCCTGACCCTGTGCAAGGACAGATGGACACCTTGTATTGCCAGCTCCATGGAGGAACACTCCAGACTCTGCAGAGGTTTCCTCAGCACCCCAAGCTTTGCTGCTCTCCATCCCCAAACAGAACTCTGCCTAACCACAGCCCAGCTGGTGGACTCGGGCCCCAGTGTGGATGAAAGACCTCTCTGATGCAAATGCTGTATCCTGCATGCCATGAAGTTGCACAGCAGCTCTGCAAAGTAAAACCTGCTCTTGGGGGCAGAGGAGGGAGCACTGCTTACCTCTTTCCTGGGGTTTTCCATAATTGTTGGGATAGGACTTACCATGATTTAGTGCTGCCAGCAGAGGTGTGAGGAGCAGGAGAAACATCCATTGCAGGGCCATGTTTGCCTATGTTCCCAGCGCAGGTTTGAGATCTCAGCTACACCAGCTGCCTCACTGCACAGCCACCTGATTGTGAGTGGTGCAAGCATGGAAAGGAAACAGGCACGCAGAGAAATCACATATGGTGCAAGAGGCTTCCTCATTGGAGAGGGAAACTCCGCCAGTGTCAGTGCTGCCTTCTTTCTCTTTCAGCTCCATGACCCTTTTGCAACCTTCCTGTCTCTAATTTCTTGTCTAAAACCCCAGATTTTAGGTCTTCTGTCAGGACCAGATATTAACCCAGCTGGGTTACCTCTTTTCCCAGCACAGATTTCAGAAGGACTCATGAGGTGTTCTGGTTCATGGCTGGGCTTTAACAGGAAGATGTGGCTTCCATGCTCACACAGAAAGTCAAGCAGTGACTACATCAGGACAGTCCTCACCTTGTTACTGCCTTGATAAGGAGTGTGATAAAACAGACTTCTGAAGGACACAGGTGATCTTAGTTACCTGGCAGTGTGTGCCATGGATGGGAGAGCCAAGGTTTTGTCAGGAGTGGTTGGGTGCTCAGGGCTGGGCTGAGAACCGATGCTTGGGCAGAAGGGGATGAGAGCCCTGGAGGCCTCGAGCTCATCTGCTGTGGCACATGGTTTTGTCAAAACTTGGTGGGAGTATGAATGACCATGAAGGGGTGGGAGGCCATCTCAGGCAGTGGGGATAAAAGGGACTGCTGGTGAGGCTGTCTGTGCAGCTGAAGGCTGATGGCACTGGCCACAGCAGCAGACCCAACCATCAGAGGAGGTCCAGCACAGGAGCTGATGAATTTGTGTTTCCCCAGACACCTTGCTGAATGTGCCTGGCCTGCATCCCAACTGAAACACACACCTAGGAGAAAAACAAGCCCTCAAGTTTTCTCTGAGGCTTCACAGCCAGGCTGAAGTCCCCTGTGATAGCTCCCCTCTGTTGTGCTCCTCAGCAAGGACAGGTGCTTGCACACCTGGGGTCAGGCTCTGCTTTCTGCTGATTTGCACACCTTGCAACACCTTTATTCTGCAGCATTAAGCAGGCCAGTGCAGAGTGGTCCTCTCCAAATATATTCCCCCCCACCCATCCCCAAAAACTAACCCTGAGCAAATCATGGTAGAATTATTGTTTTCTTCTTTTCTTCCAATATAGGGGCTGCCTGAGGGCAGGCACCCCTGCAGTCTTTCACCTCTCTGGGACAGAGCAGGAGACTGCCCAGCCACATTCCCTCCTAAGCTCAGAAAATCAGTCTCCCTTGTCTGAGTTTCACCTCTTCCTGCAACAGAGCTTGCAGGGCCAGGAGTCCCCACCTCTGTGAACCTGCTTTTTTATTTCCTTTGCTCACATATGAAGCTCACCCACAGAAAGTTCACTGTACTCAAATGTATTTGCCCTGGAAAAGGTGTCCTGGGACTGCAAGTGCAGACAGGCATGGCAGCAGGGAGGTACTTGGGAGGCAGGTGTGCCCTGTCTCAGGCATCTGGGGGGTTTGGGGAGTGGAGGGAAGCAGATGCTGCTCTGCCTCCAGCAACTGCAGCAATTCAGAGGTCTCCTCTCCCTGCCCCTTTGTGCATCTGGGCCTTTCAAGAAAAAGAAATTAAGGCCTATAAATCAAATGGTGTCAGTAGGAATAGGTTTTTCAGTTTGGAGGATCTTTGCAAAAGGAGTAGGAGAATTACCTAAATTAAAAAAGTCTAAAAACATCACATCCATGGTCCCACTCTGCACCATTCCCAGCAGAACAAGGACTCTCAGCTCCTATGTTAACAGTATCTGGCACCCCTGAAAATTCTTCATGGTCCCACATGAAACCTCAAAACCATGGACAAAGTGTAGCCCAAGCAGTTGTCAGGAGGCTCTCTAATTCTTCACACTTCCCCTTGCCCCACATCACAAAAATTCAGCCTTGAGTGTAACCTGGGCTCTGTCAGGGAGGATGGAGGGGTGTTAGAAGACAGTTCTGCTTTCTCTAGAGGGTCCAACTTCTTCTGGTCACACCAGGCAAACCAAAAGCCACACAGGCAGTTGCAGACAGAAGGTCTGGCTCAGCTGGGAGGATGGGCAGGCTGGATCTCAGCAGGTGCAGGCAAGGAGCTGTGTCCTTCTGCAATGCCAGGGTCCTGCTGCAATGCCAGGGTCCAGGCATGCTGCCAGGAGTGTGTCCTGTTTCACCACAAACCTTGCAGGACTCTGGCACTGGACCCACATTTTGCAGTAATCATGTCACCCCAGGGATGTCCCTCTGCTGTGGGGACACACTCTCCTGTCAACCCTACAGACGTGGCAGGTCTGGAGTTCTTGAAGTGTTTGCAAAAAGAGCTGCTGACTGCTTCTACAGGCTATCCTTTGCTCACTTTTTTGTTTGCCTTATCAAGAAATTACGTCTTACCTGTCTGACACTATTTTTGTCCTCTAGACATGACTTTTTCTCTTTGAAGGAGCCTCTCTGTTTTGAATAACCTCTGGCCCTGGTGGTTATTCCTGCTGCTTTGCCTCTACCTTTTGATACCAGGAGCTCTGAAGGGCTGCCTTAGCTCTTTGCAGGATTGCTGGACACTGTGACCATGCTGCTTAATCTGTTTCCTCATTTCCACATATTTCCCCTTTTTGATGCTGATTAAGATATCCCTGGACTTTTCAGTCTTTGGTACTTATGCAATGTCATGGAAACAAAGCGTGTTTTGGCTGTGACCAGCAGGCAGCCCTTTCCTGGGAACATGCTTGGGCCATATTTCCTGCACAGAGCTCAGTTCCCCATCTTCCTCCCAGTCTCGTGGTGCATGTGGAAAGCCACACACTGACACCTTGCTCGGTGCTGCAAACCGGTCATAAGAGTTCTTGAAGGCCAACAGCAGTAGCACTATTCCCTGCCCCTTTCTTTCATTTGGGATTTCTGTTCCCAAAGGTGTATCCATGATGCAAAGAGGTCTGCATCCTTCCTCTGAAGCAGGGGCCCCATCACTGGGGCCATACCTTGGAGAATCACAGAATCACAGAATCACAGAATCACAGAATCACAGAATCACAGAATCACAGAATCACAGAATCTCAGAATCTCAGAATCTCAGAATGAGCTGTGTTGGAAAGGACCCACATGGATTATCAAGTCCAAGTCTTTGCCATGCACAGGACTTCCCCAGGAGTCACACCATGTGCCTGAGAGCACTGTCCAAACTTCATGAGCTCTATCAGGCTTGGTGGTATGTACACTTCTCTGGGGAGCCTGTTCCAGTACACAACACCCTCTGGGTGAGAACCTTTTCCTAATATCCAACCTAAACCTTCCCTGACACTTCAGGCCATTCCCTCGGGTCCTGTCACTGGGCACTACAGAGAAGAAATCAGTGTCTGAAATGTCTTCTGCCTGCAGCTGGAAGTCAGTGCTCACACCCACACGTGCTCCTCCCCAGGAGTGGCATCCTGCCCTCCCCTCTGCAACACCTGCAGCTGCTGGTGCCAGACCAGCCCTTGCCCCAGGAGCATCCCAGCCAGGGAAAAAGGGCCCTGGGCCATGAAAGCTGCTCATGGGCAATGCTGCCACAGAAGTTCACTCAGAGGAGCCTGGTGGGTTTCAGTGTACAGCTGGAGGCACTGAGGCAGAGAGGGAGTCAGTGAAGGGCCCAGGGGAGGAAGTCAGTACAGCAGGGACCAGTTTCACTGCTGAGCCCCAGGATGGGGCTGCAAGAGCAGCACTGTCCTTCCTCCAGATGGAGGGGAACCAGGCTGTGCCCCAGTGCCAGCCCAGCCTCAGCCCTCCTGGCCTGCTGCCACAAGCAGGATCTCACTGACCAGGGACCTGGGAAGTGGCTCCTGTGGCTCCTGAGGCAGTTCAGGGAGATGTCCTGTCCCCAGGCTTGGCTGCAGCTAGGCTGGCCCAAAATCTGGATGTTCAGATGTTTTGAGGTCACACACAGCTCCCAGGGGTTAATATGAGCTTGAACTTTTGTTTTATGATCCCAAACTAATGGCCACAGATGTGCCAGAGTCACCTGCATGCCCATCCCCAGCCTGGCAGCCCCTGCCCATCATGGCTCAGCTGCTGAATGGAAATTTGTGGGATTTCAAATGTTCAGGGATGGGGCAGGACTGGATGGGCCTTCGAGTAACTTGGTCTTGTGACTGGTATTCCTGCCACAGTAGTGGGGGTGGGACTAGATGATCTTTAATGTCCCTTCCAAACCAAACCATTTTTTGATTATATGAATTATGTGCGTCACTGTATGTTGCACACTTACGGTCTGAGCATGGGATCTGGCTGCCAGGAGGGGTACGGGAAGGAAAGGCATTCCCTTCTCCCTTCCAGTATATATCAGGCTTTTCCATTGGACACGTGTTCCAGAGTTCCTTCAGCACTGACATCCAGGGTCCATGGTCAGCCACTGTGACCTGAGGATGTGCCAGGGCCTGATGACCTGGGCAGAGAAAGTCCAAGGAGGTCTGCTAGGATACCCCAGCACTTGACACCAGCAGGTCCCCCCACTCTCATCTGGCACCTGTCCCTCAAATTTTCATGTCCATCTGGACTCCCACTGCACCCTAAATCTGCCCCAGCCCTGCTGTCACCCCATGACTTTACTCCTGCCACCACAGGAGTGGTGAGTCACCCCCCCAGCTTCTGTACCATGCAGAGCAGATTCCTGTACCATGAAACTGGGCTCCTTTTTGCATCCCACATGATGAATCTCCGCTCTCAGGGTTCACTTACTGAGCTCAGCGCTTCTTTGCTAAGACCTGCTTTGAGATCTGAAAGGAAGCCAGGAGCAGCTTTTCTGAGCAGCAGGCTCAGAGATACCTGCAGTGAGCAGGAGAGGAGGACACTGCTGCTGCCCAGGTATCATGAGACAGGCAGGACTGACTGCATCTTGCTGCTGGTCCAGAGCTGCCCCTGGCCTGGCTCTGTACCTCAAGATGTATGAGATGCCTCAACCAGCAGAGTCCCCAGAGAACAGGAGCCCCCACGATGAGTATCTACAGACACCCAGTGTCTTTTCTTCCTGCTTAGCATGACCCTGACAGAGCTCATAGGCCCATGTCCCCATCAGGATCCTTGCTGACCCTCCAGGATCAGGCCACCAGCAGGGTCACCCAGTCACAGCTCCAGTACTGCCCCGTGTCCCAGTGTCCCTTACACATTGCTGCGCACTTCCAGCCCTGCAGGATTCATGGGCTTCGTGCCCTGTGGCCAGTTCCTTGTTGGCACAGGCTATCTGATAGCCCTCAACCTGTATCTGCTTTAGCCAGATGACCCCAAAGAAGTCCTCAGCAGCTGCAAGTTCCATAGCAGCAATCCCAAATCCAGCCTCTGACACCTTAAACCACCCCTCTGTGCCTCCCCTGCATCCAAGACTACCCCAGGACCCAGGGAGCTGCTCAGTGTCAGAGCCCACAATGCAGGCAGCTGGAAATCCCCTTTCCTGCCCCAGGGCTGACTCGGCACCCTGGGGCTGCTGTTTGCCAGCACATGGTTCCCTTCCTCATTGGGCCAGCCAGTGCATGCAGGGAGAGCTGCCTGGCTCCATGGAACTTGTGAACAGCCCTGACCATTGCCCCTCTGAGAGCTTAAATCAAAGAAGCTCATGTACAGACCCTGGCAGCTCTGTAGTGCTCCCAGCCAGAACAGGGGTTTATGTTTTGGATTTTTTTCAGCAGTTTTGATGCACTGCACATGTGCAGATCAATTGTCCACGTGGATGCAGCAAACTCTGAAGTGGTGCTCTTGCAGCGAAGGCTGGAGTCACAAGCAGAGTTCTTCCCCTTCTCCTTTTGAGCTGCTGAGAGGTAAAGAGGCAACTCTTGGGCTTCATTTGAGTCTAAGTTTAGAATTCCTTGTGAGTGACCCACAGCCACTGAAATTCATGGCCAGGTTGTCCCAGGCTATGGGCCACAGCCCACAACCCCTCCTTCACCTTCCCATGACCCAGAAGAAGCAGATTCCAGGCTGAGATGGTGTGATGTCCTGTCTGAAACCTGCTTGGGTCCCTGCAAGCAATGCACAAGGAACCCCAAGACATATCATCATCTGTAGTGCCCACTCCCCCCACCCCTCAGGCCTGAACTGGCAGGTATGTCCTCCTGAAGGTCTGGTGTAGGCTGTGGGGAGTGCAGGAGGAAGCACAGCACAGGTGACCCACAGACCCTCCACAGGGATGCGCTGAAATGAGAAGTCTGGGTAGCAGGGGGCTCAATCAGCACCTTTTTTATTAATATGCATCATAAATAAAGAAATAAATAAAGGCGAGACACCTCATTCTAACAGGGAAATACAAATTAAATATGGTGCAACATCCGCTAAGCGATGTACAAGCAGGAGGTAACCTAGCAAGACCAGAGCCCCTTGCCATGGTGAAGCCAGCCCAGGCACGATGCTGTGAACAGCGTCAAGCTGGCCATGGCACCAAATACTGGCATGGCCTTTCATTAACACTGTTCCCCACCTGACAGGCAGGTGAAGATCCCCACTACAGCAGGCGGCATGAACATGGCAAGGAAGGGGTTGACTGGCATTGCCTCTACCAAGGACCCCAGGACCTCCAGTATCCCCTTGTGTTTGTGCACAACACTTATCCCCCCCACCCCACGGCACTGCTCAGCAAGACCAGAAACCCTGTGCCAAAGGGAGCACCACCCCTCCCTCCCCAGGCTCCCCAGCTCCCTCTAGGAGCACCCCCAATCTACTTGATGGGAGCACTGCCCCCAAATCCCTAGCCCAGTCAGGGACCCTGCCCTCATTCCCTCCCCTCCAGTGCCTCTCCACTGAGCATCCCAGGGCTTCCCAGGCACTGGTTCCCTGCTCAGTGTGGAGGGCACAGGGCCTCCCCCCAAAGCACCCATCTCTGCACAGGGTGGCACTACCCATCCTGGACCTACATAACACTGAACAACCTTCCTCACAACCCCACACACCCCTTTGCTCCACACTCACACATGCCCTGTCCCCCTCCCCTGGCTGTGGCCACGCACAAACCCAGCCCTGCAGTGTGGCACTGCCAGGCCACTTGTCCTGGGACAACCCACCGGGAACAGCACCCTAGGACAGGGATGCTCTGGTGTGGGGGAGCCCACCTTGCAGTGCCCCAGTAAACACAACCCATCAGCCCAGCCTCGCAGGGACCCTGCCAACACAGGGTGCTCCCACCCCTGTGGCTGAGGATGCCAGGGATGCTGGAGGCCGCAGACTACACTGCCACCCCCAGGGTGCCAACATCCTGCGCCCTCCAGCATCCAACAGCTGGGCAGCAGGACAACGCTGCCCCGGCAGGGACTGCTGGGGTTCCTGTAATGAACAAGTCCATGGCCTGTGGGTGCTGGAGACAGTGTGGGGCGGAGGGGGGGGTCAGGCGGTCCCTGGTGTGGCTGCATGCATGGCGATGCCTGGCAATACGAGGTGCAGCTCGCAGAAGACCCCGGGGCGGGTAAGTTGGCCTTTGGCAGCTGCACAAGGAGGAGCAAGAAGGAACCACCTACGGTTACTGTATTCTGTAATGGCAGGAAAGGTAAGAAACTAGCAAGAAGCTGTGTTTGTTCCTCTGTCAAGGTAGGCTACCCCAGAGGATCCTCATCAGCCCAGGGAACTGTGCTTGGCCTCCCAAACGTGTCAATAGTCCTCGTCCTCAGGGTGGGTGACGTACATAATGGGCACCAGTCCCTTCTCGGAGCCGAGGCTGCACTGCAGCCAGTCACCATCCACCTTGGAGATGACCTGCAGAATATCCCCTTTGTTGAAGCTCAGTTGTCCCGCCTCGGTGGCAATGTGATGGCAGAGAGCTTTCACCTCACTGCAGAAGGAAAGTAGGGTTAGCTCACCTCAGGATACTCACCCCACCCAGAGACCACCACAGGCCCAGAGGAGAGAGGAAAACATCTCCTGCTTCCCTCCCCAGCCAGGCTCCCAGCTGCTCCCCCAACTCCCCATCACCTGCAGATTGTGGAGCTGTGGTGGAAGGATGCAGAAGCTGCATCACTGCCCCAAACCATTCTCTGGTCCATGTCTATGAAGAAGGCCAGGCAAACTGCCACAGTGCCACCCTCAACCTCCCACATTCCAGCACCTGCAGGATTGTCCCCTTGGTGTCACTCACTAGGTAGGGTGAGGAGACATCCCCTGGGCTGGTCGTGCCACAGCCGGTGCCTCAGGTGGTTCTGGATGGGGAGGGTCTGGCTCTGGGGCCGCCTCACGCCACATGCTAGCCCCAACTGTCTGGGCCACCAGCTGGAACACAGACTTGTCCAAGCTCAGCCAGCCGGAGGGCAACCTGGAAGGAGGAGAGGGGAGCAGTCAGTGGCAGGAAAGTACACCCACAGAAGAACAGAGGAAACAGAGCAGCTGTTCTCATGGCAAGGTCACACCTTAGGTTTGGCTAGAGGTTTGGCTTCATGCACGAAGTGCACTGCTAGGCAGTGCCCCAGGTCTCCAGGTGGGGAGGGCTCAGGTGTAACACCACAGCCTGGAGTGGGAAGGACATTTCCAGTGGTCATTTTTAGGAGCAGTAAGGGTATACAGAGGGAGAGGTAGTACAGAGACATCTCAGCTACTGGGAGCAACTTCATGCCTCCCCCTCACCTGTTGTAAGCAACAGGGTAATGGCTCCATGTTCTGTTCTCAACATCTGGTTTTGGGAGGGATGAGATGATGATGAGGCCATGTAGCAGGGTTTAAATGCCAAGGCAGTGATAGAGCTCAGGCAAAAGAGGAAAGCCTATGAGATGGACTGAGCAAGGGTATGGGAGGAATTAAGGCAGGCTGGGAAGACTGAGCAGGGTTACAGACCCTTGATGTCCCACCACAGTGTAGCCCAGCAGTAAGTTCTTGGCCTGACTTCCACCTGTACTCCAGGTTAACCAGCCCTCCTCAGCCCCAAACCACTCCTGCCCTTACCTGTTTGGTTGCCTGGGCTCTTTCTGTACCTTCCTGGACCCAAACAAGTGTCCCCACTTGATGGGTTGGCTGCTCTCTGATGCACTGGTGCTGCTGTCCTCTTGGGGGGCTGCTGCTGCTGCTGCTGCTCTTTGCTGAGCCTCCTTCTCCTTGCTGCGCTTTAGCTCTGTAAGCACGGAGTCTGGGGGGCTGCCCATCCAGAAGGGCCAGCTCCGTTCCTTCACCTCTTCGCCGACCACTACCTGCTGGGGCTTTTCTAAGGGCTCTTCCAAAGCTTCAGGACTTGGCTTGCTGGCTGCCTTGGGCCTCTCCTCCAAGATGCCCTCAGCAATGGGACAAGCCTCTGCACCCTCCACCACCCCTTCTCGGGGAGGTGGTGCCTTGTGGGTCTCCACTGACCGGGGTGCAGGATTCAAAGCCGCCTTCTTCTTCTCAGAGCGGATGAACTTTGAGCCTTCAGCTGAGCTCTCAATGTAAATCTGAGAGGTCTGCATGAGCTGGTACCACCAGCCTGCCTGCTTGTCCTTCTTCCCCTCCCACGTGCTCTCTCGCAGCTTGCTCTGCTCTTCCTCCCTGTCACCTTCTCCACAGGAGGCCCCCACTCCCTTGACCCTCTTCTCACTCACAGCTTGCTGTGGGCTGTGCCCTGGTGAGATGTCACCATCTCTGGCACCCCCTTGGCATGTTTCAGGGGCGGTGCTGCAGCCATCAGGATCCTCACTGCTGCCCCGGGTCCGCATCAGCTGCAGGGTGGAGTGCACAGAGAGCAGCAGGTCCTGTTTCACACGCAGCAGCTCCTTTTGCTGCTGCTGCTCTTTGCCCATCTGCATCAGGTGGTGCTCGAAGAGGAGGTCTAGGTTGAAGGGCAGCAGGGAGAGAGGCTGGAGCAGGAGCAGGAGCTCCTCAAAAAGAGGCTGGCACACACTGTGAGACAAGCACAAGAAGCCCACTGGCTGGTAGTGTGCCAGGATGATGTCTGTAGGAAAACAGACATTAATTAGACGAGATGCTCTTGCCACCATTGCCAAGCCATTGTGAAGCTGCTGAAGCTATGAGGAAAGGAGATGAACACTGGATTTTGGTCACAGTGTGAGGCTCAGGCCTGGGTCAGGGAGCAGAAGATGCTCTGTGACCTCTCAGCAAAGTGCCCCAGAGAAAGATTTCCAGTTGTACCTGCAGCCAGGACTTGCCTGGCAGACTATCGACCCAGATGACCTCTGCCACCAAATGCCACGGAAGTAGGATGGGAATAAAGAGCACCAAAGGGTTGGCACATGTGAAAATCCTATTCTTCAACTTCTGGAGATGCACAAGGAACTGCAGATATGGCCTGTACAGATAGAGGTGTCAGGGGCAGCTGAAAACGGTCTTTCCAGGGACCTGTCAGGGATGAACTGTGGGTCTCAGCAGAGAATGAATTAGCATTTCTATCTGTAGCACTAACTGTTCACTTGATTTGACCACATCTGCACTACCCCTCTGTCCTGCTTTATTGTCAGGTCTCACTACCAGGGAGAGAGCTGGGAAAGGGATTTGTGACCCAAGCCCAGCAAGGTAACAAATCTACACCACAGGCAGGACTTTCTTATCTCCAACCGCTCCACTTAGCTCTCATCACCCTGACAACCTCAGCTTTTGCTCACACTTCCAGCTCTTAATGATGGCTTGAAATAGGTAGTTGTCTTCTGCTTCAGAAAGCCAGAATAAGCACAAACCCTATTCTATTCTATTCTATTCTATTCTATTCTATTCTATTCTATTCTATTCTATTCTATTCTATTCTATTCTATTCTATTCTATTCTATTCTATTCTATTCTATTCTATTCTATTCTATTCTATTCTATTCTATTCTATTCTAACAGATACATCCAGTAAAATACACTTTTTGTATGTCAGGTTTTCCTTTCCATTTCTTCCTATTTTCTGTGCCTGAAAAGTTTCAGGTAAATGTGCACATCTCCAGGCATACAAAACAGTCAGGCACTGGGCAGGGAGTACAGAAATTGTGGGGGAGGCTTAGATCTGATCTCCTGCAGGTAGACTGAGGGATCAGCACTGATAGCCTTAGGTACTAGCTGCAGGTGGGAAGGAGAATGGAAGTCCAGGTTCAGGTGGAAGGAGCTGCATGGTGCTTGGACTTCCAGCTGGGATTTCCCTGCTACATTAAGACTGCATATAGCTTAGTCCTTCAGCTCAGGGCAGAGAAGAGCAGCCCAAGCTGAGAGAGCAACAAGAAAAACACATTTCCATCCCATGCTCTATTTGTGTGCAGAGTTTGGCTCCCACTGCAGCCCACAGCCTTCAGGCTCTTACCTTCATGGTTGTAAAGGTGGTTGAACCAGAACTCCAAGGACCGGATACTGCAGGAATGGAAAATTAGCAGGGTGAGAAAGAAACAGTGAAAATCTATTCACTCCATTCATCCTCACTGTTCTGCCTCAAGAAGTGTGTCTGGAAAAGGGCATTTACAGAGCATGAGCTTGTGAACCTCAGGGAAAGGGCAGTGGCTGGATCCCATGAGCATGCTCTGATCACAGACACTCAGCCTGCCACTGAATGTCTACATGGCTTTACCTGTGTGACTGTAACCCCAAACAACCATGTTACCAGCAGGATTCCTCACTGCTGTGCTCCTATATCCTTGATAGAGCTTTGTTTTGCTGAGAAGAGGCTGCTGTGGAAGAGGCAAATGATCTACAAAACTAAGATGAGTGCTGGTGGCTCAGCCTGAATAATGCCAGTATCCTGTGCCAGTGACCCAGGCTAGGGATAGGCTCACCCTGTGTAGGAAGAGTAGGGCAGAGGTTGTTCCTGACTGGAGTTCTGCAACATCTGAAGATCTTGGGAACTCTGTTGCCACTGCCAGGGCTCCTGCTGACCACCAGAGAGGAGCGGGGAAACACAATCCTAGCAGTGCTTATACCTTCATCCTCAAAAACATATTGCTACCTTCCTCTGTTAAACACAGCAGAGTGTGCACACTCCTTATCCAAACCAGAAGGGCCAGTCTGGAGTCCTGGACCAGGCCAATTTCTCCTTCAGAGTCTCATCCCTTAGGATCCACTGCAGCTCCAGGAAACAGTGGTTTAAAGATGAATTTCCAAGAGTGATATATTATGTCTAACCTCATATGAAGCTGTACAGACAGAGTTCTCACACCTGATGTTTTGGGGCTAAAACAGACTCTCCCTGTTCTCCAGGTGGCTACAGTCACTCATTCTAAGCCCTGACCTGGAAGGAGTTTCCTGAGGCTTACAGCTTCTTCTCTCCCTTGCCTACTTCTGGGAAGCAGCTTCCCAGATTCTTAGTTTTTTTCATGGTCAACAGTGCCTGCCTGTGGTCAAGGACCAACAGCTGCTGCCAGCCCTGGACAGGGACGTGCAGCCACCCCAGGGGTTCTGCTTACTTGAGGAGGCCGAAGATGAATGCGTTGAACCTCATGGTGTGGTTGGTGAGCTCTGTGTACTGGCTGATCTTGCTGTAGAGGCTGTGCAGCAGCTTTGTAGAGGGGCCTGTGGTGAGAAGCAAATTGCTGAGATTAGTTGTGGTGTGCAAAGCCTCACAGAGAGCAGAGGATGGAGCATCAAGGCAAATCAGACATTGTCTGGGTGTCCATGTCTGTGTGTTCACTGCCCCTCCACCACACAACGTGAGCTTGCTCCATACCAACAGTTAGTCTACACATGGGAGATGGGCTGTGATCCATCACAGACCACCACTCCAAAACTCTGGGAGAGTTCCATTACCACAAGGATCTGCCTCCCACACTTCAGTGACAATCACAGCCATTGGCTCAAAATCAGCATGTAAAGAGAATACTGTGGTCTGTGCTTATAATTTAGGGTGTCTGCAATCATAGAGATAACTGCAGAGCTGTAGATTTGCCAGAATCAGGCTATGATTCTCCCCAGTATAATGCAGAAACCAATGTGGAATTAATTTTCTGGGAGTTTGTTTATCCCTTTTTTTATTGGTTTGGCCTGTTACGGGAGAATTTGCAAATTTCAGGGGAAATGACAAGAAATACTTGGTCAGAGTAGTGCAGTGTCTCTCCTTTCTTGCAAGACAAGGTCAATGTGCACTCTGCTTCATGTAGGAAAATGGGTGTTTTGCACTCCCATCCTTAGAGCCAACCTTCCCCAGCACATCCCAGCCACAACTACCACTGCACTGGGCACTGCTGCACAACACCCATACCTAGCTGGGTGGACGCCTCCACCACGCTCCAGGGGATGTTCCTCCTCTGGCCGATGATCATGTCCAGGACATAAGCCTTGAGCCCATCACTCAGAATGTCCCGGACAGCTGGGCACAGGTATTTCAGGATGAGATGCCCCACATTGGGGCTCACAGAGCTGTTCCCAAGCTTGGCCTAAAGGGCAAGAGGCAACAAGGAGAGTGTTGGCAACTGTTTTCAAGGCACAGATGCATGGAAAACGCTCAGCCCCACTTGCCTACTACAGACACTCAGCAAGCAACATCCAGGCTCAGCAGCTCCTTGAACATGCAGGGTCTTTGTTTTCACTCCTGATGCTTCAGACACCAGTTCTGGACTGCTCTGTGCAAGCTCTTCCCCAGGCTGGGAAGAGGGAAAAAGAATATCCCAGCTTGGGAAGAGGATATACCAATTAGAAAGGATGTCTAGTTCTCCCAAAAGGGATAACAAGGCTCTTCTGCTGGAGGAAGAAAAGAGCTGGGGATATTCTACTGCTTTAGATTTTCTTGTAGCTAATTTTGGAGCAGGAAGCACCAAGCCACATAGAACTACCAGCACTGAGGGGTCAAGGAACACTTAACTCAGTGACATGTCAAGCTCAAGCTCCTAGGGATTACTATAAATAAACAGATGAGGACAAAATGGATCAGACTGAGGTGAAGAGGAAGCGCCAGCAAGAGCAGGGACACATTCTACTGCTTACAGTCTTTGATCTGCCAAGGGGTCTATCCAAATGGGTCAGGCAATGGTGTTCAGGGCACAGATTTTACCAGCTGAGCTGGAATTATACTGACCAGTTGGCACAGGTTCACAAAAGCCCTCAACTGAAACTGAACTTGGCTCAGGAATAATCCTGTCAGATCCACTGAGCACAGCAGCAGCAGGGATGGATGCTGCCTTTTGACAGGTGAATGCTCAGCCCCTGACACACTGATGCATAAAGAAACCTGAGGTTAAAACCAGAGCATCAATCAAACACAGTCTGATAAGCAAAGTATGGGGGAATGTTGCAATTATTTCCCAAATGTACACTGCAAGAACTGGAAATTCACAGTGAAGCCCTAAAAAAACACGGGAATCTCAACAGCTCCAGTTGTGTTGCACAGCAATCTCTGCATCAGCAACAGCCGTAATTAGGGGAAAATTACACTGGGCTCTGAGATAAGATTGAATGGTTTTGGAATCTGTCCCAGTCAGGTTTCTCCTTGGGGACGGCATGCCAGAGGAGTTGTCATGTCCAAATAGTGTCACATTGCTGCCCAGAGTCACCTGACAGAAGCCAAGCATTCAGCATTGAGAGGAGACACCACAAACATGCTGGGTGTCACAGGACTGCAAACAATGCCTGGTACAAACACCAGCAAAACTGCTCTGCTTCTGTGTTATTCCAGAAATGGGGGATGAGGGAGCACAGGCCAAAGACAGCCAGCCCCAGGGCAACTGAGATGCACTTCTGTGTTATTCCAGAAATAGGAAATGAGGGGAGCACAGGCCTAAGACAGCCAACCCCTCAGATGTACTCTGAGTGCTCTGAAGTATTCATGGTAAGGGTTACCAACTGGTAACCCTTCATGGGCGTCACCAACTGCCCCAGGTGGGCGAAGTCTGATGCACTTTTTTATCATTACTAAGCCCTGTGAGATGCTGAGGGATGGGGAACACTGCACTGTGCCCTGGCACCAGTGCCAGGCCAGAGTCATGAGGGACATGTGGAGGAGGGAGACACATCTCTCCACTCTGTGAGAAAAACGAGCTGGTGTGCTGCATCCAACAGAAGGGCATCTGGTCTGGTGTTTTTTCTTATAAATAGCCACAGTTAATACATAAAAAAGAGTTAAGCCAGAACAAACATACATAATACTTGCTCTTTATACTTCCACAGCCTACAGCCACTTCCAACTCAGAGTTGGAAGCTGGACATTATTCCTATAAGTTTAGTAAACATCAGTGAATTTTCCTTGTATTTTTCTGATCTTCCTTTAAATACATGTACTTACTGCATCATGCAGCAGGAATTGTCACAGATTTACTATCTGCCACACAGTGTGCCATCACCTTTGTTTGATTTATTATTGGTACTCCTCCCTTTGTTAGATAACCTGCAGTTTTTGACTAGAGAGGGAAATGGAGAGGCAATCTTGCTCTGTACTCTCCTTACTACTCAGAATGGAGTTGGATGCAAGACATACCTTCACCCCCGGATCCCTGCTGGTTCCAAAGTGAGCCACAATCAGGTCAACAGCAGTGTTGATAGCCTTCACCAGAGCTAGAGGAAAACAACAGGTCAAAGAGCTGCCTGAGGGGCTACTGGGACAGACCCTTGACAAAACACTCCTTGAAGTAATCAGCCAGGGGCATTGCAAGCCCATGTCTACACACAAACCCTCTCTGCCAAAAAACATGCAGAGACTCTCCTAAATCCTCACCAAAACTCTCCCTGTTGTTCCAGCACTCACCTGTCAGCCTGCCAGTAGGACAACCTCTCAATGCTCCCAAGGGACAGGGACCATCACCTCCACACCCCATGCCCTAGGCAGCAGAGATGGGGTCTGAGGCAATGTGTCTTTTGCTGCCTTGATGCCACAGGGTGGCAGGGCAGAAGCCTTGCACTTGGCAAGTTCTGTCATGGCTTTCAGTAACAAGCCAGTGGTGTGTAATCTGTCATCTGCACCAGGATTCTGTGAGAACAGAACTGGAACAGAAGGGAAAGCTGCCACCTGGTACTGATGAGCCCAGAGCTGGCAAAGGTGTGGGAACCTTTCTGCACATTCCTTGCCTCTGAAATGATAACAAACCAGCTGTCAAATCCTGCCAATCCTGCCTCTAGCATGGATCCCACCACAGCTGTATCTTGTTCTGCTCTCAGGTACCTTCTCCCTGCTTTTTATATGATTGATACAATCTTAAATTACTTATGTAGGACTGAATGGACTTTTTACCTAAATTACAAAATCTCAGGTCAGCACATCTGCAACATCACACAGATACACACAGGTCTACCTTTGTAAATAGAGCCTGGGGTGGCAGCATGCCCTGCCTTAGGGTCACACTCCTATGCCTGTCTGCTCTCTCTGCCCATTCTTGTGCACCTAAGAGCCTTTCTAATCTTATTTCCTCCGTGGCACATTGCATGGTCCACCAGAGATACATGGACTCACCCTTCTTCTGCAGCAGGTCGATGGAGATGGACTCCGTGTTGCCATCTGGGGAGAGACAGAACTCAGCAGGGGGTTTCTCCGCTAGGGAGAAGTAGTCAGGGAAGAAGTCATTGTAGGTAAGCTGGAGTTGCCTCATAGACTGTCCTGCAGGGACAAGACAGAGGGGACAAGGATCAGCCCCAGTTCTGCACACCAAAGCCTCTTCTGTGCTGTCTGCTTTCCCCAGAAGCAAGCTGCACCAGTAGCAGTCCTCATGCCAGCCTGTCCTCTGCTGGGACAGCAAGGCTACAGGCTTGTTGCTACCCCAGCAGTGGTTTGCAATGTGTGCCTGCACAGCTGATCCCCACAGCCTACCCAATATCCACCTCCAGCTTGACTGGGGGCCCACAGGCTCTGGAAGATGCTGTGGGACATTCACTCTCACGGGCTGGCGCTGAGGAAAAACCTTGCTGCACCAGACTCCCCATGCTGCTGCAAGCAGAGGCAGAGTCAGCACAGAGAAAATCATTGCTTGTCACACACAGGTGTCCACAGACAACAGACTGCATGTTTGCTGCCTGTTCTCTGGGATGGCCTCTGTTTCCAAGGGGTGACATCCATAGGAGCTCTCCCATGTGCTTGACTTCTACCTGTTTGACTTTGTGCTACGCATTTTCCCTTGAAGAAAGATGGAGAAACTGTTTGGGTTGGCAGAGTGAGGTATAAGGCTTTGAGGAATTCCCTCTATGGCTTGAGGTTAGCCTGTAGAATGCTTGTCCTCCCACAGACATACCACACTGTTCTCCCCACTGGAGTCTCAGAGGTTCAGTCAAAAGCAGCCTGCCCCTGTCAACCCTTCCTGCACATGTTTTGGAGGATGGGGAAGACCATAAGGGCAAAGCCTGGAGAAGATAGAGTCCTGTGAAGGTCTTTAGTGTTGTCAGCTGCCTCATGAAATCTACAGCTCAGCATCCAGCACAGGTCTGTGCAGATGGTCAGGCACCATAGGGCACAGACCTGAGCTCCCCAAGGGCCCCAGCTCCTGTGTCAGAGAAATTACAAGCTAACCACAGACCAGGAGCACCTACTGAGGTGTAAACGGGCTCTTGGGCCATTCACTTTGCCCTTCAGCCCGGCTCAGAGCTGGACCTGACTGCTCTCACCCCATGGAGAAGGAAGGTTCCACAAAGATTGGAACCAGTGAAGCAATTTTCACCTTCCTCTTGAACCCCCCAGCCCCCCTGTGAACAGAAGTATCATCCTTCCTGCTCTGAGCAGGCAGAACAGTGATGAATCCAAGCTTAGCCCAAGTTAAGAAAAGTCAACCTGAGCTCAAGGAAACCGAGCCTGAGTCCCAGGGTCACGTCCCAAGACCCCCCAGCGGAGAGGTGGTGCGCACCGTTCAGCTTGCAGTGGAAATGGCTGGTGCTGAGAGCGCCAGGGAGCTCAAAGGTGGGGTTGCCCCGGTTCAGCCGAGGCTCTTGCTGCCTCCTGTCCAGGCTGCCTGCTAAGCTGGGCAGCCCTGAAACGCGGTCCAGACCCAGGGGGTTCCTCCGCCTGTACTCCCGCCACTTCAGCGCTTGGGGGGAGAGGTGGTTCGCTGGGATGCCGCGGGCAGTGAGCACCAGACAGGATGACCAGAGCACACAGGAGGATGCGGAATGAAAACGGGAAGGGAGAGGAAGAGAAAGATGGAGGACAGAGAAAGAGAGACAGCACATTACTCAGAGGTCCAGCAGCATTTCAGGACATTAGCACATGCACATGGAGACAGGTGGAGGCCACTGCCTGGCAAAACAGGGCATGAGCTTGGGTGCCCTTGTGGCTGCAGGCACAGAGGCAGCAGGTTTGGGGTGCAAGCACCTGGCATGGGGTGCTGTAAGATCAGCAGCCCACACTGCCCTCTCTGGAGACACAATGTAGATTTGGGACTGGAAGGACATGCTCTTAGTATAGCCTTCCTGCAGCAATCAGATGCAATTTTATCCTGGTCTGTGGCTATAGGAAATGGTGGTACTACAAGGAGCAGCCACAGCTACAGGGAGCTGTAGATGCTCCAGACTAGCAGGTCCTGGAGGATGGGTACCTACCATTGACAGGCCGTATGCCCATGCTGCTCAGGGGACCAGAGCTGCTGGTCTCACTGCCACTTCTCCAGTGGGAATCTGCATGGCCTCGTACTCTGCTCATGGACATGCCACCCACTGAGAGGGGCGGGAGGGAAGCACTGTGGAGTCGGTATTCAGAGAGTGGTGGGCTTGGCTCCAGCGGGGCCTCCTTCTTGGGAATCAGTTTGGGGTTCTCCTTTTGCCTCAGGGTGTCAGCTTTGGTGGCTTTAGAGGGCTGCATGGCACTGACAGCGGGGGATGACCTTGTGGGAAGCAGGTTAGCAGAGATGGGGCAGGACCTGCTTCTTGGGGGCTGGCTGTCTTCAGCTCTCTCTGTGGTGGGTGAGGAAGAGGAGTCCACGCTTTGGAAGAAAGGCACGTTGCATCGCACAGGGGAGTAACTGCCCAGCGGGGATGGACGCGTTGTTTCGGGGCCAGGCTTCTTGATGCCCCCATCACCGCGCGAGGCAGCTCCGTCTGCTGAGCGCTGGCTCACGAGCGTGCCATGGGCCTGGCTCCCCGCCACCGCCGCCTGCTCTGCCGACGTGGCCAAGGCTGAGGACTGGGAACTGGAGATCTGCTGGCTGGCAGGCCGGCTGCTGGACAAGCTGTAGAGCTGGGAAAGGCTGGAGGCAAAATGGCTGTGCAGGGCACGTGCCTTGGGTGGCTTGCTGAAATGGTGCTGAAAAACAAAGGGCTGGATGGGCAGAGTTGTGGGACGTTGGTCCTTGCTGTAGCGTACCACAGGCTTGCTGTCTGTGCCACCACCTTCAGGGAGAGAAAGGGGAAGAAAGTGTGAGGATGGGCAGAGCAACAATTATCCTCAGCCAAGCAGAATACAGGCAAAAGGGAAAGTGTCCTCTGTTGCAGGAGGAAGAGGATGAGCTAGAGGCCAGTTACAGAGTGGTTCAAGTCTGAACTGGTTATGCACATCAAGAAAAAGATATGTGGCCCCAAGTGCAGAGTTTCCAGCTGTCTGGAAGAACAGAGCACTGAACCAGTACCTTGTCTGTCTTGGCTCACCAGCTTCACATTCTTTCCCAACCTCTTGCCCCCTGCACAGCACAAAGCCATGGGGTCAGGTGCCTGCTCTTGAGCTGCCTTTGCCCAAGCAGTACCACAAAGTCAAGGCCCAATACTTTGTGGTACAGATTTCTCATCCCAAAGGCTGTCCCCTCCCACATGCACTGTGGACTCGCACAGCCCAGCACAAGCATTACATGCAACAGCTCTGCAGCTCTGCATCCCACATCACAACATATTGGTGCTGTTGCCTCCCTTTCTCCCTCCCTCTCCTCTTCCTTGTGACTGTCCCCACTTCGGAACACAGAGCTTCCTTTATCCCCCTGCCTCTACCAGACCTAAACAGGACATTCCCAACATCCCGCCTCCAACCCTGGAAGGTGCCAGTCTGCTCCAGCAAATGATGTACTAGGATGTGCTGAGGGAGTGTGGTGGGCTGATCCACACATGTATGTCCCTCCCACTCCTGATGGGGCCACAGATATCCTGAGGGACACATCTGAAGTGTGACACACTGTGTGTTCAGTGCAAAACACAGCACTGGGTGCATATGTGGGGCTGATCAGCCCTGGTGACTATCTTCTGCCTGTGCCAGCTTTTAGCAGGGCTTGATTTCCCTCTAGCCCCTCACAGAGCCTCTAGGCTTGCATGCTGCTCTGGTCTGGAGCAAGGCAGATATGCCTCCATCTCCAGCTGCAGGCAGAAGCCTCCTGCACAGCCCTGATTCCTGTCTTGCTGTCACAGTGCAGAAGGAAGGACTCCATCAGGGTGCTGGGCAGCAGCTGCTGGGATATATTAACCTGAAAGCTCCTGCCTGCCCCCTCCTCCCTGAGGAGAGCCTGCTCCTCCCAAGCCCTCCCTCTGAAGCTAATAGGGCTGCTGCCATGCTGCCCTCTCCCAGCAGAGACCTGCCTCCACTGCCATCCCACACCAAGCAAACATTCAAGGCTCAAAAAACAATAAACAGGACAATAACCAGAAAACGTTTGCTCGAAAGGCCAAAATCTCTCCCACCTCTGCCATGGCAGTAAACTACCCGTTCTTACCTCCTGCCAGAAATTTTCAGAACATTAAGTGGAGACAGTCTGTTAAGGCATCACAATTTCTTGACATAGCAGGGGCTATTTACTGCAGTGGTCTGGTTAGAGGCATCTTAGAAGGGCTTTTACCTGTGAAACTCTGCCTAGGGCAGAGACAGAGGTCTCCCACAATGCTGGAGAAATGGCCATACTTCCAAAGGGAGTGTCAGACAGCTTCCTCACAAGCACAAGTGACAGAAACATCAAGGTGGAAAACAAGTCACATATTACAGGCTTCCCTACAGAGTCAACCATGACAGTGGCTCTCCCTGGGAACCTTTGCTGCAATCCACAGCACTGTGGAGGATGTGACCAGGATATTCCAGCAGAGACATACAGATTAGACTCTGCAGGACTCACACTAGCAGAAACTGTGTGAGCTTCCTGGACCTGCATGGAAAGAAGACTGCTGGCTATGCCTCTTCCCTTTCCACACCTGCCCCACATAACTCCAAAAAAGAAAGGCTGTGACTATGACTCTGCTGAGCATCTTTACATCTCTGTCTTAGCAGGTAAGGGCAGGTGTTTCTCATGGAAAAGCAGAGTATATACCCTGAAAGGGATACAACCCTTCAAGCTGCACAGACTCTCTCAGTATCAATGCTGTGTCCTTGCTAACATGACATAAGAGGTTTCACCAAAACCTTGGGAGGCTTTAGAAACACAAGGACATGACACTTGAACTGATACGAGACTGATGGCTTCTGTGACAAAGCACAGCAAGGCTTTGTCTCAGGGACTGGCAGACCAGAAACCAAACTGCCCTGGCACTGGTCTTTTATCACCATGCAGGTTTCCCTGCTGCTCCCCTCATATCCCAATGAGCTTCCTTTCTTTTTACTTCTCCCTTCTCCCTAGTTTGGCTCCTTACCGTCTGCTCGGGCTCTAACATCTTTTTGTCCGTGGCCACTGGCAGAGCCACCTGAGAAGCTGGCATCTGCTTCCATCAGCAGGGAGAGAGAGGCTTGCTCACCTGCCCCATGCCCACTGGGGACCTTCTCACTGGACACCGAGTCTTTGGTGGAACACAAAGCCTGGCTGTCCCCAAAAGCATGATTCAAACAGAAGCCCTCGCAGCTCCGGTTCAGCCCATGGATGAAGGGCATGGGTGGAAGACTCTGGCTGCGCCGAGCTCTTTCTTCAAGGAAGGTTGGGCAATCCCGCTGAGTCTCAGGGATAGGAGAGAACTCCAGGGAAGAATCACCACTAGAGCGGAGCGGGGGGGAGGTGCCGTTCTTTTTCCGTCCTTTAGCCAGTTCAGCGAACGATGTCACCCTCTTGGGGGGAGAGCTCTGAATGGGTATTGCTGGACTTTCACTCAGCTTGACTGGACAGCTCACCATGCGCTCCAAGGAGCCCAGCCTGCTGCCAGGACTCCTGTCCAAGTTCTGATCGTAGCTCCTGGAGCGCTGACGGCTTGTGTTGAGGTTCGGTGGTGACACATTGACATAGACCTGACCCTCAATCATGTTCTGGCTGGATTCTCCCTTTGGCTCCTCTTCACTGCACTCTACATTGCCTTCTTGTCTCAGGTCAGGCCTTCTGAACAGATAGTATTCTGTGGGCTGGGCTGGGCTACCCTTGGTCTGGTCTTCTGAGCAGCTAGTTATGGAAGATCCTGCAGGGCTGGGGGATGACTGGGAAGACAAATCACATGTGACTAACTTATAGTAATTCTGAGTAGCCACAACAAGCCGTGCTTGGCTCTGGAAGCAGGCAGTGAGGTCTGAGCTCTCTGATGTGCAAGGCTCACAGTGGAGGTGGTAGGAGTTGCAGTTAGCATCAAGGACAGGTGAGGAGGAGTGTTGACACCCACACACCTTCCCCGAACTTTCTGGGTTATGCGATTCACAAGACATCTTGGATTCAGTGGGTGATGAATGTAAATCCAGGTAAAAAGCTCCTGTGTCTGAGTGGCTGCAGAAGGAAGAGTCACAGGACAGGTTAGCTGAATTCAGGTTGGATTGAGACTGACCATTCATTTTGTTGTAGAGAGCACTGAAGTTCACCAGGACCCCATCAGAACTGTTGCAAGAAGAGTCACTGATGTAGCCCATCTGTTGGTCAATCACTTCAGACTGACTTGATGAACTGTAGCAGCGACAGTGCTGGATCTCTGAGCTGGAACAGCTGCATGTCCTGTGCAGGGCATCCTGATTCCTCAGCGGTTCACCCGTGTTCTGGTTCCACTCCTGGTCACCACTGTCGAAGGAGAAGTTGGAGGAGCTGCCACGATGGCAGCTGCATTCATCCAGCTCCATGCGTTCCGAGGCCTGATGGCACCTGTTCGCGTTGTTCCTCTTCTGGATGTCATTACTGCTGAGTTTGTCCTCTTGCCCGTCCACCACACCAGACCGGCTGGCCATGTTCCAGGATTTCACAATGTGGTTGGAGTCGTGGAGGTGGAAAGGGGGCAAGGCCAGATCCTGCAGGTTGAAGGGCGGTTTGCCATCGACGAGCGAGTTGTGAAGGTGGAAAGATTTCTGACCCAAGTCATCCCCAAAAATACTGAGGTCATCACCCTCACTCAGCAGGAAAGGGTTGTGTCGCTTACTGACACTAGGGACAATCAGATCCCTTGCTTTTCTTTCTTTGTTGTCTGAGGCCTCTGCTGAGGCTTCAGAGGTCTGGAGAAAGCTGCTGTACACCAAGGAGTCAGTCTGTGAGAGGTCTCTGTCTGGAAGGGCAGAGGTCCGTGTAGTGCTGAGCTCTGGCTGGCAGAAGGGGTTGGTCCTTTTGCTCACGGAGCAGCACTGTCTGTCGGGGACCTGGCAATGCACCAGGGGAATGTGATGGACAATCAGTGTCTCACCAGTCAGTTTGGGTGGACTATCCATGGTGAGGAAGACTCTTCAGGGCATCAGTGGAGCTGGTACCACCCATGAACAGGTAGGGCTGCACATGAGAGGCAGGGAAGACACTTCTCATGAGGGAATTCAGATACCTACAGAGAGACAAAATTACAAAGGAAGTCACCTCTCGGGAAAGGCAGTGACTATTTAAAACACCCTTGGTTTGACTGAAGATTTCATATGCTGACAAGAATCAAATGGACTGGTTCCTTGTCAGCACAAGTACCTGAGCACAAGGTCCTTCTTCTGGGAAACAACCAACCACAATGTAAAACAAACACGTCACCCTCCATGCAGACTCCTGGGACAACACTTGTGATTCCACCTGACCCCTCTCAAAGTTATCTGAAGAGAGTAACTGATTTCAGTCAAGTGGCCAAAGGGCTGTACAGGATTTGGGTTCAAAGACCTCACTGCAGATGGCACTGTGTGCTCACAGGAAAACAGCACAGGGTCTGAAGTGAAGCACTGCACCCTGGTGAGAGCAGTCTATCTTCTCACAATGGATTGAACACCTTTGCTTCCTTTTAGATACATTGAACTTTCCTTCAAGAACCAAACACGGCAAGGTCTTTCAACAGACACACACACACACGTGTCCAGGAAGAGACTGGGAAGCAGGAGCAGACTGGAACAGAAAAGCAGCAGCAGTCATTCCTCTCCAAAATCCAGGAGATCCCACAAGGTCCTGAGCCCTTTTAATGGTGCCAGGGGAACATGCCAAAGTATGCAACTACTTATGTACACAAGGGTCTCTCCAGTGAAGAGGAGAGGATGACTTCAGTGAGGCCACAGGGCCATTGGTCAAACAGGTGACATACAGCACACTGGCTTTTGCTGACCTTTTGCTGATGGTGAAACCTCAGCTCAGACTGGTCCCTACTGTGGTCTGGGAGGGGATCATATCTCTCTGCCACATTATCCGTGGCATTTACCTGCTGCACTTCACAACAGGGTGACTCCCACAGTCCCAGGAGCCATACAGGCAGGGCACTGCACAGGCAGGGCACCAAGAACCCCACTCTCCCTGTGTTCCGTAAATAGCAGGTTCTTATGGAGCCAGAGTAATAACAAAATGGTTTGGGGCTGAAGGGACCTTAAAGAATATCTTGTTCCAACCTCCTGCCATGGGCAGGGACACCTTTCCTAGGACCAGTTGCTCAAAGCCCCATCCAAACTGCCCCTGAGCACTCCCAGGGATGGGGCAGCAACAATTTCTCTGAGTAATCCATTCCAGTGCCTCTCCACCCTCACATCTAATCTAATCTAAACATGCCATCTTTCAGTTCAAAGCTTTTCCTCCCTGTCCTGTCACTCTCTGCTTGTGTCAAAAGTCTCTTCATCTTTCTTGTAGATATTCACCAGTGTTTGATATACAAGAGCAAAGGACAAACCTATTTCTTCCTCCTCACCTAACCCAGAGGTCAAGCCTACAAGCACCTCCAGCATAAGTCTGGAGCAGGTTTTCCTCTTACCTTCTCTTCTACAGATCAAATAATCCAACACAGGCAAGTGCAAGGGCAGGCAGCTAAGGCAGCAAGGAGAGGGAGAAACCACAAAAGACTGATCCAGGATGAGTCTGAGAGATTTAAAAATTACCTAATGCTCTCACAGATCTACCACTTGTTCTGAAATCCTTGGTCCAAGCACCCTTGATCAGCACTCGCATCCCATAACTCATTCAGGTATTCTCAGTGATCACTGCACCCTGAAAATTGCATCCTGGGATCCTGCTCTGGACTCCAGGGCCCCCACCACTGACCTTCAGACCCCAAAAAGTGGTATTCACAGTGGCTTCTTCCTACCTTACCCCAGCATTTGGGACTGTGGGGTGATAATGGATTTGAAGCAGACCTGCAAAGGCACGTGGGAGCACGGGAGGGAAAGTGAGAAATGTGGGTTAAAGGAAGATATAACAAGAGCGTGAGCAATAAGACATCTACACAGAAACATCAGCAACTGCACTTCTTTCAGCCTCAAGGTGTAAGAATAGCAATTAGAAGATGATAAAAATGATCAAAAGAAGTACTTTCCTCCCCCACACAGTAATGCTTCTCGCAGACACAGGATGATGCTGACAGGAAACAAAAATACAAAGATGGAAACAGAGATAATGTTTGCAGCAAACACCCAATAATACAAAAGTTAATGCTATCACCAGTGTCAGAGAACAGACAGGCCTTCTGGTAGTTCTTACCAGAGACTTACATGGCCAGGACACTCACCTACATGCCATGGACCACTTGAACCAGGTGGTGGACATGTAACTGGACTACTGATGGTGCAACCCTAAACTCTCCCTCACCTGTAGTCTCCCTAAAACCTCTATCAGTGTTTATACCCCTTTCAGTGACTTCTCTGTTGTACAAGCCTTTGGCTACTTTTCCACAGCTGCTGCCACAGAGGCTCATCTCTACCCAGCTGAGATCCTGGGGGGGAAAGAATTTCTTCATCAAGGATGAAGAAATCCTAAGATCCCATTGGTCAAGAGCCACAGTGGATAACAGCAGCTCCTGACCCTGAGCCTACAGCACACACACACACACACACACACATTGCTGGAGTGGCCCCAATTTGGGGTTTGTGCACCACTGATGGCACAGCAGGAGCTGTGAGATTATCTGAGTTTATTTCTATTGAACTGAGCAGAAGCTTATCCTGTCTTCCTGCCCCACCTCACAAGCATTTTGGGTAAAAAGCTGGTCCCCCAGTGCCTATCTACTCATGTAGCCCACCCCACCATTGTTACTGCTCTTGTATCTGACTGGACTGCCCAGATCACATCTCTCCACCAGGCTTTCCTGCGTTTCAAGTGCTGCAACAATGCAAAGCACTGAAAGCATGAAATATCTGAGAAGCATAATTTTGAGGCTACAGACAGTGATGGCAGCACACTTCACTGCTGAAGCACCAGGCTTTGCTGCCTGTGGGAAATGGCTGCTTGGGGCAGGCTCCCAGCACCAGCACCCATCTGCTGACAAGCCCTGCTGAGCAGCACACAATTCACGTCAGCACAGAAGCTGCTGTGGGAGGACGAGGCTAGCACAGACACACTTTGACATTTGACAGCAAAATGTCAGAGCTGACACGCAGCCATTTCCCATCTGTCTCTCCGGTGCTCTGGCTGCAACACGCAGCTCTGCCCAGCTCCCTGGCTCCAGCAGCAGCACAGCCTCCCCGGGCGGGCTGTGATTCACTGGCCACCAGAGATGCTGCAGCAGACGGATGCCCATCCTGCCTGCACCCACAACCTGCTCCCAGTGCCAGGCTCTGAGGTGCAGGATCACAGGTGACATGCAGACAGCTCCTGCCAGGAGACATTCTGATGGCTTCTCTAGGGATAGGCATGACATTTTGTGCTGTAGCTACTCCTTTTCTCTCCCTTGCAGCCTCTCCTGGCTTCCTCTGGACTTAGGGGTGCAGGGAGGCTGACAATGGCACTGCCAGCACAAGGATTATTCAGTTTCCAACACCAGAGTATCCTCCCTGGCCTCAGCACTAGTTGACCCTTCCTTATTCTGGAAGAATGTGGAAGTATCCTTCCTCTTCCTACTTGGAGCCTACTAGGCTGGGACTGACACTGGGCAATAAAATGCAGCAAGCAGACCAGTTTCAGATTTTGCTGGTTTTAATCAGCTCTCTGCAAAGCCCTCACTCCCCTTTTGCAACAGGAAATTTACAAACGTGGATAGGCAGTTCATACATGAACATTTTTTGCCAAATCAGTTCATTCTTATTGTTGTGCTGAATCCTGCTCAATGCTACACACACAAGAGCAAACACAGCATCCAGGACCGAGTCCTGCCTAGAATGGCGTGCAATGGCAGTGCAGGGCAGGGAGACATGACCACTCCAGACATGTCTGCACATCAGCCATTTTATTTTCAAACGTCAGAATTCTTGCCTTCTCCATACTGACACCATCTGCTGCAACATGGCAGATATGGGTTGTTTATTCAGGGAGCTCTTCCTTGAGGTGCCAAGGGTTACCCAGAGAAGGTGGGGACCACACTGTGGATGCTTCATTCCAAAAAGGATAATACAGAGCAGGAAGAATGGCTTTTTGTGAGACACCTGCATTTGGTATGGAATTGCTCATGAATGACTGTACCCCCCTGGAAATAAACAACACAACAAAAACTCCTCAGCTGCAGCAAAGCCCTAGGTAAAAAGCTGATAGGTGCTCAGCTCTAGGTGGGTGCTGAGCAAGAAAGGATGGTTCAGCTCTGATCTGAGAGCTGCCTATCAGGTTATGTCTGAGCTTTAGAGAGGAGGCAGCATGCTGCAAGCAACAGGAGCATGCAGAATCCTTTATGCTCTGCACTCCATGCCTCTTGAGTCCTTGCTGACCACTACACTGAGGCCCTCAAATCCTTCTCCTGTCATACCCCTAAGACTGAGGACACTGTGCTAATTCAAAGGTGGTCAGTGCAGTTTCAGGGCTCCCTGGCCTCGGGTACCAACTCCTGCCTCTGCAGCACTGCTGAGAAGATGCAGCACCAACCAGACCCTGCTGCAATTGCCTCCAAGGGCTGATGTGTGGTGGCTGCACAAGTCCAGGCATACTCTAATATTTGTTATGGCTCCAACCAGGATTTTGGAGCTCTAGAGCTGAACCCTTAATAGCCTGCTCTGCTCAGCGCCGTCCCGTGCACACACATGGGGTGACAGCATTCAGCTCACACTAACACAGGCTTCCTCATAAAATGTAACGCCCTGGAGAAGGCACGCAGAGATAAGAGAGACAAATGTGATTTTAATGTAAAAAGACTGCACATAGAGAACAGAGGATGAGGAAGCAGGTGCAACATCATCAGAACTGTCAGCTGGAGGCAATGCTGGCTTTTTTGGAGGATGGCTTTTCGGAACAGATTATTGTTTCTACAAACCTCAGTCACTTCATCCATGAAACTGAGTGTCCAAAGGAAACCTTCAACTGTGAGGGTTATTGCTGACTCCTTCTGTAGGGCTGTGGTTTCACTGCTATCATCACCTTCCTCAGAGAGTCCAAAATTCATCATGTCATTCAAGGGTGAAATATGTAAAAACACAATTAAACGCTAGTTTCATGGAAGAAGAAGAAAAAATTATTTTGTATTGGAGCTGCTTGTTCCTTGAGTGCTGCTCCATGTGAACCCCCGACTCCTACAGTGCATTTGCACTAACATGCCTGAAGGAACCACACAGCCCTACAAAACAGGCAGAAGTGCTCCAAAAAGCAATGGTTTGTGTTTATCTTGCAGATAAAGGCACAATACAGACATCTCCTCTTTACTCTACTGGGAGAAATATTTTCAGTTTCCTCCCTGTATGTGTACCTCCAGGCCAAAGGGCTGGGAGATTAATCCAAACTGAAAGCCACCCTTCAGGCAGCATGGGGGACTTCAGGGCTCACTGTACCAATACCACAGTTCATCACTGCCCCAGCTATGCCACTCCAAAAGCTGCCAGAAAGCCTTGGATTGTTTTAAACAAAAATTTGTTCTGAAAAGATCCAGAAAACTGGAGGGCATTCAGGGACCAGCATCAGAAAAGAGGATGAGTGGTTCAGGGTGAGTGGCCTGGGGATGGGTCTGAACCATGAGACTATGTAAGCAGAGGGTGGAGGTGAGGAAGCCTGTAAGTTGTTGCAGGATGAGTCTAGTTAGTGGTATTTGTTTGGACACCTGTTTCTCTCTTGCCAGCTAATATAGCTTGTCAAATTCACACCTTCATTAAATGCTTTATTAAATCATCCAGTGTGTTTAATGGAAAAAAAAACAAAACAAAAAACAAACAAGTATAAAAGGAAATGCTAATTGTTTGACTCATCCTAAACCTCCAGCTCTTACCCTGCCTCAGGGGACAGGGAGCATAGTCAGGGTGGTCTGCATGCTCCCAGAGTGAATATTCCACACTTTATGTTTAAAGGGAGCTGCAGAAAAATAGAAAAGCTAAATGCTTCTTAAACTTCTGCCTCTGCTCAGGCTGATTCCTCTTGTAGTGCTGCACAGTGGTTCCTGAAAAGACCACTTCCCTTCTCCTTCCACAAAGCCCTGCCTTGGCCAGGGCTTTTTCCAGTGGTTTCCAGGACAGCCTGACTAAGCCCATGATTAATGTATCATTACATCCCAGAACTATATAGGATTATGATGTGCTCTAAATGGAAACCACAGCACGTGACAGTCAGTCACAGCCTTTGTGCTGCTGGCAGAAAGGAGCTGCATGGGCCAGGGGTTACCAGCACACACAGAACTAAGCAATGGGTGCAGCGTGCGTATTCCTGGTGATGACATAAGCAGTGTGAGGCAGGTACTGCCTCCCAGCCAGAGGACGAGAAGCCCCAGCTGCTTTATGCGCTTAAGAGTTACACAAGACATCAGAAATAGCTCAAGCAGCAGACCTATACCAGCTAACACAGGAGCCAGGACAGCGACCGAACCAGTTTCTCCCATTTCTGTGCTCCCTTGCTCTGTGACTCATCATCTGGCATGTGGCACTCGGCAAGAGCCATTTACAGGCCATGACTCAGAGCATCCACTGAGGTGCTCTGGGATGGAACCTGCTCCTCCTCCTCCTCCCTGCCCCAGCCCCCAGCACATATGCTCTAATTACTTTATGCAAATCCACAGAGAAGAAAAATACTGATATTTCTAGCTGTTCATATCACACAGAAACTGCTGCTGAATTAAACTGCAGACACAGTAAATCCTTTCTTATCACAGACACTAGCAGCAGCAGCAGTAGCAGCAGGACGGACTATGCTTGTATAGCATATTTTTCCTGAGCACTCTGAAAGCTTCCTGAAGATCTTACAACAGCAGAAATCACACAATTCCATTTTGAAGTGCTGATCTGCCTGGGTGCTGGAGCCTGGGTTTTGCAGGGTCACCAGAGCACTCAAGAACCCACACAGAAAGAAAGAAAATCCTATAAGCATATTAAATTTCTGGGCACGCTCAGTATTCAGAGATAACAAGACTACCCCTCCCTAACTGTACAGCTTTGGTCAGGGCTTGGTGATCCTGACCTAATGGGTGGCTTCCCTGTCCATGTCAAGGGGGTTGTAACCAGATGACCTTTAAGGTCCCTCCCAAAGCCATTGTATGCTTCTATGATTTGTGCAAAGCTGGGCTGTCAGCTGGTTGCCTCATCACCGTGCTCCTTCTACTGACCTTCCCAGCTGAGGACCACGAACCAGCAGCTGCAGCTGAGTGGTGACAAAACCACAGCCATCAGCTGTGGGTGAACCTGAGTCAAAGCCAGCAGAAATCTGGACTGAAGGTTTTCCCACCACCTTCTATGCCTGGGAGCTGTGAGCTCAAAACTCTCCAACGCAACAGCCACAAGAGGCAGGGAATAGAGTGTTTGGCTGAGGGAATCAGGCATCAAACTCGGCTCAGTTTCAGGAATCAAGGTCAAGTCTGGGACCTGTGCTTGCACAGGGTGGCAAAACTGTTCCCCAAGTCTGTCATAGTGCAAAGGTGAATGGGCAGCTGTTCTTATTCAGCTCTCACTGCAGGGATGAAGCCTCCTGAGATGACATCAAGAATTGGAGAGGACATGATATTCTCAACAGCACTGGAGATTTCTGGGCTTGCTGGGGATCTGTAGCATCCCTGTAAATTAGAATCACAGAATCATAGAATATGGCGAGGTGGAAGGAACCCATCAGGATTATCAAGTCACACTCCTGGCCCTGCACAGAGCATCCCAAGAGTCACACCACTGCTGGGAGCAAAGGCTTGAAAGTAGAAATTTAGTGAGGAGGAAAAACAGAGTTGTTTTCACTCAAGATGACCTGGCAGCTGAGGGATTCTAAGAATATTCAGTGTGGGGAATTTCATATGTTGTGTTTGCTTTGTGTTATTTTCTGTCTTGAGAATTTCTGTAGAAGACAACAGAATGCTGTCAATGACTTAAACCTCGTTCTTCACAGGCTTGGGCCTCCCTGCTGGGAAAAAAAGAGGTAAGAAGCTCGGAGGTTATAGCAAGCACAGAATTGTGAAGCACTGCACCTGGGCCTTTGAGATGTGGAGGCCAGGGAATAGGCCCACGTGCTTTTGGTCCTTGCTAAGATGGAATAAGCTGAGCAAGGTATGTGTGGACCCATCTGTTTTTGAAACCTTCCAGCCAGCGAGGTGATGGGATTAATCTACTCTTTGCACTTCAGTGTGGATTGTGGTCACCTTGGTTACTTGCTTCTATCAGTTCACACAACCTTGCACCACCCTTTGGAAAGACTCTCAAAGAGAAGTGACAAGTCACTTGCATTGGATTTTCTTCCCAAACCCACACTGGAATCTGGCTTCAGGCAACATAGGCCAGACCATGCCAAAGCAGATGACCTACTTATCCAAAGCTTACGGGAGGATAATTTCAGGAGCAACCTTCATCTGCACAGAAAAAAGCACACAAGACTAGCTCTACCTCAATAGTCCTATATTCTCTACCACCATCATGACTTGAGGAAAAAGATGAGCTAAGTCTGAAAATGGGCAAAGAAAGTCTGTCTTCACTGTGAACAAGATCTTGCTGCACTACAGCTCAGCACATCCATAGACTCCAGCCAGTCTGTGGCTGCATATTTTCCCTATTGCTTCCTTTCTGTGCAGATTAAAACCAGCAATACACTTCTGTCCAGACTGTGCACTGCAGGAATCACAGCTCCAAAACAATCCCTGTGAGAACAAAAGCTCTCCCTGCAGGACAAAGCATTAGTGACCACTTGGAAACACCTTACAAATGAGGAACTCAGCCTTAAGATAACTCAGTAAAAAGAGGCTGTAAAATTATGTGTACTGTCTCTTCAGCCCAGAGTGCCACATATGTAGGAGTCACTCACTATCAAGTGAAAAACAAACATTTCTGAGATGGTGGATTGCAGATGTACAACCTCATGCAGCACAACAGCAGAAAGATACAGCCAAAGTGGATAGAGGGGAGTCAAGAAAACCCATCGCCAGGCCAAGCTCTTGAAATAACAAAATATCACCCTACCAGCCACTGTAAATAAAGCAGCTAGCGATGTCAAAAAGTGCCAGCAGGATTATTTTCAGACTGGAACACAGCAGTGCTGCACTGGTTTGCTGCCACATCCCAGTGAGCAGGAGAAGCAGTGCAGGTGTGGCATTACCTAGGATTTGTGCAATTTGTACTTCAGATCTGCCAGGTAGCCTGCATCTGCAAAACTGTATTAAATGATGCAATCCTACACAGAATTTAATGCACACTGTGTGCGAACAAATCAGGAGTGCCAAAATCAGGCACAAACAGAACACATCCCAGCAGCAGTCTGCTTTTACTCGGTGTTCCTCTTCCACACTGCACATCTAAATGGTTTTTCAATCAGCAGCTGTGAACAACAGCTGACTCCTGCTAAGGCTGCAGGAAACTTTAACCCTTCCTCGCTCTAGGCTGTTCTACCAAGACCAGAAGAAACGCCTGGATACACAGGGAGACATTTTCTGTATCCCCAAAGCAGGCATACACAATGGTCTGGAGGCTGGCAACTCCCTGATTTGGGGATGATAGCATTGTACAAAGCAAAAAAGCTGACTAGCCCAATAAAAGCAGCATCTGAGGAGTTAGTACACTAAATTTATCCTGCCCGACACATATAATATATAGGTATATGTATATGATTATGATATTATATTATCATTACTATATCTAGTAATACATAGAAATACATCATATAGATTATATATATGATAATAACACTGATACCCAAATGCTTTTAGACCACAGGCTAGATTTTACAAACCCTTGAAGGCAATTGGAGGAAGAGATCATTTAGCATTGATACTTGAAAATTGAAATTGCCTGATTACTGTTAAGATCGTGTATCTCTTGACCCTTTTTTTGGCCAGGTACCTGAACAAATAGGCCCTCTGCAATCATGTCTGAATCTCATTTCAGAAGTGTTCAGTATGGGTAAAAATGAAAAAGGCAGAATGATTCCTGGGATGATGAGACAAGAAGTGTCTGTTGTGGGAACAAGTCCTTGGGCCATCGTGAGACTACCCAGTCACAAGCAGCCTCCTTCATCTGGGAGTAGTTTACATTCCAGAGCAGGTGTCATAACCTGCCCATAGAAATTTAAGAGACTATACAATCATCCCTCAGTGTCCCTTTTGTTTTTTGGAATTCTTGCAAATTTTTGGAGTTCATAACTTCCTGAACCAGTGCCTTCCACACAAAACTACATGCCTCACTAGTAGTTATCTGTCAGTGCTTTTGAACATAAGGATATTTAACTTCATTACTTGTCCTTGGGCTAGGGCAGGGAGAGGATCATATTTTCTACTCCATTTGCCAACCTTCAGTGCCAAGATTTTCATTGTGCTCAAGTACAAGAGTATTCCCAGATCCTTGGTCCGATTACCAACCTCTCTCCAAGAGTCCTCCTGATGTGTGGGTGTGTTTGTGTGTTTACATGGCTGGCAGCAAGGCAGAACTCAAGAGGATCTGGATGAAACCACAGCATCAGTTTATATAACAGAATATTTTCCATGCAGCAAAACTAACAAAAGGCAACCCAGAGTCTTAATAAAATACTTATGAAGCAGACCAGGCACTCCTAATGATTACACATACTTTCCTTTTGGGAGGGAAACATATCCCTTGCAGAGGCTGGCAACCCAAACCAAGCTCAGTTTGTAAAGCTCTATTCAGGACAGTTTATTTTAGGATATCACTCCACAAGACAGCTCATGTGCTAATTAGGCTTGGAATGACTGGGCTCAACAGAGCATTAAGGGTAAACTAAATCTGATAACCCTGGATTAACCAAGGTCTTCTGCTGATGATGTTGGGCCACACAGACCTATTGACAAGGGGAAAAAAAAAAAAAAGAGAGCAAACAGGGATGCTCCTTGACTCTGTACAGGGAGAGCAGTCAGAGTTCCAGGAGACCCACCAAGTCTGCTGAAAGGATGGCCAGGTTGGACAGAGCTTTGAGGAACCTGGTCTGGTGGAAAGTGTCCCTGTCCATGCAGGGACGTGGAATGAGATGGGAACTTCAGGGTCCTTTCCAACCCAAACTCTCCTATGATTCCATGAGCAGTCTGCTTTTAATCACTTCGAGGGTGTTTGAGAGAGCTGAGGAGACACCTTAAGACTGCAGGCTCACAGATCTTTGTAGATAGGACACATTCACATTTGAACATCTTCCTTCTTGAAGCTGTTGCATCCTTTCTGGTCCATTAGTCTCAGAGAAGACATGTAGCTGAGACAAACGTTTGCCTGTGTTAAGCCCTTGCACTGAGATGGGCCTTAACAAAACCAAAAGGTTTGAAAACCCTGCAACTTCTGAACATGTACTATAAATACACTGGGTAGTCTTATTCACAAGAATGCCAAGCCATTTGGGAATACTGCTGGGCTTTGAAGTTTGAAAGCAAGATTCACGGACTAATTAATCACAGCATGTGAAAAGTATTCATATTATCAGTTTCAAATAATCCTCCTTAATTTCCTGGAGTGCTTTCAAGTTAACAATCACGGCACCTCATAAATCATTATTTTCTTTCTCTAGGTTGTTCATTATTTCATATCACAAACCCTACAGCTTCCCATTTACCACAAGTAACTTCCATTTTTTCAACCTCTCCTCTTAGGAAAGTTTTACAGGGACTTGATCAGTTTCCTAGACAGTTTCTCAATTCCTTACAGCTGTGTTCATGCTTCTGAGCTGGGGTGACTAATTTCACAGTTTTCCAATTGGCAGTGGGATTAGAAGCTGTCAAATAATTTTCCATTCCATTACTTATGTACCTAACATCCATATGTACATGCCTAGCAGGTAACGTCCCTCATGACCAGGGTGACAGTCAGTTACTTTTTGTAATTTAATCACATCAGTTTAATGAGTTGGAATGCATTTAATTAGTTTAATAATTTGGAATCCAACAAAGTGTACTTTGGTGACTATCTTCTGTTATGTAACTTTGCATCAAGCTAAAAAATTTCAAGATTTACAAGACTAGCCCAGGAGAAATCAGGGGAGTTTTTTTAACATATCTGTTTTCTGAGGAAAGGAGTTTCTTCACCGTCATCTCTGGAGTGTGGGTTTTGGTGCTTGCTCTCACAGGCTGTATAAATTATCAGCATGTCAACATGAAATTTCTCTTTGAGGTTCTCCAAGAGATAAAAGGGTCCTTGAAGCCTTACTAGGGTCTGGGTTGGGGGACATTTCTCCATAGTGAATTTGCCTCACTAAAGCAGTGAGGTCTAGTGGCCTGCACCCTTGAAAGAAGATTCCCCTTTCATTTTGATGGACAGGCCGAGAGGTTGTTGTGGTTTTTCTTTTCAACCTCAACTATGCCAAGGGGAAAGCAGAAACAAGGCACTGGACCAAAATCCTGCTTGTTAAACGTGCTGTGGTACAGAGCAGAATCACTCCTCAGTGCCTCTGAGACAATTACAAATGCATCATTTCAGTTTGGGGTGTTTCTCTACCTTAGGGTACCAAATGATGTTGCCAGCACAAAGCCCAGAAGAGTTCAGGGTTATGGAGATGGAAATATTCCATCTGAAATTTTTGCAATGTCATCAAGAAAACCAGAGATTACCGAAACCCCAGCAGATCGAAAATCCGGTGAGTCCCGGTGTCTCAGCCAGATATGGCCAAGCATAAATTGAATGGCTGTGGCTGGAGCATTGCCACCTTTGTGCATTAAGCACCCCCATGCCATTGCCTCTCAGTGCCAGGACACATCCATTTTCTTGCAGCTTCCTCCCTCCTCCTCTCCTATCATGCTATGAAGTGGCTAGCCCTGCTGACCAGGGTCAGGGATGCCTGAGGTCACCCTGTGCTCCACGCCGCCTCCCCTCTCCTCTGACCCAGTGCTCCACCAAAACCAGCCACTCTGAGGAGCACATTGGAACAAATACACTGTCAGGCTTGCTGTAATAAGCAGTCACCACCTTCAGAATGCTTTATAGAGACAATAATTATAAATAGCAAGTGCCTATGGAAATGAAAATGAGGCATATGACACGGAGCTGAAGGCAGGAGGAGACATCTGGGTAAGGACAAAACTCAACACCATTCCAAGCACTACAACCTTTGTTGTAGTGGAGGACAAATCTCAGCATTGGGGTAAGTCAGATGGCATTGACTGTGGACAAGTGAGAACAGCTTGCAGCCAGTAGGAGATGGCTAAGTGTAGATGCATGCTGAAATCCTCTTGCTGGTTTTCCAAAGGGAGCTACAATCATTGCTTAGGGTAAGACACACTTGGGAAAAAAAACCCTTAGAAGCCACTATAGCAACTCACATGAGAGCAAGTGGTGAAGGAGAGGTTGACCAGAGGAAGCCTAACCTCAGGCAGACCTGTCACTCCAGGTGACAACCATCAGAATGAATTAGGCAAAGCCAAGGAAGATACACTGCGTGGGCCAGCACCATCTTGGGACCAGAGACATGGAATATTTACTTCTTCCACTGGGTCTTCTCCTTGTGTGGGCTTATCTTTTTTCCCCCTGAGTTACTGGGAAAGGTTTGAGGGTGGGACTACAGGGAAAAACACCATGTATGCAAACACTGTAATGAACCTGCCTGCTAAGAGCAGAAAATTGCGCTAGCACAATAATCAAGACAGATCGTTCTCCCTGCTAAGGAGGGCATCTGGGAGTACAGCCATGCTGTCTGACATGACAGTGAAGCCTGAGGCACACATCCCTGCTCTTTGCCATGGGAAGCCCAGAGAGGGACCAAAATAAATTATCTTGCTGAACAACCCGGATGAATTGGCCTATAGGCAAAAAGAGGCCAAGTAGCCATGTGGCTGGTCCTGCACCAGTGCAGGCAGACCATAACAGAGAAGAACAAGCCCAGTGAAAGCATTTAGGGCATGTTCTTCCAGAAGCAATGGCAGCTACTGTGAGCTTATAAAGAAAAAGATGCAGTTCTGGAGTCAAACTGGTGAGATTATAATTGGGTAGGGAGCAAGGACTCTAGCTGGAGGTAACAGCAGGTCTGAGGCAAGTATCAGGTGAAAACCTGCTGTCTATTTGCCAGGGTTTTCTATACAGGCTCCAACTGAATATTTTTTTCCCTATAACTCACAGAGCAGAAACTCCCTTTTTCCCAAAAGGAACTGCTAGCATTCATACACTCTGAGATATCTCTGACACTGTCCCCAAAAGCATAACAGGGAAGTGACACTTGTTCTCTGCCTCCAGAGACCTTTTTGTGTGGGACCAGAGAGTGGCAGTTTGGTGGCAAGGCCAGTTTCCTATCACTTGCCAAGGATCAGTACAAAGCATTGCTAACATCACTGAAATATTGACTATTTATCACTCAGATGTACTGCCAGCCTCACAGCCTCAGCACTGCCCAAAGACCAACACATGATCTTTCTTCCAAGAGTCCAAACCCAGAACCTGAGCCTGAGAGAAAAGTTGCCATCAGCCACATTATGGCTACTCACCTACATTACAGCTCTGCCTTCCCCCTCTCTCCCATTTGCAGCAGTTAACAAACACAGCAGGGTTTTTTATCCTGCTTTCTGTAAATTTAGCAACCATCAGCTTTGCCCAGGAAGAAGTACTCGCACGTGTCTGAGGGGTAGAAAAAAGCATTGTCTACATGATCCTGAGGCTGCAATGTATCTGTGGTGAGGAAAGAAAGAGCTTGTGGACCAGCCTGCTTTTGTGCTCATCTTAACAGGTATGTCCTGGCTTTGACCCACTTTTGTCAGAAAATGAATATTAAAATCATTTTCATCAAGAGAGAAAACTGGAGCAGAATCAGAGACCAGAGGCATTTTGACAGCCCATTTCTTACTGGAGAGTAACCAACTTTGAGGGCATGCAGGGAACCTGCTTGGCAGACAACAACAGTAATGGCAAATCCCTGCTAAGGCTGGTTATCAATACAGCTGTCACTGATCATTGCTATGGATTTCACCCCCTACCAGCCAAGCCCTCTCAGCTTCTTCAAGCCTTATCCCGCAGCCTCTTGCACAGCTGGAATGTGTTGGTAGGCTTCTGGCTCTTTTGGGCTTATGGACTGGACAGCCAGAAGCACTTTATCCGTGTTAGAACACTGCCCACGAAGCAGCAGACTTAGGAGATAAGTAAGGTTTTCCACTACCAGTCAGATTTCAATGGTTTCCACAAGCATGAGACAAAATCTTGTCCAGTATGGGACTTGATTCCACAGCTGACAGGAAGATAACTCCACCTCCACCTGCAGAGATCTCCACATCTCTTACCCTGCATTTCAATTTTTTGGGTTCAACTATCAGAACTGTGCCTACTGAGATGAGTTTTCACTCAGCACACGATACAGAAATATTTGGATTGAACATCTCAAGCTGACCCAGTTTATATTAAACAGAATGGTAAAAAGCAAACAGAGCTGTAATGAAACCTTTTTAATTTTTAAAGAGCAAATCTCTGGCACGTCAGGGTAAACAGTTATAATGCCAAAAAGAACAAACAGCTTGCAGAAGTACAGCAGAAAATACTTTTAATTTAAGCAAAAAAAAAAACAAACACAACCAAAAAAAAACCCAACAAAAAAAAAAAGTGGACTCACCCTAGAGGATGAGGAGATTAGAAGAGAAAGGCTTCTGATCAACCTGAATGAGCAACCACACCAAGAAGAATATTAGTGGTAAGAAAAACAGCACCTTCAGTGCTGTTTTGGCAAAACAAATATTGAAGCTGCAGCCATGACAGGTTAGATAATACAGGGGGAAGAAGGTGCAGAAAAGGAAATGAGCTTTTGAGTGGAAACAAATTCAAGAAGATGAAAGCACTTAAGTCAGAAGGACAAGATATTCTTGATCCCAGAACAATGAAAGAATAGCTGGTTGATCGCAGCTGGCAACTGCACTATTGATAAAAATACCCATTAGAAAAGAGAGGAAGAAGGTGAAACCATGTGGCTGACAAATATTAAAGGTAAAAGTCTGCAGCTGTTCTGCAAGGGCAGAAAAACTGACCCATGTTACATTTATCAACCTGCCCTTACTATTACATAAGTCTTTCAGAAAACACTAGAAAAGAAAAATAAGACAGGGAAATAAATTAAAAACAGGGCAAAGCACAACAAGGGGTTGCAAAAGTCAGAGTATTGTCTGGGTATCAGGAATCACACCAGAGCGAGATCTTTACTCGCCAGAAACATCAGACTGGAAGAAAATAAAGATGTCTGGGACTAAAAATTTGTAATTTGTTTGCTCTCACAGCCTCATACACCTGACAGGCAATAATGGAGCTGTGGGCAGGCCATTCCTGAGTTCACAGCATATTCTCCTGGGCCACTGCACTTTCTGCATTGCAGGTCCAGGTCCCTTGTATCTAGAGATCCAGCTGCACTTTATCTCCATCATCTGCATCGATGCAGTGAGGAAGGCACACTCCTGTGGACGATTTCAGTCAGCTCCAGGCACCAGAACCTCCTGCCCATCTTTCAAGCGTCTCAAGGCAGAGATTATCTGTGCACTCTCACTGCTTAACAGATGTTCTTGTAAGAGTGGCACCTACTAGCCAGGCACAGCCTGTATGCCCTGGGGACATTCCCACCCCACACAGAGAAGAAGGCTGCATCACCTTCTTTTCATTCCTGTAGGCAAGCATCGTACACACAAACCATATATACATGAGTTTTCTTCCACGTGCTGATACAGGTATGTGTATCCTGTACATTCTGCTGCACATCCTGCCCTCCAGCCCACGATGTGCTGCACACAGTTGTGCTGTTGTTACCCACTACCAACCTCCCATAGGAACCTGCCCTGCAGCAGCACCACAAACCCAGCCTGGTGCACACCTGCAGGAGACGCCCCGCTCCCTGCTCCCATCATCCTGGAAAGGCATAGATCCATAGACACAGAGGGGCTTCTCCAGGTCCAAGAGCAAGACAGGGGTAAGAAGGAGCTGCAGTTCAAGAAGCCTTATGGTGCTTCCAGAGATGACATTGTCATCGATATGCAAGAAGGCAACATGCCACTTTGCGATTTTGCTGGAAGCCCTCTCCTTCTTACCTGGCACGGTGCACTGAAACTCTGTGTTTGCCTTCATCGCCAGGTGTAAAGGCTGTGGAGCCTCATCACTCCATAGGGATGGAGAGGGAGCCACCAAATGAGAACCTGCAGCAGCAAAATGGTTCCTCCAGAGAACTACTGCAGAAAAGGCTGTGCTGAGGATCACCCCCACCCCCACAAACCCCGCAGGGCTGCACACAGCACTGAGCGTCTCGGGGAGCACAGTGAGAGGCTGGAGAATGAAAACAGAAACAACACATTTGCATTCCTTGACAATGACAGCCCTGAATTTACCCTCTGTGTGCTCTCCCACTGGTCTCTGACCCAAAACTCCTGCTCCCCCAGCTCTGCAATGCCTCTCACCTGCCTCTTCTTTTCACGGTTCCTCTGCAGATCTGCCAAACATCTGCCATTTTTTCTACATTTTTCCTGTCATCCTGTTGCTCTTTATAGGCCTAAAAATCTTAGTCTGAATTATTCTTGGGTCACGGGCAAATGGGAAAAAATTTCTGTGAAAAGGTAAGACCTGCCAGGCTCACTCTTTAGCAACACTGGCATAAAAGGCTGCAGGTATGTGGAGATAAAAAGGCAGATCTCTACTTCCCTTGTACCCCAGTATACCTTTGTGACACCCATCAATCCATGCATTGTATACATTACTCTGTGACTTCCATTTACTTCACATCCGCCCAAAATCCTGCAATTGCAACCCCACATGCTCAGCATTTTCCATAACTCCAAAAGACTGAATCTGCTATTTGATTATCTCCTTTTGTTATGACATTCCCATTTGCACATTCCCCTACAGCCACGTCACTTTAACACATATACCAAAATCTTATTTTATACTTTTGCTTTATTGTTCTCACTCTCATGCAGAACATCGCCCCTCCAACATCTATATCCCTACCCCACATACATCCTTCTCTTTGTTCATGCCCTTCTCCTATTTGCAGAGGCAATTTAATGGAAGGATTTGTGCAGAGGATGGGGGAGGGAGGAAGAAGAAGGAAGGCGGGGAGGGAAAAGAGGGATTTGGCTATAACAAGACGATGTAATTAAGCTTCAGTAACTGGTACCCAGCCTGGACCCCTTATTTCAGTAATTAAAAGCAGTAATTCCTCCATTCCTAGATAACCTTTTCATCTGATCTGGAAAGAGGCACAGAGAGAGCATCCATTTACACAACCAGCACAGACACACCCTGGCAACACAAAGGACTCCAGCCTCCACAGAACCCGTGTATCGCTTAGCAGAAAGACAGGGTTTTACATCCTACGATATTTGTCCTAATGCCTTTTGAACAAATTATTTACCAGTATTTGGGGGGAGGGGGGGAAGGACAGGGGGAAAAAAAAAAGCCAAAAAAAGAAAGCAAAAGCCACAGTGACAGCAGACAGCAACCTTTCCTCTGTCTGAGCCCTTTGTCTCTGGCTTTTCATGGAAGCGCTGTCTGTCAAAACAGCTTTTGAGCTGCACAGCAGCATCACCGCCAGGGATGCACGGAGAGCATGGTCTCTGGCGGGACCACAACAATCCCTGCGGGCTGGGCTGCCATGGCAGGCACAATGGAGAGCTGTGCGGAGGCAGTGCCAGGGCGAAGCACGACTCGCCTCTGCACAGCCAGCTCCGGACATGACAATTGCTATTTCACAGCTACAATGGGCAAACAGCGCGCAGCAGCCACAGCCTCCTCGCTCGCTCACACCCATGACAGCCACAGCCAGCTCCAAAGCAATGCAGCCTCGGAAGAGACAAAGCAACCCTAAAATCCTTAGGCTTCACCGGCTAGCTGGCATCCTCCACAAAAACAAACCGGCCACTGAGCGGCCTGAAAACCAACAGCACAAGTGACACCCACCCCGATAATTTGTCCATCTCACCTTTCTACGGATCCTTGGCTCCCCGTCTCCTGTCACTCTGCTCCGGCACTCCTGAGCGCTCAGATTCCAGAAGGCTCCGTGCTCTCTCCCACAGGATGCTGTGGGAAACACAGAGTCAATTTTTTTTTTTTTCTGGGTTGCTTTTTTTTTTTTTTCCCCTTCACAGCTGCATCCCTGGCAATGCAGAGGGTCTGCGCAATCACATCTCCGATGCTCCTGCTGCTGCTGCTGCTGCTGTGACGTTGCTGTGTGAAGGAACAAGCATGCCCACAGCACCGCCGCTTCAGCTCGCAGTCAGTCCCTGTGGAACCTCAGACCAGGCAGGGGATGGGAGGGAGCAGAAAAGGAGGGGATGATGGAGGATTGACTCTTACAGGAACTGGGAAATTGGGAAGGCAGCATAAGGAGAAATAAAAAGATCGAAGCCTGTGCTATAAAATAGAGCTGCAGCATCCTATTCTGTGATGAGACTGGATTTCGGATGTTGTGTTTGCAGGCTGCCTGATCTCTTCAGCCTGTCTTTGCAAAGGAAAGCAAAAGGGACTGGAGTGCTCCTAGTGTTGATAATGGCAGCTAGAAGCCTTGGAGATAAAATGGCAGTCTGCAAAGCAATGCAGAGGAGGAGGAGGATGGGAACACTGCAAGAAGCTTCCTGAAGCTTCTTTAAATTTCTGTAGTGCCTTGCCCTGGGCAACTTCATCAACAATGTCTATACAGCATCCCTGAAATGCAGCCACCTCCAGAGAAAGATGCAAGCACCACCACATCCCACAGTGCTGGACCCACCTGGCAGGGGCAGGATGTCTGCAGTCCCTGCTCTCACAGGGGACCTCAAATCAAGATCCCACCACTTCTTAGTTGCAGTTTGTGACTAAAGTGCTGTCCATGACCTGGGCTAGATCCCGGCATCTCGACAAAGCAACCCACAGCAGATCAGCAGATCTACCTGAAACAGGTGGTCACCACCTGCAAAGCTCAGGCTCTCTTGGTATCTGGAAGGATTTTTTCATATCTCTTTTCACCAGAAGTAGCTGGTAAGAAGGGCTGACGGAACTTGCTCCACAGGCAGAGTTCAGAGTAGGGACAAATGTGGCTACTTTTGCTTTTCTACCCACAGGGACATAACTACACACTCTAGAAACCCAGCTGTGCTCTGGCCTGTGCTGCGCCAGGACAGATGTTCCTAGCACTGGAACAGCTTCCATCCTGGAGGGATTGCTCACTTTACTGCCCTTTTTCATCCAGCCCTGTGCCTACAGCCCTGTGTGGAGCCAAGCACAGCTCAGAAATTGGAGCATCCACACTGGAAAAAGCAAAACCTGTGAGTCCCAGCCTCCTAAACTGAGGCTCTGTGGGAAGTGAGCAGATCAGAGCAAAGGAAAGAAGGAGTAAAATCGTCACACGGACACAAAATTTTAAGAAATTAGGAACTGCCACATGGCTGAGTAGTTTTTACTTTATCCCGTGATTTACCTAAAGCAGCAAACAAGTAACACAGCAACAATCCAGACAATGTAACACTTTACAGAAGTTTCTGCCTCTGGAGAGGTCAACATGAAAACCTATGACAGAAAAATGTTAGACTTACTAGCAGAAGCGGCTTCCAATTATCTCAGATCCAAAAACACTACAAATTTTTAAAGTATCTCTTCAAGCAACATTGAAATCAGATTTCTGACAAAAAACCACGGGGCGGGGGGTGGTTCCTACCAAGGGCTTCAGAGGCAGGAGTCCAGGACTCCCTCCAGTGCAAAGAGACCATTCTACTGGGAAAAGAGAAAGGGCGGCGGGCTGTAGGCTGTGCTGACTGTGCTCAGGGCACTGGAGACAGCATCACAGATGGAGCTCTGCTACTCACCTCTAAACCACAGTGAGTGATCCCTCCACCAGTCCCAGCGGTCCTGCTCCACAGGTCAGGTCCTTCCCAAGAAGGATACATTGAGTATCAGTCCTGTCAGCAGCACTTTATGCTCCGCAGTGCACTGCCCGCCTTTCCTGGGATGCTCAGGACCCACTCCACCAGCTGGTCCTCTTCAAGAGGCAGGGACAATGCCCCAGGAGGATGCAGGAGTGAGGGACCTACCTCCATGCCTGGCCATTACAGCAAGCAGAAAGCCAGGCCTGGCAGGCTCTGCTCCAATCAAGCTGCTGTAAATGAGACTATTTACTGTGCTCCCATTAATGTGCAGCCCCAGGACCCCCGTATGGCCAGTCCCATTGTGCTGTCAGTGTTAATTAAGGCAGGCTCAAGCAGACATCTCCGGCTCCTTCAGCTGGGACAGTCAGGGAGCAACAGCGAGGAAAGAGACAGAGAGTTTCAGCTGTGGAGCTCTGTGCAGAACAAGGAGCATTTGTTACCCAGGAGACTCGTTCCCACAGTAGAGAGGAGAATGGAAACTATTTCAGTGCCCTCCCCAGTCCTCCACAAGCATTGCCAATGCTGACGCCAGGAGGTATAAATGCTGGCAGGCTGAGTGCTTGCCTTCATCCCTGTCCCTGCCACAGGACACTGGCATTAACCAATTCACTGACAGCAATGCCTGTCTGGTGCAGCAGACACGCACACCAGAGCAGATGGCTTCAGGGGGCTATTTTCTTTAAAATCAGACAGAGCAATGAAGCAGACAAGGGGTTCCCGAAGAAACACGCCTCTTTACACGTCTGTTCCTAACATAAATGTCTGTACCCTCCTCCCAAAAATACATTCTGCATGTTCCCCAGATCTCAAACTCACATGGCCTCGACCCTCTGCAGCACACACCCCTTTGCCGCATCTCCCTCCCCGATCTGCCTCCCTCAGCAACAGCACTAGGAAGTGATGGCCTGTCCCAAAGCTTTGCAGGCAGCAGGAGATCTCAGGCGCTAATAAGGAAGAACAAAGCTCTTTCTTGCAGACTGTCTTCTAGGAGATGACTTCTATTTGATCACTGGGATGAGTCAGTGCAAGAAAGGGAGCATGTCTGTCTCCACAGTCTGATGCAAGGAGGGAGCAGGGATTCTGCAGGCTGGTGACTGTATTCCTTGGAGAAGGAAGGTGAGAGAGGTGGAGGTGTCAAGACATGCCTGCCCCTGCAGTAAGAGGGGTTCCCATCTTGGCTCACCTGGGCAGGTAGGGATAGGTGCTTCCCAGAGACTCCCGCACTCTGCGGTGTAGGTAGCTCAGCAGGAGAAATTTCCTTATCAAGCTATGTCAGTCTCACTATTCACAAACATCCCAGGTGCTGGGGAGGATTTTTGCCCTCTCACCTCTTTATCCCTTGTTCCAGGGCTGTCAGAACCAAATGCACAACACAATCTCCCACTTGTGAATTCCAGTAAGGAGTTACCTCCTCCTCCCAGTCCTGGCTGCAGCAAAGCTTACCACTTTGGGAGAGCCACAGGTGCTGCACTCACACTGGACATGAGCTGCACATGTACCTGGAGTCCTTGCTGACAACAGCTACGTCACAAATAGATCAACTGGGTGTTAGAAAGCCCAACACATTTTGGTCTTGGGCTTCTTCATATACCACGCAGGAATTGGCTGCTAAGGTCAGCACACACCCACGTACAAGAAGAACCCATTCCACTTTTGCCGCAATTGTGCAGTAAAATCACCCACCAGCTGACCCAGCCTCCCACCTATTTGCTGCAAAGCTGCTCCAGTGATGCATGAACTGGAAACAGCTCAGCCCCAGATTCCAGTCAGCTGTCTGGGCTGTAGCTCCCACATCAAGCACTGTGCTAGGACAGGTCTTTAATCATCCCTCACCATCAGGTGTGCAGCACGACCTGACCACCCTCAAAACTGCCAGGCAGCCCCAGCTGCTGCCTCCAGCTCACAGCTGTACCCCAACAAAGGGAGCTGTCTGCCACCTCCTCCAAAAGGGTGGGCATTTTGACCAATCCCTCATTACCTTCAGTGTGCCCATGCCTCTCAAGCAAACAGAAGGTGGTACAAGCAACAACAAGCTCTCCATCACAGCAGAAAATCTATGCCTGGCTATCTCCAGGTGCAACAGCAGGAACATGCCTAGGATACACATTCTGGCCACATTTGTAGCATGACAACAGGGACATCTTCACTCTTTCCCATGTGCTGGACCACTTAGGAGCAAGGTGAAAGCAGCTCGGTTTCTTCTTACCCTGCCTACCCACTGTTTGTGGCAGAAATCTAAATCCCACAGATACCCCACCCAGCACCAACCATCCAGGCTGTTTGGGAAATGCCAGAGAGAGAGAGATGTTGGTCAGAGTTGAACTCAGAGCATTGGTCTGCTCAACTAGAGCAAGGGGGAATTGGAAAACAGGAGCCAACAGGAAAGCAGATGATAAAACTTCATAAAAATTATCATAAAGGAAAACTAAAATAATTCCCCATTCCTTCAAGTCCTGTGCTTCAAGGTCATCTCTCTGACACACAGAGATCAATACAGGCTGATCATTACCGACACGTGCTCGACATCTTTTCTGCTCTGTGGGAACAGATACAGGAGCTTTTGAACGAGGGGTCAAAAATCCAAGCAGACTGATAAAAACATATGTTAGCACAGTGGAAATGCCTGCCCCTAGCTGACACATTTCCCGGGGGGATCACTAACCAATCTACACTGAGCCTGCTGTCCGAGGGGAACTGAGGACAGAGGCATGGGGGTCTGTGAGGTTTTGCTGTCAAAGACACATTTTCTACATCCAAATTCACCAGCCCACCATGATGACCCTGTGTCCCAGTGAGCCCTGCCCACTGCCCACAGCAGCAGTACTGATTTCTTCAGAGCTAGCAACCCAAGGCAGGAGCCACACCTCCAAATGAGGAAGTGGCTTCAAAGGAGAACGTTATTGCTGTTTTTTTTAAAAAACTTGGACATTTCTTGTTGCTTACTAACTGTCTTCTAACAGAATTAATTCCCCAAGTTCAGTCCTCTGATATTTAAGAACATTCTTTGAATTTCCAGCTTATCTTTATCCATGCATAGCTCACCCCTATTCACTCATGTTCCAAAAATGAGCTTTAACGTCAGCATTTATCCAGCCTGTGTTTAAAGTTATACCATTTGAGTTCTCTAATCACTTCACATTAGGTAGGCTTTTCATTTCTTTGATCATACCCATATTCCTTCTCTGGACCTGACCCAGTTTGCACACAGCCTTCAGAGAGTGACAGGAAATGCTCACAGTCTTCCAAGCAAGGTCTCCCATGCCTTAATATGCTAAGATTTCCCCATCTCTGCTAGAGATGCTTTGTCCAGTGTGTCACATTGGATGACACTGGGTCATGTTAGCACACGATAGCCATACTTAGATGCTCACAGTTATCCTGTACACCACTCTGAGCCCCTGAGTTTTCCCCCCACTGTCACTCTCCCCCAGTGAGCTTCCAGACAGAGCTGAATTTTTTGCTCATTTTTTTTAGGCACACAACCATGCAATTTTGAACTATCCAGTTCCCATTTGTAATGTTCCTTAAGGAATAATCCCAGCTCTTCCTACTGAATAACACTGAACAGCCTCAGGTGATGCTGCCTTAGCTTTGTGTCTTTAGGAAATATCACTATTGAAGTCTTACTTTCTGATGCACAGAGCATTATTTCGTGTATTGAACAGCTTCCATTTTGAGGCTGATCTCCACTAACAATTTCCCTTCAGAGCAGCAGTTCCTCTTTCAGCATTCCTGTTATCTTCCCCTAGTCTGCTTGCTGCCTCTTAGTCCTCAAAGGGTACTATGAATGGAAGAATTACACATGGATTAACGGGAGACAGGACGAGCATTTGAGAGACTCATTTCAGGTTATTAACAAAAAGAAAAATACTAGCAAATGTCCTGGGAGAAACAGACTGAATAGGATACTTGTGTGTCCCGCTCCCCCTCTTTTGCTAACCATCTGCAACCACTTCTAGAAAAAACCATACTGTGCAAGGTGGTTCCTCCATCCCAATCACCATCTGAATTCCAAACTTCCAGTACTCAGGTCAAATCCTTCCTAGTGCTGGCAATTGATGCTTCACTGCCCAGGAACAGAGGCCCTCACAAGCTCCATAAAAAGTCACAACTCCCAGATAGGGCTAGTGCTGGCACAGCTCTGCACAGGGCTGGGCTCAGTTCCACATACCTCCACACTACTGAGGCATCTGTGGGAAAACCAAACCCTGCCCTCAACCAGCTGTCTGTCTCCAGTCCCTTCCAGCCCAGGATTCCAGGATATTTGTACCCCAAAAGAGGCTGGGGTAACAGGGAGATGTGAATCTGTCGCTCTATTGGGAACAGCGAGAAGAACGACACAGACTCTCTTGTGTGTTGAACAGGAGAGTTCCTCCAAGGTTTATTACCAGATATTCTTTTATTGACTGATACGTGAAAGTACAGGAAAGTAAAACTCTTATTGGTTAGTGAACTAACCCATCACCATCGTTGGTCAGTGGGGTTCACCACCCCTCCACCTTCTCTTGGAAGAAAACAAGAAACTGACAAACAGCACCTGCAAGGCTGTCTTCTGTCTCTGAGGATTGTTTTAATTCCTCCCCATGATCTCCCAGGCCACTTTCTCAGGCGAGACTGAGAAAGTTATGTGGCCTGCTATTCCACAGGCACTGTGCTCTCTGCCTTCACTCATAGTTAGCATCCATATGAATCACTTGGAATTCTATGTGAAAGGAAGAAATGACCCTACAACCCAACTCTTAGTAGCCATCTTCTAATACTTAGTACTGCCCAAGAAAGAGCACAAAAAAAATAAAAAATAGCTGAATGTTTCTAGGCAGAGAGAAATCAGAACACAAACAGCAGAGCAGCTCCTGACTCATGTCTGAAGGCTCAGCTTTGATCATCAGATCTGCAGGGTCATAAAGCTGCACATAAAATCTTGAATTACAGCAAAGCCTGGACATAACTGATCTAGACTGAGGTTTCAGGGTGTTTTAAGTAAGAGCTCAGCTCTGAGAGCAAAGCTGTTTCTTCAAGCACTCACTCAGGTATTGATGCTACACTGACTGGGAATATAAACTCTCACCAGTCAAATACTGGGCAAAAGAAGCCAAAAGGGTATTAAAAAAAAAAAAAAAAAAAAAAAGCCTTTTAATCTGGCAAATAATCACTGAGTAGCCATGGTAAAGTGGATATTAAGGTGTTACTAGCTTCACTCCTATTAAAATTAGTTTTCAAAACAGGATCAATGCTGCCCCTAAAGCACCATTTACCTAAATAACTAGTTTCACAATAACTTAATAGTTCCCTGCTGCCATGAGGAAAGCCTTAAGTTGCCACATAACATAATACACTGGGGATGGTGAACTTGGCACCCACAGCACTGCTGTATTCTGACCTCAAATAAAAATTATGTACTCCCAACTAAGCAGATGAAAAGCTGCAGGGCTGAGCTGAATCTGCAGCCCTGAAATAATGGTTCACTGTGCACACAGCACGCACTGCTCGAGGACGGTGACTGCTCATGGTTCCCATGATGTGCAGCAAAGTGACATTCTCTTCCCACTCCAGGGGCATGGCTGGGTTGACTCAAAGTGAGGATGACTGCACTGCACACGAAGCTCAGCTCACAGGAACTGCAATGGAAGGGATGAAGCAGGGAAAGGGCAAGCAGAGGAGAAGAAAAACATCGCTGTTGGAAGCACAAGAGGCCACGTCCGAGAATGGAAAAAAATCCTCCCGCCCTCTTGCTCAAAGACTGAGTCATAAACATTTCAGTTTTCCAAGGCAACTGTAAGTATGAAAACTGTTCTGGATTTCCCTGCCCAGGGCAAGGAGGTTGGAACTAAATGATCTTTGTAAGGCCCCTTCCAACCCAAACCATTCTACAGTGCCATGATTCACACAGAAAACCCGCACTAACATCACTCTGCATGTGCCAAAGTCCTTCCCTGCCATCCCTGCTCTGAGCAACAGCAAAAGTCAAACAGAGATATCTCTGAACCTGCCACAAAGAACAGAAAGTTCCCAACAGACCTGCCAGCTCTCAAACATTCCCACTCCACTTTGCAACGAAGTGCAGGCAGTACATAACCACTGGCTGATTTATTAGAGACATGTGATATCAGTTATGGTTGTTCATGCTAATTTTCCCTCTAAGTTTCTCCAGTCACCACCCAAACTGGACACAGAGTGCTGCTCTGCACTGTTACCTGCTCCAGCTGGCTATGTTTTAGTGGCAAATAGAGCAGTATCTCAGCAGTTGCAAAACACTCTGTGAATAAAAGACACTTGAAGATTCACTCCATCCTCACCTATCAGCAGCAACAGAACAGCACAGTATTGGCAGGCACAGGGCTCCAGAGCTACACAAGAGACTTCCTGGGCTCCTGAGCACCCACATCCCGGCAGAAAAGCTGCAGAGGGGAGGGGGAACAGGACCACTGGAAACTTCTCAAGGCCCTGTCCACCACTTGTACATTACCCTGCTGGCTCTCAGATGGAGCAGCTGTCTCTTACTCTTCACCTGCGCTGTCTACAGTACTGTTAGGTGAAGGGATAAGGCCTATACACAAACAGAAAATTGACATAAATTATAGCCATTACCACAACACCCCACACAGCACGAACTGCACATCCCCACCCTTAATCACGGTGCATGACCTGCTCATTCAGAAGGGATCTGTGGTAACTGCAGATCACAGGCAAAGCTTGAGCAATAGTGGCACTCGGCTTTGAAGCAGGAAAACAACATGTAGGGCTATGAATAGGCATGTCTTGCATGTGCAAAACTTAGAGTCATCTTTCCCCTCTGCCCACACTGGCACATGGACATATCCTAAATGGACAAAATGCTGAGAGCTTGAAGACAACACAGAAAAAAGGACAGAAAGGAGTAAACTGCAAAGCAAGTGGGTCAGTTCTCAGGGGAAAACCAGGGGGTACATTAAAGCAGTTCCAAAATGTATAAAAGGCTGCTGCCAAGAGCAAGTGGACAAGCTGCTCTTCACATCCTCAACAAGAGGATCCCTGAGGGGCACACAGGAGAGTTGAGTTTAGACATCAGGTATAACAGATAAAACTAACCATTCGCTATTCCACAAAAAAAGCAGAGCAGTCAGGAGGTAAATTTGTTTTCTTAAAATTTTCCATGGTCTTGTATATCTCATAAGCTCTTTGCTTTACTTATTTAGAGACATGCACCCCTGTTAATCTTCACAGGCCCTTACAGTTAAAAATTGGAAACAATATATTTTTCCAACTTTACTGCAAAACAAATGCCCATGTTACAATCTTGGTCAACTCACAGCATCAGGAAATGTCAAAAGAAGGAAGGGATTGGATTGCTAAAATGAAGGATGCAACAGGTAATGTCATGATCAGTGGGAGCTTCCAGAGAATAAATAAAGAAACCCACAGAATGGCATAGCCCAAGTCCACTGTGCCTGCTCAAGGAGACATGATCATTACATGGCTTTTGGAGGTCTTATTGTTGTGTGACTTCTGTTTGACTCAGAGAAACAGGAAGCCTCAAATGCAGGATTAAAAGCTGAGAGCAATTTATTCTGTGAGGAAGAATACCTGGAGAAACACAAACACGCTCCTGGAAAGACACAGCAAATGCACAGGTACAGCTGAGAGTAGAAAAACATCCTGTGCCAGCTGATCTGGCTGCTAATCCACCTGGCTGTTAAAAACATACTCCAGATGTACCTTTTCCCTAAGCAGAATATGCTTTCTGTGAGCTTTCAGCTAGTGAATTAATCCCCTTTCATCCACCACAGTGAAGAGACCTTTTCCTCAAGAATTCAGTCTTGTTGGAGACAATCCTTGGTCAAAGCCGAGAACCCTTCTAAATTTCTCTCTGGTTATTATTACCATCTTCCCATCTACCAGGGCAAGCTGTCATGCATCATCAGTCAGCTGTATTCAAGGTCTCCATGTCAGGTCAGCCCATGATTAAGCAACCTTGTGGCTGTATGTGCTTATCGGTGTACATTTAATTAACACAAAGAGTCTTAACTCACAGCTCCCAGCTGTGAGCTGTGCAAGGTCTGCCTCTCCAAAAGTCATGTTCAAACAACAGGCAGCCATCCCAAATGCATGGCATGCATATCCCATGTGCACAGGCACACAGCGCCAGAAATGGGAAATTTGGTGGCGGTGGGCAACGATTTTGCTCAGATTGGAGAAAAGACACCCCAGAGAAGGAGATGCTATAGGGATAAAGGGGATCTGTGTGTGGGAGGAAATCCTGTCCTGTTCTTTAGAACAGAAAATAAAAGCTGGCAGAGGCAAAGCCCAGGCAGCAGTGGTGAGGCAGGCCACAAAGGCAAAGCAGGTCACAGGAGATGGCTGACAAATGTGCCAAGCTTGGATTGTGTTGGGCAGACTGAAATAGGGCTCAGCCTCCTGTGAGGCAGAGGAAAGAGCTGGGGCAGACCTCACTACACGATCCCCATGGAGACATTTTGGCACTTCAGGAACTCCTGGAATCCCTGGTGTGTGGCTCTGGCACCACAGAGACAACCAGAGAATAGTCTAGAAGGCTATTCTAGATAGAAGAACTATTAGAAAACTATCAAGAAACGTCCAGCGAAGAGGTGCTTGAGGACAACAAACAAGATGTCCCTACACACTCCAGACACATTCCATTCAAAGGAACAAGAGCATGCCAGGGTGGAAAAAGCCCTAAAAGAGCCCTCAGGAGCTCTGTAATGTATGATGATACACCGAGCCTTGGCTGAGGCCTAATAATAAGCAGCCACCGTGGTGACTCAGAGAGCTCTTTGGTGGCTGGACATGAGAGAGCAGCAGGAAGGAACAGAATAACTGAGGAGCAGGAAGCCCCTGATGAAGGACTGATTGCCCAGAGCACAACAGAAACATGCTTTTCATCCCCATGACGTACTTCCATGTCCGGACAATTCTGAAGTCTGTGCTTTCAATGCACGCTTAAGAAAGCACTCCATCCTGTGCACACACCCAGCCTGTGGCTCTCGACACACAGCCTGGAAAAAAGAAGACCAGCCAAAAGGCAAGAGGGCAAGAACGGTGGAGCACTGGAGATACAACAGTCCAAGCCAGAAGCCAAGCATCTGCTCTGCTCTCTCACTTGCTCTCAATGCAAAAGACAGAGAAAACGCTTGGTCATGATGTTCAAACAGGACCTGCTCCTCATCCCTGGGAACATCTGCCAGAATTAGTAATCCCATATCAGAGAAGGTGAAGAATAAAAGCACTTGTAACCTCTTTAGCAATTTTCGCATGCTTGCTGCTTTCACAGCAACCTTCTCTTTCAGTTTAAAATAAATACAGCCTTCTGAAATTGCTGAAAGACTACAGAACCACAGGATGATTCAGGCTGGAAAAGATTTCTGAGATCATCAAGGCCAGCTGTAACTGTCCAGCCCTTTCTCTACAAAGCCAGAAACTGGAACTGATGTATCTGGGGATGCAAACATGGGAGGCAAGGAGCTATAAAGGGGGATTAGTGCTGTCATCCTGAATTCCAGCATCTGAAAGAGATGCATCTCCGTCTGTGATACCACTGCTGTCAACTCACAGCAAACAGGTGAGCCTGACTTTTGCTCCTGTGTTTGCATCCAGAGGACATCTCGCCTCTTTCTCTTCTCCTGTGTTTGAGGATTTGCATATTAAGCTGTGTAATTCAGCAATGGGTTCTCTACTCCCACAGGGGCTTCTGCATCTCATATGAAACCAGGCCAGAGTGGAGCCACATCACCCACCTGCAAGATTCATTAGCTCTTTCTTCAGACAGGGCTTCTTTGAGCATGAACCCCTCAAAAAGCCTTTTTGTGAGCTCTGGGCTTCACAGACCGAGCACAAGCCCTAAGTGAGGTTTGCTGCCTTCCAGTGAGGTCTCCTGCTTCCCAGCACACAGCATGATGCTGCTGCAGCATGGCAGTAGCTGAATTGCATAACCAGCACAGAACCCGACCAACAACAAGCAAAACCCAGCCTGAGGGGAGCGAACCACAGCTCCAGCTTCACAGTGGGATGCTGCATCCTGCACTGGCTGCACAGCTCAAGGAGTGTGGCTCCCCAGATATCTCTGCTGTGTGGTCCAGCTCTCAGTTACACACACCAACTACACCATGAAAAGGGCAGAATTTTGGGATAATGTTTGTGTTTATATGGATGCCAAGAATGTCTAGAGCTACAGCCATAATTCAACACATTGATTTAATATCCTTTCCACAGTTAAACTAATCTCCAGCTACCAGTCTTCAGGATAAACCTAACTCAGTACCAGAATGCCTCCATATCCCATTCTACAGCCCTAGACTTTCTAATGAGGCAGTAAGCTCTGGCCACCAGCGGGGACCTGACAGCAGGCTAGATTAAAGCTAGATTAAATTTCCTGTACCTTTCATTAGACCCAGCAATAATACTCAAAATGCACAGGGAAAGCTCAGTGGCAAATAACTTAATTAGAAGTGAAAGTCTCACACCTTCTTGGTGACCAGCACATCTGCTGAAGCTGAGGGTCACAGTCCTCTGTAGTCAGCAGGACAGCAAAAGGAGGAATATAAGGGAAGCTGTTCTGGACCCCCTCCTGCTACCCCCAACAAAGGGTCCAACACTGCTCTCTATGGAAGATTCCCAATAGTTTGGCTGAAATGACGCCAGCCCTTGGGCAGGGCTTGGTGTTATTTTTAACACTTGCTCACATAACTCTTTGGATGAATCCTGGGAAGAGCTTGTCACCAAAATAGTACACTGTGGGCACTATTTATACACCCACTGGCAGCACCGCAGGATATGCTGAGGAAAGCTTGAGCACCCCTTTATCCTCTTCACAGGGATATAGCAGGGCCCTAGAACGTGGTTTGCTCTTTGGGGTAGGCCTCAGAAGTGAGCCATCACCTGCAGGAGGCCTGGTATCCCTGTCTGTCCTGCTGAGGAGACAGACTCTGATCCATATGGGAGGGAAGCCCAGGTACATTAGGCTCAGGGAAGATGGATGGCTGAGCGCACATCCCAGCTGCTGTGGACTAAAAAGGGAACAGTCGTGCCTAAACACAGAAAATGCTGATGCCTTCCTATTTTATCTCTCCTTGGCTGCTGCAGGGAAATCCAGCAGGGATTGGGTTTCCTGGTCATCACCTATTTTCCCGATGTGGCAGCAGCAAAGGTGTGCAGTGGTGGGGGCAGGTGAAGCGCTAATGTCAGCAAGGTTCACTGGAAAGGAGGCACCAGACTAACAAGACTGACTGTCCTTTATCCCTAGGGACAGCAGCAGCCTCAGGCCTTTCCATATCAAAACAGTGTGCTCTAAAGCACTAAAAGAAAAAAAAAAAAAATCAAAAGCAAGCCACCCTTTTGAGACTATGCAAGGAAAAGAGGCTCTTTCCTTGTCTGATTTTCTGGGTTAAAAATTACTTCTTTAAAACCATTTCCAAGCCTACTGAACTTCCTTGATTTTCATCTTCAGTGAGTTTCACCTCCCTCCCCCTTTCTCCCAAGACACATCAGGCTGCTCCCGACTCTCACATCTCCTGGAGAAGCAGGTGACATGACCTGAAGAACATGCACAGGATGCTGCATGAGAACAGACAAGACAGAGAAGACTCCGTCTTGAAGCAGAAAAGGACACAAAGTTTGATTTTTCCAGTATGTATGTACAACTGAAATGCATACACACATCTTTTTTCCTTGCAAGAGAGGCTACAGCCTGAGCAGCATACTGGCTGCCTGTCAGAGCTACAGAACAATGCAAAATAAACCCACTAATTGACACATGCCGTAAAGGCAGGGGCAGGACTGGTCACATTGCTTTTAGCAGAACAAACAGGAGGTATCAGCTCCTACCTTGCCAGATACAACCACCCCAGGACGTGGGCTCAGCTCACCGCAGCTGGAAGCCGAGTGCAGCAGCGCTGGAATGAGAGCCACAGGACGAGCACAGCATGCAGAGGCAGCGATAATCCAAAGCAAAACCAGCTTGTCCCCGTGCCGGCTCAGGGATCAGCGAGCCGGGATGCGGGGAGTCTCCGCCGGCTGCTCCCCTGTTCATGCAGGATGGCGGGCAACAGGCAAGATGACAAGGCACTTCTTCCAGACCGGAGCTGGCTGAGGAATTCCTCCTGCTGCCAGCCACCTGCCCCCCGCCAGGCACAGCGGTGCCAGGGTCTCACCCGGGGAGCGTGTGGGCAGCAGAGAGGAGCGAGGCCAGATTGCTAATGAAAGCCCCAGTGTAAATACAGATGCGCACAGGAGAGGGCTATGGCAGAAATGCAGCTCGAGTTACAGAGAGCCATTTACAGCAGGCGCAGAAAGCGGGGACAGCGTGGCAGGGCTGTGCGGGATGGGCGGCTGCTGCCAGGGGAAGCCATGGGGTGAAGTGATCGCCCCGCCAATTCCACATTCTCCATCAGATCCTCAGCTCCACATGCAGTACGTGCTAGCAGTAATGCAAACCGATCCAACTTCCCATCCTGCACCCCAGCTGGGACATCCCCAGCCCCACACTTTCTCTAGTGCAGTGCCACAGCAGCCCACCACGCCAGGGAGAAAGGGGAGCATTCATCTGCTCAGACCCACTCCCATTGTCCTGGCCCTCTCCCCAGGCTCCAGGTCTCCACAGCTTTTAGACTCATCCCCTCTTCCCAGTTCAACACCTTTGGTATCTCCTGGCAGGATTTTTTTCTTTCTCTGCCATCTCAGGGTAATTTACAAGCTGTACTGCAGCTGGATTTATAGCAAATACAGAACATGGGGGATAGGGACTAGGATGGCATCACAGACCATTCTGAACTGGAAGGTCACACAAGGACCATCAAGTCCAACCCTTAAGTGAATGTCCCATTCAGGGATCAAATCCACAACCTTGGTATTATTAGTATCATGCTCTAACCAACTGAGCTCATCTCATGGTTAAGAAGCAAGGCGTCAAAGGGTTTAGGGTTTTTTCCTCCACTGCATTCAACTAGAACCAACAGCAGAAGAGAGGTTTGCAGGTTTCAACCACTGCCCATTAAACAAGCCTTGGGACATCTCAGGGAGAGGCTGGGAAGGAGCTCTTTCAGGACATTTCACAGCACAGCAGGCAGGCAGGCATATAGCTCATACCAGTGACCTCTGTGTGAAACTGGCAGTGAAGTACAAGGAGTTCCTGTAGCTCTCAAGAAACCATGGTCTGTAAGGATGTGGGGGACCTCCAGCTCAGCAGGATAAAACCTCAAGAAGACCACTTCCCTGCTCGGTGCCTCAGTTTCCCCCCCTGAAAAACAAGGACGGTAACACTTACCAAGCTGCTGTGGGTGTTGAAAACCTTGTCATGGAATGCTGGCAGCCTGTAAACAGGAATGGGCATTCTGTGGGACTCTCTTCCCACCCATACAGCAGAGATCCCTTGTGGCTTCCCTCGACAAACAAGCTACAGCTTGCAGCTTCCTTCACCCTCACCACAGCAGGTACCCTGCAAAGACAGGGATCCCCATTACCCCCAAAAGCAGGAGCATCAATCCCTCTACCAGCTGTGCCCAGGCCATTTGCCAGGCAGGAATGCTGTGCACCAGCCCAGCCTCAGCCGAGCTGTCAAAGCAGCGGAAGGGCTGAGGCTGCGCTGCTCTGGAATTCCAGAAACGCACAAACACCCTGTCAGCCTGCACCAGGAATGACTCCTCCCTGCCCGGGACCAGGCTGAATCACTGGAAATACCAAAACAACGATGAGGTCACGTTCCCCGAGCAAAGAACTGGAGCCAGATATAGCTGCATGGAGAAGTGTGCTAAAAAGGGACTCGGTGTAGGGGCTGGGGGCTCTGGCAGACAGGCACCATGGGCATTTGTCTCGTTTAAAAACAGCTTGAGGCTTTTTCTTCTCTGTAGGGAGCAGAGAATTGGCTTTAAAACACTTTATCCATCCCACTGAAAGAAGCACAAGCATTCTGATGTTTATGAGTTCAAGGAACAAGGCAAAAGTAAAATTATGACTGGATTATGAGTCCAGCGTTCCCAAAATCTCACTGTGATACGATGATCAGGCTTAACCAGTGAAGAATCCCCTCGCAGTAAACTGAATGGCAGACAAAAAATAATATGCCCATTTACTGCTCTTTTGCTTTTGCTACAGCCTCAGCCAGCTTCCACAAAAAACACTCAACCCCCCCCCAAAAAAAAAACAAATAAAAAGAAACTTTAAAAAACCTGCAAAAAAGCCCAAAAACCAAAACCACAAAAACCAAAAACAAATGAACAGAAAATCACAACAAACCAAAACACCAGAACCATTGATTTGGTAAATTTTCAATAGGATGAGCAGCAAGAAACTGTGGCTTCTGTTAATGCTTCTAAAATGAGTACTTCGTTATCAGCAAATAGACTTTCCAAGGCTTTGTAGTTCCAAACCTTCACGGTTCTCTATGGAGGGAGACTGGAGACATTTTGCTATTTAGACTGTGAAGGAAATTGCAACACAAGACTTGGAAAGGATAAAGGAATTCACAATAGAATTTGCAATAGCATGTTCTTTCCCCTTTCCGTAGGACAAGACATTTGGATGGATAACAACACCACCCACAGTTACATGAATAAGAGGTTTAAGGATCCAGACTTTGTTCCATCTTAATCATAAGCCAAGAGGGAGAAAAGAAAAGACTGGACAGCTAATGCCAAGCATGTCACCCGCCTGGCAGGGCAGTGCTCACTGGGCTGGCACACCCTTGCAACAACCACAGCAGTGCCTGGTACACTGAGCCAGCTGATGGGCCATGCCTGCATCACTCCCCTTCTCCTGAAAGTCTAAGTATGGCCTGAGAGATCATAAGGAGGAATCCAAACAGTCCTTAGAGAAGAAAATCAACCTTTGCAGGTGTTGTTTGTCTCCCTGTTGTTTTCTTGCAAGAAACAGTCAAGGGGTGTCGTTCCTAACTGTCCAGTGATGGTGATATGTTGGTTTGATGGCAAATGAGAGTTTTATCTTTTTGGACCTGATCAGAATTGTCTATAAAAGAAGATCTGAAAGAATAAAACTTGCTCTCTTTTGCAACTAAGGCTAGAGAGTCTGTGATGTCACTTTACTGCTCCTAATACAGCGTGACAAAAGTCCGTCCAGATTTGCCAGTAAAAGTGGTAAGAAAATCTGTGGTGAGTTGTGCATGACTCCTGCAGGAGAGCTGTGAGAGCAGAAGTGCTCAAAACCAAATAGGTTCATTTTTACCCCACTGTTCCCACACACTCTGGTAACCAGAATCACCTCAGTGGGTTCACCATGAATTCTTCTGGTTTAGTGCCCTATCTCTGGTAACGTGGCACTGGCACATAAAAATTACAGAGTGATTTCACTGAGTGCAATCAGAGTGATCTCCCCTAAGGACACATTCTTCCAGCCTGCAACAATCAGGAACTCCTAGAGCTGGAGGTCACACACTGACCATCACGTTTCACAGACACATCTCTGCCATTTAGGTGTCTGGTTCCTTTTGGAATCTGTGTGTATTTTCAGTCTTCATGCCATCTCGTAGCAACATGTTCTACATGTTCTACAAATCAACTGCGTTGAAAAAGCACTTCCTCGGCCTCCTGTCTAATAAATTATTTTACTGGATGCGCTTCCTCTGCACTGTGAGAAATTGCAAAGTTTATTAAGGTCAGTCTTTACTCAACTTCTCCCTGCTGAACACTATATTACAGACGTTTGCTCTTTCCCAGTATCATCTACTTTTGCTTCTTTAATCTCTCTTCCTTACAGAAGCTATCCCAGTCCCTTAATCATCCCAATTCCACTTTTCTATATAATTTCCAGGTCTATGTTACTCTTTCTGAGAGAGGGTGACCAGCTGGTATGTGATACGCAAGATGCAGGCACAGCTTGTATATCTAGTATTCAAGAATATATACCAGCAAATTTTGTTTCCAGTGGTTTTTGGCTACAGCTGAACATTTAGCTAATGTGCTCAAATAACAATCCTCAGTGACCCCAAACAGCCTTGTGGGCAGTGAGAAACTGTCTACAGATCACCATTACATGTGGCATTTATCAGCACGATCTCCCATTTGCTGTTTTGTCATGCTAATTGTTCTGCAAGATGCTCCTGTAATTCCTCAAGAAGTTTTCAAACCAACCACCCTGACTAACTTAGAATCACTAGAAAATTATAGTCTTCTTTATGTCCTCCAAACCAGAGCTAGGTGTGCTGCGCAGGGACCCCTGCAGGACCAGGCACTGCAGGTACCACAGCTTTGATGCCCTGCGCAGCATTTGACAGAGTGCTCCAAGCACAGTGGCCAGGAATGCTAGATAATTTTTAGGTCCCTTCCTACCCAAACCATTCTACGTTTCCTGGCCACCAGGAACCTGTTAAGAAAATAAGGCTTTAATTGAAAATATGATTCAGTGCCATCATCATTCTGCCAAGGATCCCTGAAAGAGCCTGCAGTGCTGGATGGCTCAGACACTGCTCCACTGGTTGGCTTCACTGAGGACTCAGGTGGAAGTGCAGAGTCCACACCAGTGCCTAAGGACTACAAATATGCTAACAAATACTCACCCCAGGCACAAGAGATTTGAATTGTGGAAACCATAATTTCCAGTCCAGGCACACAGTCCACACACAGGAACAAGGAGGTGGAGAAACTGTGGGCTTCAGGTGAGCAGCAGGTATCCGTAGCAAAACCTCAATCAAGTTTCATGTTCCAGAATCAGAAGAACAGAGACCTAGAGCCAGCAAACCTCAGAAAATACCCTGCTATGAGTCCAGGCCTTTGGTGAAGAACTGGGAATTAAGTATTCAGTGGAAGGTAGATTACATAAGGCAAAAAATAACTGGGGGTAGCCAGCCTCCCTTTACATCTCGGAGGAACACTCCAAGCAGAAAAACTCCTCACAACCAAGTTTAACCTGAAGCACTCCAAGTTGGGCTGGCAAACCAGCAGGTTCTGATGCCTGGCTGAGCTGCAGCACAGGTTACCACAGGAAGGAGCATCAGGCAGCTACAACTACATACAGTATCTTCATTTCATATATTCCCAGAGCTCAAAGCCCAGGGATGGAGTAGAAAAGGGTGAAGGAGAACTTCATCCATCCCTCATCTGTTTTGTACAAAATACTGCTCACAATCCCAGAAGGGAGACAGAAATGAGGTTTTAATAAACCATAAGCCTTATGCAATATCATGGTTTGGGACATCACATTCTTCAGCTCGCATTAAAAAAAGAAATACAGATTATTCCTGCACAATGTCGATCAAACACTTCCCTGTCAACAGATGCATTGATCCATCCAGAAGGCAACACAACCAAGCCACTGAGGAAAAGAAAATGCAGAATACCAGGCATCCTGTGCAGGAAAATGTGTCAGACAGCATCTGCTGCCACAGCAAAAACTGAACCAGAAGCAGAACTGCAGAGAGATTACTGCACAGCCATAAACCAGGCTTGCACCTTCTGAAAATTCTATGAACCCTTATCCACAGCCTGAAGGTTTCTGAGGGACGACTGCCAGGAGGTAAGGAAGCCTCTGAAGCAGCTGCTGTAGGTGTTGCTGTCTAAGACCAAAGGATGCAAACCCACTGCTGCCAGCAAAAGGTCACCAGACTGGAACCTTGCCCAGCAGCTTCTACAAAGCACACTAACTAGGAGACTTTCAGACTGCAATTTTTCAACATGAGAGTACAAATTAGTTTTCTAAATACAGACCTGTACTCTACATGGAATGAATGGCCTGGATGCCCACAGGGCTGATGGAGGTTAGCACTTGATGACACAAAGGCCTTCAGTTTAAAATCCAGGGCAGCTACTGACTTCCTGAGTCACCTTGGTGTTCATTCTTCAGCCCCTGATGAGCAAGGAGATATTGATGTTCCCTGCCTCTCAGAGAAGCCAGAATGCAATAAAACTTAAAAAGATCTCAGGATCCCTGCCATAAATCCCAAAGTTAAGGGAGGTAAACAGGATTTCTCATTATGTAAAAAAGCCAGGCCTCTTTTATGAAGTACCTGATTTGGATGTGGAGGTAGGATGCAGGCAGTAACAAAAACATTGGCCTTCCCCGGAGACACGCTGCTCGGATCAGCTGGTGCCGTGTTTGTGGGGTGACATGTGGGGCTGGTGATGGCACCTGCAGGCCTGGCCCAGTCTCACACTCAGGTTTGAGAACAGTGGCTCTCGCTGGGCACACAAGGAATTCAGCAGCACAACCCTCACCAGGGCACACAGCTCCCCCAAAACCAGGTATGATGCTCACAGAGAACCTACGAAAAGCGAGCGGTTGGGTCATATGTTTTCCTAATTCAGAGGAAGCCTGGCCTAGCTCCGATATCCCACAACATCTCTTGGTGATGAGAGTGGGGGTTGGAAAAGTCAAGATCCATTTATAGCTGAAAAGTCTGGCAGAGGGCTCAGCTCTTGTTGTGTGGAAAAGCAGGAGATGACAGCTCAGTACAGTCAGCTCCACCCAGCTGGAGAGGCAGGGTGGGGGAAGAGACAGGGGTATGGAAACCTCTTCCCTTCAAGCTGGGAGTGATGGGAGAGAGGTGGCTTCCCTACAGTGCCAGGAAGAGAAAAAAAAAAACCACTCTTCTAAATAAGAAGCAGGGCAGGAGAAGATTAGCTTTGGAAAAACTAAAGAGTAGCTGTGCTGCAGATATGGCCAAAAGCACTCAGAGGTCAAGCCCAGGCTGCAGGCTCTGCACCCTTCTTCTGAGCCCTTCATCCCATCCAGCCCTGCAGCAACACAGCAACACAGGGACAGGGACAGGGACAGGGACAGGCACAGGGACAGGGACAGGGACAGGGACAGGGACAGGGACAGGGACAGGGACAGGGACAGGGACAGGGACAGGGACAGGGACAGGGACAGGGACAGGGCTGGCTGTCTGGGAGCTGTGGCTGGGAACTCGGCCCCATGCTTATTGCTGGGAGAAATGTCAGCTCCCTCACTCCAGCATATTTACATCAGCCAACACATCAGCAGATGTAGCAAAATGTCCTTGCCAGCCCTCATGGAAAAAGCTTGGCCCTGAGGACAAGGCACCAGTTTAAAGCATCTCAGCGTGCGCAGACTTATTCTGTGATGACTTCAGCTCCTCCCCATGTTGTCATGCATGAGAGGAGAGGTATTTATGTAGCTAACCTAATTTAGCTAATAATTATGCATACACATAATAAAATTAGGAAAAATAACCACTAAAACTGTGTTAAAGAACACAGAGATAATGAGACTGTAAGAAAAGCAAACACAGTCTAGGCGAGGCAGTGAAATACCAAAGCTATTGTATAGGCACTTATAAAAGAAGCATCATGCAAAAAAAATTCTGGTCACCCACATTTAAAAATTATAAACTCAAATGAACAGGTGCAGAAAGGGCCTGAGGGAAACAGAAAACCTATCAAACAAGAAGAAACTTAAGAGCCTGGCTTGTTTAGCCTAGCCAAATGTAGGCAGAGAGCGGATAGGATTTCTGTCTAAATATATCACAGGAGACAAACAAAACTGCTGAAGCAAAAGTACAAAGCTGATATGACAAGAGAATAAATGCAGAGAACACATTCAGGTTGAAAATTAGAGAGTGAGAAAAATCAACCCTTAGGACAGGAAGCTTTCCAACTGGAATACCTGGATTTAGGATTCATTTTATCAGAGGTCTTACAGGGTTAGAGGATACAGTGCTTGTGCCCATGGATACCCAAGAGGGCCTTTATGCTGCTGTTTTGGTTCCAGCTGATAATTAGCATGGGTGATTACTGACATGTATCCATTCATACAGCAGACTTGACTGAGTATCCAGCTGGAGAGCACAGGACAAGCATGCAGTGCTCCTCTGCCCTCCCACTCCCTAAGAGATGCCCACGAGTAAGGACTTCCAGGCTACAGGTCAGTGGTAGAGAGTTGTGTGGATGCACCTGGGCAGAGTGAGAGCTACCAGGCAGCCTGGAAGGAATGCAGGTAATTGCAGTTAGCAATGGAAAACACCCTTGAGGTGCCTCTGCCCAAACGCACCTGCTGTGCCACGGTATTAGGGACAGAGATTGCTCACTGTCACCCTGTAGATTCAGGGGAGAGAGAAGATGATCTAAGCTCTCCCCTCTTGCAGTGTAAGTCAAGGAAACATGTCATCACTGGTTATCAAAGAATCACAGAATGGGTTGTGTTGGAAGGGATCTTGCGCTGGACCACCTTGTTCCGTGCCTCTGCCATGGAACCCCTGCCCCAGACCAGGCTGCTCCAAGCCCCGTACAACCTGGCCTTGAGCACTCCCAGGGATGGGGCATCCACAGCTGGGCCTCCTGCTCCAGTGCCTCAACACACAGCATGATCATTCTCGGCCCCCAAACTGCAGCAAGTATAGGCACAAGAGCAAAACAATATTGAAACTGTGTATATTTATATTATGGAATAATGAGGAGGAAAAAAAGGGAGTGGGTTAAAACAAAATCCAAGATCTATTTCAGGGATTAATTTTTGACATCTCCATGAAACAGGAGAGCTTCATAGAAGACTAAATTATAATTTTCAGACACCACACAGACGATGACACACGGTTTGACCTCCCCCGGGGAGCCAAGCAGAGCACCGCGCACACGAGATGCAGCGACCCCGCTCCTCCCCGCACCATTCCCGCACCATTCCCGCACAATCCCCGCACAATCCCCGCACAATCCCCGCACAATCCCCTCACTATCCCCGCACTCTCCCGCCCGCCCTGCCACCGTCCCTTACCGATCGCCCGCATCGCTCCGCTGTTTACAGCCGCTCCTCGGGGCGGGCTCTGGGCGCTGCCCGCCCCCGCCGGGTCCTCCGCCTAAGGATGTCTGACGTTTCCTCTAAGTTTCCTCTTAAAACATCCTAGCCAGGATGGAAAATTTTGGGAATTTGTGTGCTTCCCGCGTCAGGATACCGGATGAAAAGGGTTGCCATCTAAGATCCACCGTCCCACAGACCATCTCCCCGTGCGCTTCTGGTTATAAACTTGTTACAGCAATTAACAGAGTGCCAAGGAATCTATCATCCCGATATTCTCTTTTTATTTGAAAAACAAAAACAGAAACAAAACAATTATTTTACAAAACAAGGAGTGATGTAGGACAGACATCACTGCCAGCTGATGTATTTCAAATGCTGTGTCAAACCACTGAAAGAATTGTATCTGGTGCAAGCTCACCAACAGCTTTATTATCCCCTACATGTTGTAGCCAACATTTTCAAATCCCCTTTTAGCCAGAAGGTGAGTACTCTACACGTAAACCGTTTGAGAAGAGAGGCACAGCGTCAGATTTTCCTTGCTCTGTCAGCACCTCTGCTGCTCTGCAATATATTCTGCTGCATCAGATGCCAGGAACAGCTTTGATAGGACTTTTAGTCCATAGACCAGTCTGGGTAGCATGGGGATGTCAGCTTATCTGCACAAATTCTCCTTTTTCCTCTAACCCTGGGGAGGCTGACTGTGAAAAACATAATCCTGATCAGAAAGCCATGATTGTCTCTGCAAAGTGAATGGTAAATCAGGGGGAGGTGACAAGCACTAACTATCACAGCGGTTTCCTCAGCCAGAGTGCAGGCTCTGACTTAGGTGTCTCCTTGCAGGGGAGATCAGCAGATAATTTACTCCTTCCCTAGCAAGCAGGTCCCAGACACTGAAGTCTGGATCCAGTCCCAGCTATGGTTTTGCACTGGCCATGCTGAAATTTAATACCACAGTTAGTGACAAGCCTCCCCAAGCAGCAGGTGCAACAAACTAGTTTGGGGTCTTTTTTTCCTTTCCTGCACCGAGTTAAACACAAGGAGATGAAACCTTCTATTAGAGCTTTATCTCATGCAGTTATTGCTGAAACTGGGACCACAGGCAGCAGGGTGTTCCATGAAATGGGGACATCGCTGGCCTCTTGCCATCATACACTGCTTCCACTGACAGCTCAGAGACTCACAGCAAAGTCTCATAAATATCAAATGGTTACTGCACAAAAAAATCCAATTCAAATGAAGGAAGGAGTCTAAATTTGTATAAAGGAGCTGAAAAAAACCCCAACCTCAATAAAAAACAGAAACAAATGAAAAAATCCCAAACCTAACAACAGCCAGGGCTTTGTCCTCCACACACAAAAAAAAAAAAACCAAAAACCAAAAAAAAAAAACCCTGTATTTAGACAGCTCAGCAGTCCTGGCAGAACAAACTCTCATGCTGCCACGCTGGCCTTCCACCCAGTAACCCTGCTGATTATGGAGCTGGTGTAACAAAACAGTGAGCAAATCCCAGTCCCTCAAAATCACCATATATTTAGCTGTGTCTGTGCGTTTTAGGTCCCTCTGCTGGCAGTCAGACTGTAGGATTTTCGGCTCTCTACCACCCCTGTTAGACAGATAACATATTCCCAAGTAAAATTTAAGCCAGCACAGAGAAACACTGCAGCAATGAAACACTGCAGAGACTCCTGAGGTCTCATTTAGTTCCTCTGAGTTGTGACCACTCTGCTCATCGGGGAGGGTGAGGGAGCCACCAGGTCATGCTTCATCCCTTACACTGAGCCCCAGCACCAGGGGAGTAAAGGCTGTTTCAGCTGCTGGCCATGAAATAGCTTTTCTGGCTTCAGTAATTCTGGTGTGATCACCACCAAGCCAGATGTGCACACACCTCATTCTGTTAAGGGAGAGCAGATGTGTCATGCTGGCAGCTCAGGTGAGCCCTAACCCTGGCACGGGCTTCTCAGGGGCCAGATTTCATGGTTTGATCCATAAGGAAGCCTGAGCGCCTTCTGCTCTTTTATTTTATGTCTAAATAAGATGTCTAGTGCCCAGTTACAAAACTTGAGAGGGTTCTGAGGACAATAATCCTCTATAAGAGCAGATTTGCAACCCTGATAAATCAGGGAAGGCTGATGAGTGTCAGCTCCTGGTCCTTTGACCAACTAAGAGTTTCTCCAAGCTTGCAGCACTTTCTGATGGCAGATGTGGGAAGAGGGTGGTGTTTGGGTACTGGCCATCTCTTGAGAAAGTGGATTACAGTCAAAAGGCTACAAAATTACACATTACATAGACTGTGGATTTGTGGGTTGAATGGCTGGACCTAAGGCACACCTGGGGCCAGTACTATCACCCCAGTAACACAGCCCAGAGTGTATTCATGAAGAAAAATGAAGGCACATGACTGAGAAAGACATTGCCAATTCAACCTTTTCCTCAGACTGGAATTCTCTTTGCTCTGAGGTATATAGTTAGAGGGAGGAAAAAAAAATAGCATTATGAACAATCTCAGGGAGCAGAGATGCCTCCCACAGCACATTCTCTCTTGTGCCAGGGAGGCCTCTGGGACACCACACAAATCCACGCTCCAACTCACTCTGCCCACCTTCCCCAGCAGCAGACATGTCTTTGGAAAAGAAACTGGAATCAGAGAGTGCACGTGAGTGAAAGGAAAGCCCCAAGTCCGTGATTTGGCAGCCCAGAGGGCAGAGGTCTGAGCAGCCACTGGCTGTGCCTTGCAGGCATCATAGCCTCCTCTCCTGACAGCCCTTTACTTTGGTTTACTTTGCTAATTTTTAAGGGGGAGGGAGGGCGTGTCTTCTTCTTTTTCTTCTCTCCTTTTTTTTTCTTTTGTTTTTCTTTTTTTTTGTTACAGTCCTTTGTGTTTATATTTGTCACTATTTGGTGAAAATGTTCCCGTTGTGGCAAAAGGTGATTTTGGCCTCATGTTTCTCCCAGACATGATGAGTGCTCCGAAGCCGTGCTGGTGAGAGAAGGCGTAGCCAGAGCGGCGGGTGCTGGTCCGGCGCAGGCGTCGCTTGGGTGAGGGTGGAGGGGGCCTCTTTTTGGCTTCTTTGATCTTCATCAGGACCTGGAAATCAGAAAATAAGGTGGAAAAGGTGGAAAGTGCATCATTATTCACAAGCAGAGTGGAACAGGAGCAGAGAAAGGGAAACAAAAGCAGGGATCCAAAGACAAAAATGAGGAGAGGGCATATTCTATTCTATTCTATTCTATTCTATTCTATTCTATTCTATTCTATTCTATTCTATTCTATTCTATTCTATTCTATTCTATTCTATTCTATTCTATTCTATTCTATTCTATTCTATTCTATTCTATTCTATCCTATCCTATCCTATCCTATCCTATCCTATCCTATGTTAATGGGAGCATCGTCTGTAAGTCATGGGAGGGAATGATTTCTATGTATTTCCAGCAGCTCTGCAATGCCATGGTTGGGGTATGTCTGTAGGACTTTCAGTCAAATCATCCAAAATGTGAAAGTCATCTCAACAAGTAAAAATTCCAGAAAATAAACTTTAAAGAATTGGTATATTTAATATAGAAAACAGACTACTAAAGAGGGTTTCTGATATCTAAAAGCTTTTTATGATTATAATGGTGATTGTTATAGAATTGTAGATTCTAGATAGAGTGCCTTGGGTTGGAAGGGACCTTGAGGATGATCTCAACCCCACTGCCACTAGATCAGGTAGATCAACTCCCCATGCAACCTATCCTTGAATACTTACAGGGATAATAGAGAGATTCCTGTATTCCTTGGCAATGGGAAATAAATATTGCACTTTATTTGCAGGTATAGGCTTTCTGTTCCCAGGTGGCCACTGAGTTAATCTGCTGTCAAGAGCCTTTTCAGAATGGGGCTGTCTAATGTAGGAGGCTGCTCTTGAGAGCCTGTGGCTCAACAGAATGCCCAGCTGCCAGGCTCCTGTGCTTCTTGCAATGACAGTGGCAGGTGCTCAGCATCTCTAAACATCAAGCCTGTTTACTGCCAGCTGGGGTACTCCACAGAGCTGGAAACCCACTCCTCTCCTGTGACCATTCATTTCCAAGAAGAGGCAGAAAAGTAATTTTGTGCTAGAGAGAGAGGGACATTCAACCTCAGCAGTGAGACTGACTTTCTGGGTGGCAGCTGTGTTGGACTTCAGCTCAGCTGGGGGAAACTCAGCCCATTTTTACACCCCCAAACTGCCTTGAACTGTGTTGCAAGGACCTCCCTACCCAGCAGTCTTCTCTAGCACCCACCTACCCTCTCTGCAAGGGCTGAGAATTCCCCTGGCATGTTCTCCTACAATCACACAGAACCTGTGGAGCCCCACAGACATCCCAAGGATGAGCATCCCGAGGTCTGCGGTGCTTTCCCCGATTGACACCGATGGGCTTCAGCTGGTTGCAGGGAGAGGAAGGAAGCACGAGGTGGCACTAACATTCAGCAAATGTTCCTGCTTGGAAGCGAGCTCGGGGAGCTCTGTGTGTGCTGATGATCTTGAGGGCTCCCTTGGCTGCAGTGAGCAGTGCACTCCCTGCCCATTTCATCACTGCCCAGGTGCCCGCAACTTCATATTCCCGAGACTGGGAGGGAAGCTGGTTCCAGAGGGGGCATATTGCCACTGTCTACAAAAAGTAAATTCTGAAATAGATTAAAAAAAATCCCCAGGAGACATATATTCCTTGGTGGAGGATGAAAGCCTGAGGTCTGCCAGGCTAAAAACTCCACAGTCTCAGGGCAGGAGGAACAGCCACTCCTTTGCCACTGAGCCACAGCACTTAAACCCTGCACCTAAAAATAGCGCAGCTTTCCTGCCTCAGAGCAGTCTAATCCACAGCTAAATAATCTCAGCCTTGGTCCCAGCTGCAGATGGTTTGAATCGTGCCAAACCCCGAATTCAATCCTCCTCGTCTGGGGAGTAAGGGACAGATGGATGGCAGCACTCGCACCCACACAGACACACGCTCCAGGTGATGCCAAGCCCATGCAATGTGGCTCCACGGTCAGCCGAGGCCATGGTAAGCAGGATTTTTGGTTTAGTGAGGAATCTCCTTACTTTGTCACTGGGAGTTGGCTTTAACTGAGCCTTCAGGAATCGAAAGCCAACCACGGGCAGCACGCAGAGGGTGATGCTGAGGAAGATGGCCAGCCACACGTTTGGTTGGCTGAGGGTGTTCCGAGCCGTACCTGGAAAACAGACACGTGATTAAAACAGTAAAAACAGCACCTCCCACCATTTTTCCCTGCTGCTCTCTGGGACTTCAGAGCACCTGACAAACAGACCAAAATACAAGGCAGACATCATCTCCAACAGAGAAACCAACTGGCAGTAGAGAGAGCTGCAAAGCCAGTGTCACTGAGGTGAGCAAAGGAAAATGCAATGTCCAGACATGACTGCAGCAACAACCCAAGTGGACAAGGATGTCAGAGGGAATCTTTTCTCTCTGTGAAGAGTCAAATCACAGCAAAGGATTGATATAAACATTCAGGAGACCTTAAGCAGCAGACCAGGACTCACTGCTTTTGCCAGGACTCTAGTGCAAAGGGAGGAATACTCCTTTCCTGCTTCCCAGCACCATTTCCTAAACGATCTGGAGTACTGGCTTTGCCCAGCAGGTGATGGGAATCACAGCCCTTTATGAGAGGAGCATGTGTGGCTCTGAGGACCTGCACAGACAGTGTAGCCTAATGGGGATATTGGCAGCACCACTGCCATGTGGTGGGCATGTCAGTGACACCTCCTTTGAAACCAAAGTGCTCACTTCTAGCTTTTACAAAACTGAGGGATGTAAGATAGAACAAACAGTCTGCAAAACCCTCATTACAGGGCTTAATGATGCTGGTGTTGGCAGTATATTTGCTGAATGTTTTCTTTCCAGTTGGCCAAATTCTGCTGTAATACAACTTCACTGAAATTTAAGTAAACAAGTTGTCTCAGTCCAGACTAGAAACACTTTCCTTAAAAATGAAGATTGAGACTTTATTAAGTAGCCTTCAGCATTATGGCTTCTTTGGCCAATGTAGTAATAACAGAGCAGCAGATGAGATACCCCTGGCAAGTGAGTTAGAATCATCATAGAATCCTCAAGGTGGGAAGAGAGCGTCAAGATCATCCAGACCAACTGTCCACATGCTTTGGGAAACCAAACAGACATTCATATGTCTTCTCTCATTCAGCATTTTTGATACTAAAAGCCATCTCAAAGTGGATGTGATCATCTGCTTGAAAAAATATGTTGCAACAACCAACCTGCATCTCAGATATTTCTAATTTGGCTAAGCCCCTTGCTGCTGGAGTCAGGATAAACAAAACAAAATTTTTCTGAAAAAGTCAGTAAAAAATGAAGGCAATGATTAATACAAATATCTGAGACTTGACATAAAATTCTGGGATTTGAGAAGTAGAGACTCATTACAATATTGTATCTATATTGGGTATGGTGCAATTAAAAACATCTGAATTACTTCATTTACTCACATGTTCTTCCTGGTCAAAGCCTCTGGAGATGGAGTCAGTTTTTTAACCTTCATTTTTTGCATGTGTTCAGAAATCTGTTATGTAAAATAGCTACAAAGACCTGGTCACCACTGGTATGTTTTGATGCTGGGGGATTTACCATTTAACCTGGCAGAAGGCTCACCATAATCATATGGCATTTTTCTCATGCCTGACTGGATGTTGTGCTTCTATGCCTTCCTAGGCCAAAATGCTTATTTATTTTTAAAGTTCCCACATCTACAAATAAGATACCCCTAGATAGCTGTAAAAATTTTCTACCTGGAACCCAAATATAGAAGAGTATTCCATCCAGCTCATTAAGTTTATTTAAAGGACCATTCCCATGACTGCATGAGAATGTCCACTCTTACACAAGAAAGGAAACATGGCACACATTCACCTGGATGCATGGGATTCAAAATAAATCCCAGCAACCCTCAGAAATATCCTGGCATTTTTTTCAGCAAAGAAAATCAATATAGCCTGAAATATACATAGAAATATTTGGAAACTTTAAGCCCTGCAGTATGTCTGTTCTGAGCACAATCCAGATTTGTCCCAAGGCTTACCAATGAAGGGAAAGGAGGCTGTGAAGATCAGATACATGCCATCACTGTACATGGTGAAGGTGATAGCAAAATAAACAGAAAGGCTTCCCCAGATGAAGAACTGGTTCACAACTGTCCAGTAAGAGGTGTCCAAGCCAATCTGAAAGAACAGACCAGTGCAGATATTGTCAATGCCTTCCTTAAATAGCAGATTTTCCTCTGCTTTGTACATCTCCCCCTGAGAATGTTTTTCATTTAAGTCTCAAGAAATAACAAGTCACAAATAATAAGATTCTGAGAAACCATTCAAGGCAAGATTACTACATTTATCCTTGCTGCCCTCTTCTCAAGCATTCATTGGTAGCCAGTCCTGGTGACAGAATATTAAGGGACTTAATTAAGATCATCCTGTTCCAACCCTGCTGCCACAGGCAGGGACACCTTCCACCAGACCAGGTTGCTCAGAGCCCCATCCATCCTGACACTGAACACTTCCAGGGATGGGGCATCCACAGTTTCTCAGCACACCTTGTGACTATGCCTCAACACCTTCACAGGGAAGAATTTGCTCCTATTATCTAATCTAACCCCACTCTCATTTCAAAGCCAGTAACTCTTCTTCTATTATTACATGCCCTGACAGAAGTCTCCTCCCAGCTTGCCTGTGGTCCCTGGTAAGTGCTGTAAAGCTGCAGTGAGGTCTCCCTGGAGCCTTCTCTTCTCCAGGCTGAACAACCCCAATGCTCTCAGCCTCCTTAGCAGAGGTGCTCCAGCCCTCTCATCAACTTCATGGCCCTTCTCTGGACTTGCTCCAGTGGGCCCTCATCTTTCTTATGCTGAGGGCCCCAGAGCTGAACACAGTAAGTTCAAATGAGTCAGGCTTTATTTCCCCGCTCCTAAGCTGTGATGTAGCCTTGAAAGTTAGGAGAACAAGCCTGCAAAGACTTGAGACAGCAGAAACTTTTATCCAGGAAAGTGTGATTGATTGGTTTTCTTTCAAGAAATCTCTCTCATCCTGATAGTACCATCTGAATTTTCTACCACCAAGCCATAGCTATTTCTTCCAGGAAGTTCAGGCTGCGTCACATATACATCATGCACTGGGCCAGGCTGCAGAGACATCTCCATAATGGAGAACCTATAAATAACTGCTTGATGGCAGACAGACAGTCCTGTGCTCCAAACCCTTCCCACAAAACTGGAACATGTCCTTCTCTATTCCCTGCCTTAACTGATTTGTCTCTTATGACTGCAATCTTCCCACGGCAAAGACTCTTATATCCTGTCACCCTGATCTTTTATAACATACAAATCTCTCGTTCTGTTGAACTGAGGAGACTAATCTGATGTCAAGAAACTTATTTTTGCAAGAATACACAGTGCAGTAGGAAATATAATGCTGTCAAGGCCCCAGCTGGCCCTCCAGATGCTGCCATCATGAAAAAACAACTCATTCCTAAAAATTTTACCTGGGAGATGCCTTACCTGTACAGACACCACGATCAGTAAGCAGGTCTGGGCCATCAGAGCAAAGGACTGGTAGTCAGCAATGGCCTTCCCATCACTCCTCATTGTATTGTACATGGCCCCATAGGGGATGAAGAAGAGGATGAGGGAACTGTAGATCCCTTGCAACATGCACTTGACAAACACCACTTTGTTAAAGTAGAGGTTCTGCTGGCCAGGCACATAGAGCTGAGGGAACAGCATGCTCCAGCGATCATCCACATCCTGAAAGCAAAGAGGAGACAGTCAGATTTACTGGCAGCTACCCAACCAAACACACAGACCCAGTCAGGGCTGCCATGTCCCTGTGACATGCATTTCCATGAGGAAAGGCACAGCACACAATTCACTCAGTTGTGCTTACTGGCATGGCACATCCCAAGGTCACCTGGGCATATTTTCCATAATGTATTTTACCTTTCTCGTGCTAAAAAAAAAAAAAAATTGACAGCTGATAAAAAAAGAAAGAATATACACTTCATCTAAAGCAGACTGTACCGTCTGTTCTCCAGAGAACTGACTGGAAGGTAAGGGTTAGAAAAGACCTCCCCACACAGGCAAGGCTGTCTGACTTGGATCCCTTAGTGTGCAGAGAGGAGCACTGGACCATTGGAAAGTAGAGAATTCCTATTTATTTAACTTGTAAATTGTGTATAGGAACAGCTTTACTACTCCTTTGTCTTGTCCAACAGTAACAGTGAGGTTGAAATTTCTGTGAAATTATTGCAGAAAGAACTCACTAGAAAGGCTGAACTTGCAAAATCTGGTTTCAGAGACTAAGTAAATTAATTGTTTTGTCTGTCATTAGGAAGTCACTTGCCAGGCTTCAGGAACACAGGCAGTAGGGTATGACTGCTGTAGGGGAGGGTTGCAATGGCAGCTGGTGCTGTAGGCAGCAGTCTAACCCAAAAATCTCATCACATACTGAAACCTACAGGCCAAATCAGCCTAACCCAAAAATCTCATCACACACTGAAACCTACAAGCCAAATCAGGGTAATCATATTTATCTCAATTCCCTGTTCCTCACAGGATGATCAAACACCAAAACATATGACTAGGAGGGAATATACCTTCTCTCTGGTGCATCATTTTTTTGTGGTCTAAGTTCTCATTATCAGGATATTATTTCAGGGGCTACCACAGTATGTATCCAAAAGGTCAGCTGCTTTTGCTTCATGGAACCAGCTCAAAGCATCTGAGGCAAAACCCCTATGAATAAAATCCCCAAAGTGATGACAGAAACAGTACCTGATCAAAGAGACTCATTCCTAGCACTGGGAGAGAGGTGTATACCAAATTGTAAAGTGTAATGAACCACTCATCATAGACAGTCTGGGGAAAAAAACAAAAACAATGTGAAGTTAGCAAAAAGCTGCATTTTCCATTTCTTTGAAAGTAAATGCAATTACGTGCTGCAGCACCTTGGTTAGAGATGTTACTGAGACAAAAGGGACGAGATGACTCAAGCTCAGCATCCCTAAACAGGGGAAGAATGACATTTTGCCAGCCCATTTTGCTCAGCACCCATTGCTGGCTGTAGCCAGAGCAGGATGCCTCTGCACCACCCTGCACTCCCAACCCCTGGATATCTGTACTCCCACATCTGTGTTGGAGGCTGGTCTGCCATGAGCCAACACCAGTATTTTCACTCAAGATGTGCTCATCTTGCGAGCTCTTGATGCCCCCAGGCATCTCAGGGTTAAACTGCTTGCCCCAAATATGCTAACAGCACAAGCATAGATCTTACAAGATCTGCACCAAACTCTAATCTGTGTCATCAGCTGATGTTTGTAATCACTTTGAATACTTTTGAAATTCCTGCAAGTGACATATGTGCTTCAAAATGCACCTAAAATGAAGAGAAGGTTTAGATTGGATATTGGGAAAAAATTCTTCACTGAAAGGGTGGTCAGTATTTCAAAAACATGTGGATGTGGCACTGGGGGACATGGTTTAGTGGTGAATTTTGCAGTGCTGGGTTCATGGCTGGACTCAATGATCTTGGAGGTCTTGTCCAGCCTTAATGATTATATAATTCTATAATATATGTATTCTGTCTCCAGGCATCCATCCTCCAGCAGCAATACTATGGAGGCAGCAATATCTGCTTTTTGTGGCTGAAGAATACAGACCTGAGTTTGTTCAGAGAGGTGGGAGGAATGGCTTAGTTTATTTCCTTGTAAAATGCTTCCATATACTTTGCTTGAAAATGCTAGAAATAGACTTATAAAATGGTTTTGGTTGGAAGAGTGCTGTAAAATTCATCCAAACCAGCCTTTCTGCAATCAGCACAGACATCTTCAACTAGGTCAGGTTGCTCAGAGCCCCATCCAACCTGACCTGGAATGTTTCCAGGAAGGGGGCATCAACCACCTCTCTGGGCAACTTCTGTCAATGATTTATGAATGAACTTCATTGGAAAAAAACTCCTTTGTTGTATCAATCTAAGCTTACTTTAAAATCATTACCCTTTGTCGTGTTGCAACAGGCCCTGCTAAAAAGTTCCCCTACAGCTCTCTTGTAGCAGTTTTAGGTACTAAAAGGTGCTCCAAGATCTCCCTGAAGCTTTCTCATCTGGCAGCTGAACCAGCCCTCCTCCCTCAGCCTGTCTTCACAGGTGAGGTGCTGCCCTCTGAACATCTCCATGTCCCTGAAAAAACCAAAGCCAAACCTACCTGTGCTGAGAAGCCAGAGAAGAAGCCATACCAGAAATGCACCAGGGTGAAGGCAAAATTCTTGTAGAAGAAGTACTTGAGGAACTTGCACATGCGGATGTAGGACCACCGTCCGTGGACCAGGAGCAGGCGCTGCAGGTAGCGGAACTGTGCGAAGGAGAAGTCACTGGACAGGACCGCCTGCATCCCCTCCTGGCCGCTGATGCCAACCCCGATGTGGGCAGCTGCAACAAGAATGTCATTGATCACGTCATTACACCGAGAGTTTTCACTGCCCCATTCTAAAAATTAGTTACCCTGCACTGAGCAGTGTTAATTCCCTCACAGCCTTCATAAAAAGTCAGAATGGAAAGTTGCTAAAAAACAAAAGAAACAAAAGAATTTTGGTGCACTAATTCTTTCAGCAGCACTATGAATTTGGCTCTCTGATACATTTCCCATAAGTGGGCTTTCATTATTTGAATGAAATCATAGATTCAGTGACAGTTTATGGGTTTTTTTCTGAACGCTTTCCAACAGCACAAATACTGCTGTTCATAACGGCTGCTGTTATGAAACAATAACTTTAATTTATATTGACATGTGACTTCTCTTTACATTCATGCATGTCCTTCCAGCTGCCTTAAAACATCATCCCAAAATCTTCAAACCATTTTAAAATTTCTCAGACATTGTGCTAAAAGGCAGACTGTAGCCTTTTTACATTTCCTGGGCTTTATTAGTTCAATCAAATAATTAGATAGAAGAGTCACATATTTTTTTAATAGCAACTTGCGTTTATTAAACATGGACATAAGTTTAATGTGACAGCTAATTATACAGCTTTAACTAATAAATACAATCTTAATGGCTGAAGGTTGGTTAGATTCAGAGGTTTCCACTGAACTGAACTGATAAAATCCCAAAGTCTCAATCCTCTTGGGGGAGAAGTAGGTTAGTTTCTAATTATTATGTACACTTTAACTTTCTTCTCCTTTCTTTGCTGACTGCCTGACTTATCTCCCTTGAAGCTCTCTACTTAGCCTTTTATTTCTTAATTAAAAGGCTTCAGTTAATCAATTCTTGCAAATTAACACAAGGAAGATTAGCAGTAGGTCTTTCTGAATAATCTTAATTTAATTATACCTAGTTAGGACTTATTTTCATAAATTCACTGAGGTAATGCAGCATCAAATGATGCTCAAGGATGGAGAGGCCTGGAAGCCCATCATCTGTAACTCAAGGGAGATAATTAACAAACACAGCCCTGACACAAAGAAATGCTGGAAAAACCACCCCACATAATACTATAGAGAACAGTTACAGGCACAAAGATTTTATTTTTGCTTTCAGTCAGGCACTCTATGACATAAACTGTTTGATATATACATTGCCCTCGTGATGGTGGCCATGCAGACACACTGATTGACACATCACAATTCTTGTGGGCTTTTCATAGAATCACAGAGTCATTTAGGTAGGAAAAGGCCTGTAAGACCATTGCAATCAACCATTTTGTCCTTTCTAAGGTAGGAACAAAAAAATAGGCACTTAGTGCAACCTTAGCTCCTGAAGGAGCCCAGTGTGACACAGAAGGCAGGAGACACAACTAACCTGTAATAAGAGTGCTCTGTAGAGATCTGCCAAAATCTGGGACACAGACACTCATTTCTACAAAGAGGGTGGTACAGGAGGAACTCAAATACACGTTCCTGCTGCTAGCCCACCTCAGACAGCAAATACCTCTTTGAGTCAGTCTGCTACATCATGCTGGCTGTCGGCCATCACTCACTTTTGATCATGCTGACATCATTGGCACCATCTCCGATCGCCAGGGTCACAGCCTTCTTGTACTTCTTCACCAGCTCCACCACCTGGGCCTTCTGCAGGGGAGTCACCCGGCAGCAGATCACCACTTTGCACATGCAGGCAGTTCTCACCAGCTCCAGCTCCAGGTTCCCTTCCAGCGCATAAGCCTGGAAAGGAGGGAAGGGAGCGTTCAGGGCAGGCCTGCAGCAGCTCCTGGCCCAGCAAAGAGGATGCAATGAGGTGGCCATGACAGCTGAGACAGGCTCTTACACTTGTGTGGGTGAATCCATCCACCCAGTCGCAGGGAGCATCCACACTGCACATCATGCCATGCATCCTATACCTACGAGCTTGCACTTTGGGTGCACCACATCTGGATCTGCACCACAGCTGGGTATGAACAACAGCTGGGCATGCACAATAGCTGCCCTGACTGATGTAACCTGACAGAGGGCAGAGGTGTCAAACACCAAGAGCACGAAACTGCTGCAGGGCCTGAGACAACCTTGTGTATCTCCATGTGAGAGAGTTTCTGCTCATGCCTCTTGGATTACTGTTTAAGCTCTGGGAGATAAATAGGAAAGATTTCAATCTGTAAAGTGTTTAATTAAAAAAAAACATGTAAGAAGTCAAGCTCAGGTGGGCATGACAAAGCAAAACACAAAACCGGGAAGAAGGCTGCTTTAGTCTGAGTGCCGACCTTTTAAATCAGTCAGCTGTGTTATTTCTATTTGAGAAGCATTGAGATAATTGGATGTCTAGTCACCCCTCCAGCTCTGCATGAGGAGGAGGGAGCAATGTGAGCCTTTCATATTTCTTTCAGATCATGCTTTTTGGGTCTGTTCTTTGTTGCCTCTTTTTAGCAGACATGTACTGAAGGAATCTACAAGGCTTGCTCCCGCTCAGATCCATTAGAGCAGGCCCATCTCCCTGCCTGTGTAAGGCAGACTGTCCTTAGGCCACAAACTCTTTCTCTTTGAAACAGAGAGCTGTGAGTCACCAGTGTCCCCTTTTATCTCTGCCATGGCAGCTTGCTGAGGCTTGCATGAGGCTTGCTCAACAAGAGACCTTTTAGTGGTTCAGCCTGAGTACTGCTGGTCAGTGCAGTCAGAGATGGCTTTTACCTCAACATCCTCGCTGCACATCACCAGCAAAATGTTATCACTTTGTATACAGATGATGCAACTGCATACAAATCAACTGGCATGATGATGCCAATGAGGATGCTGACAAGTTTCTGTTCACTGCTTTGTTCAGGCAACATCAGATGTGTGCACAGCCAGCAGTGCCCTCCCACCCCTCTGCAGGGATAGAGCACTGAGCAGGCGCTGTGTGTGGGACAGTATCAGCCTGGCTACCACTGTTCAAGCTCATAGAAATAAGTAAATGACATCTAGATTTGTCTGCACTCTCTTTGTGGTCCCCACCAAGGAGAAAGATTTTCACCATAATCTTGGTGAAACTCATTGTGACTACTCTGTGTGGACTGGCTGCTCCCACACAGCCCAGATGTGAGTTTTGGGACATATCCCCTTGCCAGGGTGTGGGTGAGTGTGTGTTTTTCCAGGACTATAAAGCAAGCTTTGCCATCACTGCCAGTGGTGTTCTGGTAGCACAGCACTCAGGGTCTGTGCTGCAGGCTGAAGGGATGGAATAGGAACAGGCAAGGGACCTCCAGCTGATTCTATGCAATGCATATGGACCAAGTCTGACAGACCTCTTGTCTGCCTTGCAGTGGGAATCTAAAGAGGATTATGGCCCTGGAGTTCAAGAGGAAGTGACTGTAAATGATTGAGAAAGGCTATTTAACAACCTAGGCACTGTCTGACGGTTTTTGGGGTCTGCATACTCAGCACATGAGCCAAAAGTAGAGAAAGATGAGATTTTCTTAATAGTAACTTTCTGGGCTGGCGTAGAGCTGGGAGTGAAAATTTCTGGGCTGTCATTAAGAAAGGTAGCCACCACAGGGAACAGAAGCACCTTGTTTCTCAGAGGCAGCACCTCCTGGAACTTTCTAAATATGTCTGTTTGCTTTCACTGAGATCTGGGAAAGTAAAATATAACAGATAAATAAACCTGACATAATTTAAACCTTCCCTGCAGACAGGTTTGAATTGATCTCAATTGTTTTCTCCTTCCTCTAACTGGTTTTAAGAAATTTCCTAATACAGGTAGTTTATTGCAGAGTTTCACTGCTCTTACCAGAAAGACATTTCATCCAGAACTCTCTTATCTCAGTTTAATTCCATTACTTTGTTCTCCTGTTATAATTTGAAGAGTATTACCAAAACTGACCAATATTATCCAGGCTCACAAATCCCAACTGGCTCAGTTTCTCCCTGTGCTTTCCAGGTCATGCCTTACTCAGGTTTCTTTGTACTCTCTCCCATCTTGCTGTTACCAGCTCTCTTTCTAAGCAGTTAATGCAAACACTGAGCATCAAATAGATGTGGGATAACTCTCTGCAGATGACAGCTAACTGTTGTTTAAGATAAACAGTGAGCCCTTCAGAGTCATGCTTACCAAGCAGTCTTTCATCTGTCACTTAGCAATTTCATCTAGAGTGTGTTGCTTCAGTTTACTTGGAATAACAATTTGGGAGTGAGTATCAATATATTAGTTAAGTCATAAGATCTATATCCTATAAATTAAGCGTATCTGTTTTCAGCTATATTTAGTAGAATATGTCCTTGGCATAGAAACCCATGTCTCATATTATCTTCTTGCTGCAAACACAAACCTGGTTATCTTTTTCTAGTATGTTTCCAGAAATTAAATATGATCCAGCTACTCTATGCCTCTTGTTCACCAAAGATCAAAGATCAACTGTTTTCTGTTCATGAAACATCTTCTGAAACATTGTCTGTCACCTTTGATGTCTCAGTTAACCACTGAACCTAATCTTCAAGTAGGGGAAAAAAACCCTTGTCCTCTAGAGCTGAATTTTTAAATTATTTTCAGACTTCCAGTATGTTATGCAGTAAGTTCTTCAGGGAAGTCATCTCTAGCAAAGCTCTGAACCTTCCTTACCAGGCTGTGGCCAGTGATAACCAGACCATACACCCCATTTGCTTGCTCATCAGGTATAATTATTTGGTTTTTTGAAGATTTTTCAAACTGAATGTTGATTTCATCACTGTCCAGAAAGGAGTCTGGCTTCATCTTTTTTCTTGCATTCCTAAAAAAAAAAAAACAAACAAAAAAACTCCAAAACTAAATGAAACAAAACAACACAGGATAATAATGGAAATCCAAACATCTTGCAAATATATATATATGTTTTGTAAAAGCAACTTTACGAAAACAAAAAATCAGTGTTTCCCTTTGATACTTCACTCCAATTTTTACTGTATTCCTACAACAATATGCATTGTTTAGCTGCTGCTATCTGCACAGATCATCTACATTTCTAAAACTCCAACAAGTGTTGCTAAACTTCTCCTGATTTTAAGTCAAACAAACCATCTGAGTGTCATGAAGGATGGTATCCCAAGGGACACCCAATTTTCTGTGTATATTCTCTGGCAGCCATCTACTCCAAGAAAAAAGGACTGCAAACCTTTCCCATTTTCCACCTTTACCTGAGAACCTGTATCTACAGAGGAGGTGAGGAAGGAAGGTAAGTTTTCAGATACTGACAAAAAAGTATCCAGACAAAGGACATATCCAGAAAAAAGATAGCAATGTGAATAAATAGCAACAGCAGTACAGCAGTGGCACAGCTCAAACCTGGAGACAAAGCCTTTGTGGCTCAGGATCACTTATTGGTCAATTTCAGCTGATACTCCCTATCAAACTCTGCTTTCTTATACCTTTATTTAATTTGAGATCTTGGATCAAGAAGCTTCAACATTTACTCTCAAAGGAGACTTCTACATTGTGTTTAGCCTCTGGATCTCCTAGGGAGACAGCTGTCCCTTATCTAAGGTCCCTGAATGAACTGCAACAAGGAAAGCTGACACAGAAAAAGAAGGTGGAATGATACAAAACACAGATAGTGCTAGTGCACAGCACTGAAACTGTTTTTTAGCCTTTTACCTCAGCTCATTCAGTACGTCATCAGATGTGCTGCCTTCGATAATGAAAACATCTTCCATGTCATCATTCAGCAAGTTGCAGGAGTAACCAATATTCATTGCTGTCTCTGGGAAAGATAAACCAGGAAGATAATCCATCTCAGCAGCCCAAATTCACCCACTTCTGTGGCCTTTTTGTTCACATGACAGAAGGTCTCTTTCTGACTCTAAAGAGATTGGAGCCTTTCAGAGTCAACAATAAGAGAGCCAGGAGAGTCACTTTGATGGATGTAGCAGCAAATTTGACTTCACAGGACCACAGAAAAAAAGTAACTCTACCAAAATGAAAAAGCTTAAAATATCCTTTGACCAACATACTTGGAGCAACAAAAAACATTTCACGTTGATTCAAAATGTTTTTTCGGTATTTTTAACTTTCCCTCTCCCTTACTTCCAGGAAAGCCCCAAACCACAACTCTGAAAAATAAAATAACTTTTTGTCCATAAAATTCCAAAAAAGATATTTTGGTATTTTATAGAAAAACTATTGTGTTTGAAACACGACAAAATTAAATGTTTCATTTTTCTCAAAAATTCTCTGCTCATGTCTTGGATGATATTATTTGTAAACACTTTTGACCTTCCTGAATCACCATTGTTTCAGTGAAAATACTTTGTCTCCAAAAGAATTCACTGGAGTCTCTCTGCTGTTCTTTCCACCTCCAAAAGCCTATGTTTCCTTCATTTCTATTTGGGATGATGACAGCTTGAAACAAATGGAAATGCACCCAACACATTAAAGTTTCTGCAAAGCAGGACAAGATTTTTTTCCACCTTCTTCAGCTGAATAACTGGACGAAGGTGACACCTTTTCACAGCTTATGTCAGGGACTGTGGGATGCTTACTGTCACCTCTCCAAAGGCAAAGGGCACTGCCTTCACCCTGCTTCCACTCTCATGACAGAAATTAAGGACAGGCACGAGCAACAGTCATCTGGTCTAATTCCAGTTACCTGAAATTTTGCATAGCTGGCAATGAAGCAAAGCCCTGTTTGTCTTCTGTGCAGTTTTCAAGGAATGAGAACACAGGTCCTTAGCTGAACCACCCCACCAGTGGGGGAGAAGCATCCAAAGCTTACCTTGCTTATCTCCAGTGAGAACCCATATCTTGATGTTGGCTTTGGCAAGGGTCTCAATTGTCTGTGGAACCCCATCTTGTAGCTTGTCCTCTATGGCTGTGGCACCTAGCAGCTTAACAGAAATGTCAGGGAGCTGGTTAAGCCCTGCCACTGCTACCAAAGGAGAAAGCATTAAGCCTAATTATTCAAGCAAACACAAAGTAAATCCCCAGGAATAAGGTTGAACTGATTGTCATTCTTCCTCAGCAAATTTACTGTATAGAGTACAGCCCTGATCCTGCAGATGTTCTAGGCTCTAATTCCCCCATGCTCTGATGGATTATGAATATGCATGAAATTATTTGCAAGAATGTTTGCAGAGCTACAGGTCGTCCGTGTTGTCCCATGTGTTCCCTTCACAGCAGACAGAGCTTTAATAGAGGGACAAAGACACTGTGGATCCATCCCCAGACCTCCTCTGGGGTGGAAGATGACCCCAGCTGTACTGCAGATGTCACATGGCTGCTAAACATCTTCTCCAGCCTTTAACAGACCTGTCCCTGCACCTGGTCCACATTGTCACACAGCTACACCACAGACTGCTCAGGACACAAAGCTTCATTTTTTTAAAGTTACTGCTTTTTCTGCTATTTGGAGATAGTTGGTGGCTTTAACCTGCTGTCAAAGGGACATGGAAGTTTCATTGCTACCTCAGGTTTCACTGCTACCACCTACCTCCTGCTGCTTGGAGACTAAATTCAGAGGTTGACTTTAAGCCTGGTATCCTTTTTGGCATCCTGGGATGTCCATCATATATCAGCTAGGAGCGTTAGCAAGGTAGGTAACAGCTCTGACAGAACTTCTCTACAGGATCCTGAGAACTGTACAATCCCTGTTTTACAGTAGACCCTGATCCAGCTAGAGACACTACTCATCTTCCAAAGGCCAGCACTTCCCCAGCTCACACTTGCTTTTTCCCTGAGCACTATTGGCATTCGGAGCATACAGCTAATGGAAGGAGCAAAGGTGTCTGCCAGGATTTCCAGGGTTTCAAGGAAGCACTGCCACGAGTGCAAAAGCTGGATTGCTTCTCCTCAGATCACACACATGCTTTTCATTCATTATTCATGGCTCTAAAACACAGGCAAATCCTCCAGGGCATTTAAAAACTGTAACAACACTGAGGGAGAGAAGAATGATTCAAAGATCACAGCTCAGCTCTATTTCAAATTGACACAAACATGTTTCATGGATATCATCTACCCATCCTGCCCAGGGCAGGAGGAACAAAGGAGACACTTTCAGGGGCACTGGGAATTATTCACTGCCTGCCATTTCAAAGGCTGGAAAATAAACAGATCAGCCATTTGCACATACAAAGGATAGCTATGAAATATTTGTGTCCACGTCATCTCCTGCCGGCTCTGGTATGTCACTTCATCACGAGGAAGCTACTCTTGACACCCACGTGAGTTAAAATAAAACCATTCCCCTGAACTGTGGCTGACACCCCGGTTACGGGCTCCTGATGGAGGTGCCAGTGAACACCCAGGGCATGTTCTGACCTGCTCCTGTCACACAGCCCACTGAACTGTTTGCAGAGCAGTGTTTACCAAAGTCACACTGAGCTGTTTATTGACAAACCACCACCCTCACTTCCTCCCCCAGAGCTTGGCCCAGATTCCCTGAACTACCAACCATTAGGTCTTTTTCGATCTCTTCATACAATTCCGACAGTTTGTCTTCCCGTCCCTCCAAGGCAGTGCTGGCTTCATGGTGACGCCTGATCCAATCCTGAAAGTAGTCTTCCTCCAAGCTTTTATAGGCCACCACGAGCGTCCTCAGGCCTTCTCCAGCAAACTCCTGCAAGTCAGTGGCAGAAAGGTCCAAGAAGAACAGTCTGGTCACCTAGGCTTACAAAGGACCCTCAGAGAGCAGACTGGTAGAAGTGACTTGGTAATGTTTATGGAGGAAAGATGAAAAAATACCTCAGGCCACAAATGTTGGGGTATTTTAAAATAGCAGTTCCAGACCACTTTATCATTGCCATCTGTGGTCCTTATGAAAAAAAGAACAACAAAAAACAACAAAAAACAACAAAAAACAACAAGGGAGAAAAAATAAAAAATAAAAAAATAAATAAAAAAATAAAAAAAAAACAAAAACCAAAATAAAAAAAAAAAACCCAAAAAAAAACACCAAAAAAAAACAAAAACCAAAAAAGCCACCAAAACAACTCAAAAGGGGTTTTCTACTTTCTGGCTCTAAAGCTTTACACTAACCAGGCATTTGTTTCCCAGGCTTGCATTTCTCAACAAGAGGTCCAGAACAGTGAGACCTAAATAAACACTGAACACAGCCTGTTTTTGGACGTGGGTTCAACATTTTTAGGGTATGAATTCTGGCTGAAATATGCAGCATGAGCACAGCTAGTCATGGCACCTCAGCAAGTCCTTATTACTGTGTTTTCTGATGGACAATATGGAGCTCAGTGTTTGGTGGAACAGCAAAGACACATTTGTGAAATGCACCTCTGGGAGATGTTTTCCCAGGCTTGAAGTAAAGCTGCATCAGAAACAGGTCACAGGTCTTTTAAATGTCCTGCATTGGATCTGCCATCTTTGCCCATATTACAGAATCGTAGAATGACAGAATGTCATGGGTTGGCAGGGACCGTAAAGATCATCTCATTCCAACCTCCTGCCATGGGCAGGGACATTTTTCACTAGACCAGGTTGCTCAGAGTCCCATCCAACTCAGCCTTGAACACTTTCAGGGATGGGGCATCTGCATCTTCTCTGGACAACCTGTTCCAGTGTTTCATCACCCTCAGAGTAAAGAAATTCTTCCTAATATTTAATCTAAATCTACCATTTTTCAGTTTAAAGCCATTAACCCTTGTTTTACCACTACATGCCCTTGTAAAAAGTCCCTCTCCAGCAGTCTTGTAGCCCCTTCAGGTACTGGAAGGTGTTATAAGGTCTTGCTAGAGCTTCTCCACGCTGAATAAACCCAAATCCCCCCGCTACAGGAGAGGTGCTCCAGGCCTCTGATCATCTTCCTAGCCATAGGCTCACTCCAACAAGTCCATGTCCTTCTTATGTTGAGGATCCTGGAGCTGGACAGTGTTCCAGGTGAGGTCTCACAAGAGCTGAGCAGGACAAAATCACCTCCCTTGATTTGCTGACTGTCCTGGAGCAGTTCATATGGCACCTGGTGCTCATGCTTAGGCAACTCATTTGAGATCTAAGGCCATAGAAATTAATTTGTTTCTCTACTCCTAACTTAAAACTTGTGCTTAAGTGCTGTTTCTAAAATCTGGGGATTTTTTTTTTTTTCAAAAAACAAGTTATGCTGGAGAAAAGGAAAACATCAAACGCAGAGATGTTGTTGAGAAGGAAGCTCTTACATTCAGGTGTTCTGTGGTCTCCCCTTTGAGAAAGTTGCAGGATGGGTGAAGCAGTTCATAAAGAATGGTGTCAGCCCCCTTGCAGTACAAAGTCAAGTCACCTTCTGGACTCTGCACTGTGAGGAAGAGAAAAAGAAATGCCAGAAATCCCAAATGCTACAAAAGAATGAGTCTTTTGGAGTATAAAGCCCTTCCATCAAAACCAAGAACAGTTGCTATAGGTGTCTGAATTTCCCCAAGTTTTGGCAAGCTCCCAGGAATCAAGACAAGCTCTGCTTAGAAAAGAAGAGAGTGCATTGGTCTGAGCAGACTACACTTTCCCTACAGGCAGAACTTCATTCAAAAGTTAAGAACAACTTGTTTTTAGAGAACTGGTCCTACTTCCCCTATTCTTTTACCAGTAAACTGTAGGAACTGTATTGTAATTGTAACTACAGTTACAATATTCCTGAAATATTATCACTCCAATATACTGGAGTGTTAATAAAGGCTGCAAAAAGTTTCTTTAATAATTTCTCCATTTTCTGTTTAGGAAAGTGGGTTTCTTAGCTCATTCTTGCTTTCTCCTTTCCTACTTCCTCAAATTTCACTCAAATTTAAAAGCTGATTAGAAGAAAGGCCTTTCCTGCATTGTAAGGAGGGGAGCAAGATATATAGAAAGCTTTGTCTTTAGGAGACTAGCTTGCATCACTGTGGTCCAGATGTTGAGATTTCTCCCACCTGCCTCCTTTAAGTGTTTTTCTGGCACTGTAGCTGTGTAATTATAAAATCAAGGCAGCCCATCTCAATTCCTCAGAAATAAATATTATTCAGAGCACACTGCAAAGGATGTCTCCTTAAAAAATGCATCTCAGCTGAATGAGGGCCAACTCCAGAACCTAAGGAGTCAGGCAGGAAAGAAAGCAGCAAAGGGAACATACCAATCACAGACATTCGCTTGCGAACATTGTTGAAATCAAGAATAGCCAGCAGTTTGTAGATTTTTGTTTCTCCCATTTCCACGACAGTGATGGTCTCTGGTGTGCGAGCCCTGAACACAAATCCAAAGTTTCTGGCAGCAGTGACTAGGGCTCCCTCATCAGGAGATTGTGCTTGATACACCAAGTTACCTGACATGCAAGAGAAAAAATGTAATGTGGCTTCTGACTTGTTTTTGAGCAAAAAAATACAAACTATAGGACAAAACATAGAGTTATCCCTTTGTTTTTCTGTCTATCCACAGAGGTGCAGTACTAAAAAGCACATTATATCCATACATCTCCATCAATTCCCACCAACCCAGGACAGTGCCAGAGGCCCCCTGGATTCTTTTGGGGATTTTAATCTCTCTCTTTGGAGTCTAACATCTCACTGAGAGGACAAGTTCCTTGGGTTTAGCCCCTTCTAGTTAGATCTTTTTTTTCTGATCGATATTTTCACTTTATACCTGCCAATTAATTCCAGCCTCTAAAGCATGACTTTCTGTCTGGGATTTGAGGAGGCTGACCTAGCAGCTGTGGGAACATTGGGTGAGAGGAGCTAATGAGTCTCCAGTAGATTGATGCTCTTTGTTCTTTGCTTTTTGGGACTAGAAGAGTAGAGAGAGAGCTGGGCAAGCCTCTGACACCTTAGGAAAGCTGTGGCACCTGTAACTCATGCACTCCAGAGGTGTGGTGGCTGCAGTAGTGTCAGCTCCACCATAAGAACACACAAGGAGTGGAGGCCCTGGTCCCTTCTCTTCCCTTATGGCATCTCCAAAGAAAGTGATTTATTTGTAACCATGCACTACAGAAAATCACCAGGGAGCCAAAAGGACCAATAACAGCTTCTGTGGAGAGAAGACATGTTGTGGTGCAAGTGAACATAAGCACTCATTTCAGTGCCTTTAACAGCCCTCACCTTCCTTCTTCTCCTCCGGCATCACCGTGTGGCAAAGTGAGAGCAGCCGGAAGAACCTGTGTGTGGGGACATCATTCAGCTTCACGGCTTCAACCAGGCTGTGGTCATAGAAGGCAAACTTTGGGTCGGCTAACGGGTTGTATGAGAAATCAACCTTCTCTGTGTTCTGGAAAGAACATGGTTTGCTATTACTTGTTGAGCTTTCAGTACATGGCTGTACACCAATGCCTGCCCAACACAGCCCCGCTCTCCTCCTCACATTTGCAAAGGGCTCTATCCTGCAGGGCTGGCTGCTTGTGAGCAGAGATTGGTGGATTTAAGGAAGTGGGAGGTCATGAAAGGTATTTAATCATAGGACAGGGCAGCAATAGATGTGCCTTTCAGAGCAGCACTCAGGCTAAGAACCAATTAGCTAAACTGCCTCTCTCAGCTGCAGTTAATGCTCCAGCAGGATCCCTGCCAATGGATGCCTACAGCAAAGAAGTGCCTGCCTTCAAAAAAAATGCCTGCTTTGAGGCATCATGCTCATGATGTCAAAGGCTGTCTGTGATAGTGGAATGCAGGAGCCCAGTTTAAAACAACTCAAAAGTCTGTCTTATCCACCATGTTTTCCCAAATCCTGATATGGAATAAATAGGACAGACAGGTGACATAAAGGATAAACTCCACAAGCACTGCCCATTTTGTTAAAAAACAAGGAGCCCCAGGCAGAGTGGAACACACTGGAGAAATGTCCAGAAGCTCATCACATGATGTGTCATGGAGTAATGGATTGCCAAGCTTGCCGTGGACAATTCTGACTCCCACCCTGTCCCTGATGAGCTCAGAATTTCCAGGATGGGAATCATCCTTTTGACCTCTGCACACTGACATTTAGCACTCAGTCCAAGAGCACAGACCAACCCCTCCCACACATGTCTGTGCAGCAAGGTCCAGGCACAGCAACATCATGGATGTGTGGGCAGCAGGACTCTGCTCCAGAGACTGTCACGAGCAGCAGGGTGGGGTGGACAGCTGGCAGGAGCCCAGTGTGTGTCACCAAGCAAGGCTGACAGAGAGAGGGCAGACTGGAGGCACAGTACTCAGCACAAACAGCCTGCTTCAGTGGGCAATTTAAGTTCTAAATGGACTGGAAATGAATCACTGGAATGAGGAGTGGGATTTTCATCATCATCTTGGTGTTTGTTATTTGGATTACTGCGTGCAGCTTTCAGACATTCTAGGGATGAAGACATGTTTGTTTGTGCCAGCAAGCAGAGGCTAAAGAAAAATTTAGAAATGACACATTTTCACACTTTCTGAACTCCAGGCATTAGAGGAATTTGACAGTGACCCTGTTGTTGGCATGAACTGCACTCACTTATTCTTCACTAAAGCTTTAATTAACTGCTAAGGTTAATAAAATTCACCAATGTCCAATTCTGCAACAACACCAATGGTCAAGTGTTCAAGAGAAGCTGTGTATACACCAGGATGTCAGGTGAAGCAGAGAGGACAATGGGCTGTTCTCAACCTGCAGGTTTAACCCAGACTGGAAAGGAACTTAACTCTGGGAATTCTCTGACATCCAGAGGAACACACATTTCTGCTGTGAGCATCAAAAGCATGCTCTTGCATGGTCAAAAACATAAGCTAAGCAGGATTGTGCCCACTGGTATTTATCCAGGTCCACTGAAAGCACAGATCCTGATAGCACTTGAACACTTACCTCATTTATTTCTATCCTTTGCCCAGACATATCATATACATCACCTGAAAGCAAGAAAGAGGAAATTATAGCCACAAGCTGCCGGTAAGTGCAGTGTCTGAGCCACAAAATTGGGTAAAGTGTTTCTAAGCTAGAATCTATTTTAAAAGTTTCAGTACATTGACATGGGCACTGATGACTGATGATACATAACAATCAGTTTCTTTGTTGGTGCATGACAAAATCCAGAGACTGGATTGATGCTTGAAACACAAAGCACAAAAGTGACTGTCTTTTGAGTAAAGAAGACTTGCCTTGAGCTGACCACAGAGAGGATAGGATTTCTAGTGCTAGGTAAGAAATGAAAGTGCTTCCAAGTGATGACTTTTCTTGTGCTTCCTCTTTCAAAATCCAGCTCCTGGATTTTACTATTTGCAGCAGTCCATGGGCACCCACAGAAAAGGAGTTTTCAAAGCCCTTTTCCCCCACATCTAGGTAGCAAGGCTGCTCTATTGACTCTCCCTGAATGGATGATCTGGTCATAGCAATTGAAGACATGTCATCTCTAAGAAACATTATTAGAACTTCTGCCTGGAGAAGAGTTTTACTAGGAAGGCTGGACTGTGGCAAAGCCAGCCAGTCCCAACACTTCTTGAAATAAGATTGTAATGTAATGAATTACAAGAATGATTGACTTATGTTTGCACCAGAAACCTCGACTGTGACCAAAATCAGTTTTAGTGCTGATGTGCCTTCAGGCCCCAGGAGTGGAAAAGAAGCACAGTAAACACCTCTCCTGAGAACCTATGCATCAGCTGATTCCCTGGGAACCACAGCCAAGAGGCTTTTGTCTATCTCCTTCCCTTAGGCCTCCAGAGGAGAGCAGAACTAAATCATCTCTTCTGGCATTGCTTTCCTGAATGCCCCTGAGCAGCAGAGAAGTACTGTGCTAGGAAGAAGTGAAACATTTAGAAAACTACAGGCAACAGATTGTTTGCCTTCTTTGCATATATTTCCCATTCATTTCTTGAACCCTTACCCTGTATCTATGTTGGTGGTGACATCCACTTCAGAAAAGTCAATTAGGGACACTTGATAGGAGAGATTTCAAACTGTTTAGCAGTACTAATGTTAGCTATCATATTAACACTGTTTGAGATAAGGTAGTCCCCAAATATGCACAGATTCATAGGAAGAAATATCTTCTTTTATTAGGTCAGCTGAAAGCACTGAGAAAATATGCAAACTCTCTGGTACATTAGTGCATCAGCAGGTCTGACACAGGCAAAGCAGGCATCCATATACAAATAAGCAGTGACTAATTTCTCTGGGGCATCTAATGATGTTAATCAATTGGGCAGCTTGCAAAGTGCTAGCACCTCTTGAGCAGTATGAAGAAAACTGCTTGTGGCCATAGCATGAAAAAGCCTTTTAAATCAATGACTTCTAGGATCTAACAGAGCTAACAACTCATGTTTCCCATTTTTTCCAACTCCCTACAAATTTTTCTCTCTTCTGCTAGGTGAAGAATATCAGGTGTAAAGACAAAGACCAGGTCATTGACGAGTCCAACTACCTGAAAAGGATGTGGAAAATCACTGCTCATGACATGAGAAATTAGTGAGACGGTTTGAGAAGTGGACAAAATTTGCAGATGACCCCCATGAGGGATGACTGATTTCAAAAGTGATTAGGAGGAAGTTACCTGAGTTACATGTTGTGTTTTTACCTGGCTAACTACATCAGTAATACCATAAAAATCCGTGATTACCTAACTAGTGATATCAGAAAAAAAACCAAACAAATTTGAGATGCTATAAATCTGGGACAAATGATGAGAAACTAATAGTGTTGGTTCTTTAGGTGGGATAATACTGAGGCAGAAAAAGGGAGATAAAAAAATGGGGAAAAAAGGGGAAACAATTAATACATGGCAAGTGATGCAATCAGGCTGTCCAGAAATCCCTGATGGGCATCCTTACACTCGATCACTGCAGCTCCTTACATGGCACTCTCTTCTAGACATCGGATTTAGTCTCTGTGGATGAAGAAGCACACAATGAAGAGAACCACCCAGAGAGTAATGCAAACATACCATAGGATTTGCCATTGATGGAGCACTTGTTGAAACACATGATGTTCTGGGTGAGAGTTCCTGTTTTGTCTGAGAAGATGTACTTGATCTGCCCCAGCTCCTCGTTTAGTGTAGTGGTTCGAGCCTGAGCTGGCGTGTCATTCAGTGGGTAATACATTTTACGGTCCCAGTCGATGTAGAAACTGTTACCCAAGCGTATAATCTCCACACTGATGAAATAGAAAGAGAAGGTGATGGAATATTCATTAGCTTAAGGGTCAAGCTCTTTATCTTCAATACCACCATTATCAATTGCAATTAGGAGACAACTTTGAAGGTAATGACAAGTTGCACTCATCTGTCCATAGGTGGCCTGTGGTAAGGGATGCTGAAGCAAGTCCCACTGAAATGATCTGCTAAGTTTACAGCAAACTCATTTCCTTCACTTATAAAGCAGTACTTTATAAAGGTACTTGGAAAGATTCAGAAGTGTTTGGCCTGAGAAGCGAGGCAGGAGCAGTGGGTTCCAGTTAGTGCCGTTTCAGGAGAGGGTTTCCAGCAGAGCTGTGGGCTGGGCTGAGCCCAGTGCCAGGGGACGAGCACAGCCATGTCTCAAAGAACAGAGAGCTCCACAACAAGAGAGCCATTCTGTCACCCAGTACAACCAAAAGAGTGGCATCAGCTTGGAGATGACATGAATGTCCACCTTGCTGGGTGACACACTGGACAGGAATGGAATTCATTCCTAATGTTTACCAACACAAAAGAGAGTCTCCGTAGCAAAGCTGACTGAAGGTAGGTACAATGATAAATTAAACAGGGTTATGCAGTCTCTACCCCAGCCTCAAGTTTTGTGACACACTACCTACCTGTCACTCTTATTTGTCTATCACCCACAACCAGCACAGCTCTGCATTGTCTGGGAAGAGGTAACAGTCTGAACTGCTCATATAGCACCAAGTACTTCAACCTGATTGCACCTACTTACCTGGCAATCCTCACACAGTCCTGAAGCCACCTCGAAGAACAGGCCATTCATTCACTGTTAGCAAGATGCTAATGGTGGCAGGCTTCCAGCACTGCTCCTATAGCATCCTGCACACCTACACCTCCCCTCTAACTGTAAAATCATCCTCTCCTCTTCCAGGGCTCACTGCTGTCCCCACTCCAGCCCTGACAAAGCCTTCTGAAGGCAGCAGAAACAAGAAAAGCATCACTGTGTTTGTGTAGGAGCATCCATGATGGGGCTGTGTGAGGGTTTTAAGGAAAACACTGCTCCCAGTTAAGGCAAAAGCTAAACCTCTCTTAAGATCAAAAGTGAAAGGAGCTTATGGCACGTACCTGACGTAGAGTGAAATGGGTACCACTGTGTTTAGAATGATCACATATGACCAGAACATGAGGAAGCCGGAGTAGGAGGCAGAGTTGACACCCTCTGCCCAGGGCAGATAGACCTGGAAGTAGTAGCCCTTATCATGCTCCCAGATACCATTGCCAATGGCTAGGATGAGACACATCAGTGCTAAAAACGCAAAAATCTGGAAAAAAAAAGCAAAAAAAAAAAAAAAAGACCAAAAAAACCAACAATGAAAAAAAAAACCAAATAAATCAAACCCAAACAAAATGTATTGCATTTTAGAAACAAGGAATTTATTATGCACAGGTTAATCAGAAGACCCTAATGGGATAGGGTTGGATAGCCTGAATCATAGGAAAATGTGCCTAGGGATGAAAAGGAAAAACCAGCAAAATTATCATACTTTTACCTCAAGGACAAAACTACACAGTGTAGAGTCTGGCAACTTGGAATTAGAAGTCCTCAAACAGCTGGGGATTTAAATCCCAAGCAGATATCTCAGCGAGGGTGGTTACAGAAGTCTGCTGCAGAACATCAGATCTCATTAGAGAAGAGCTGAGCTGCGGATCCTCAAACGTCTGGCTGCACACTTGGGAATAGGAACTGCCTGGAGAACTTTACTTGGCTGTTTGCCAAATGCATCACCATCTTCCTCACTATTTCTGAAAGACTACCAAGGATAATCTAGCAGTGTACAGTCTGGAATTTAGCACTGAATATTATTCTGATGGTTAGAGGAGAGTTAATTGCTTTCTCAAAGCTAATGGTTGCCTTGGTATCTGCCCTCACAATTTGATTACATTTCCTTTGAGCAAACAAAAAGCAGCACCAACCAGTGATGCATATCCTTTGGCTTTAGAGAAGCCTGCTTCCTGAAGCCTAAAGCAACCAGGGCAACTGTAACTGGGAAGTGAATTTCAAATTGGGAAATCTTACTGAAAACTAGGGCTTGCTCAGGAACACTATTTAACAGACACAAAAACATTACATAGATGATCAAGCATTTTTTAATTAAAAAAAAAAGAGAAGACTGTAGCAATACATTTGTTTGGAAAAAAACAGAAAGAAAAGGAAGAAAGAAATTTACAGAAATTAATACAAACTTCAAGGAATTTCAGAACTGCGAATATCCAACAGTAATAAAGTATCAAGGAAATAAAAAAGTCATAAACAGGTGTGTGAAAAGCAAATGTGTTACAAGAGGAAGGAGAAAGGAAGAAAGATTTATCTGCCCTATAGTAGATGAAAAAGGTAGATTATGTTCTCTGACACAGTGCACTGTGTGGCTCTATCAGCTAATAAGCATTTTCAATGCAGGAGGTCCATCTAATTCTAAGATGGAAGCTTAGAAGTTAGTTTTTAACCTTTAACAAAGTTAGTATTTAACAATGCTTTAAAAACTGGGAAGACCCACCATCTTGGAATCCTGCTAATATTATTAGGTGGGGGAGATAAATTGCAATTAACTTGTCATCCTTCCTGGACAAATGACAAGAAAGTAATTCTTTTGGCATAGTCTTTTCCAAACATATGACATAAAACAACCAATATAATAATAAAAAAGTGAAGATATGGAGTCAACAGGCTGCACAAAAGAGCAATTAAAAATAATCTTTAGCAAGGATAATCATTAAGGAAGAAATATTAGTAAGTTGGACCATTAGGTAAAGGCCACACAGTAACAATCACATTAAAACAGTAATCAACCTTTTTAAAAAACAGCAATTGAGGGACAAACATAGAAACGTTGGTGGTAAAGCTAATATTTGTACTGCTGAGTTAATCTATGGGAGGAAGAAAGATACTTCTGTGGAGCAATATGAATCACTTGGTGAAAAGTTCATGCCTGATCAACTCAAGTTTTAATATCAAAGAGCCACAAAAGGGAACTGCAGTAAGAAAGGTGGCAGACTGAGTTTCAGGGGACACATTTATTTCACACATGAGTAGTAGCTTTTCAATTTAATTGTGCAAAGCCAGATAAATTGCTCAGCTTGTGAAATTGAGACAATATTGCTTGCTGGTAAGGAATGTGGTGCAGTGTTTTTAAACCTCTGTGAACCAGTAATTAAAACATATTTCAATCTGTGCTATTGTAATTATAAGGACTTAAGGGTATTTGAGAGGCATGACCCACCTCACTGTCCCAGAGGTTAAAAATTATCCATTTGCAGAATATTGCAATCCATGTAGGAATTTCAGTGTGTGATTCAGCGACAGAAACATAAATGGGGCAAGACAAGAGCTGAACTTTCCCAAGGTGTCCCTGCCCATTGCTTGGGTGTTGGAACAAGGTGATCTTTAAGGTCCCTTCCAACTCAAACCACTCTGATTCTATACCACAGCAGCTCTTGCCTACAGCTGTACTTGATTTATTCACATTTTGTTTTCTGTGCACTGGGCATGTCAATGCTCTCACAACCCCACTCATGTGCAACACTCACGCTTGCACAAAGCTCACTAACAGGCTGTTTGATCTGAAACAAATTGAAAGGACCAAGCCATTAAAAGCAGCCCTGGAGATTAATTTCTGTGCACAGAAACAACGGTGTGCAGGGTGTTACAATTGTAACCACAGCCCTGAAGAGAACGACATGAGAAATCATTGCTTGTGCATGCTCACGGAGCTTCCCAGCATGAACATCCTCCATCCCCGCATCCTGCCCGTGTATTGACTGCTAAAGATCCTCTTGGGAGGAGTTTTGTAAAGAGGAAGTGACTTTTGACTTCAAGACAAACATTGGCTGTTGGACTGTGAATCAAAACAGTAAAACAGTCTTGGTTTCCTGATTGGTGCTTTGAGCTCTGCTCTGGGACTGGAAGCAGTCAGTTGTGTAAGAGATGAATGTGAGAGCTCTCTTTCTCTGAAAATTTGTTCCTCCTGCTACAAAGCAGCTTTTGGAGAAAAAAGCATTTCTGGAGCTGGCAAGTGCATCCCAGTGGAGGAACATTAACTTCTCTCTCAGATCGATGAGAAGCACCTCCAAATGTGACAAAATAGCTATGACTGCCATCTGGGAAGGTTCGCTTCTGATTAACCCTTGTTGGGGCAGAGCAGGGCAACATTTAGCAGGCACTCCCTTGGTGAACCTGCCTAAACACTGCTTCGCCTGGAAGTTTCATGGACAAACAAACACAAAATAACTTTGCCACTGTTAATGTGGAGTAAACTTCACTACGTTTAAATTACCTATTTATAGTAAGTCTTGGCTGGTTTGTATTCTCCAACTCAAGAGCACAATGTACTGCCTGTTTTTATGACCACACTCTGTAACCTTTGACCACCCAGTGAGCTGGAAAACCCCAAAGCCGCATCTCCTTAGGTGTGCAAAGAGTCTGGTATTTAACGTATGACAGAGCTTTACTTAGACATCAAAATTTTAGGTTCCTTAAAAATGTGTAAAGGAGACAAACACACCCTTGGCTCCTCCAGCGCCCAAGAACCCAGGCAGAGGCTGATGCAATCGGCTGCAACTTGCTCAGTGTTTTAAAACAGAGCCAGGAGGTAAATTCATCTCATTTGATTTTATAAAGTGAGGCCAAACAGACTGAAAGTTCTGGGTGGGACCCTTGGCTTGCAAAAGGAGATTTAGCACATCTTAACTGAACATGAAATTTGCGACTCCCAGTTCAGTTTTCCTCTGCTCTGTTTCTGTGCCCTATGGATCCCCCCACAGCCCATTCTCCTCTCTAGTCAGAACATAGCAGAACACTTACGAAAATGTGAAATTCTTCAAATCCTTGCAAAATTTTGAATGTAAGAGGCCCAAACCTTGTTCGGTTTTGCTATCCACTTAAGGGGAGAAAGAGAAGAAAACACTGAGGGAAACAAGCTGATGATAACCAAGATTGATAAAACCAAGATTTTCCCTTGGAAGAGACTGGTGCAAGGTTATTAAAATTAAGGGCTTATCCTTACTGTACACAGAGCAAGGCCTCAAGAGGGATTGAAGTTAACCTGGAGTGGCTCTCTGTGCTGCGGCATTGCTGGACATCCCCAGGCTCACCTAAAGGACTTTTGGGATCCCAAGAAAAAAAAATCAGGAATACAGAGGCTGAGGTGAAATGTGGAGGCCAGAGGGTGGTGCCACCCTGGAGATGTTTGTGCTCCAAGCCCCAGTGCTGAGGAGGCGTGCAGTCAGAGAGGGCAGGGAGAGCTCAGGACAGCCTTGCTGTAACGCACAGGCTGCTGTTGGATGCCTCTTCCAGGGCTTGTTCCAGTGCCTGGGAATGGATCCTGTCCCCAGCTGGCTGCCAGGGTGATCTGAGAGCAAGAGTAGAGGGAAGAAGCAGGAACAGTGACCACTGACCACCAGACCTTCCCAGTGTCATAAACCAAAGGTGGTGCAGCATGCACGGGAAAGCACATTTGCACTCAAAGGGAAATAAAATCTGGAACTAGAGACCTTCCCTTCAAGCAACATTGATTAAAGTAGTGTCAGAGTGTATGTTCTCCTTCCCTGAGTGGCTTTGAACTCAAGCAGTAAAATCTTGAGAGAGTCTGTGAAAGAATCTGTATTTCTGCCTGGAAGTATTTGCCATTTGTTAAAACCACTATTGAGCTTAACCCTCAAATTAGATCTGTTTTTCAATCGGAGAAGAGCGCCTGCTATGTAAGATTAGTGCTCTCAAATTTCCCAGCTGCTAAAAACACCAGGTCTTGAGCATTAATGAGACCATGTCTAATAATTTACCCTAACGTGTTAAGTCAGGAGCTGGCATCATGTAAATTAGCAAACCCAATTACCAAGTCCTATGCGGATATCACCAGAGACGCCAAGAAATCGGGAAGGAAGAGAGAGAACTGCTAATGTTTATTTAAATAGAAAACGACAAAATTACTAGAAGAAAAAAGGGCTTTGCAGGCTTCAAAATATTTCTCACACGAAAATGCAGAGCAAGGGAGAGCAGAGTAAATGACAAACTCAGAAGGAAAGTCCTTAATTCTGTCAATGTAATGGCCTTGCTTTGCAAGATGGGCTGGCAGAGGCACTGCAGAGATCAGGCTGCTAATAAATTATGATGTACTTTTTCCTTTTATCATTAGTCACTTCTGATATTCCCCCATTTGTGTGGACAGAGAGGTGGAGCATCTGGAAATGATGAACACATCTGAAGAAAGGAAGACACATTAATCAGACTTACCACCAACACAAGGACATTCATGAGCCGATCGATGCTTGTTCGCTTAAAAGTTGTTTTTCCGCTGTTCTGCATGAGTTTCGTGTCTGGCCCTGAAGATGAAGCACACTTGTTAATTTTGGTAATAAACCTTAGCTGTTCTAAACCTGATTCTCTCTGAGGCCCCACTGTGCTTTTCAGCATAAATAATCATCATAGCTCTCATGAAGTCAGCTACGCACAGATGGGAGTGCTGGTGGGAAATTTGGGCAGAAACAGGTTAAGTCATTTGTCTGAGATTATATGGAGAGGGGCACATAAAACCATTAAATCTGGAGTTTTGAGTCAATTCTTTTCTTTCAATATTCAACCTTTCCTTTCAGGTTCAATCACTTTTCACAGCATATCTGATATTGCTATGTTATTTGTGACATATTAGGTATTATCTCACATATCTAGGGGAGTACAGAAACAACAGAAGGACTATGCTCATGAAAAGCATAGATCTAATCAATAATATTATTGATGACCCTGATATTCCAATGTGGATTAAAATCCAAAATAGAAATTATACAGAGTGTTTCTTTCAATACACTTGAGAAAATTCTTAACCAAATTTAATGTCTTAGTCATTGATCAAAACTCCCCTTCTGTATTTTACTTTTATTTCTGAAAGAGGGAACTTTTGTCCTCTTGTGCCTGGTAGAAACATAAATACTTGATTCCTTTGTGCATGCTGGGTGTGATGTATCCCCACGCTGGGGTTCTGCAATCGACATGTCAGTCTTTTTACCTACCAGCATAGATAACGAGTCCAAAGCACCAGTCTGTGTTCCTGATAGTACAGCCCCTCAGCAACATCTTCTCATTGTCCAGCGCATATTTCTCTCCTCGAAGAGTAAGAGTTCCTGTGAATTTATCCAGTTTGTTATTTGGTGCCTCACATCTGATTTCTCCTGTAAAAAGAAGAAAGAAGCAAAAATGGAAATCTTGGTCCAGAAAGGTGTTATTAATACTGCATTCCCAGCTGCTCCTCAGAGAGACAATATTTCACACTCTAGTTATAGTAGATTCCTAACCGTGTCATTCCCATTCTATATCTTATGTTTACTGATGTTCTGGGATGTTGCTCCTTCCCCATATTCATCTCATAATTCAAGGGACCACAGTGAACTTGGATTCATTCAATTCTTTGAACATGGCAAGTTTTATTGGTAGAGTACAAAACAAGGTTTCCACAGCTTCTATGAGGGTGAGAAGAAATGTTGAACCAGCGACATACTTTTAAGCCATTCACAGCAAGTTCATAGTGGTAGGTTGTCACTGGATAACTTTTGATAAAAGTGCTGGCATCACCTTTTTTCCTATTTCATTTCAAACTGCAGGAGCCCAAGTGAAAAGAATCATAACCTAAAGGCTGCAGAAGAGTAATTAACTGAGGTGTCTTTGTTCACTGATTTTTAATTTCATCTGTTTTATAACTCAAGTCCCTGGAGCACATAAAAAGATACCGCTACCTTCTTTGGCCACTGAGCTGACACTGTAAGTGATTGGAGTGTCTCTTTCCACGCTTTATATTTATTTCTTGTAATAAAATGTGTTCAGATACCTCAGTTTAAAAATGACTATTTAAATCAACTGGTGTGCTGACCTTTAAAGATTTAAACCGGAGCCCTGTGGATGTATTGAGAACTGGAAAATACAAATATGCCTTACTGAGAGGCAATGTAAGAGTTCAGTCTGTTCACTTAATCAGCAGGAACACTGAAGTGATTTTCAACACAGGCTGTAAATACCTACAAAAATACTAGCATTTGCAGGGAGTATAGTTCTTCTTGCAGCTTTCAGATTTACACACCAGGCTCAAGAGACTGGAAACAAAATCCAGAGAAATCCAGGAGGAAAGTGTTCTGATTGTCTTCACCACCACACATTTTAAAATCAAAAATTATGCAAGTGATCTGAAAAGCAGCTCTAACCTAGGGCAGACACAATGTCAGACATGAAAGACTGAACAATTAGGAAATTCAGTGACACCTGGCTTCAGAATTGATACTAACAACTGTGTTGCTCTTCTATTTTAACATCTGGTTAGTCCAACTAGGACCAGACCTGTCGCCCATCATTTCTGAAAGTCTCTAGTAACCAGGCTGGTCTCATTGCCACCCTCACAAACACCTTGAAAAACACAAAGGAAACAGAGGCTTTGCACAGGAACCTTGGCAAAGCAAACCCAGGGCATGGTCTCCCACCAGGAACGCTGTGCCTGCCGTGGGACAATTCTCCTGTAAGCACCTCGTGTGTCCACATCTGCTTTCCCATACGTGGGTGGGTCTGGGCTACTGACATACTGATTTTGAGATCAGAAGGGATTTTTCCAGATGAGACTAGCCACAAAAGAGTGAGAAGCTCTAAAGATCACCCCAGGACTGCTGCACTGATCCAGTACCTCTGCAGCTGGAGGCACCCTAGCCAGGCACCATGCCTCCATCCCCTTCACCCATGAACAGCAATAAGTTATCTGGAATACATTTCAGCTGAAAGAGTTAAATATTGCCAGCTTTGAAAAGTAGAGGGTAACTGAAAAGTATTGTTGCCTTTCTGGTCTCCCAGTTCCCCTAATCAAAGAAAGAAATTCAGTGTTTCGCAAGCATCTTCCTTATCTGAACGATCAAACAAACATCATAACTCACATTAAGCATTCCACTGAGTGCTTGTATTAGCTACAGAACCCTGTCCTCTCTTCCTGTCTTAAAAAGTAATTAGATACAGAGTTACATAAATATTTAAATATTTCTACAGAGGTTTGCTAAGGGAAATGCAAGGCTGGGTCTGATTCCAGGCACTCTTCCCAGTACACTGTCAAATATAAATCATCCTATGAAACATTTTATTCATTTCAAGCATTGTGAAGAGGCCACTTTTATTTACAATGTAAGTAAAATAGAGATTTAGAGAACTAATAAATATCTGGTTAGAAAATTCTCAATTTTCAGAAAATATTTTTAAATGTTTTTTTTTTAATTTAACACTTCTAAGAACACAGTGCCCTTAGATAAGCATCATATTAAGCATGCCTGAAAAATTATCTAAGATGAAAGTTTTGCTTACAAACTGATAGACATTTTGGCCTGCTCAGGAAAATAACTAAGACATGCCACTCCAATTATAAACATTAAGCATCTAACTGTACATGTAAAAGCATATCTCTCAACACCTAAAACACTCAGAACCTCAGCCATCACTTCAAAGAAATCCCAATGTACTGAGCTGACACTTGGCAAAAACCACACATTATTGCATGAAACCTCAACAAAGCAGGCAAAGGAAACTCTACCAGAGACCATCTCAGCTATGCTCTTTGCCACATCCTCAACACTTGTCCTGGAATCACCTACTTATTTCAAAAACTTTTTTTTTTAAATTATTTTCCCTCTGTATCTAAAAGTATTTCCTGAGAGCCTTCAATCCCTGAAGCGTTCCAAGGACACCATCACTCATTCCACCCCTTTCCATAATAACTCCTCCTGTAATCTTGACCTCATATCTAAGCCAGCAGGGCACTGCAGAACGTGACTAACATCACTTGGTCTGTTCCCTCATCTTCTTTCCACAGACAGATGATGTGTGAGCATGGAGTATTCTGGTTTTGACAGGTCTAGCTCCTTTGTACATGCTGCTAAATATTCTCTGGTATCCAGCAACAGGACACATGGGAATGGTTGAAGTTGCAATGGATGAGGTTCAGACTGTTCCTCTTAGGAAAAATTTCGTTTCTAAGAGGATGACCACTCACTGGAACAGGCTTCCTAGAGAAGTGATTGATGACCCCAGCCTGTCAGGTTTAAGAGGCATTTGCACAATGCCCTTAAAAATATACTTTAATTTTTGGTGAGCCCTGAAGTGGCCAGGCAGTTGGACTAGATGATCATTGTAGACCCCTTCCAATTAAAACATCCTATCCTATCCTATCCTATCCTATCCTATCCTATCCTATCCTATCCTATCCTATCCTATCCTATCCTATCCTATCCTATCCTATCCTATCCTATCCTATCCTATCCTAAAATCCTATCCTATCCTATCCTATCCTAAAATCCTATCCTATCCTAAAATCCTATCCTATCCTAAAATCCTATCCTAAAATCCTATCCTATAATCCTATCCTATCCTATCCTATCCTATCCTATCCTATCCTACCCTACCCTACCCTACCCTACCCTATCCTGCCCTAACCTAACCTAACCTAACCTAACCTAACCTAACCTAACCTAACCTAACCTATCTTATATTTGATACAGTAAACAGCACAGAGAAATGACATATTTCCTATTAAGCACATCTATAGTGCTTGCCTTTAGATATTTTAAAATTCAGTCTTTATTGTTGCATTGAGAAAGGAAAGGAAAGGTTTGAGCATTAGACTTCAGGCTGGGAAGTTGTCATCTGTCCTGTGTGCAGGTAGACCTCAGGTCTGTGTGGTGTCTGGGAAGTGCCACTGGTCAGAAGATAAATGCAATCAGTACATCAGCATTGCTACATCAGTGTGAAAGTGCGGTGTGAAAATGTTTTGAGGCCAGAACTAAGCATAAGGTTTTGGGAAAACAGTTTACATTGTGCAGTTATGTGAACTCTTGTGCTGGCTTTTGAGGTGGATAGCCTTGACATGTGCAGACAGACACAAAAGGAAAGAGTGCATGCAGAAGAACTGCCACCAATGCAGTGTCAAGTTATAGACATGAATGGCAAGACCTGCAAGCAAAGAGAGACTTTTTCCTTTACGTGTGGTGTTGATATCTGTAGTGCAGACTGCAGAGTGCCTGTTCTGTTTTGCTGGCACTGTTTCCAGAGACAACCTAGCAAGGGGCAGAGAACAGCTTGGAAGGAAGAGTCCCAACCACTCTCTGTATTTTGGACAAATCATCTGGAAAGTGCATTTTCCATTTATACTCACCATTGAACTCTGTCAGCTTCTGAAGGTCTTCTCCAAGCTCTGCAGTGACTGTCAGTGCCTGCTTCACCTTCAGATTTGTTTCACTGTGACAAACAATATAAGACAAAAACATGAACTGAAAGTCATAGGTGAACTGAAAGCTCTCCTTGAAAATCACTTCTGCTCTTGAGGACAGTCTTCTTCCTTAGACATCTGATGAACTGTGATACCACACGTCTGTTTCACCTGGCCAAAGGGTGTAGGCACCAAAGGTGAAATGGCTCTATCTTCTTAATTTCACCACAGAGCACCACACTCTCTATCCTGTCACCCATGACACATTTAAACCCAAGGTATCTAAGCATATATGAGAGGTCTGAATCTTTTCTCTCATGGTATTCTGATCTGGAAGATTACTTCAGTCCTGGGACTAGTTAGCTAGGGAGTTGGAAATGCAATGTCAAAAGAATACTGCATTTGTTCAGGGCCTCTTAGAAGTGGCACTTGTGTGTACGAAAACTACAAACCCATTTTCAGCAGAAATCAGATGAGGAAAGTCCAGAGGGCTGTCTGTAGGGTCTTGGGAGAGACACAATTTCTTGAAATCTCTGGTCTTGCTTAGTCCTTTAGAGCATTGCTAGTTCTGGGCAATGCAGAAAAGGTCAGGTCCAGTTTGTTCCAATTAATACAAGTTGCAGCCCTCTGGTTTTTTGGCCATTTGTGTCCTGGAATGGGCAGTATTTGGAAGCCTTGGCTGTGTGCTTGCTTTGATATTATTCTATAGCAGTCCAAAGGAGATTACCAGAGTTATTCATTATGATTACCTCACCCAGATAATCTGTCTCAAGGAAAATACTAGAAAAAAGAAAAGAAACAGCTTCTGCTGGGGATACTGCAGGAACATGTATCTTACTAACTCTCAGTGTCAGAAGAACTGTCATTGAAAAGCAAAGTCCCCTCCTCACATGACATTTGCACTCAAGAAGCAAAAATATCCAACAAAAGAGGTTATTTTCAAGATACCTACCCAAAAGTTTATTCTACATATCATGAAACTCTTGCTACCCAAGCTATTGCAGGTAAGTCTGCAGCACCCAGGGTCACCAGGAACGTGGCAGTGATTGCATGCCAGGGCCAAGCTCACTTACCCATCCAGCTCAGCTGTCTCAATGTATGTCAGGCTGTGTGGCTCACTGCTCGACAGCAACAGGAGATCAGCCTGAGCACAGATAGAGAGACAGACTTGGCATGAATTCACACAGTCAGAAGGCGCTGCAGAGCAGTGCTGCTAGTGGATACTGCCACATCATCACTATGACTGATTTTCTTGTGAGTGATAAGAGTGGCAGAGGTTAATGTGATCAGGATAGAGAGAAACAGTACTCACTGTCACAAAGTTGTTGTTTTCTAGTTTTATTATATCCCCCACTTGGACATTCATCCATTTTTGCTCCTTTAACCTGCAAGGAAACCTTTAGTAAGTAAGCACATACAGCAAATGCCACTTGGGAAATGGGGAACTTAGCTCTGCTCCTGGAGCCAGACTGTAGGCACCATCAGGAATTGGGAGCAGGGCCTGCCATGATGTCTCCTGATCCATACTAAATTGGAGGACCACCACAGTACAAAAAAAAGCAGTAAAAAGCAATAAAAGCACTGTTAGGGCTGACCCATGCTGGGTTGAGAACAAGATCCACAACAGCATCACAGTCCATGTGCCCTATCCTTGTCCTTGTCTCTGCACGGACTACTCCCTTCCTTCCTTCTCTTGAAGGGCCACATTGCCTCAAAAAACCCTCTCTGCTTCATGTGAAACACTTCATCTGGGAAAACTGCAGATTGTGTAAGGTTTTATGAGTGGTACTAAGGGCAAGTGTAGCCAGCTGTCAGGAAGGCCAGTGCAGGTGCTTGGGCTGTGCACTTGCCTGTCCGAACCATGTCTGCACTGGTCTTCAGAGCACTAAGCCAGATGTGCACACAGGAAGCCAGCTAAACTGCAAGCACCAACACTCACAAGATAGCTGTACATTCAAATTCTAGAGGTGAGAAAGATCAGTCTCAAAACAGGACTGGGAGCTTAAGCTTGAACTCAGTTCAATCTTGCTTATTCAGTGTTGGTCAGAGCTGGACAGGATCTGTGGTTTCCAGGATTTGAAAAAGGAAAAAAATATTATAAAATTTCTGTGCCAAAATTTGTTTCCTAGAGACAGTAACTAATACACAATAAACTAAGAAACTGGTTTACTTAGCAGAGAGCACAAAAAACTATGTCCCTATTCTTCAGTTTCCACTTATATTTTTAACTGTTTGGTCATCCATTGGAGTTTACACAACATACTGCTATCTGTAGTGTGGAAAAGAAGTCAAAAAAGACTTCACAGCTGTCTACAGCTGTGTCCTATGCATATCTAGACTCCATGGAACTGCAAGTAAACAGCACATCTGTCTGCCTCGAAAGCCAAAACCTCTGCTGTTTTTTTTCTACAGGAAAGAACATTGCTAGCAGTACAATGTCCAGAGCACGCAGCAGAAGTGTTTTGGGTACATCTAAGCCAGAAGTACTACACACACTCAAAGTATAATGAAGTGTATGAGGGAGCTATTCCAGCTTCATAATTTGAAATATCTTGTTGATAATGCCCAGTTTTGCTTAATGAGAAATAAATCCTATGAGTATAAATGGGCACTTTGCTTGTTACTTCTGGGTTAAGGAGTAAAATAATACAAGACTCTGAAATTCTTACTTGAACATAAACACCCAGGAACAGAGAGAGTTTAGTTTTTGTCAGCACAAGGTCACAGCCATAATGTCTGCATAGATTCTGGTACTGTGTCTAGGGTTCATTAATCATGTACATAGTCCAAAACTGCATGATGAACTAGTGGTGTGAAACACAATTCAATTTTAAATTGTTTAGTGATCCTTGAAAATCACACACACATGGAGAAAGAATCAAAAATATTACTAATAGAATGCTTTTCCTTGTGAGAACTACAGCAAAAAGCACTTACATGCCATTGATCAGGACCTGGACTGGGCGGTTGTTGACGTGTTTGTCACTTTTGTGTCGATTCTGAAAATTAGATCAGAAGGTTAAAAGGCATTTCCAGGAAACCAAACACACAGGAGCCATAGGCAGTTCACTAACATTTCAGGTTTCCACCCAGCTGGCAGAATGGGTCAGGCAGATTAGTGTCACAACTGAGTCAGTGTCCAGTGCACATTTACAGCAGTGACACAGAGCATAACCAGACTGCAAAGGGCAACAGGCAACATCGGGCTTGCTCTTGGAGAGAAGAAGGAGGGTAGATCCTTACACGTCATTTAGCACAGCCCTGACTCCACTGGCATTGCTCTCACCCACCTCAATCCATAAACACTAGAGAAATTCATTCCTCTGCTCTCATATGGAACATGGCTACAGTTGTCCTGGTACTGCTCCTTTGAACATCAAAATTATTTTAATGATGAGAGTAAATCAGATGCTAAACTAATCTCACTTGTGAACTCAGTTTGGCTTTTGATTATTAGCTCTGATGGCAGCAGACTTTGGCCAAAGCTGAACAAGTCTGAAAAGTCTCAAGTGGGCTGAGCACTTGCTTCCTACCAAGTTTTTTTTTTTCCACCTACATTGTGCTAGATGACAGAAGGGTGTGTTCTCCAAAGTGGAAGCCTAAGAAAATATTTCTGTGCCTGCATCCAGACATATCTATGAGTGACCACATTTTCAGACATGCTGAGCAGTGTCAGAGAAAGTCAGTGGAGCTGCTGGGCTGCTCAGCAATTTGGAAATTTTAGCTCCTGTTTCAGTAACAAACTATAGATTTTGGGGACTTAATCTCAGACCCCATCTGAGTGCCTGCCCCCAGTTCTGTTTAAGCAGTTTATTTCATTTACTGAAGAATGACAGGCCAACTCCAAAGTACAGGTCAGAAATACAGATCTTACAAAATCATCAATGGCATCCTTGACTCCTGATACAGCCAGCACCAGCACCAGGGGCACCACTGTTGTAAACCAGGCCAGTGAGGAAATCTGAGGAATCAACTGTGGGAAGAAAAGATCTGAGTTAAGACATTTCCTGCCAGTTCAGAAAACCACTGCTTCCTAATCAAGCTGCAGACAACATTTTTCTATGATACCTGAATATAGAATAAAGACAGAAATGTTGCTTCATCCTGATATGATATCCCACAAAGGTGGGAGAGCCAGGGAACCCATGTTTTCCGTACAAAAAAAGCTATAATTTAAGTTAGAAAAATGGAGCTGTCAGAAAGTGTAGTGGGTTGCTATTGCTTCTTCCTGTTGTTGGCAGAATTTAGATTGCCCAGTCCCCAGCGTATTTCTTTGGAAGTACTGAAATGGGCAAGCCTGCTGTGAGGGACTCAAAACTATCTGAGTAAAACCAGCTGTGCAGAGCCGTCAAAAGCTTCTGTTCTTTATTTCAGTAACTTTTCACACTTTGCTGAATTAAATTTCACATCAATGGGCAATGCAAGCTGCTGCCAGGGCTGACCTTGCTCTCCCAAGAGCAGCACAGCCATTATTGTTTCCTGCATGTTTAACAGTGAGAGGACCTAAGAGTTGAGGGTGATTCTGTTATGTCATCAGTCATGCAGAGGAAGATGTCTCACCCCCACACAGCTCTCCCTTTCCTCTAGCAGTACAGCACTAGGGATGGAAGCAACATGAAACCAGCATCAGTGTGTCCCTCAGTTTGAATCTGGGAAGTGTCAGCTCCATGTACTTTGTGTGAAGTTGACATTTATGCTGTGTCATGGCTCAGATCCTACAGGCACCACAGCCCTGCACAGCTGTGCAGGCTGCAACTGCTGACTTTTCACCCACCTTGGAAAATGCATATCCCACTGCTCTGTGACAAAGGAGAGGGAGACAGAATCCCCACAGCCTGTCCATCACATCCACTCTTGATGAAGGAATGAACTCCACAGGGATGGAGTGAGGAAAAGTATTTTAATGGAGGAATAGGTAGACTAATGCCTGCCCTCTTTAGGCTACCTTGATGTAAAGAAAGAGCTGTGTGCTTTTATATATAGTCAACCCTAGATGGCCCAGCAAAACACACAGTGGAATAATTTAAGGCAAACACTTTGAAATACTATGAATTTGACAGACAAACAGCTAGAGTGCAGTACAACAACGCAGGAAGCTTAGTGGAAAAGTAACCTTCTCTTGAAAAATATACATGCACTGAAATCTCAAAAATTCATTCCCTATAAATAAGCAAAACAGATCATACATGGTTTGCTGAAGGCCTAACTGCATTTCACCTATGCTTTTTTGAGCTGAAATTGTAAAAAAAAAATGGCATTTGAAGCAGGTTATTTTACAAATCTGTGTGCAGTGAAAGGGTCAACTTTAAAACATTAAGCTTGAAACATAATAAAAATTACACCCTTCTTCTGGTAATGTGTATTCTGATATGACTCAACAATGGCAGAGTACACAGTAAGGTGCAAAGGGGCAGAAATCCTGATATCAATTTATCCAGTGTGTTCGGCTTTCAGGGTATCATTAGCAACAGTGATGAGCAAAGTGCAACTCAATGCCATTACAACCCAAAGGGTTCAACAGCGCTGCCAGTGTCTGGCACACTCCACACTGGACACCTTCTTCACCCTGGAGAAGGGAGCAGCAATACCCAGCTTTATGCAAACTAGCCACAGCCTTGAGCCTTCCTGATGTTAACTCCTTCCTTCCCAGGGAAGCACCACAGGTTACAAATGTGGTGTCCTTCCTGCTGTTTCCTTTGTGACTGCCCGTGGAATTCACCTTAAAATCCATGGATAAGAGACAACTTGGCTTTATACTACAGGATGAAAAAGTAATGCAAATCCGAGGACAGCCAGGAGCACTCAGGTGCTCTTGCAGACATAAAGGGATAGTTGGGCAGGGCATGAAAAAGTTGCACAGTTTGTTGAAAACTAATTAACTTTTTTCCCTTCATTTAGTTCAAACCCTTATATCCAAAGCTAAAAGAGAAAATTGCTTTTCTCTGCCCTACTTTCTATGTTCTGTAATATTTTACTAAGATGCTAATTCACACCAGAAATATAGCTTGCACTTCATTACACCTGTCAAACATAGACTGGCTTTGATAACAGAGAACAATCTGCTGGAAACAGGACAGTGATTTCCTACCTGCAAAATCAGCAAGAAAAGGAAGTAGGCATTTGCTATTCGCTGAAACTGTTCAAACAGGTTGAGAGGCAGGAAAGTGAAGAAATTGTATTTCGATGTTTTAATTGAATTGTTCTGTAGGGAAGAAAAAGAAAATAAGTAGGATTGGTAAAACAGGAAACAAAATTACAGCACAACACATTTCAACTGTGTCTTACTTGCTTATATTTAGCAATAGTATTGTTTCCAACAGCAGCTCAAAAAGCATTTCCTTTTCCCCCCAAGAATCATGCCAAATCTGGCTAAACAGAGAATTCCTCTTGGAATGGGTGAAAACACAATGCTCATCTTTTGCCAGTGTTGCTGCAGGTAGATAAACTTGTATGTAGTTGCTCACAACATCTTTATTAATACTTAATAATTAAGACTTTATTAATAGTCTTCTTACTTTCACAGTACACAAAAAAAATTGAGAACTGTAACCAGAATACAACAATTTTGCTGTTAGCATCTACAAAGCAGGGGTGGAAAATGCATGCCAGGTCAACTATCTGTAGCTGGTCTGATGCTTTGAAATACCCATTTTACTGGACAACCCTATGGGAGGTATACGTCCTCCCAGGAGCAGAGTATAACAACATTGTTATTATTATTAGTATTATTAGTAGTATTAGTATTAGTATCAGTATTAGCATTAGTATTACTACTACTACTGTCATTTTCATCTCATTCAGCAAACTTTCAGCTCAGCAGTTTCAATGGGTGGTTTGTTTCTATTCCACAGAAATCACCTGCATGTGGCATTGTGTGAACCGTCACTGATACTAGAACTCACCATTTCAGTAAGCAAGCTGCAGCTCTATTCCCTATTTCCAGTTTCCTTTTCTAGCTGTGAACAGCCCCTCCAGCCACAAGAAGTGGCTGCTCCCCAGTCTGTCTTTTGCAAACCACAGAAAGACCTAAGCTTGCTATTGCAGAACTGGGTATTTTCTTCCCCAAATATCAGAGCAGTCTGGTCCAATACTTGTCACCAGCCAGACAGGCTCATACTGAATCCCATCATACTGACCCCCCAGCTGCAGCTGTCCCTTTAGTTTTCAGGTGTGCTAGACCATCTTTTCATGTGATGTTTAACAGGCCTTGGTCCAGGTTTAGTCCTGGAAGGATGAATCCCTTAAGATGTGAGAACATCCTAAATTTTCCCCCTAGAAGCTCTACAGACAGTGCCCATTAACCCCCTTCCAAGGAACCTAAGGTGTGACAGCACAGGGAAGCAGATATGAGGCACACCTGAATTCCATAATAAATATGATGGTTCAACAGCAGAGAAAATGGTGATTGCAGTATTTGTAATAGCCTTTAGATATTGCTAAGCTGGTGGGAGGACAGGAGCTACTGAGTATGAATCACAGACCACTTCTTATCCATGCATTAATCCAGGATCTTGACATCTGCCCTGACATGCATCAGCATGTTTTCAGCACTAAACCAATTATTTCAGGTTACCACTGAAAGGTATGTGTGGGGGAAGCTATTCCATTTTAGGCAGTTACTGGATTTCTCTACATTCAAGCACACAGTACAGCATATGTTCTTCAGCATTAAAATCATGTTTTATCCCTTGGACAAGCCAAATGAGTAAATCTCTAAAAGGGCAGAAATTAAAACAGCCTTCACAGAAGAGCTATCCAAATCCTCTTGTTGACTGCATTCCAGCAAGAAAAGACATTTATCAGAGATCATCATTTACACAATATTGCCTGTCTCCTGGTATCAGGTAGCTACTTGCAAGAGTGGTTAACTCTGTCTATGCCATGACATATTGTTAAATTTGGTTTATTTCAAAATCCTTAACTGTGGATGTGTTGCAGACAGGCTCCATGGACCCTGCTGAAACAGAAGCAATGGAGTAACAGCATCCTCTGCAAACCCAGCATACTGGGAACTAAATTGCTTGACAAGACTGTGTCCATCAGGCACAGAGTCTCGCAGATTTTTTAATAAAAGCTGGATCTAAATATATAAATCTGCCCATTATTCTGAGGAAAAGTGTCATGACCACTTACTTAAAGAAAAAACAGAAGATTGTTGCTGCAGGAAAAAGTAAATGCTGGGGACTTGACCTTTGTGCGTCAACAGATTTCAGAGGGTCACTTATAACATGGGAAAAACTACTCAGTAAACACTCAGATGAAGTTTATAGATCTTTGCCTGCAAAAATCTCAGAGGGGAATAAGTAAAGAATGGGAGTGGTTTATTTCAATTCCTGCCTTCTATTTCTGTCCATTAATTACGTCAGGAAAATCATTGAGTGAACCACAGCCATTCATTTTATTTCCTATTGCCATTAGGCATAGTAAAAATGCCAGACATAACAGCTTCCAAATGCTTAACTGCAGGAATCTGGATAACCAGTGTTTTTCTCCATAGCTGTTCAAAATCATGATATTCTTGGGCACATAATGTCTTTTGGGACACTAGGGCACTTTAGACCTGAGGAAAAGGACAGAAAGTATTACCATGGATCTTCTCATTATTCTAGAAACTGTAATTAAAATTAATCACCAGGAAAAAAAAGAACTTGTAATTACTATAAATATTTCTAGTTCAACACATAACTTGTTCATGGACCTCAGGGGCCAGAGGCATATCAATGGCAAATTATAATGACAAACTAGAGAAAACATCAGCCTTTCCAAATTAAAGCTCTGCATTTCCACATCACAGACACAGCTGAAACACTGTGCAAGGTATCATATAATCATAGAAACATAGAATAGTTTGGGTTGGAAGGGACCTTAAAGATCATCTCATTCCAACTCCTCTGACATGGGCAGGGACACCTTCCACCAGACCAGGTTGCTCCAGCCTGGCTTTGAACACTCCCAGGGATGGGACACCCACAGCTTCTCTGGGCAATCTGTGCCAGTGCCTCAACACCCTCACAGTAAAGAATTTCTTCCCAGTATCTAATCTAAACCCACCCTCAGTCTGAAGCCATTCCTTTGTCCTGTCCACTACATGCTACATAAAAAATTCCTCTCCATCTTTCTTGTGGGCTCCCTTCAGGTACTGGAGGGCCACAGTTAGGTCACCCTGAATCCTTCTCTTCCCCAGGCTGAACAAACCCAATTCACTCAGGTATTGATTGTGTTTTCAGGCAATACTACAGGACTGTGTGCTTTGACATCTCAGGCTCTTGGCCAGCTACTGGGAAATCTCAATTGGCCCCTGCTCTTGATCTTACTCTGTGATGCTTAACATCATCAAACTCTGTCACTCTTTAGAGCTGGACCAGAGCCTGACTCTGGGATGGGAGAGGTGCTATGGGAGCCTGCACCACTGCAGTGCATTTAATAGCCCACATGCAGCCATCATTTCACAAGCAGTGCCTCTAACACATCATCTGCCTCACTGTCCCCACGCTCTGCCTTCAGTGGAGGAGACTCCCACAGAGAAAAATTGTGGAGAGGAATAATCTTTGTAACAGCAATTAGGTATTGAGAGGCCTTACTGAAACTTCTGGTTTTCCCACAGGTTCATAAAAATCAACAGCTAAGACCAGCAGTTCTATGGGCTAAGCACAAAGATGGGGATGGGGAGCTTTACATTTACTCCCTGATCTGCCCTAGACTTCTGGTTGTCCGAGTGCAGTCACTGCATGCACCTATGTCCTAAATGAGCAGGTCTGAGCATGGTTACCCACAGCCTGAAGCTCTCCAGATGCAAAACTTGACACCAGAGCAATGTTGTCTGTGGGTGAGGGATTATTCTCATCTGCTCTTTTTAGGGGCTAGATTCACACCTCCTGGAGGTGTGACTCCACCAAAATGCTGTCCCTAAGAATAGTGCTCATCTCTCCACAGTTACACAAGTCCAGATCTGGAGGATGAGCTGTTACTTTGGGGGTGTTTTCAGAAGCCCGCTTGTGACGTCCAACAGCAAGCAAAACTCAGCAGATGGCTCCTACCTAGATCGCTGAGCAAACAAATCATCTCCTTGCCATAAAAGTCACTGGAAATAAGAGACACTGATGCTTTTGTGGCTAGATTACAGGGGCTAAAGGGTATGGCAAGGTATTGACCCTCTGAATTTATACCCCTGGCTCAGAGATGTAATAGTTCCAGCAGCTGGACAACCTAGCCGTAAGTAAATTTCAGCAAGACTTTGGTGACCCCACAGGGACGTGTTATGTCACAACACTTTGCCATTTCCCTGGTACTTGTGTAGCACAGACCAAGGGAACAGCTGAGCAGCAAAAATCTCTTTCCCAGGTGTTTTTCTGAGGTAAAGTCTTGCCAAGGAAGTGGCAGAAGTGCAACTCCATGGCACTCTGTTGAACTGCAGCAGTGCCGTTGGAAAGCACACAGAAGCCATAAGCAGAAATGTGACCACTGGGCTGTGAATGTGCTCATGAAAAATTTTAATAAACTCATGTAACAGCGCATATGGTGCCACCAAGGTTTTGTTTTCACAGAGAATACAGAACAGTCAGACCAGATCAGTTTTCAGACTCCCAAGTTCACTGACTTATTCCTCCTGATGGCAGGCAGTAACCCCAGCTCAACAGAAGACTGATAAAGGCCAAATGGATGTGGTGGTGTTAATCTGGTTCCTGTAAAAGTCCCTGTAAAAAAATAAACTCACAGGGGTAACAGACAGGCCAAACACCAGAAATAAAAATGTCAATTTCCAAAGCACAAAAGCACAGTGCTCTTTGCTTCTTTTTTGTCTCCCTCCACCCCTTTTTTTTTTTCTTTCCTTTAAACAGAAAAAGGACAGGAATGTCATACATGTGCAACCCCTTGACAGTCCCTTGATAGCACCAATGAAGTGAGTTCCAGGATCTCACCACATACATTCCTGGGTATTCCAGGAAAATCTGTAGGAAAGTGTGATCACTGGTTGTGTTTTCCTGCATTGTTCCTTCAGTCTGGTGTCACCCCATTACTGAGCAGTTAATCATCAGTGTGGTGAGTGTCCTTGTCATGGCGATGCAAAGGAGGACACAGGGCTGACATGGCTTGACAACCTCATGTCATTGCTCACAGACAAGCCAAGCACAACACCTAAAGGTCTTGTCTCTTACTCATCCCCTTCAACAACACTGTGATCTCCTCTGGCTTGGCTCGGTACCCAAAGCTTCTGCCTGGCAGGAAGGAGAAAAGAAAGGGAGGGAAGAGCACTGCTGAGTGGTGCAAAGGAGACAAACTCCAAACCACTGTTTTGTTTTCATTATGGTCTCACACAACAAGACTCCCAACCAGTGCAGTGCAGTAGGAGTAGTCTCTCCACGAGACTTAATCTGATGAAGAGTGGGGGACTTGATCCAAAGTCAGACTTCACTGAAGACCACATCTGGCACGGCTCAACCGTATGTGCTTCTTGAGGGCCTTAGGACCTCATCTGGTGTCTCCATCCACAACCCCTGTCCAGAGCTGAGGAGCTCACTTAAGTTCAGCCATGAGCCTTCTATCCTCACCTGAACTATTCTGTAGAAGTCCCCATCTCCAGACTGTCATCTGTCCTACTTTCCCAGATACATCTCTCCGGCTCTACTTCCTTGATGGACCTTGGACCTCTGGTGTAGATTTGTATTCAGCCCTGTCTCTTGCCACTTCTTCCTGGGCTCCCTAAGTGGGCCCTAGACCTGGTTCATCACCTCACCTCATCTGGAATGGTCAGGATGGATGCCATCACCAGCATCCTGCCCTGTCCCTGCCAGCCAGATGCTGCAGGACTGCACCCTGGACAGTGAGAGCTCTGCCTGACTTGGCAGATCTGGATTTGGGATCGTCTCCACTTCCAGCTTGCCCCCCTCTGTAGTACAGCCCTTCTCTGACTCCTCCTTAACAGTGCCTCAAATGCTCTTTGGATGAATCCAACTAACACCCTACTAAATGTAGAAGGAGCAGTGCAGGTTGCTGCTGTAGCTATTCATCCAGGGACGACTGAGACCACTTTTCACTTCATCAGACCACACTCCCTTCAGCCTTGAGCATCAGGGACACTGGGAAACATTTGCAGATTGAGATAGGAAGAGTGGGCAGCTGGTGCCACAACCCTGACCATGCTGATAAGGTCCTGGAGGATCACCCACCAGGCTGCCTTCTGAGATCAAAGCATGCAAGCAGAGGAGGTGGGGCAGAGTCTGAGCCACTACCAGAGCTCCCTGCTCTCCAATTAAAAGAGAGATAAGAACCCAGCTGCTGATCCAGCCCAGGGCAATGTGTATTGACTATAGGAAGTTATATACATCCCTCCTATTTGACTAGAGACTTCATCAGGTGACCCAAGTCCAAGCAGCCCCCTTGCTGCTGGTCCTGATAAAAGAATGCTGGCTTGACCCTGGGTCCTGATCCAAGATGAAATTTGTCATTGACTCATAGGCCTTGCATTTCCTTTCCTATTGTCTGAAAGCCAATTTCAAAGTTGTTTTTGCAGCCCTTCATGACGTCCCAGTGCAGCTGTGCTAAATTCCAATGTGAAAGCAAAGAATTGAAAAAGGAGCTAGGATCAGAGCAAACATTAAAAGCCTTCAGAAGAGATTTTCTTCTCCAGAGTGTTGATGGAGAGTCCATCATGGTGGACACACAGAGGCTGTCCCCTCTGTAGCTGTGTTGGGGAGAATGGAGACAAATTAAGTGGACTAAAGTCCTTAAATCTTGCTATACCACATCTGCCACCCTGCTTTCCACTTTATTTCAGTCTTTACACAGACAAACCTCTTTCTGAATTCAGAAAAGGTTCTTTTCTGTCTGCATTGTCAATAAACACAGGATTAGTATCTGACTTTTCATTTTTACTGACCTATATTGAGCCCTTATCTATGCTGCTCTAAGTGCCTTTTCATGCCACTCATTCACACTTGGTTTCTGAGTCATTCCTAACTAATTTTGTGAGCTGGTGGGTAGTGTACATACCTTCACACTCAGCCCTTCCAGTTAACTGCACAACACTTTGTCTTAAAGTTTAATTTTTCTAACCCTTCTGCTCAGCTACTGAGGCCTCATGGCTGGAGAAGTGTGGCAGGCAGGGACACACTGCAGTTTGGCATCTCCTGTATTTTCTGACAGCTCTGGGAGGGAATTTGCCCTCTGAGGTCTCCTGCAAGATGTAGTGTGATGGAGCTGGACATGCCCTTGCACGCACTGGCAGACATGGGTTTTCCACGGCACAGCACCAGGTTCCTGCAAAGCTGGTTTGAGCGATTTGGGAGTCTTGCTTCATACCAGGAGGGCCACCTTTCAGCAGCTGCCAGAGCTGATGTCAGACTCCACACACAACAGAGTTTTCAAGTCTTTATCACTTCCTCTCTTCTCCCTTCACAGATATTCTGGAGACTTTGCACCGGCAAGGGACAATGTCCCACCAGGAATAGGGATATTCAGGGACAACACACCCACCTCTGGTTGTACTTTCCCACTTCCCTGTTCTCACTGTGATAAGGAAGGACAAAACTCTATACCTTTGATCTATTTCTACATAATAGAAACTGGCTGTTTAGTGAAAGGCTCAAATCTCCACACCAGGTGGGACATAAAGCCTGGCCTCAGCAGTAAGTCAATACACAACACCTAGGTTTGCATTTCCCTTTCTTTTTCCTTATTGGCCTTTCTCAGCAACTGCCTCACCCTAAAGAAACATTTGCAGTCTCACTTAGCTTTGTTACAAGAACCTGTTCTATAGGTTTTATGGCTAATGTGGCCTTAAGTTACTAAGAAATCTGAACCTCACTCCTACAACTTTCACTGTCTAAAATACTTTTAAAGCTTTGCTGTATTGGCTGGTTTCCTTTGGATCTTAGTGGTCGTTCCCCCTAAACCACATCCTAGTGGCTTAGCAATGCAACCCCAACATAATGAGGCAAATCTGAATGTGAGGAAGGTACCCAAATTTAACCCTTGCCTGGAAGAGTAAACTTTCAGGAGCACCATGGATATGTTATGGGAGGATGCCAGGAGACTATGTCCCTTTTTGTCATTTCCACATTCATCAGCAACCTACAGCATGGGATCTGAAGTAATATATGAGCAAGGTTAATTCTTTTCATACACCATAGTAATGTGGAGTTAATAAACTGAACTTTTCTGAGGACTTACTGGAAATAAGCAGCCCAGAACATGCCGTGCAGCCCTGTACAGTTAGAGCAGTTCTTGCATCACCACCTAAAGTCTGTTAGTACCTCACTATCCACTCACCACTTTGAGGCTTGGCTCTTTGGGGCAGTTTCCTGGATTTCCTAAGCCTCAGTCTACACAGGACTCCAGAAATCATGAGCCATAGCTGACTAAAATGAGGGGCATGATTACCAAAACTCACTGCCAAGTTTTAACATATTATACTGAGCTGGCTTTTTGGCTGCATTCACTTTATCACCTAATCACAGACCTGTGGAAATTCTGAGGTGTTCTCACAGTCTCTACTTAATTACACCTATTTGCAAACCCTTGGGCACAATCAGGCAATCAGCTGGGAAGCAGTGTCATGCAAAGTCAGTTTTCTGAACGCCTTTTCAAAGAATTAGGTGTGGAACCAGAAGAGTTGCTTGGTCCCTCTACCCTGACATAACTGCCCATCTCCCTCCTACTTTCTTGTCCTGCTGCTGCACTTAGTAGTAATTCAGTGGAAGACGACAAAATCAGATGTAGTGTTAATACCCACCCCAGCAGGCTACTGACAGGTTGTGTGCCAGTCACCAGTCTTGACAAGACATTCATTCTGCATAGTACTTCACATGTATTAACTTCTGTGCATTTCATATGCAGGACACATGCAGCAGCTCTGGACTCTGGGACTCTCTAACCCACATTGTATAGTTTGTGGGTGAAAAGTGAACACTGAAAACCACCATGTTGCCATCAGTCAAACCTGCTGGCAAGTCAAACTGTCTCCATCACAAGAAATTAGTGTGTTCTAAAATGCTTAGGTTTTTCACCTCTTGCCAAGAAAATACTTGTGATGTTCCTAAACCAAAACACGGGCTCCCGAATAACTGAATGATTAATTTCACCACTGGAATTCAGATATTCAAAGGACAAAAATTCACAAAATTCACTTTGGTATTAACTGGTAGCTGCAAACACTTTGAAAGAATGCAGCTCCAGGCCCCACAGAGGGGATGTCCCTGCAGGCACAGGCAGGACAGATCTAGTGGCTGAGCTAGCTGTCCTCCGGACACAGCATCAGAAAAGGTTTGGAAATCAAGTTGCCCAGGGGCTCCCAGGTGAATTAACCTGGCAGACCTGGGACACAGCCAGCCTGTGTCAAGGCACACTTTGGAATCACAGATTTCACAGCACAAAGTGAACTTAAGTAGGCTGTTAAGAATCCTGCAGAAAAGTTGGCAGAAAGCCACAAGGGCCATATTCAAAAACTTCCTGACAGAGATGATTTCACTGCAAAAGCTGAGGAACTGACACATTTCCTTTCAAGTTTTACTTTAAATGGAGACAAAATTCCACAGAAAACTCCATTATTAAAAGGCCTTGGAGCCTGATTCTGCAAATGCTTTGACTCACAAATAATTTTCTGGAAGTGTGGAAAGTCACTGTGTCATGCTTTTCCAGAATCGGATCTCCTTCAGCTGCCCATTTTTCAGGCTGACTCAGCAATAATCCACCTCCGATCGTTCATGTGGCTCGTGTTTGCCTGCTTTGCAGAGCCATAGCTGGCATGCAGCTCTCTTCACCCCTTTGAAACACTTGAGACATGAAGCAGATGCAGCTACATCTGTGGCTACATCTGCATGAAACAACATACGCTGGTTACTTACAGCATATTCAAACTGCAGATTAAAATCCCGGTTGTTTGCTTGAAGTTGTCTCTCTTCCTCTGCAAAGAAAAGGAAACACATCAATCATGCTTGAGCATAACCAAAGTCAATACAGATGTGAATGAAGCATCAGAAAGTGCAAGCATAGCTGTGAGAAGGGAGTAACAACAATGAATCGGAGCCCTTGGCCAGCAGCCCTGTGTCAGGACCTGGGGTGGCTGGTGACACCTGGGGCGGCTGCACTGTGGACTGACACAGTGCACTGTGCACTGTGACACTCGTAACACCATATAACAAGTCTCCTCTACCCACCACTCACTGCAATGCCAGTGCCTGGTCAGGTTGTTCAGTTTCTGGGTAGGAGTTCCCAACTAGTGGTGCTCACTCTTCCTGCCCTGCTCCTTCTCTTCCCCCTGAAGTCTCTGGAGCTGTTGCCATCAGCCTACAGCCAGTGCCCTTCTTCCAGTACAGGTGCATTTCTGATCATCATCCCACTGATGGGACACCATCACCACATCTACCACGAAACCAAAAATTACTGGAAGTGTATCAAAAGGTCATCAAATGTGTCCTTTACCTCAAGGCAGGGTCTTGCCTCTCTTCCCCAAAAATGACAATAGAAAGCTCCAGGGGTGACTGTTCTTCAGTTGTCTATTCCAGGACTGAAGTTTCCTTCCCCTAGGGCAGTTTTTCCCTGCATTATCTAACACAAAACTTCAATTTCAAGAAGTTTTGTCTTCTGGGAAGATCAAGAGTGTTTTCCTGCTTCCCCTAAGTTCTTTGTGCTACTTGCCAAGCATACAGAGCACAGACAGTGGAGGGAGGGGATTGTCCCACTCTGCTCTACACTGATGCAGCCTCACCTCAAGTCCTGTGTGCAGTTTTGGGCACCACAGTATACAAAAGGTATAAAAGCTATTATAAAGAGACCAAAGGATGGTCATTTGGATGGTGAAGAGACTGGAGGGGAAGCCACATGAGGAGCAGCTGTAGTCACTTGGTCTGTTCAGCCTGGAGAGGAGAATGAGGGGAGACCCCATCACTGTCCACAGATTCCTCTGGAGGGGAAGAGGAGGGGCAGGCACTGATCTCCCCCTGCGTGCCCAGTGACAGGACCAGAGGGAATGGCCTGAAGTTGTGTCAGGGGAAGTTTAGGTTGGATATCAGGAAAAGGCTCTTCCCCAGAGTGGTTGGGCACTGGAACAGCTCCGCAGGAAAGTGGTCACAGCAGCAAGCCTGACAGAGTTCAAGAAGCATTTGGACAGTGCTCTCAGGCATGAGGTGTGGTTCTTGGAGCTGTTCTGTGCAAGCATTCTATGATCATGTGTTCCAAGTTCACTACATACTGAGGGCTGTTATGTCTTACACTGGCCTTCCCAAGGGTAAGCAGCTCCAGTTTCTTCAGTCACCTATGCATTAATCCATCCGTAGGAGCATCACTCTTGGTGCTCTCCAGTGGGCTTCCCAGCTAGTTCAGACCATTCTGAATTGATGCCCAAAATGGGCCATGGTTTGCAGCTGAGGCCTTACCAAAGCTAGCCAGGGCACAAGGGACATGCAACTTTCCTTGAAGATAATGCATATTGTGCACAAGAATTCACCCAAGAGTAATTTAAAGTAATATCCTTATGCACCACCAGCACACAGAGGATGGCTTCACAGAATATGATCCATTTTGGCAGATCCTTTCTGGTAGAGCCAGATGCCTCATCAGGCAATGCAAATCTTTCATTTGTCCTTGCTGAACTGCATCCAAATTCTTTCAGACTATTTCTCCAACTAGTCAATTCTAATCCTATTTCAGTGTGCTTGTAGCTCCCACCAGCATGGTGCTATTCACAGATGTACTGTGTTCTTTATTCTGACAGCCAAGATGAAGAAGTAAATATTGAATACTAGACTCAGGATGGGATATACCCTGATGAATCTTTCAAGTTTCCTAATCAGTCGTCAATATCTATTGTTAATGTCTCTTTTTTTTCTGAAAAATCTGGCACTCACTGTTTTGTGATTTTATCTCGAGCATGTATCTCCAGTTTACTTGTAAAAATGCTACAAGTGACAGCCAAGATACATGGCAACTATCTGAGGCTTTTTCAATAGCCCTCCAGCTACCACTAAAACAGAATTAATTTTGGTTTGATGCAGTTTTTTTGGGACTGCTGACTGTTAAGCATTTCTTCCCCACACACGAACTCCTAGTTACCTTCAAGTGGTTTGCTGTATTGTTTTAACCTTTACTCAAGTGAAGCCAATACATCTATAATTGCTCAGCTTTTCTTTTTCCCTGTTTCAGGATAGGACGTTGTGCTTGCTCTCTTCCCAGTCTTCTGAACTTTGCCTGCCTGTAAGCCAGACTCTCAAAGGCAGAACTGCTCCAGGGCATGCTTTACCTTACCCAGTCAACCCATTCTCTCTATTCCAGCCCAAAACCTACCTCTTTGTCCTCTGCTTTTGGCAAGTATTATGTTAGATGTCTAGAGGGTAAAAAAAAAAAAAAACAACCCAAAAAAAACCAATCCTCTGATTTCTTAGCTTTTTTTGCTAGGCTTTTTACACTGAGCCTCCCCAGAGACCCCAACTCTTACAGAACAACTTTTATTACCCTTTATGTCCTTGATAGCATTTTCTCACTTTGAGCCTTTGTCACACTGTTTGTGCTGGATAAAACAAGCTGGTTTCCACCTTGTAGAGGCATCCTTCTTTTGTCTGAAGCAAATGGGGAGCTTCTGATTTCACCATTTCACTTATCCTTCTGAGCCTTTCTCTGAAAGTTGGTAACCTATACATGTGCCCTTAATATCAATTAATAATATATGTGCCCTTAATATCAATTAATAATATATGTGCCCTTAATATCAATTATTTAAGGAAATGACAGCTCTAATTCTCCCTCCACCCCAGGATTCCTTCCCACAAGGTGTCAGATATTAGTTCTTCATATTTATTGAAGTCAATGTTAAACAATTTGATATTGTCATTTTTTCCTAAGTATCATTGCATCATTTCATAACTATTCCTGTTTACACTCCCTCCAGCTTTCAGAAAACCAGCCAGCTCCTCCCATTCACTCTGTTTGGGAGGGAATCACTTCTGAAACAACCTCCTTTCCTTTCCAAAAAATTACCCACCTCTGCACCAAAACTCTGAGCCAGCTGAGTAGGCTGTATTCCTCTACACTTCTCTCCAACCCTGCCTCTGCAGAGGTAGAATTCTTCATTTACCACCATGTCCTGCCTCTCCAAAAACTATATTTTCTTTTTTTTTTTTTTCCCCCACAAAAGACTGTCCCTCTTGGTTTGCTATGCCTGCTCATTACCTTGTAGCATTACAAAGAGATCTGCGATTTGCTCATTTCTTTCTTCAAGCTGCTTTTCAGACCACGCAATCATAAAAGGAAAACTTCTGTTAACCATACAGAGTTATTTTATTATTTTCTATTAATATTCCAGCCTCATGAGTTATCACAGCACGTGTCTGTTACACCTATTAATGATGTGTTAAGACATCTAGTTCTTCCTGTTTGCTCACTCTTGCATTAGCAAGCGTCTAAGCTATTCAGTGCATTGATGAGCTAGCCCTTCTCCTTTTCCTTCAATGACCCTGAAATACACAGCACCCCTAATTTTTAAGCCCTTTTTCAGATCGCCATTTTTTGGTCTCTCTCTGTGGGCTGTTTCCATCAAGCCCTCTAATCACTAATGTAAAGCTATGTTAGAAAAATGTGCTTTTCTCCTTCTTCACACACATCTAACAGTATCAGTCATTTTGAAATCACCTGCCATCTGCCCCAAATGGATGATTCAGATCAACCACAGGGCTTCATTCAATACCTTTAAAGTGCTTAATCCATCACAGGTTTCCTCGGACAATTTTTTCTTATCTTCACAATAGGTAGAACAAAGTACCAAGAGATCAGAGTCACTTATCGGGTGTCCCAGAGGAAAACAGAAGCAGAGCTCAAGAGGTCCAGACTTGATGGGCTTCAACTATTGTGCTGTGTGCTCCTTCAGGAATTTTCCTGAGAGCAACAGTATTCTCAAAGCCGATGAAAGATAAAGTTATTTGTTAAAAACAGAACTTCCCAACCCCTGCCTGTTTCCTGCCATACAGTAAGTGCTACCCTTATCCCCTCCTCAGGGGCTCCAAGTCTGGTCCTGGAAGGAATGCCACAGAAAAGATAAATGGTGTTAATGTAAATAGGAACAGATGACAAAGCTTTAGAGAGCCTTGGTGTCACACGACAGCTTCTGAAGTCCTCAGCGGCTTTCTGTTTTGTATGCAGGAAAGGAAATCCAAGTGCTGCAGGCAACAGTTGAACATGCCCTGAGCTCCTTTGCTCTTCCCAGGGCACACTGGGGGAGCAAGAAGCCATCCCCTTTCTCAGGTTGCCCCCAGGGTATTTGCAGTCAGGGATGAGCCACTTGACACATGGATTTGAACTCAAGAGTCTCAAATGCTGTTAGAAAAAAGCTGACACTTGTATGTGCCCCAGTGTGGAAAGAAGCCTCTCAGAACACTGAGAGATGCACTCTCCAAATGGCATTTATGTGAGAAACATTAATGGCAGCAAACAGCTCTGGGATGGCATAGAAACATGAGGCAGTAGGACATGGAACAGAACAGAAATGAGAATCAAGGCACTGCACTCCCATACAGCACCCAGGGGCAGGTTTTGTGTGATAACCCCTTTCTTAAGGCCCCAGGTAACTGTGAACCTGGTTCAAAATTGAATGGAGCCTTTGGCTGCCATAGCCATCCATCCCTCTCAGAGGTACTGTCCCTAAAGACCAAAATATGAGGCTAATTTCTAGTGGCGAGAATTTAACTTTTCCTGCTGGGCAACAGCCAATATGTTTGGCTAAATCAAGGAAAACCACAATAAATTTCACAGGGACCCTATCTAATAACATCAAGAACTTCCTATCCTCTGGCTACACCAAAGGAGAACCACTCTGACCACATGCACAGGGCAACACTGCCTCAGTGGCTTTTACCAGCTGAGGACTGTGAGGTCCTAGTGCTATGCCTCCTAATCTAGCAGTTCTCCACCATCATAAACCACATAGCTCTCTTTTGTTTCTGGAACAGTCTGGACAGAAATGAAGACTCTTGGATGATTACAATAAACAAAAAATTAAGAAAAGTCAAGCATTGCACCAGCTTTGACTGGAAACCATAACTCAGGGGTTTTTGGCTGTAGATCCAAGCATGCATGTCTTATCATGCCCTGTTGATTCTGAAAAGCAATGAGGAAAAAGGGAGGGGGAAGCTGTACAGATATCAGATGAGAAGTTTTTCATTTCTTGAAACTTTTTAATATATCTCTAACTAAGTCAAATGTTCTGCTTCTGCAAATTGCATTCACTGGAAAGAAGGAATGGTATTTGTGCTCCAAGTTATCATTTCACTGCCACTGAAAACTATTTTAAATTATTAATCAGTGGAAACTCGGCGTACATAAATATGGCTTAGTGCCCAGTTCTTGGTCTAACCACTGAGACCAAGTCACTGGGAAAGTGCCTGTTTTCTCAGGCAGACAGTTTTAGAAGCTAAACCTCAGAATAACATCTGTATTTAATAAAATTAAACCCATGCCAAAAAATCAGCTATAAATGTATCTGGCCAGTCCACCAGCCTTCTTACTTTAAGACTGCTGCATGGAAAAGTCCTGCAAAAGGTTAGATTCAATATCTGGTCAGACAGCCTGGAAATTTGTTTCTGGTTTATGCTAAGGAGCATTTGCCAAGAGGAGGATGCATTTCAACTGGGTATTGGAAAAGTTTTGTGGATCTTGGGTCTTGTGGCTCCAAGAAATGGGAGGTTAAGATCTGCCTGGTTTTGCCAAGTCCTATACAAACTAGGCACTGATACTTCATGCACTAAATGAACACAGCCCAATTAGGGGAGTGCCTGCGTAACTAACCCTGACAACAGAACAGAGACAGCATAAACTCTGTAAAAATAATAATCTCTCCTCCACCCTTTAAACAAGTGACCTCAAGAGCAAAAACTCTGCCCTGGACCAGCTACAAAGAGTGGCATCCAGGAGCTGGACTCATCTTCCCAGCTTCCCTTACAGAGTTGTTTTTAGCAAAGCTATTATCCTTACCAAGTTGTGAAAGCTGTAACAGATTGTCCTGGTTCCAGGGGAACTGACCCTACTAGGGCTGTAACCCAGGTCTCTTCTTCAACAGGCTATAAGCAGTCCCAGAAGACCCCCTCTAGTCACACACCTCATGATGTATCTCCTCCTACCTCTCCCTTGTCTCATCTCCCTCCTAACTTTTGTTGTCCCTGCTTTCAGGCTCCTCATCATCACATGTGGCCCAGTTTTTGGTATCACCTCTCAGCTATGGCCACCCCAGCCAGCATCCAGGAGATCAGCCATCTCGTAATAGGCAGACAAATCCCAACCATGTTTTCTGGTCTTTGGTGGACTGCTCCTCTACATGCACAAGAGACAGAAAACGGCCATGGTGAGTCAGTACCTCTATCCTCCCCTCAGAAAAACTGAGAATTACAGTTTCCAGTGAAAGGCAACTCCATGGGAGAGGGCAAGTCATCATATACTGTGTTAGGCAACCAAAACATTTTTCTCCTAGGAGGTTATTATACAAGCTAGTAGCTAAAATCTCCTTGCACCTTAAAGCAAAAATTGCCCTTTTTTGCAATCATTTGGGGTGAAAGAACCATGCAACAAGTGTCTTGATTTGCAGGTACTGTATCTAGGTAGAGTCCCTTTCACTGGGGTAAGGAAAATGGGATTATTTCTTATAGTGCTGATACCACAGAATTTCACATTCGTAACAAAGCAGTGCCTTGTTGGAATCATCCAAAACCAAAGCCAGGGATCTTTACATGAAGGGTTCATCATCCCATACGGATCAGAGGATGCATGGGCAAAGCAAAGAGCAGTATGACTGAGCGTCATAGTGGTTAAATATCTGTATTTCACCGCCAGTCTGGGACATGGACATTTGTCAGACCCTCCTTACCTGAGTGTCACCCTCGTGCTGTAACCCGACCGGTGCTGCACACCTGCTGCCCTGCAGCACGAAACCAAAGCCCATCCCTGCCCTGAACTGCAGCCAGAGCCTGGCAGGGTTCAGCGAGCGCGGCTGGGGCAGCAGCAGCAGTGAGAAACCAGTGGGGTGGAAATGGGGAGAGGGTGGTCAGAGCCAAGCCCAGCTCGGAGCAGGAACACGTTCAGCTGCCTGGCAAACAAATGTGGCTTTTTATTGACTCACAGGAGGGGCTCTCCTGGACTCTATGCTACAAACCCACACATTTTTAATGTGCAGATGCCCCCTCTTCTGTGGAGAATCTCTGGCTGCCCTGCCTGGAGAAGATTTATGCTGGCAATCACATGCATTTTCATCTCAGAAATGGAGTAGACTGTTCTCAGTGTGAGGCATTTAATTTAGAAAAAGCATGAATCATGACCTTACAGGACACCATCATCAATAAGTTTAGCCCTATTTCATCCTTCCTGTCCCCCCATTATTAAATAAATATATTTATTATGTCTTTTTGCCTCAGAAAAACAAGAATCCTCCTTCCTCCTGAAGAAACAAAACACAAGAAATACACTTTTGTGGTCATGGACTGTATCTTTGGTGATTGGTATTGAGCTCAGCCTCCTGCTAAGCATCAAACAAACACCATCCATAGTGGAATTTCTCACACAGGTAAAACATTCCATATATCCCTGGTACAGAAAGCCAAATTATTTTGTTACTGGAACAGAGGGCCCACTTTGGTGAGTTACTGACCTCCATTTTCATACAGCAGATAAAGGTCTGAAATAAAAAACCCTGAGGGTGAACTGGAAATATTTCCTGCCTCAGGTCTAGTAAATTTTTAATAATAACATAAAATTCAGTGGTAGACCATGCCCTTTACTAAAAGCAGCATTTTATATTATCACCATAATAAAAAAGAAGAAAAGACAGCTCCAAAAGGATGCCCCAGATTTGCCCAGTGTGTACAACACTTGCAGTCAAATAGTACTCTCGGGGCATAGGTGGAAGAAGTGTTGGATAATCTTAAACCTGAAAATATTCCCATTTAGGTTTTTTTAGGAAGGGGCATAGGCTGACTCACATCTTCCTTTTCCCATCTCCTGAAATAACACCAGTTCTGGTTTTTCTTCCTTTCCTACTCCTGGCAGTGTCTCAGCCACCTGCCCTGGCTCTGGGCAGAGGTGGGGACTCATCATGTCTCAAAAGTACCTGGCAACAAATTTATTCTCAAGAAGCATCTACATATTTTCATATCTGTTTCAGTCCACATTCAATGAAATATACATTTTCCAAATATATTGGCAGTGGAAGCTGTCTATTCTTCATTTTGAAAAACTGACTTTCCCTTCCCCCAGTTCCCCCTCCCAGTTGGTTTAGAATTTTGTATCACTCTGTGTCCTGGTTTCATTTCTGATAGTAGCTAACAATATTTTGACTAGTATTAGCATGCCAAAAAAAACCAGCTGAAATAGTCTTTTGTTTTTATTTTGAAAACTAGTCTGACAGTGACTGGCTGGCACATATAATTTCCTTTACTAGAAAACAGTATCTCCTAGACATGCTGGTAAATACACAGTTTAACACAACTGCATGTTATTTATAACAGCAATGCACTGTGATAGGAAGTGATGCAAAGAAATCATAAAAATAAATACAGCTCTAAAACAAACTTCGAGAAGTTTTTCGATTCACAGTTACTTCCCTCATGGGAAATTATATAAAAATAAATAAATTTTTCATACTCAATATCTATTGTGGTGAGACATTTCCTATTGAATCAGAATGGGGATCCCAGAAGGCAGCTGAGCTCCATGTCCTCTAGTGCCAGTCATGGGCTGCCTTCTTCAGGAGCTGCCAAGAGCTGCCTGACTGCTCCAAGCCCAGCTGCCTTGGTGAGCAGCAAGAAGGAAAATCCAGAGGAGTTTTCCAAAAGCCCTACCTCAATGTATAACCTTCTTCTTCCTCCTCCAACTGTGTCCTGAGGCTGGGCTTATGGAGACAAAACTACAGCAATGACTGCTCTTCCATCTGTGTAGTTGAATTCTTCCTACTTTCTATTCCCATTGTTTCATGGACAGTACCTGCCTATCCCTGTCCTCGAGTTATGAAGCTCCAATGCTGAACTAAACTGCCATGGGAGGAAGCCAGTGAACAGAGATATTCCACAATTATCAGCCATCTCCAACCTTCCACACGCTCAATGAACTAGAAGTGCCCCCCTTCCTCTCTGTTCCACCCATGTTCTAACTGTAGGTTAAACCTCACAGTAAAAGATCTCAGGCGCCTTTTCCATAGAAACACTTCTGCTGCTTATCTAAGAGGTGTTCTTCCCTGCTTCAGCTGGAACAGCTGGAACAGCTTCACCAACATTATCCAGCAGCTGGTTTCCTCCACGCATCTTTGTGTGTCAACACGAGCTGCGCTTTAGTTACACTCCTGATAACTTCTGTAAAGACCTTGAGACTATAAAAAGCCAACCCTTATCTCCAAGAAACTTAAGACCATGTAACCTCTCCTCTTAAACTACACCTATCATATTTCACCTGCACCTCAGCTTGTGTGGAAACCATGCCTTGCTGAGGAGAAATGCTGGATCTCATGGGAGCAGTCTTGATCCCAGGTCCAGCAACTGATGCCTGAGGTAATCCATTCCCTCCAATAAAAGTCATATCATGAGCATGACCCTTCAGCAAGGTTAAACATCATCCAGCTTTGTTTTTGGAATAGAAATTTTTGGTCTTTCCACAAGCAGTACTGCCCCTCCAAAGTAAGCACAAGTGATGTTCCCTGCTCTCAGGCAGCACAGTCCTTTGGACTTCTACAAACACAAAGACTTATAAACTCTTGGATTAAAATAGCATTTCAACACTGGCATTTACTCCTAGTTAAATGTTTGCAAGGAGCAATCACAGCTTTGGGGGTGCAAGGCACAATAATTAAAAACACAAGAGGAGGAGAAAACACTCAGCTTCCTGTTATGGAAGCTCCTCATTCCATGATCACCCCTGTTTCCTTTATCCTCTGAACTTTTTCCAGTTTGCCTTCATTGGTTTTGAACTGATGATCATAGGTGAAAAGAAATTATTCTTCCCAATAAAATACAGGATTTCTATCTAGGAAGATCTGAGTTGCTCAAATACTTGGTTGAGGGTGGGGCAGGGACGGGAGGGGGGGAGTGGGCCGAACTCTTCCCTGCCAAAACCCAGGCCCAGGCTCAGGCAAAACACAACACTTTCCTAATATAGCAACAGAATCTCTTTGATAATCTGAACAGCTACTGATTTACACGTGGGGGTGCCCTGAGTGGACTGAGGCTCACGGACAAACCTGTGCTCCCGCATCTGCCAAGCCAAGTTGGGGTAAAAATGATCTGAGGCTGGCAGAGATCCTTCCCTGGGAGCAATCACAACCTCCTCTCCAGGGACTGTCAGAGAAGCAAACGGATGCCCCTGTCTTAACACCAGGGCTCACAGTCTGCCCTGGTCCAGGAAGGGGAAATAGCAGCACAATTGCAAAAATAAACCCCTGGGAAAAAGCTGTTCAGTCCTCTGAGCTCAGAGAGATTGAAAAATAATTTCTTGTCAAAATACAAGTAGGGCAGTAATTCCACATTCATCAAATACAGAGAGGAACACCCTGAAAGGAAAGGCTAGAGACTTTCCCTCTTCACCATGTCTGCAGACCTGGACCCCCAACCAGAGACCGCACACTGAGTCTCTCAGGGTGCACACATGTGTGCTCTCAGGGTGCACATCTCTGATTTACTCTTCTTCCTATTTCTGATTGGAGGGAATATCTGGGCCATTGCCATCATAAAATATAATCATACAATATAAACATGCAATTGTTTTGATTGGAAAAGACCTCCAAGATCAGCAAATCCAACTGTTTACCCAGCACTGACAACTCCATCACTAAACCATGTCCCTAAATGCCACATCTACACATCTGGTAACACCTCCAGGGATGGTAACTCCACCACTGCCATGGGCAGCCTGTTCCAATGATTGAAAACCCCTTCTGTGAAGGAATTTTTCCTAACATCCAATCTGAACTTCCCCTGGTGTCTCAAGGCCATTTATTCTTGTCCTGTTGCTTATTACCTGGGAAAGGAGACTGATCCCTGCCTAACTACAGCTTCCTTTCAGGTAGTTTCAGAAAACAATAAGGTCTCCCCTGAGCCTCCTTTTCTCAAAGTTAAACACCTCCCACCTTCCTCAGCTGCTCTTTATAAGACTTGTGCTCTAGACCCTTTGCCATTTTCTTTTACCTTCTCTGTCATGCTCCAGCACCTCAAAGTCTTTCTTATGAGGGGCTCAAAGCTGAACACAGAATTTGAGATGCACCAGTACATTTCATCATCCAAAGACTGCATCAGGCCTTTGCACTGTGCCTTGTTCATGCACCCACGCCCACAAAGGATTCCTGTATAAAAAAAAACCACCAAAGCCCAACTTCCCCAAGGCAGTCATGTGTCACTACAGAGCACAAACTCTGTATCTGATCCTGCTGCAGATGTGCCCCCATTCACTGGCACCCAGTCCACAGCATTCCTCCAAAGCAGTATGAAATGCAGGAAAAAGAAAGTGTATCTTCCCACACCTGCTCTGGGCCAGACATGCTCCCAAACAGGAGCTCAAGAACTTGCACATGTGCTGTATTTATGTTCCTTTGCTCCTATGGCAATGGCATTACCAGACCACACTTACCTTTCAATTTCTTCTTTCCAAATTTTAATCCAAATAGAGACATCCCAGAACTTTATTTTAGTCCAACTCCATGGAAATTCTGCAAGAGAAAAGAAAAGGCAATTCACAACATATACAGCAGCACATACATGTAATTCTATGCCAAATAAACAGAGGAAACTAATTTCTAAGCACTGTGGCCAACAGCCACAGTTTATCATCTAGAATGAATTAAAATAGAAAACAATCCTAGGTTTTCAGGCTTCACTGCATCAGTGCATCATCCTTACCTTGGACATGCTGATCAATTCATCTCCTGGCATGGCACAAAGGAGGAGCCAGTGGAGGAGAGACTAAAAAGGATATTCCCACTACATTGGTGCTATATGAAAATGAGAAATACAGACCCAGAGCTTGTACTTAAGGTCGAGGAACTGCGTGTCTACCCAGAGCAAGACCAGCCTCCTTCAAGAGGAGGAAGCAGCGGGAAGCACTGGTTTCCTGTAAATCCGCCTCTGCTCGACACGTGCTGGCTCACACTGTTGTCCACTGCTGGCCATCCTGCATGTTTGGGGCAGACTAGAATAAAATTTCTCCCCCACTGGCTGCAAACTACCTGGCTCAGAAGCTAAGGCCAGGCACCAGAAAAGCATTTAAGGCCCTGAATATAATCTGATAGGCAGAGGAATTGAGCACTTTAAAAACAATCCCATCAAAACCGGCTGGTAGTGAAATTTTCAGTGTCCCAATCATCAGACAAGTTTATTTAAAGGATTTGACGGTGATGTTGGTGCTGACAACCTAGAGGATCTGTGAACATGAGAAAAGCTGGCATTGCTCTGTGACCAGGAGCTGAATCAACAGGAACATTGTACCAGTTGCTTAAGTGGTCAGTGAAGCAGGCTGAGCCACTTGAGAGAGTCACAGTCTATCCAGAACAAGTTTTCTAGGTGACAGAATGTAGTTTTTGCACTTTATCCTATGCTATCTGTGCAGAGCAAGAGTGCCTAAGGAGACAGGAATAGCAAATATGTCATATTTTGGAAGCGTGAATATGAGAACATACACTATGGCACTGCCCAAATACATGCCTGATGCAATACCACCAGTGCAAGCTTGAGCTTCATGTCTTTGCAGAAAATAAATGTAAACTTTAAGGAAAACTCTACAATCCATCCATATGTCAAAATTCTGTTCCAGATGCTCCAGCAAAGCTATATTTAGCAGCTACAGTTGCATGCATCTGAATTCAGAGAGGGGTTTGGGAGCCTCTCTGTGCCCACTCTACTTGGAAGATGTCCTTTCTTTATTAATTCATCCCACATTGCTCATCATGACAAATGCTTTGGTACCACCTCTCCCCAGAATTTCTCTGCCCATGAAGCCAAAACACTTAAAGTTAAAATATGCAATGTCACAACCTAAAGCTTTCTTGACCCTGCTGACCCAACTTAATTTCCATCCCTGATCTCAGTCTACCACTTTCAGCATACTTCTTCCATGTTGTAGAATTACTATAATGTCCTACAAAACCCTACTAACTAGGACAGAGAGCTCCCCATATGATGGTGGGAAGAGACACACTCCCCACACACATAGAGGTAAAGACCTCAGATTTCCTAAAGCATCAGGAGCCGCAGATCTGATAATCACTAATCTGGTAATCCTGGCAGCACAAGGATGCAAAAGGTTGACTGGCTGTAATCAGAATATTGATGATTACATGATCCATATGAACTCTGGATGCTGCTGTATTTGCAAAACATTTTAGAAAAACAAAAGCCACTGTTCACTGTCAGCACAAAGATGCAAAAGGTTAACTGGTTATAATCAGAATATTGATGATTACATGATCCATATGAACCCTGGATCTTCCTGTATTTTACAAACATTTTAGAAAAACAATCCCCAGCTACCAGACCTCTCCCAGCTGTGTACTTAATTGACAAGGCATATAATTTCAGCAGAGGGTGAAAAAAGGATGTTTATATTTTTGGGGGAGTAGAAAAGAGAAGGTGGTTAAAAGCTTGCTTTCAGCAGTAATAACATGAAACAAACAATAGACTTTCACGTCTTCCAAACAAAAACCTGAAACTTCCTTCAGCTCCAACACATGGCTTTTGTTAATTACTGTGATTCTTTTAACCCTGGTTTCTGGTGGTACTGCAGCATGACAAGAAGACTGAAAAAAACAATACAGCGTTCTGATATGGAAAGCATGTAGTTCCCACAACTTCTCAGTGCATTAAATCAGGATTGCATGCATTGAACTTCTTCACTCAGCAGTAAATTTAAGTTACCATCATGGCCAGCACAAATACCCTTATAGGCTTTCAATTCCCACGTAACTTTGCCTTTTAGGGCAGAAGTGGGAGATAACTTTGCCACATCCATTTGTACCAATTACCTCTCCAGTACGTCATTTCCACCACACTTGGCGTACCTGCTCACTTAGTTAAATCCCAGGAGTTATGTATGAATCCTTCCCAAGCTGACCTGATCCTCTAGGCAAAACTCAGTTCCTGACTTGCCCAAACCACAGTGTAATTTGAAAATGTGTCAGTATTCAATGGGCACACAGATGATGGCATTAAGGGCTGGACACACCCCTGTTGCATTGAGGTGTACCCTTTATTTTCATAATATTGCAAATATCTTCCTTTACTGCTTTGTTATTGACACATATAATCCCCATACTTCTTTACAAAGGAAAGGCACTCTCATGAGGGCTGTAGCTTCTGTGCTGACTGCTCACACTCCCTCTGTGACAGTACACTGTCACACTTCCAGGTGTCTGCTTTCAGTCTAAGAGTTCATTGACCACCAGCTGCCAGCGTGAAAAGAAACACAAGCAAGTAATGATGAAGTTGTCCCCTTTGGTGGAGCAACAGGTACTGCTCCCGTTTGTCTCACTTATCACAGCTTGTGCAGACAGATGTGCTCTCTTGGCTGACCTTGGCTCTTCCTGCCTTTCAGCCCCAGGTCTTTTTTCTTGGGTTATTTTAGACTCTTAATTCTACCTGCATGGTCCAACATCTTTGCACCTGTATTTATCAACAATTTCCCTCAGGGTATTTTTTTCCCCCCACAGATTTCACATTTAATCAAAATTCATGCTCCTTTTCAGTTTTCTTTATTTTCCTGTTTTTTAAATCTGAGATTCTGTTTCCCTTCTGAACTTGCAGTAGTGGATCATCAGCCTCCAATCACTCTCTATCACTCTATCACATCTATTTTTTAATTACAGTTTTAATTTCTCATTATGCTTTTCAGGGAAGAAAATATAGGGGGAAAAAGTTCTCATATTTCATTTGATGTGTGGCATTAAGTGCTTCTTAAATTTTGGTAGGACAATTTCATGGCCTCCTTTTCCTGAATTAATTAAAAACCCATAAACACACAAAAAACATTCTATAGTTAGAAAAAAGACAATTTCCTGTTTGTGTTAATTTTCCCTGGCACCAGCTATGGCCAGGCAAAGTGAAGTGCTGCCTCAATCTCTTCTAGTTGCTTTCCACAGCCTGTGTCAGCCCTTCTGGACTCTTTGTTGTTGTTCTATTTTCCACTTAATTAGTTTTGGATATTCTTCATTTCTTTTTACCCCAGGTACTCTGCACTGTTCAATAATCAACTGGGTCTCAGAGTATTTGAGCACTCATGCAGGTCCAACCTCTCAGCTTAACAGGACATATGTTGCTTCCCCGTGTTTTCAGGACCTATAGCAGAAATTATTTAAAGTTCAAATTCCCAGTTCTTCACTTACAGGGAATTGGGGGTATAAGCTACAAATAAATTATCCCCTCTCAACATAGAACACTTTTGTACCTACAGACTCTATGAACTGTCTCTCCATTGCTTACATGTCTGCAAAGACAATCTACCTGCTTTATGGCTACTGACAGTTTGAGCAAGAGCTCTGGGTATTTCAATATCCACAATGAAAAGCTGCTTTGACAGGTCTTGAATAGGGAAGTGGTGTTTTCTCACAAACTAAATTCTGCCTTACTTAAGACAGACAGAAGTGAGGTGGATCGAGGCAATCCCAGGTACAGGCTGGGCAGAGAACGGTTTGGAAGCAGACCAGAGGAGAAGGGCTTGAGGGAGCTGGTGGATGAGAAGCTTTAGATGCCCTGGCCATGGCACTCAGTCCAGACAGCCAGACGTGTCCTGGGCTGCATCCAGAGCCCCGTGGGCAGCAGGGGAGGGAGGGGATTCTGCCCCTCTGCTCTGCTCTGCTGAGACCCAGCTGGAGCATCCAGAGCTGGGGTCCCTGCACAGGAGGGACAGGGACCTGCTGGAGCCAGCACAGAGGAGGCCACCAAGATGATCAGAGGGATGGAGCACCTCTGCTGTGAGGACAGGGTGAGAGAGTGGGGATTGTTCAGCCTGGAAAAGGGAAGGCTCTGGGGAGATCTTAGAGCAAATTTCAGTTCTTAGGCTACAAGAGAGCTTGAGAGGTACTTTTGGCAAGGCATGTAATACCAGGACAAGAGTGAATAGCTTCAAACTGAAAGAGAGCAGGCTTATATTAGATATTAGGATGAAATTCTTTACTGTGAGGGTGGTGAGACACTGGCATGGGCTGCCCAGAGTGCCCCATGTCTGGAAATGCTCAAGGCCAGGCTGGATGGGGCTCTGAGCAACCTCAATTCACATTTCACTCAATTCTAGTGAAATGTGTTCCTGCTCATGGCAGGGGATTTGGAACAGGATGATATTTAAGGTCCCTTCCAACCCAAACCATTCCACCATTCAATGATTTGGCTTGAGAGCACAATTGCAAAGCTCCTCCTGCATGACAGGTAAGTCTCAATGAGCTCCAACATGTGGACTTTGCAAAGGTTCATTGAGGGCTGTACTGCAAAATGGGGGAGAAGGGAGGCATTTCCCACCAGCCTTGAGTGGCAGAATGAGAAAAGGCATGGCACAACTGGACGAATGCAGAACAGATGCTGAGGATGGAAAACACGTCTCGTTTCCTGGCCCTGTTCCTCTGGACAAAGCTATATGATACATCAGATTCAATGATAAATATGAGTTAGAATATACTTGGTGTCTCTGCTCCTATCATTTAATTCCCAGACTCTGTGAAATGATCCATGTTAAATACAATCATTTTTGGAAGGGTTATTTTAATCCAGATCATGGGGTGTAGTTCAGCACAGACTGAAATTCCTGCCCAAGCAGTGGTCATATCAGATCTGAGGGGCAGTGAATTGTGCTGTAGGATGAGAAGCAAGCACCAATAAATGAGGGGAATTAGTCAGAGGAACAAGATTTCTCCAGTCACGTTTGCCACTGAATATCTTGTGGTATGTATACACACAAAAAAACTTTAAACAACCCTGTGCAGGTAAAAATTCAGAAAACGTATCCTGCTTCCACTCACCTTTTCAGGTCAAGTCAGTTTTTGCACAAAAGTTTAGTGTTTTTAAAATTTGTGTTTAGATGATGTAACAATCACAAATACCCACTGATCTTAGAATTCTATTATTTTTCAGGCTAAAATACTAAGTATCCAGCCAATAGCAACATATGGGAAAATAGATCCCAAGCACTGAGCATCAAGGCAAAAAAGGTTGAAAACTTCCTGTTTTCACTGCTCATTGCTCTTAGTGGGGTAATGATGTTAAATACGAGATCTCAGTCCCTAAATTTTGAACGTGTATCACTTTACACTTGTGGATTTGGAGGTACATCTGAGAAAATACTAAGGATTTAAAATACATCAGGTCCTCAAACTCCCTGTTTTATCCATGCCTTTATTGCCACATATCATATGCTGGAGCTGGACAGCTGGACATCCACTCACAGGTGTTGTAAAAGAAGGACACCACAGTGCAGTGTTTGCCAAGGCTCTGGTAAGAGCAGCATAAAGGCCTGGCATGCCTGGCACAAACTGACCTTGCCATGTGCCACACAAAGGCATGTTTGCCAAGGGACCCCTTTGAGCTACAGCTGTACTAACTGTTTCAGTCAAATTTGTCAAATTTTGGTTCCAAAGAGAACAATGGATTTGCTTTTCCCTACCAAAAGCAGACTAAATAATTTCAGCCATTAGAAGTAATTAGTACTAATCATCTTTCAGCACTGAAATACTATTACTATTTGCATTTCTCCACCCCTCCTTACATCCTCTTGTGTTTGAATACCTCAAGAGCAAAACAGGGAATAGCATGTGTTGTACCACTCCCTGCTTTGCAAACACAGAAAGTGAGCTGCATGGTGGACAACCAGAATGTGTGTTTTGAATCCAAAAACTACTCTTTTTCAGAACAGAAATCAGATTTAGCAGAATTAAAACCTGGAATAAGTTTAAGGCACTGTAAGTGGTCACACCTGGCATGAGGGTTTAACGAGAGTAATGTAGCCTCCCGTTTAAACCTACTAACTCCGTGTAAAGAGTTTGAAAGTATCCCTGAAACCTCCCTGCTTTTTCCATACCTGAAGAGGTATCCCGGATGAGGTGAGCAAGCCCTACAGTAATTTTCTGTTGCTTTTCCAATCCATACATACAGAAACCCAAGAAATCCTGCGTTCCCACCCCTACACTCCAATGTGCCAATGCAATTAGCTGTAATTGCTGGGAAACAGGCTCAGTCTGTTATCTGCCACGTCTTCAAGTAATGATCCAACATCCTCCATCTGTCTTCATTAAAACACTCTTTAAACTGACACCAGGATGGCAGTCAAAAAACTGCATTCAGCTCCTCTGGGTAAGTTAGTTGCGACGACGCTCAAGTTACGGATCAACAGCTGTGGCGGAGCGGGTTCCCAAAGAGAAACGCAGTCTGATCCCTCTGAAACAAACAATAGCAGCTTCCCCGGGCTGCTGCTGCTGCCTGGAATCGTGCACAGCTCAGCTCACTCCACCCAGACGTCTCTCAGCTCGCCCGTAGGAAAAGCTCAACCCCGAGCGCTTTGATTAAGCTTCGCAAAACTCTCGGGTCTGGAAAAAAAAAACCCCACGGCTTTCTGCCCCTTTTTTCCCCCCCAAAAAAAAACTGGCAGGAAAAACAAGAGAGCGGAAGGAAAGCTTTAAATCTTACCCTTGAAGGCTTGTAAAAGTCACAGCAACAAAGTTGCTGCCCTCCATAGCACTCCGGTACACTCCTCTCTTCTGGCTTACACGCAGCTCTATCCCCTCCCAAGAGCGGCAGCTTCGCTCGCCGTGGCAGCGCCAGGACATTCACCTAAGGACGCAAACCTTATCTGCGCTGCGGGATGGGCATCGCGTGTCCTCTCCGGCACCCTTAAAATCCGCCGCTGACTCGCTCTGACATACAATGTCCCGGCAACTACACTTACTCCAAGTTCCCTACTTCTTACTTCAGTCACTGGGCTTGGCTCCTTGCCGAATTCTTTTTTTTTTTTTTTCCTCCCCTTTTCTTTTTTTATATTCTGTTTCCTGTAGAGAGGGAGAGTGTAGTAGCTCCCTCAAAAATAAAACTCTTCAGTGCTACAAACTGTGAAAGAGTAAAGCAGAGAAGCACAGCACCTAGGATTGGGGAACCCAAATTAACTCCAGAGGCAACAGCTGCTCACTCTACCTACCTCCTGCCGACGCGGAAGCTTTCAAAAAGAAAGCAAGTGAGTAAAGAGTAAAACATATCAAATTGCTTTCAAAAAGGATGAACTTGGGAAGGGATCCATTTCTTAGCAGCAGCCCTTCTCTCTGTGTGCAAAACACTGGAGCTGGTCAGGACTCCTTAAACGCAGAGACACAGTCCTACAAGCTGATCCCAAGGCTCCACCTCACCCACTTTCCAAAGTTATGAGTAGCAGAAACTGTGCAGAGAAAAGCCTCATAGAGCACAATTGCATAACTCAACCACCGAGCTTCCTCCAGCCACCCAGAGGATTGCTTTGGCGCCGAATTGCTTGCTCATCCCGAGAGCATGACCTTCCCTTGCCCTCTGGGACACCTTCCTGACTGCACTGACCCTCCTCATGAGAGCCCCCCAGCACTCTCTTAAGCCCTCAAACCTTCCCACCCCATTTTCCCACCTTCAACAGACCAAACACTCCCCTTTTCTCCCAAGCTGTGGGACCCTTCACAGTACAGTGCCCTCCTGTATGCCAGTGCCCTGTCATTTCACCTGCCAGCTGCTCCGATCTCCAGACACAAACTGAGGCAACTTCAATCCACTTCTAGCTCCTCTATACCTGTGAATTGCAAGTATTTTTAAAGCACCATATTCTTTACATAGTCATGTTCACAGTAATGCCTGCCAGGAGCATCTCCATGTATTGTGACAACACAAGAAACTTTAACCTGTATTTGTGTCTGTTTTTTTCCTTCAGCTTCTGAGTTTTCCTACGGGGAAATTCATTAACAGTGTTAAAATTAATTTCACACCTACCCACTTGAATGCATTAATCAGCTGATTAATAATAGTAACACAAGAGTCAAGGCTTTGCCAGAGTATTTTCTACAAAATGAAATCCTCTGTAGTCAAGAGGAAAGGTATGGAGGACTTTGGAGGCTGCAGTGGTAGTGCTCCAGTGCTGGTCATGAAGGTTGAGGAACAGAGTGACAATGAAGAGGACACTAGCACCATAAGCAATTTCTGAAAGAAGAACAAGAGTCTGTGCCCTTTGCTGTGACTTCAGGGATATTCCAAGCTACACCAATTTGAGACAATGCTCGCTGAATTGGCTTCCTAATTCTAACATACAAACAGCCATGGGAGGTGCCACATAGGACTGATCTCCTGAAGATCCAGGTCATTTTCAGATGATTATGACCTTGACAACATCAAACTGGAGAAAAAATTCCCCCTGCACTAGCCATTTTTCATTTTCTCACCACCTACACCTCATTTCAACAGCAACAGCCCAAGTATATCACATTTTTTCCTGCAAGCAAAAGTACAAGGATCTGGATTAATTTTGGTCCTTCTACGTATTTGGAGAACCCCTCAGTATTGCCTCATTCTAGAGTTTTCCTCCTTCTTACAACTTTCATCTGCTTTTCTTCATGACATTTTGATATGTTGATTGATTACGAGTCATTCTACACTACTCCTACTTTCTTTGCTGCTGACTTTATACTTGTTTGTTACCACTTTGACTTCAGCCACAGTAATTTCTTTCTTCCTAGAAGGTTAGGTTTGTCTTCTTCCTTTGACACACAAGTGGGACCAACCATAAAGTCATCGTACCTTGTGTCTTATTTGGACTTTAAAATAGCTAAGAGTTTAGTAGGTTGTTTTATGATTTTTCTTGGCACTGAAATACACCTCACATACATTGGCCATGACTTTTTCCCTCAGCTATGCTTTCCTTGTGGACTCAAGTGAACCTACTCATGCAGGGAAGCTTAACACACAGGGAAGCACTCAGAAGGGCAGGAGTGACTCAGGGGTATGAACTCAGCTCCCAGTTCTCTTGCCTTACACTTTGTTCCCTGGATAGCATCTTCCCAATCACCACACGATTTGCATCCTCCTTTGCAGATTTTCAGACATGTGAGGGAGCACTGCTGCCTGCAGTGGCACTTGTCAAAATCCCAGTTCCTGTATAAAGGGTGTCTGGGTGTGTCCTGAAGCCAGCACGGTTTGGGCAGAGATTCAGCTGGACAGATGCAACAGGGCAGCAGTCATTTGCCATGATCCACAGTGGTGGGAAGAAGTTAAATCTGTAGTTTTTCCAGTAAACAAGCTCTCTTCTTGGCCAGGTGCCTCCTCCATACCATGCTCCTTCACCTTTGAATCCTCCACTTTCCCAATGCCGACTAGTCATAGAGGGCTCACTAGGGTGGGATGGATTTAAATGCATGCCATTAAGACCTTTTCCAAGGACTTATCTGGATCACCTCCAGTGCTTCAGCCTTTGCAGCATTTCAACTATGATCAAGATGCAAAATTGAAGCCTCACTGTTTTAAAGAAACCCACTCTCCAGATTAGATTTGGTCTTCCTCCAAAGAGCAAAGCTGACAGAGCAGAGGAACATCTCAGGAGCACCCAGAAGCCAAATATATCTGGTGACCTTGTAATGTTTTGAATGTCTTATTATGCCCTTGAGTGTCTGGAGTGAACTAGAGGATAGGAGAGAAACAGAAGTGAAGCACATGCTGGAGCAACCCACAATGTAGACTTAAACCAAATGCCAGTCCATGAGAGAATCTCTCCTAATGATATGCAATTTTTTAAATTACTGTCATCTTGATGCTTTCCCAATGATCCAGTGTATTTCAAAAGGTGCACTGATGGTTTTTACTTTCCCTTACTGTCTTACAATTGCAGCCTGCCACTTCTGAACTGCAAGGGTTGAAGCTTGACCTGCTCTGCCACAGCTGGTACCACGCTGCAGATGAGTGATGGTACCACTCTCTGATGAGTTAGGCTGGGCTCATCCCCCACACCCAGAGCCAATGCAATCTCCAGGGATCATTTCCACCCACCCAGTCTCATCTCCATCTCCCAGAACAGCACAAGTGCATTGCTCACTTCCTACCTATGCCAGTCACTGTTCCAGAAAAGCCTTTCTATGTGGCACTGGAGGGCTTCCTCACAAACCCTCAAGGGTTAGCTTTAGATGGCTAAATCTCCTGCCACAGCCCATGCTTTCCTTGTCCCAGCTTTCTCCACTAGTCCTGACTAGTGAGGAGCTCCTTGTGTAGGGGAGGGATAAGTAGCCTACTTCACTGTGGGGCACCTGGAACAGCTGTTATGAGCACTTGCAATGGGTCCAAGTGGTCAGATGGCCACTTTCCTATGAGAGACTTTCTGCATCCTCTTTCTGTCAAAAGTCAGAATAGGATGCATGAGAAATACAGGACTGAAAGGAACAAATCAGGACATTATTATCCACACCTTGGATATGAGAGAACTGTTTAAAAAAATATGCTGTGAGGAGAACATCCAAGTTGTAAATTCCTGTTGTCCAGGAAAAACCAGCACAATCATAAGGTGAACAACAAACGACCAAGGGTCCCAAAATACGCTGTATCACATGTGAAGTGCACTGAGAGTATCCTTGATAGCTGTGGAGGATGTGGCAGATCAAACTCTGTCCTACTAGCAGAATACACACCACAGCTCTGCAGAGGAAAGGAAAACTAAACCCTACATGTTCCTGTTATCATGACCTGCCTGTGGGTGGAAAATGAAATGGGAGAGGAAGGTAATGTCAGTTGTTCTAGGGCTGTCCTTGCCTTTTGGGAGGAGCTACTCTGCTCAACTCATTTTACCACTCCTCCAAAGAATTCCAAATTAGCCCAATTTGAAGGGATGCTCTGGATTCCTACCTGTACGCATCCATCCCTCTGGGTATAATCTGAGGTGCAGCTCTAGCACTGCAGGTTCATACAGAAGTATTCCCATACTTCACCAGTTACTCCAGAAGCTGTGAGCTGTCCCAGTACTTGCCACATGGAAACAGTCAGAAAATAGCTTCTGTGAGTGTGTGTGGAATAACCTGAGTGATACTGATCAGGATATGGTGGTGTGCCGCTTACCTTCAGCAGGGAAGGATGGGTGTGTGGATAGAGATGCCTTTTCTCCACCAATGCCCCTTGCCCACTATGCCAAGCCCTTAACAAACAGTGGTCTGCTAAGGAAAATCATGAGAAATCAAAAAAGGGCCAGACTCCTGTCTTCAAAAGAAAGCAATAATTTGCTCTGGCAACTATTGATCTCATCTGCCTAGCACCAACCCCTACAAATGTGATACCATCTGATGTTTTAAAATAGAAATTGAAATAATGTCTCTCAGATGTCACCTTTGCAGCCTTTACAAGATGAAGCAGAGACAAAGACATTTTGGTCAAAAAATGCAGGTTCAGATGCTCAGATTACACTGAAGAGCAGAAAAAAGTGCAAAAGATAATCAATTCTGCAGGGAACAAGACGCAAGGCTACATTATTTCTGAGTTCACCTCTCACCAGATTTGGGATCTTGTGTTTACAAACTCCTTCCCGGCCAAAAGTTTCAATGCTCTGGTAGGGAAGATGCTGTTGCAAGGAGAAAAATCTCCTGTGTACCTGAAATATTCTCTGTGATCCTGTGAGAAACTGAGTGATTTGATGGACACAGACATTGGTGGGAGCTGATGGAGATACTCTTGTCTCAGTATTACATTCCTGGAATAAAAATCTGTGTCTCTGCCTTTGCCCAGGACACTGCACCGGCAAAGGGTGGGGATTAATCAGCTGCTGCAGCAAACACCAGAGGTGTCCACACTGCATTTAGCACATATTTCTTAATCATCACCAGTGAAAACGAGGGGAATCCCAGGGGGATGCTTGGGAGCGCTCGTTAAAAGCTAATCACTCTAACGTGAATAGAAAAAAAAATCAATAGCTGAGGGCAAAGTGGCAGCCCATTTCATCAGAACCTCTAACGAGAGTGCCCTTTTTAAGAGGGGTGTTGCACAAGGCTGCTATGGGCAAGTCAGCAGCTGCCACAAACACATACGCCGCGTGTGGTGACACTTCAGACGCTGTCACTTGCCCACTCCTCAGATGCACATCAAAAAACCCAGCTCAAACCGCTAATGAACTAGAATACCCCTCGATGGGACCCCGTGGTTCAACACACAGAGGAAATCCAACCCATGCCAAGCCTCCACATTTTACAGAGACTTCCACAATCTTCCACACTTCTCTGTACTAGGTATGTGTGGGAAGGATGGAAAGTCCGTGGATCTGCATGGAGCAGATCGCTTCTGCATTCCCTACAGCATCAGCCAAGAGATCTGGGATTTACTTCTTTAAGTTCCCAAGAGATCTGGGATTTACTTCTTTAAGTTCTTCATGGTTTCATTACATATTGCTCTGAAGATCAATTATCCATCCCATGAAAGACTTAGTGGTGTTCTGAGAGAAGTCTCAGTTAGCATGTCACATCCATTATGCTCATAAGCATTTTAACCTTAATTCCAGAGTGAGCATACTGTATGCATGTGTATCTCTACTGTTTCTTTTCCAGATTACAATTATATCTATCCTGCCAGGAAAAGTATGGAGACAACTTGCTGCCCACTACAAAATTACTCCTAGTATCAAAATTACTCCTAGTATCTACCTTTTTTAAATATATATATATATATATATATATATATATATATATATATATATGTTAGTATTATTTACTGAATTACATGTTCAAGGCTTGACTAGATTAACCTGGTGGAAGGCATTCTGTCCAGCAGGAGGTTGGAGATAATATGATCTTTAAGGTCCCTTCAACACAAATCATTCTATAATTCTGTGTTTAGGTATTTACTATATTATTATAGTTTTTGATGGCTATATCATGATAAGCTGGCCCACTTCAGAGAGGCCACAGGGCCTTGAGGGGTGACCCAGTGATGTTCTCTTTAGGGATGTGCACCCGGACCAGCATTCCATTGAGCCATGATCTCAAAATGGGATGAGAGCACACAGGAGTATAATACTGTAGTGCTACAATAATTTGTAGTGTTCATGATTGGGACTGATTTGGCTCCTTGACCTGTCAGAATTCAAGTTCTGTGAACTTTGAGAAGAACAAGGAAGCCCCTGCCTGGTGGCAAAAGAGCATGGTCTGGAAAAAAAATAGCCATCATATAAAACAAGGCCCAGGGAGCATAATATAATGATAAGAGAGAACTTGGGTCCCCTCTGGAACATCAAACTTTAGGTAATTAACCAAGGATCTAAAATATCTGTGCCAATACCACATGACATAAATAAGCACAAAACAATTTCCCTGGATATTTCCCCAACAAAACTGCATGACATTTTAATCAACAGTTTGCACTTCAATTGCAGCACCACCTTGGCAGTAAATAAGCTATATATATCCACAGCTCTGCCAGCATGGCCAAAGCACATGCCAGATCCCAGCACTGCTAGCCTTTGCTTTTATTCAGTGCAAGCTTAATTTATGTTATATTGTTCCTGCATCTGTTCTCCTGGAATTTAACAGAATGCATGTTCCTTTGCACTTGCTTGGCTGACAGCAGAGACACGTATTATTCCCATCTCCATGCACATGGACAGTCAGTGTTTAAGCAGTGAATTCCTGTTAACTGAGATAGAAGTTGTGCATGTGAATCTCTGCAGCCTTATGAAGGAGAGGAACAACCTGCTGGGTGTCTGTGACCTTCAGGATGGCATGGCAGAGTTAAGGAGGACATGCCCTTCACCCAGCAGTTCAGGAGAACCCGATGAAGAAAGCAGCAGCTAAGCTAGTGAGAAATGTGCAGTGCACACAGCCACAAGGATGCTGGGTGTGTAACTCATTTGAGGTTAACCACTGCATTTCTGCTGCTGGGATATGATGCAGGATCACAGAAGATCCCTTTAAAAACAAGGAGATACATAAAAAGGGAGGTAGGTATTTAAACACCCTATTCCCAGTGTTACTATTTGTCATTTTGATTTGTCATTTCTGATTTTCATATGCTGTTTATAGGTTAAATAAATTGTGGGCCCCACAAGAAGAGACAGCATTTCCTGTTCCTGATAGAGTGATCAAGGTCTTGCTGGTGTATCTTCAAAAGGCAATGACATGCAGCCTCAAGCTGGTAATGTGCTAATAAAGATACACACAAAAAAAAATCCATAATCAAAGACTCTGGGAGTAGAGAGAATGAAGTAAGGTTCCAGCAGTACAGTGCAGCACCAAATGCCTAGACAGGAGAAATGAAGAAAGTAGTTTTCTTAATAAGGAAGTAAAAAAACTCAAAACCCATGGTCCTTTATCTTGGTGTGGCACTGAAGCATAAAAGCTCAACCATTTTTGGTGCCTCCTCCCCACAAGGAGATAGATAATCTTTAGATAATCACAGGACTTCCCAGTTTAAAATAATATAAAGAGAGGTGGAAATTGCATGAGGATTAGCACAGAAATTGAGAAACTGTGGCAAAGTCTCCGAGAGTGTGTTTTGTTATTTTAGGTTTCTTTTTGTGCTGTGTTCCATTATTTCCAAATTTGCATTTTTAACTTTCTTAGCAGCCTTTTAACACATAAAGGGAACCTACAAGAACACTGGAGAGGGACTTTTGACAAAAACATGCAGTGATAGGAAAAGTGGGAATGGCTTTACATTGAAAGGGAGTAGGTTTAGATTAGGTATTAGGAAGAATTATTACTGTGAGGGTGGTGAGACACTGGCATGGACTGCCCAGAGAAGCTGTGGATGTGCCATCCCTGCAAGTGTTCAAAGCCAGGCTGGATGGGGCTTTGACCAACCTGGTCTGATGGAAGGTGTGCCTGCCCACGGGAGGGGGCCTGGAAAGATATGATTTCAACTGTTCCTTCTAGTCTAAACCCCTCTGTGATTGTATGAGTCTAACCTTGAACCTAGGCAAAGACATGTTCCTCATTCCAGATGTGTCACATCTCCAAAGCAGAGCTCTGCAGTGCTCTGCCTGTGGCCCAGCTCCACACTGGGCAGCTGTGTCCCCTTGCCCAGCTGTCCATGTAACTGCTTAGGCTGGTTTGACAGCAAAGATTCACAGGGCTTGAGTTAAGCAGAAATGCATTCTAAGGACTGTTAGTATCTGGCCAAGTTCCCTGGGTGAAGCCAAGTACTAGAAAGCACATGTAATCCCTAAAGACTTTGTAAAGATGGTGTAATCAGAACAGAATAAATGCTTTGTGTCAGTAAATGAAAGTCATAATTTCTCTTAGAAAAGCAAGACTGGATTAGCTCTGGGGATGAGCATGGCACAGAGATGTAAACAGGTCAGACAGAGGTCTGAGTGTTTCTTTGGATGCCATCTGTATAACAGGTGGTGTCTGCCCAGGCAAGGACTTGAATTTTTTTCTTACAATCAGATTGCTGTTTTGGCTATAGGAGAAAAAAACAGCATTAAACACAAAGGGGATAGTCAAAGGCAGTCTCCCAAGTGAGTTTGCAGAGCATATTTGGGAAGAGCATATTTACACTAGTCCAGCAAAAACATGCTGAGGTAAAAATGCTGTTTGTAAACCAAAGAAAAGTACATTTGCCTGGGCCAGTCGACTTGCAGTACAACTTTGTAGCAAGGGTCAGTCAGAAATAAAACTGGTGGCAATCCAGAGAATGAATTATCATTGCTCTGGCAAGCACACAAAGTCAAAAGTAGTGCCTGGTGTCCAGCTGTAGCTGGGAAATCTCTCTAGTATGTGGTGAAGTTATGCTTTACACAGCTATACCTTGAGACTCCCAAAAATGCCTGGGACATGAGGCAACCACACCAGTGAGGCATGAAATTTAAATAGACCAAAGTGTATATTGCTTCATTAATCAATATCTGATGTAGTGGAAAGTTTTTGGATGAATGGTTTCTTAGAAACTTGTTTCAGTCTGCAGCTGATGTTGCAAGTGTTCTACAATTTTGTTAAGGTTTTGGGTTTTGTTTCAAGTCTTTTGCTTGTTAATGAAAGAAGAGGCCTCCATGGAAGTTCTTACATCATGTGAAGGTGAAGAGTCAAAGGAATTAATGCACTTATGGAGCTTTGAAGGCCAGGCAGCAGAGGCAAAAGAATTCACTTTAGGAACATACCAGGATGAAGAGAAACATCCCTAGAATTAGAAACAAATTCAAAGACAAACCAAATTGCTTGATGGATATAGTAGTAAGGAAAAACACTGGAAACCATTGAATTTAATGTGGGATGCCTGTGGAGCCTGGAGGTTCCTGAAAGGTACCTGGGAAGTCTGACACAGGCATTGAGGCATCAATTGATCTTGCAGCAGGTAGAGCTGTAGAGAATGTTAATTGGAGTAGTCATGGTTTGCAGTCCCACAAATAAATACAAATTAGCATCAGTTCCAGTTAATGTCCACATAACAGTTCCTACAAATTCAGCAGCTTGGGAAGAGATGCACTTCGGTTTGGGTGGCTTTGCTGTGGGGGAACAGCCTTTAGGATACAACCTTCCCAATCAGTGCAAAGACAGAGCCCTTGGGGGAAAAAAAACCACTCAGAGGACCTGGCTGGAAGGGTGGAGGGGTCTAGAAGACAAGGGAGAGCAATCCTAATTGGAATGTAAGACATCATTCCCTTGCAAACATGCATAAATTAAGCAAAACCATTGTTCTGACTCCCCTCACACCTGTATCTTTTGTATTCCTTTAAAGCCAAATCTGTACATTTAAGATGGGAAAGTAAACAAAGTCTTGTTTGTCCAAGAAGTGAAATGGCTGGTAGGGAATGCATTGGCAACATTTCACCAGTATAAACTGCACATTGCAGCTCTTACTGAAGGGCAGGGGAAAGCAGGTGGAGGTCTAAATGTTAAACTTGTGGGTAATCCAGATTCCCACTGAAATTGCTACCTGCAGTAGCTGCACATCCCAGTAAACTCAGACCCACCAAAACAACAGAGCAGGAAGGAAATAATGAATGAAAGAGTAACACTGAATCACCTATGGAGGCAGGGAGGGAGCTGCACAGGCACCTGGAGTGAGTCAGGGAAAGGGAAAAGGACTCTTGTTTATCTATGGATCACAGCCCTGTCAGCAACCCTTTCACTGCTCCTGCTTGGAGTGTGGCACTGGGAGCACTGGCAGAATCAGAACATTCCACCTTTAAATGGTGAAAATCACCTTTAAATATTTAAATATAGATATAGATTAGGTATAGATCTACAGACAGTAGAGCAGAACTCACCTCTGACTTTCCTGCTGCGTGAGTCTCAGGTTTTCCCCCTTACCTCTACACCACTTTACACGTGTGCAAGGACCTAAATCCTGCTCCTCCTGCAGCCAGTGCAAACCTTTATGGGTCCCATACTGGGCTATGAGTGTAAGGGGCCGGACTGCTACCCAGACTAAACACTGCCAATCTAACCGTGTAGAAGGCGAGTCCAGAGTGTCCCTCTAGCACAGACAGCCGACTGCCTGGTCATAACCCAGGCATCTGTCTTCTCTGATAGAGACAAACTATTCCCAGTGAAACTGTCAGGGTTGTTTCCTGGCTGATTTGAAGAGACCTAGACTGTCATCAAACAGCATGATTTACTGTGATACCAGCAAATTAGCCTACATCTTTGTTTCCTTCCTCCGAATGATTTTTGTTTCGTTTAAGCCTGCAATAGTGACTTTCAGTAATGCAAAATTGTGTGTAGGTCATGAATAAGCTAACACCTAGAATCAAAGCTAAAGTGCAGTAAGTCACACATTTGACTAAATAAAGATCCACGGGGAGCTTTTATCACTAAGAAAAATAAGCCATCCACAGAAAAGGAAGTAAACAGTTACTTCAGTACCGTGAATTGCAGTGTTACCTTCCTCTGATGCTTTGCAACCAAGTTAATGCTGAGAAATAAAGAGAGTGCCTCTTATCACCAGTAACATAGCTTTAACCTTTGCTTTCAATACTGTTTTTGAAGTAATTTAGTATTTGCAAAGTTAAGTATCACTGCGAGTTTGCTTTAGCTAAAACGAAAAGGTTCCTTCCCCTCATTTAACTAAATTTCTTTCTGGCTTTCATGGGACTTCTTTTGCCTGTGTCAGGATAACTGAATAATCATGGGCAGAGAGAGAAGAGCAATGTTTTGTGGTGAAAATCCTCCTTGAATACATGCTAAAGTGTCTTACTCCTGGGATGAGAGTCAAAATAGTGCCAGACATCAGGAAACATTGGAGGACTTGGTATATCAGGTAAGCAAGGATTTGGAGGTGAAGGGATGATTTTTCTCTGTAATACAGAAGATACTTTGAATGTGTTTCCTCTAGGAAAAACTTTGCAAAGTCTTTGGGCATCCCTGAGTTGACTTTGCAGTGTGTCACATACTGGCTTAATGAAACAAAAATAACTATGCTAAGAAAAGACTGTCCAGGACAAACCTAACACTGTTATTTCTATATAAGGGTCTTAAACAAGTGGTGCAAATACTTCATCCCGGTCTCATACTCTCCAGTTTTAAAGGCAGTGACACCATTTATCACTTAGCACACGACAGGCCCGAAAACAACTTGCTAATTGGCCCATCTACCAGTTTGAGAGAGAGCACATCTCCTCCAGAGACAGTCAGGTCCAATGCAAACCCCTTCATGATGGAGGCCTATGTTTCATGTCTTTATTGTGAAATTAAAATGCAGTTGCCAATAATGATAATAAGGACAACTTAAAGCACCTTTCACAGAGAAGCCCAACTCTCCCTTCAGAAATTTACGGAGAGAGAAGAGGGGACTGGATCCAAAGCCAGTTAAAATGAATGTGTGCTTTCCTACCCACCGACTTTGGAGAGATTTACCAGAGCCACACTTCTGTGATCCCAGCTTTGCAATAGCTTTGAGTGTTGCTGACACACTGGGGCTGGCACTACAAGCAGCAGGCTTTGACACCAGTCTCATTATTGAAAAATAATATTCACAGATGGAGTAATAGTCCAGTATGCAAAACAAAAATAAATAAAAACAAAAAGCTGAAATCTGGGCGTCTATGCAAGTTTTTACGTTTTTCTCTTAGGAGAAGAAATCAAGGAATTGTCCTACCTGGCTGTTCTGTGTCTCGTGTCCAGCCTGGAGCTGTTTATCACGACGAACAGAAGGGATCGTTTTCAGCACCATGCGAAGAGCCGCAGCTTGTTGTAAGCTCCCGGGACGGTTCCCCGGGCGAGCACGCCGAGGCTTCTCCGCAGCTGGGAGGAGAGGCTGGCGAGGGGACAGCAGGTTTTCCAGGATCCAAACCCGGCCCAGGAGCTGCGGGATGTCTCGGTGCGCTGGGTAAGGACGGCGAGGGGAAAGGCAAAGTTCCCCAGGCTGGGGGTGGAACGCGGCACCGCGTAGCACTGAGTAAATAAAAACCAAGTGATCGTTGGACTCGGGTGTGACACCAGGTATTACAAAGGTTTTTATACCACGGGCAGGACTCTGGATTTCATCTCAGAGAAATGCAGCCTAAAAACCCGGTGGTGCACCCTGCCTGCAGCTAAAGCAACAGCGAGACCTTGAGCTCAACTTTTGGCAGTCGGCAGATTTGTCTTCTTGGACAGCACTCGGAGAATTTCAGTCACAAATATATTCTTTATTACGGGTCAGACATTTCACTGCCTCCCATAAGGACCTATAAAATACATGCCACTTCTGTGGGCTAGTTGCTTGTTTGGGGAGTTTATGGGGCCAAGTACTACAGGATCTCGATTCCTGTTTCTGGATTCCGTGGTTATGAGGAAAAAAAAACAAACACGCAGGTTCAGCTTTTGACACAGTTTTTTGTTTCAATGCCCTCTTCAGACTAAATAAAATGTTTACAAAGATAAATCTGAGATAGAGAAAAGACAGAACTAATCTAAAAAAGCTACCAAGTACAGCAGTGATAGGATGCAATATGAAAACTTGCAATAAAATTAAATTGTCTAAGTAATGACATTTATCTGCAACACCAGTACTGCATACTTTCTACTGTTTGATAATGCAAACTTCCAGTGTTAATTCTTGTTAATTCATGTTAATCACATGCTGTGATTTGCTCCTTTAAGGTCTTTTTGCCACCTAGTTTAAGGTTAAATGATATCTTCTGCCCGAAAAATTCCAAATTAGTGTCAGGTTTAAGTTGTATATGTAAGATAAAGATTTTTCCCAAAGAAGCTTTTTCTTTTTTCTTTTTTTTCTTTTTTTTTTCTTTTTTACATTCTTCACAATATGCTAAGTTATTGAATCAGAAGCCTTTCTAAAAGGTACTTCACACCTCCTTAACCACTTTATCTGTTTGGGGGGTTTTGGTCTGTCTGTTCTTGGTTAATGACAAGAAATTCATCAGTACCCCTGTTCCCTGCAGCCTTTTTCAAACTAAATCTATTCTTTGGCCTTCAGAGCAGCAGATGGGATTGCAAACATAGCAGTGAAATACTACAATTTTATTTAAAGATCTCCCAGTAGATAATAGACCATGGTTATGACTAATAGGGTCATGTGAACACAACCTAAAGAAGAAAGGATAACAGCCCGAGCAACACTGAAATGAGACTCAGATCCTCTCTCACATCTGTGAGAGATCCTGGACAAGTTAGTAAATGCTGAAGTGCTTTCTTTCCTTATTCATAAAAGGAATAACAATTCTTCACTTCATCAAGAGACCAAGTAGGAGACATTGACAGCTACAAGGTATTTAGAGACACACCAGTGATGCCTCAGAACAGGAGAATTTCTAAGTCTCTTTCATGTAACAAAGGCAGAGACTGTCCTAAAGTCCTGTGAAATACAACTTTTTTTCTCCCCCAAAATGGAAATAATCACATTTCTGTGGGGCACAAATGAATAAGCTCTTTTTATGGTGACTTTCCAGTTATTGCATTGGTTCACAATACTATTATTGCAACAGTTCTTCTTAAGAGAAAAAGGTGCCACAGAGTGCAGATGAAATTTGACAGCCTCTCCTCTTAGCAATTTGCCTCCAAGCACTACAGCTATGAGTCAGTGAGCTGATAGGAAAACTTTTACATAGCATTCAGAATTAGACTTGGAGGATACACGAAATTCAATTCAATTACAATTCTTTCCTGTCTCTGCTATGTTGGCCACTAAAGTAAAAATAACTTCAAATTAACAATAGTTAAAATTTGGAGATGAGAGTATACCCTTGGATTAATGTTTTTGTTGCTGGAAAACTCCCTTTGTTTGGAGTCAAAAAGCTACTGGTTAAGAATGATGCAATTTTTAAGGGAAAAAGAAAGACATGCTGCTGCCTGATAAAAAGCTGTATTACAAGAACTGCTTACATGATCTTCTCTTCCCTTAATGATCCTCAGCAGTTTTCCAGAAGATTTCTTCCAGAGCAGTTCTTTCAAAAGTTGTCCCCTTTGCAAAATACAACGTTTTTGGGACCATTTCCGCTTTCTCCCATCTTGTGGTCTGTGTGTTGCACCAATAACCCCTTTTTCTCCTGCTCTGTGAATTCAGTGCCTGTTTGTTCAGAGCTAATGAAGGAGTTTCTTCACCCTCTGTTACTGCCTTAGAAACATCCTGCTGTGCTGTGGCTTCCTCCTGTAGCTGTTATGTGCTGGGAAAGGGGCATGGCAGTGGACAGACCTCTCGTGATTTTTGTGGAGGCTCATCCTGCCAGCAATAAGCACACCAGACATCCTGGGATAAGCAAGTTTAGAATGACGCTGTGACAGGACGTGACGTCTTGGTTAGCCAGGAGTTTTGTGACCTTTTAAAAATTTTGTAGTGAACTATGTTTAATTAGTTAAGGGATGTTTGATAGTGATTTTAGCTGGTTTTGATTTAAATCTGTGTTGGCTGAGTGTCAGTAGAAAACCCTGAGAAATTACCTCAGAGCACCTGCAGAAAGGAACTCCATGGATCAATAGCCCTTAGAGAATTTAATCAATAGCTGAAGAACAAAATTCAGTAAAGAATTGTTTAATGGTTATCATGTAGCTAGAGATGAATTAGATGTTGTAGAACAAAAAAGATATCTAGAGAAAGTTAAGGAGTCAAAGGTCTACACACCCCAGAAAACTTGATTAATACATTGCAGGTGCAGTAAGGGACCCACTTCATGGGCTTGTACACCTCAGAAAATTTAATCAATAGTAATGGTCTAACCACAACAGTAAATTTAATAAAGCACTGTTTAACTGGATAAAACTTGGGTTATTCATTACACAAAGATAGATGAGATATTCTGGTAGTAATTAAAATAAATGAAACACCTATACCATAATGCAATAAATAGGGCAGACTTTTGGGAGTGTCTATAAAAAAATCTTGGGTGTTACACTGTATATAAATGTTTGAAAATTGTTTCTTTGAACATGTGTATGGTGAATAAATTCCCAATACATTCCAAATTTTGACTCAAAATTGTTATTAGGAATGTTTGTCTAACAGCTTTTTCTGTTAGATTTAGAACTTTTTGTTTCAACTGACAGATGAAGTAGCAGGTAGTTGGGTTTGGCCCTTCTGCATATCCAAAAGGAAGGACAAAATCTAATGGAAGAATGGGTCCTGAAACACAAATGCATTCATCAACTACATGATTTCATTCAGCATTTTGGGCAAGGACTATCCCTTTTTCCTTCTCTAGGTCTTGCCATGCAAGCCACAAAGACCATACAGGTCATCAGATGTACATAACCGAGTCTCAACAACATGTATCGGTTGGGTGTGAGGAGAAATGGACACTTTGATTTATAGACATGAAACCTCAGAATGGCTTGGCACAGAACTTCCTGCAAACAAAGAGACGTTCCTACCAGGCCAGTTTCATGGGACATCCACTGTAACGCAAAACCCATTCCCAGGAGCTCCTGTTTGCTCCCATCTAGACACTGAATGCTGATTTGGAAAAATTAAAAAAAAAATTTTAAAAAAAAAGGTTCATTTTTATTGGATTGTTTCCCTTACAGTATTGCACTTAAACACCAGGAAATTATCTCACAGGAATTAAGGGGCGTTGCCCTGGGAAGGTGATGTGGCTGGCAGCCCAGCTGAGGTGCCTTTATACCAATGCACACAGCCTGGGCAACTGACAGGAGGAGGTGGAAGCCAGTGTGGTGTTAGAAAACTATGACCTTGTGGTCATTACTGAAGCTTGGTGGGACAAATCCCATGACTGGAGTACAACTATGGATGGCTACGGGCTGTTCAAAAAGGACAGGGCAGGAAAGAGAGGCAGGGGGGTTGCCCTCTGCAGTCACGAGCAAGTTGAAAGGCTGTGGGTAAGAATCAGAGACTGAGGAAACAAAGGGAATCTTGTTTGGCTGGTGTTTACTGCAGACTCTGATCAAGGGGAGCCTGTTGCTGAAGCCTTCTTGCTCCAGCTACAGGAGGCATAACACTTGCAGGCTTTAGTCCTGCTGGGGGACTTGGACCTCCCCAACATCTGCTGGGAAAGTAGCACCAGGGAGCTGTAGGCAAGCCAGGAAACTCCTGGACTGGAGGATAACTTCTTGAGCCAGGTAGTAGACAGCCCTGCCAGAGGGGATGTGGTACTGGGTATGTTCATCTCCAGTGCAAAAAAGGTAACTGGGGACATCAAGACTGGAGGAAGCCTGGGCCACAGTGACCATGCATTGGTGGAGTTTTAGTCCTGAGGGATGTGATTAGGTAAGAAGTACAGTTAGGCTCCTGAACTTTAGGAAAGCAGAGTTCCAGCTTTTCAGGGACTCTGGGACACTGCCAGGCATCAGAGACAAGGGGTTGCCACAGACAAGGGATTGGAACAGAGCTGTCAGAGCTTTAAGGACATCTCCCATAAAGCAAAAGAGCTAGAAATGAAGCCAGTCAAGGAAGGTAAGAAACCAGCATGGCTATGTAAAGAACTACTGGTCAAACTAAAGGGAAAGCAAATGCACAGGCAGTAGAAGCAAGGGCAGTGAGCTGGGAAGAGTATGGAGATGAAGTATGGTTTTGCAGCAATGGAGTAAGAAAGGCCAAGGCAAAGCTGGAACTGAACATAGCAAGGGACACAAAGAAAAGCAGGAAGAATTTCTATGGGTATGTTAAGCAGAAGGTGCAACCTCCCTGATGTTGTGTTCCCCCTTGACCTGGACAAGCTTGAGGGTTGGGTCCATGGGAATATCAAAAGGTTTAATAAAACCAAGTGCTGGTGCTGCACCTGGGTGAGAGCAGCCCCCGGTATCAGCACAGGCTGGGCATGAACAGACCCAGAGCAGCCCTGCCCAGAAGGACCTGGGGGTGCTGTGGGTGAGAGGCTGGACATGCCCTGGCCATGGCACTCACAGCCCAGAGAGCCAAACGTGTCCTGGGCTGCATCCAGAGCCCCGTGGGCAGCAGGGGAGGGAGGGGATTCTGCCCCTCTGCTCTGCTCTGCTGAGACCCAGCTGGAGCATCCAGAGCTGGGGTCCCTGCACAGGAGGGACAGGGACCTGCTGGAGCCAGCACAGAGGAGGCCACCAAGATGATCAGAGGGATGGAGCACCTCTGCTGTGAGGACAGGCTGAGAGAGTGGGGATTGTTCAGCCTGGAAAAGAGGAGGCTTCAGCGTGACCTGATAGAGGCCTTCAGGCATCTGAAGGGAGCCAGCAGGATGGAGACTTTTTGTAAGGGCATATAGCAACAAGGATGACAAGGGGGAATGGCTTCAAACTAAAAGAGATTCAGCTTTTATTAGATATTAGGAAGAAATTCTTTACTGGGAAGGTGGTGAGGCCATGGTACAGGTTGCCTAGAGAAGCTGTGGGTGGCCAGTCCCTGGAAGTATCCAGAAGCAGGCTGGATAGGGCTCTGAGCAACCTGGTCTAGTGAAAGGTGTTCCTGCCCACGGCAGGGGGATTGGTAAAGGATGACTTTTAAGATCTTTTTCAACCCTAACCATTCTATGAATCCATGATCTGACTCACTGGCAATTGAAGCAATGTCTGCACAGTGTAGTGACAACTGGTAAGCTCTGGTTATGTCTGCTTGAAGTGATTGCCAGGCAAATCAGACCCAAAGGCTTCCAAATTTTCTTTCTTTTTTTTTTTGAATGCATCTTTTCAGCTACTGAGTTCTAAACAGGGTCTCACAAAGGCTTGCAACATCACAATTCACGTCAGATGAACTGTGATGCTGGGTTAGGCAGAAGTTAACTCCTTAAACCAGCAGTATGACTGAAATCATGTGTGCCATGGAAGTGTGTCTTCACACACAGCAGAAATAATGGCAGTAGAAATCTCCCAGTGGTGCCTACAACATGGGCCAGAGAGTGGATGTTACTGAAATGAGGGAAAAACAAAATATCTGCTGCTGAATATTCAGCCTGACCATTTACTGAGAACCCTATTCTACAAAGAATATTTGCAATAAGGCAGCATTAACTTGCCTTCAAAGACATGACTTAAATCTCTGGAGGGAACTCCCATGTATATTCAGGACAGCTACCCAAACTCACTTGCAGAATTTAGAAGTCTCCTACTGAGAAATATGCCAGCAGATGCTTCCTGACATTTAATGCTAAACATGTTATAATGGGGCTATAAACAGCCTTTCTCTCCGAAACATATGAAGGAATAGCATAAGACCCCAGGGAGAGACAGCTCTGTAGAAATGGGTTTGTTATTCCTGATTAGGATTCAGACGGCCCTCCCTGGTGTTGTTAGTACCAGTTTGATTTGTTCTAAGGCATGTCGGATGTTTGTTGCACAAACAGACTCCCTGATGCTTTCATCATGATGGAAAATTAAAAATAAGCGGTGTTAAGCAAAGAACGGGTGCCACAATCTGAGTCTAAAAGCAGCACATGGTCATGTAGTCACTACAACCCACTGCTGTCATGAGAACTCCTGACCAAGGTTTCCATTTTAACTTTTGCTATAGTGTGGTTGTCACCTTCCCATGAATTTCAAGAAGATTCATGTCCCTACTTCCCTTTGGCTGCTGTGAAAAGTCTCAGTTTCCCAGCAGTTTGTGAGAATACCAGTGACATAACCTTCAAAGCAAAAATTTCTAAGGCTTCCGGAAAAAGTGAGATTCTTCAGTCATGGCTGAATTGAAAAGAGAATTGGCTCTCTGACCAGCAGTTAAATGTAGAGAACATTACAAGAAATGAACATTAAAAGTCATGAGAGGCATCTGGACAAAACAGCTGCTAGAGAACATTAACAGAATAAAATCTTGCCCCAATAAAGGTGAAATTCAATCTCGGATTGGGGTGAACAGCTTGTTCAGAGTTGATTTTGTTAGAGGTAAGTCAATCTTGTGCAAGGTTTCTGCTCAGGTTCATCTCAGTTTTTCTGTGATTGAAAAATCTTTTTTTTTTTTTTTTTTTTCTGTGATTAACATGATCCACAATTAACATCATCAATGTGGCCCATAGGTAACATCATTAATATGACAGGACTATTTACTACAGGATCATAAATTAGAATTTGACCCTATGTGCCTAACAGGGACAAAGAAGCAAAGATCACAACACATGTTAAGTTTAAAATTTTTTAAAACACATGAACTTCTACAATGAAAACATTAAAAATATATTGCAAGTGATGGCTGACATATGTCTGTCTGGCATTATCCACCCTGAATTGGTCAGGGAACTCTAAAACATCACAAAACACTTTTATTTAACATATCCCATATGCAATCACATAGTGCATCCAGTTTTAATCCCCCACAAAAGCAGACTCAGACTTACCAATACCCGTTATGGCAAAGGAGAAATTTTGGTAAAGGATTTTTAGAAGCTTAATGACTAAGATTTTTTTTTTTAATAAAACATTAAACATTACCTCATCATGACAGGTGAAGCAGAGTACATGAGACTAAGTTTCCTTTTGTGGAACAAGTTACTGAGGGCCATTTTCTGTCCCAGGTTAAGTCAGAAATGAAGCTAACATACTATGTGCTAACTGAGGATTGGCCAAATATTTTGTATTTTCTATGCCTGATGGCTGTTTCCAACCTTCAGTATTAGGCAGACAGTGCCAAGGGCCCTCGTTGAAACTGACCTGCAGCCTGCATCCACCATATGACAAGATATCACACTGATCAAATTTCCCAGATTTACTTAACTGAAAACCTTATGTAGATTTTGGGTTTTCATTATTTGATGTGTCCCAAGAGGTGCTTGAAGATGCCAAGACTCTGGAATAGATTTGGGGAGGAAAAACTAGGCGGGAATTACATTTTTCTAAGACTTTTCACATATTCCCATGTTCTGAGCATGTGAAGAGCTTTCCATCTCCTCCCAGGACAATTTGAGTTAAGGCAGTATCACAAACGTACCTAAAAGCTTCTGTTTAACCCAGCAATATGATTTAGGCTTTTGAAAAATGTCATCTGACAAATAAGAACAAGAGAAATAATTGCAACAATGATAGACCCAAGCAGAGTTTAAACTGTTAGGGGAGTAAGTTAAACAATGATGTTACCTTTTTAGGATTGTTTCCCCTTTTCCCTACATGTTTTTAGAGTTCCTGAGTATGTTCCTTGCATGCTGGGAACATCAAATGTTGAGAGATGCAAATTCAAAACCGCTGTGAAGACGTCTCTGATATCCCCCAGCTACAGAAATAAACTTTTGGTTTAGGTTTGCAAAATAATCAAACTTCCTGCTCTCTCCCATCTCCTCTCAAGAAAAGATAAATGTTCACTATAATAGGTGCCCTACTTACCTAAGGCTTTGATCTTTCTCCACTCTCTGCTCGCAGATTTCTGGAGGAGCCCCAGCGTACGTGAATTTACAACGCAGTGAACTGCTGTGCTTTCCAAGAGAGCTGGTTTCAGCACCACGTCTGCAAGACTTCAAAGGAGAAGGAAAAGTTATTTTTCTACTTATCACTCCAATTTCCCTCTCCACTGCCTCTGGACACTGTCAGTCCTGGGAGATCATAGAACGGCTTGGGTTGGATGTGACGTTTTTTGGAACAGGCTCTACTCTGAACTTCATATCCAAGGATAAATATGCTTTTGAGATGCTTTGGGGTATTTTTTTTATTTTCTTGCAGGAGTCAGAGTGTGAAATACTAGCACTAGATATACTGCCCTTTGCTTCAGACCCACAAACACATTTATGTGTTATCTTTCACTCCGAAACCAGTAGGCAAGCCTGTGACTTAGCCAGCACTCTCCTGCAGTCTCATGGGAAAGGTGCTTAGACCTTGGCAAAGCAAGGACAGTACTTTGAAGGCTTGGATTCCTGCCCCCTTGTTGCAGCGAGTGTTTAAGTTTATTCGTAGTTGCATGTTTAAGTTTGTCAGTTATGGTTCATTCTTGTGCTCCTCCCTGTTCCTCCCAAGTTGGTTTACCCCTAAGAATTGTATCTTCCCCTGACATGTCCATCATTGTAGACCCAACCCTTTATTCCAGACCCTTCCATGCCTGTCACTACTACCCTGCCCCTACCCCTTGTTCATCACTGTAAACCCTGCCCTTTGTTCTGGATCCTCCCTGTCAATCTCCTAACCCTTGAGGCCCCATGGGCCTGTGTGACCAGTCCTCTGCTCCCCCTCATCCCTGTTGGTCCCTGCATTGTAATCCCATGCCTTCGTTCCCCCTCCTGAATTCCCCATTGGCTCTTTGTTTGTACCCTCCCATTGAGTTGCTGATGTATAAAATCCCAAGCACAGGAGTGCTTGGGGCTCTTGTGTCCCTGATCCCCTTTGGCAATAAACCTGTTCCCAGAACCTCAGAGAGCCTCCTCCTCCTCCTTTACCTGATCCTCAAAGCAGTTATTACCCTGCCTTTGTTGAGTTTGTGGCACAAAAGGTTCAGCTCTGGAATCAAGCCCTACCCAGGCTGTTCCCTACTCCTGGTGTGAAGTAAGCCAGAGTGTCCCTGAGCTAGCCCAGGCTCAGCTGGTGCCCAGTGTGGGGCCTCCCTATGGGCCAAGACCCCATGGAGGAGTGGTCAATAGCTCTTTGAGTGTCGGCCACCCCAGTGTGAGCAGACCGCATCTTCAGCAGCAACGCTCTCGGGGACAGAGGCAGCAACCCTCATGGCACCAAGGATCACCTCCCAGATCAGGACTGCAGATGCAGCACCCTTGTCTGGAGGGCTTGTGTATCTCCCAAGTGGGGGGATTGTGTTGTTTGTGGCTAGGAGGGACCCCTGTTGGGTGGTGGGTGTGCTCTCCTGGTTTGCTCTCCAGACCCTTATTTTATTTCTTTGGGTTTGCTTTTGCTGTGGCTGCGGGTGGAGTTTGCTGAGCAGAGTGTAACATCATTCAGAGATGGGTCCCAGACTATCTGCTCAGCAGAGGGGGATACATAACCAAGCTGTGGGACTCCTTGAGAGTGGGGGGGGGTGGGGGGGGTGGGTGTGGAACAACAGTTTTCTAAGGGATTGTTAAAGTGATTTATACATTGGTTGTTTCTTCATTAGGGTGTCCTAATGTCCACACACACCCCTTTTGATTTAACCTCCATTCGTTTTTGGAACAGAGTGTGGGTGAAGTTAACAGATTTAATGAATCAAGAGGACACCTCTGCATCCAAACTGACTTATTTGTTTGTGTTGATTTGGCTTACTTTAGTAGAAAAAGGGGGAAAGGGGAAACTACTAACTTGTTCTGCCCCAGTTATCCTTTCCCCATCTTCCTGAAATGTTCACCCTATGCCGCAGGAGTCACACAGAGCAGACCGCTCTGTGCAGGGCAGTCAGGCAAGTCCTGCTGTCCCTGGCTTTCCGCACCTCTCCTGGCACCCTAGATCCAGCAGCGACGGCCGCGCTGTCAGGGACCATTTCCTCAAACTCAGTACCCCAGTTCAAACCCCCAAGTTAGTTCCTTTTGAGGTTCCCCCTCATTCACCTCAGTTTCTCCATTCACCCTCTCCTCCCGTTTCCCCAGAATGGCGCCCAGAAGGCCCAAGATGGCGGGGACCACATGGCCGATCCCCTCTCTCTTGTGCTTCTCCTCCCCACAATCCCTTCCGCCCTCTTCCCCCCAACCCCTGCCTCCCTGATGCCCCTCCTCTCCTTTCCTCAGACTCTTCCTCTTCCACCTTGGCTCCACCTCCTTGCTTCCCTGAGAGTCCCCACCCCTCCAAATTACTGTCCTGCCTCCATCCCTTCCTCTTTCTCCTGCAGCTCTGCCTACCTCCTTCCGACTTCCAGTGCCCATGCCCCTCCTTCTGGTTCCCACACTCCAGGGGCTGGATATGACAAGCCAGGGAACTGGGACCTGGAACGGCAGGCCCTTCCGCTTGCTGCTCCGGTTATGTTTGGTGGTTGGGGAAGTGTGCACCTTCTCCTATCAAAACAAAAAAGAGCTTTGTAAGGGCCAGGAGTTTGGCTGGGGGAGTGAGTATTTGAAAGGCCTACGCAAGGCCACTTTCGCCTCCAACCCATGGGTCCCATATGACCTTAAAGATTTGTTTTTATGCCTCCTCTCCCTGTCAGAGTATCTTTTGTGGGAGGAGGCATGGAAAAGGTCATTATGGGCTCTCTGATCTGAGCTCTTACAAGTCTCCAGAGGTGCCTTGGTCACTATTGGCAATATTATATGATGGACCACTTGAGTAGTGATGAAGAATGGGCTCAGGCCAAGGATCAGGCTAGGGTGATTCCTAGACTGGTCCTAGAACAAATAGAAGAGGCTGCAGAGAAAGCGTTCCATGTGCTGACTTCCCATGAGCACCGAGTTAATTTTACTGCTGTCAGACAACCCTAAGGAATTATTTATAGATTTGTAGACAGGCTGAGTACAATTTGAAAAACAGGTAGAGAACATTACAAGAAACAGACATTAAAAGTCATGAGTCACAATTTGAAAAGCAGGTGGAGGAGCCAAGCCTACATGCAGCCCTACTGTTGGAAATGGAGAAGACAAATGCCAACGAGGCCTGACAAAGAGTGATAGTAGGGATGCCCTTGGATCTTCCACCCACTTTAAGCAACATCATTGAAGCCTGTATGAAGAAAGTGACTAACTTAAGGGTCAAAGAAAGAAGACCTGCAGGGAGGACAGCTGCTGCTGCTGCACCAGTGGGTCCAGCAATTCTTCCACCTGCAGCTCACCAGGACTTGTCGCTGTGTTACTGCTGCAGGCAGCAGGGACATGTAGCTTGTTTTGGTCCTGTGTCCAACTCTTGTAGGCCAGGACAAGGGAACCAGGAGCGGGGAGAGTTAAAAAAAACTAGGGGGGCTGCGTGAACCTGCTCCACGTGTTGAAACAAATGGAGCCAGGGTCGCAGGGGGCGGGGAACTTGGATGTGACACCACAAACTGGACTGACATTTACCGGACTGACACCATTACTTACCACTGAAACAATGCCACTTACCAGCCAAGGGTTAATAAAGTATGGCAACCTCAATTGCCGCTCTTGTTGACCACTGTGGAAGATCATCTTTTCAGGTTGCCCCATGGGGCTGAAATTGCTGTGGACTCAGTGGGTGGAAGATTGACACACTCCCAGAGACTGAGATACTTCTGGTCACCTTTACGGCTGATCCAGATGGACTCATTCTCTTGGTGTGATACATCCACCCACCCTTCTACTTGGCCAAGGGGCAGGTCATCGCCCAGGCCATCCCCATTCCATCAGGGGTCCCGGTAGATGAGTTTGCACCTGAGGTCTACTGGGCAGAAGTGGTGGGTGAGAACAAGCCCATGGTCCCACGTACGTTAAGCAGGGTTTGGAGACCCTAGGGAAGAAGGGCTTGTTGGACACTGGGGTGGATGTAGCGGTCATCCCTGAGAAGACCTGGCTGTCACATTGGGAATTGCAAACCATGGCAGGCACCATACAGGGCATAGGTGGTGCCCAACTGGCTAGAATATCAAAGGACAATGTACAAACTCAGGAGCCAGATGGGCAGTTGGCTAATGTACACCCATATGTTGCAGATTTCAGGGTTCCCCCTTGGGGCAGGGACATCATGTTGCAGTGGGGGTTGAAAATTGAGATCCCGACCACCTCTCAGGATTTTTGATTGCAGCCACTGTGGAGCGCCCTACTCAGAAATTAAATTGGACCACTGATTTGCCTGTTTTGGTAGATCAGTGGCCACTGAGTAAAGAAAAATCAAAGGTGCTCAATGAGCTTGTGGAGGAGCAACTGGCTCAAGGGAACATGGAGCCTACATTCAGCCCTTGGAATTCAAAAGTATTTGTCATCAAGAAGCTGGGGAAGGACAAGTGTTGGCTCCTCACAACCTCCACAAAATAAGGTCATTGTGGACATGGATCCCCTCCAGCCAGGGATGCCCTCCCCAGTGTTGCTTCCCCAAAAGTGGAATCAGGCCATCCTTGACATCAAGGACTGTTTTTTCAAAATTTCCCTTGACCCTGCCGATGCTCCACACTTTGTCTTCTTAGTTCCTACCACCAACCAAGAAGCTCCAGTGAGGAGGTTCCTCTGGTGAGTTCTCCCCCAGGGAATGAAGAACTCATCAACTATCTGCCAGTGGCACATAAATGGGAAGCCATCATCCTACACTACATGGATGATGTGCTTGTGTGCACCCCCAATGACAAATTACTGCAGCACACGCTTGATCAAGTAGTCAAGGTTTTGACATCTGCAGGGTTCACTCTACAAGAGGAAAAAGTCCAGAGGATGCCTCCCTGGAAGTATCTGGGCCTGGAGGTCACTGCGAGGACCATTGTTCCTCAAAAACTGGCTCTTAACAGTGATCCCAAAACTTCAGCAGACCTCCAGTCTCTGTGTGGGACTTTGAATTGGGTCAGGCTAGGCGTTACCACCGATGATCTAGCCCCCCTTTTCAATTTACTGAAAGGGGGAGAGGAGCTTAGTTCTCCAAGGACCTTGACCCCAGAGGCGAGGACTGCTTTGGAGAAGGTAGAGAAAGCTTTGGAAAGGAGACAGGCACGTAAGTGCAACCGAGGGTTGCTGTTCAAATTCATTTTGATGGGAAAATTGCCACACTATCACAGCTTGATTTTTCAGTGGGACAAGGACCAAAGGGACCCAGTCTTGATCATCAAGTGGGTCTTCCTCAGTCACCAGCGGTCCAAGAATATCATGAAGCCACAGGAACTGATGGCACAGTTGGTCAGGGAAGCCAGAACAAGATTGCTTGAATTGGCCAGTTGTGACTTCACGTGCAGACATTTGCCAGTCAGCCTTTCTGGAGATGAAATGTCCCCAGAGAGGTTGACCAGGGAAATGTTCGAGAATCTCCTGAGGGGCATTGAGACCTTACAGCTTGCCCTAGAAAGTTATAGTGGACAAATTTCTGTCCACGCCCCTGCCCATAAATTATTTAATGCTAAATTCCAATTGGTAGCAAAATAAAAAAAAAGCTGAAAGCCACTCAAGGCCCTTGAGTTTTCACTGATACGTCTGGAGCATCCTGCCGGTCAATAATGACCTAAAAGGATCCCCAAACTCAGCAATGGGAGATGGATGTTGAATATATTGAGGGGCCCCCTCAAATTGCTGAGTTGTCCACAGCAGTTAGAGCCTTCGAGAGGTTCCTGGAACCGTTCAATTTGGTCACTGATTCGGCACATGTAGCAGGGGTGGTTGCAAGGGATGAAAATGCTGTACTGAAGGAGATCTCAAACAGGATTTTGTTTGAATTACTCTCAAGATTAATCTATGCAATCTCCCATTGAGAGCATCCCTATTTTGTAATGCATGTGGGGTCATATTTGCCAGGACCGATTGCGGAGGGAAATAATTGGGCAGATTCCCTGGCTGCAGCCGCCGTTGAGCTGGCAAGGCTTCCTGACCTCTTCCAACAGGCAAAGCGGAGCCATCAGATGTTCCACCAAAATGTGCCTGGCTTGGTTAAGCAGCTCAAACTAAAACAAGATGAAGCCAGAGTCATTGTGGCCACATGCCCCCCACAGCCAACGCTCAGCAATGCCATCACTGGGTGCTGGAGTTGGGAAGCTGAGAGGGGGTTGGGAAGCTGTGAAGTATGGCAAACTGATATCACCCACATTTTGGGATTTGGCCACATGAAATATGTGCATGTCTCCATTGACACCTTCTCTGGAGCTGTCTATGCCTCTGCCCACAGGGGGAAAAATGTAAACATGCAATTGACCATCTGCTGCAAGCCTTTTCAGTGCTGGGGGTCCCTAGAGAAATTAAAACTGACAAGAGCCCTGCATATATTTCCAGGGGATTCAACTAATTCCTGCAGGACTGGGGAGCTGAACATAACTATGGCATCCCTCACTCCCCAGTTGGTCAAGCTGTGATTGAGTGAGCTCACCAGTCGCTCAAACAGGTCCTGGAAAGGCAATGGGAGAGCAGCAGAGGAGCAACACCACAGGGGAGATTGTGTAAGGCCCTCTTCACCATCATTTTTTAAACTGCTCATTTGAAAACACCAATCTCCCACTAGTCAGACACTTCTCCCCTCATGGCAATCATAACTCCAAGGAACACCCACCTGTTCTGATGCAGGACCCAGAGAGCAGTGCGATTGAGGGCCCATATAAGCTGGTGACATGGGGTGGTGGGTATGTGTCACTGTCGGACACAAAATGATTCACATAGACACAGCTCGAGGTGTGGTGAAAGAAGAAGAAACGTTTATTTTTTCTTTCAGTATTTATAGGTTTCTGACCACGACCAGGGATTGGATAGTCAGGTTACCACCTTCCCAACCACACTGGCCGTGAGAGATGTCCATCAAAAGGCATATCTTTAATGGAATGTATAAACACCTATGTTTATAGTTACTTTCCTGGGAAAGTGGCTAGAAATTATGAAAACAATATCAAAAGATTTGATTCTCAGGGTGACAGGTATGCTTGTGTGTCCACACCCCAGGGACTGTGGTGGATACCACAAGAGCAGGCAAAACTGCACGTCCCCAAGCATCCCACCAGACCCTCAGATGTAGTAGCTGTCAGCCCAGAAAGGAGGCGCCTTAGTGGAGAAGGAGAACTGAGTCCCCCCCTTTTTCCCTGATTTCCCACTGTTAAATTCATTTATTGATGAGTTTTAATATGTTCTTTAATCCCTCCTATTTTGTTACACCCCTAGGGAGAGACCACCCCTAGCATGACAACTGCTGTGTAGGTCTTCGTTGTTGTCACCATCCTGGTGCAGTTCTTGGAGGCATGGGTTGTCCCGCAATGCAGGAAAAACATCTGGGTTGCATTGGCAGAGACCCTCTGACAGGACCACACCTCCTGTCGGCAACAACAACAGAAAATCCAATGCCCACCTCCCTGCTGGGGATTCCCTTTAAGCCAGAAGAATTCCCTAATCAACTATCAGACAAAGGGATATTAACACTTAGAACCCACCCCATTCTTATGTGAAAATTCATCATGCCTGGGGCACCGTTATTAAAGTCCCAGTCCTGGTCAGTAACCCCTTCTGTTATGGAGAGAGTGGCAGGGAAATCTGTCACTTGCTAAAACAGAACCCCAGGCTCAAACAGAGAGCATCCTCCTCCTACTCCTCCTCCTCCTTTACCTGATCCTGACAGTGGTCATTACCCTGCCTTTGTTGAGCTTGTAGCTCAAAAGGTTCAGGTCTGGGATCAAACCCTACCCAGGCTGTTCCCCGCTCCTGAAGCAAAGTAAGCCAGAGTGTCCCTGAGCTAGCCCGGGCTCCGGCAGAACTGCGTCACCCCCTTCTTTAACTGCAGTGACCAGTTCACAAAGATTATGTCCGTTGATCACCTGGGAGCCTTTCCAAGTCTCCAGGCATAAATCATGGGTGCATACCAGCTCCTGCACCACTGGACATTGCCTTTACCTGTAATCTCTCACCACCCTGAAAGACCATGGATACTTCATGCCTGAAATATTCAAGGCCAGGCTGGATGGGATTCTGAACAAACTGGTCTAGTGGAAGGTGTCCCTGGCCATGGCAGGGGGCTGGAACAAGATGGTCTTTAAGGCCCCTTCCAACCCAAACCATCCTATGATTCTGTGATGACAGAGCTGCCATTCCAGTTGTGCATTCAGCTCTGGTGGTTGATTTCAGGCCAAGCATTCAACACAGGGATACACACCGTGATTGCACAGCCTTTGGCACCACTGCAGGCTGTCATGAAGAGCCAGAAAAGTCAGCATGCCTGGCAGCATGAAAATTACCCAAGTTTGTGTTATTCTTCTGTTAGAATAGCACTTAATGCTATTTTAACAATTATTACTTTACCAATAATTATATATATGTAGCAACACTCTATCATTTTACTTTTCCCAGACAGTCATGATTTCTCATGATTTTCATCATGTCTCACGAGCCTTTGTTCCAAGTTCTTTTTTAATGAACTCATTGTGGTGTACTGGAGCAATACCCCTGCCAGACCTAGGCCCGATGAAAAGCAATTAACCTGGCAGGGAGAAGCTTGTGGCTGGCTGGAGTGGCAGTGGGCCAGCAAAACCACAGCACTCACAGGATCTCATCCCTTTATGTCTGCAAAGCCCTGGATCATGCAGTATCAGCCTGCCCAGGGCTGGATCCTAAGAGAGTCAGGACCTTAAATAGTGATGAAGGATGTGTTAGTCCTGGCTTAAGGCCCAGCAGTGGGCCAGGGCTTGGGCATGCTGGATTAGCAGGTATGTGGGAATTCTGCTTATGCTGCCATGCTGTAGAGAAAACAAGGTTTCCTTTCCTGACATTGGACGAAAAAATTTTATCCTCACAAAGTACCAACGCTCCTAGTTCTGCAAAGTAGTCCATTATATAATTGCAAAACACCTGTTCCATGGAAATGACAAACCTGTGAGGCTATGGGGCCCCAAAGGCTTCCCAGAGGCCTGTGTCATCTGGGTGAGAAATCCACCCAAATCAAATCCATTCTCCAAAAGCAACAAGTAACAAAATAAATGAAAGCAAAATTTCTGCTGTAGGAAGTTTTGCTTCCCAGATTTGTAGAGTGGTGACCATTTTTTTGTTGTTGTTTGTTTGGGAACACTTATAAAAAAGGGGAAATGAAAGAATTTCTTCTTAGGTTTCCTATTCTGCAGAGCTCTTTAGTCAGATCAGATGCTATGAGGAACAGGCTGGGTGTAGATGAGAAGTGGTAAGAACCCAAACCACTAATTGACAAAAATACCTCAGTTCTCAGAGAGCTGACCTGATCATTACAGGCCACAGGATTAGTTGAGAGGCCTCCTGCAGACAAGGCCTTTTCATGGAGAAAGCATTACCTGGGACAGGGATGCCAAAGGAGCTTGGAAACTTGAAAACAAGCTGGGTGGAAACCTCCCACATCTCCAGTCAACATCACCTGAAAGAATACTTCTGCTTGATCCCAAATCCATTAACCAGTATGATCCTGGGAATTTGAGTGAGATGTCTGGGCCTGGTTCCAGCTGGGATCAGAGGAAGGAGCATGGCCAAGACATTGTGGAATTCATTACCTGCTCATGTCACTGCCAGGGGTGGGGAAAAGAGACATTCACTTCCAGGAAGAAGGATCTTCCTTTCCTTTTAGGAGAAAGCCTTGGGTGATAGGTATTTTGCTTTCCATGTAAATAATTTCTTTTTCTCACACCTTTTTTTATTATTGTCACTGTTACTGTTCGTTTTCTTATCTCATTGCTGTTCCCAGTAAATTGTTGTTATCCCTTTGTGTTTTGTGTTTTCAGCTGGACTGAGAGTGGAAGTGAGTGGTAGTGCGTTTTTTTTGTTGTGTGGGTTTTTTTTGTTTTTTGCTTTGTTTCATTTTTGTTGTGGTGGGGTTTTGTTTGTTTGCTTTTTGGTTTTTGTTTTTTCTTTTAAGTGGGACTACCAATATGTGGAATACCATTCCTAAACCATGACATGCAGCAACTAAACATTTCAGAAAGGGGAAGCTTTGAGGTGCCTACAAACCATGGAGGAGTATCTAAGATCTGCTCTGCTGCTTCACAAGAAATGTAGGAAAAGGAAACCTGTGTTTAGTTTTAGGTTATTTCTGACCAGCTGTTCAGTGAGATGGAGATGGGTGGGATACTGCTTGTACCTGCTGGCTTATGGGAATCCGTGCTTTTGCTAGCTCAGAAATTTAGGAACCATTTGAACATACAAGGTTGTGAGCTGACCCAGAGGGAGGGGTTTGGTTTGTTATCCTGGGGTTGACACACTCATGTTTTCCCCTTTTCAAGAGCACTACCCCCCTCAAAAAGTCACTGGGACTACAAATCTGTGAAGCAAAACTTCTTCTGACATAGAGTTTCCTTTAATTTCTTGCATAACTTTTCAGATTTGACAGTGTGCAGCACTGACGTGGTGACAAGAGCCTTCACGACCTCCTTCATTTGGGGAATAATGGCAGGAGTTTAGTTCATTTGGGCTCCAGTTGAGAGAACAAGAAAGGTTTTTTCCTGCTCCCAGTGTCAAGGCTGGAGTGCAAGCTCCCCTCTGCAGAAAATGTGCTAGGGTTGCTCTGCAGGGCCATCAGGCGCTGTCAGGAAAGGGTGGCTTGCAGGAATCAGCTGTAATACAGTAGCTTCATATCCAGCACTGGCCACTGTCTCCTGTTCCTGCTCATGGCTTTTTTGCTACTTCCAGTGGGGAGAAGAAAGGCAAGGAGAAAAATGCCCCAAAAACTTCACATCTGTAGCACATGGGGATTGAGGGTATTTGTAAAAGGCTGCGTGGGTTTGTTGGAAAATGTTTCAAAAGTGAGCAAGGAGCTTTCCTGAAACATGGAGGGTATTTGTGTCTTCAAACTACACACATGCACATAAATACACGCACACACAGGGGAATAAGGTATTGCTGCTGCCAAGCTTTGAGAGAAAACCTTGGTTTCTATTGTGTTTTTATTGCATCTGTGATGGTCATCCTCAGAAACTTCCTCCTTTGATGAAACTGATGACCTAGGCTTGACTCCAAGCACATGAAAATAATTCCAAATAAGGACCTGCAGCCTGACAAGCTGCTGTGCTCCAGAGAAGGATAAACTGACCACGTTTATCAGCAACTTAAATTAAAGGAGGCTTTTTGACTTCATCACCCCTTCCAGCTGCCAAAGCCACACACCTCTCTGCACCTCTAACTGTGATTAGGAAAGAGGAAAATCACTGTAAATTTTATTTTCTGCATCTGGAGATGCTGACAGACAATGTTGTGTTACTTATGTTCCTTAGTTTGCTGAATACCAGTGGGTCATGAGGGAGCCTTGAGAAAGAGCATCTCAAGGGCGGAGGACGGGGAGGGGAAGAGAAAAAAAGATTCACAGCAGGCAGTAAGAGCTCTTCTTTCTTTGCAGAATTCAGTTAATTCAGATGCACCTCCCTGTAGGTTCATTCACAGGGTTGGTGCTCTCACATTATCAGAATTATGGAAAATAGATGAAAATCTTTTTTGCTGACAGCTGTCATTAGAGGAAAACAGCATCTCAGCAATTAGTGAATGGCTTCTATTAATCATGGCACTACCAGATGTGACAGCTGACAGGTTTTGTCACTACACAGTCACAGAGATGATAAAAGGAGGTGTTATTCTGGGTTTAATTCCAATAAGAAGCAAAAATACTAGAAAAAGTAACTCATAAAAGCACTATAGCCCAGTGAATAGTTACGTGCAGTTGATACATAAGGATAAGTAGGGTTGATTTCTGAAACAACAACAAAAGACTTCACAAAGCAAAATCAAGTAAATAAGAGCAGGTTAAAGGCCATCTGAGTTAATCTTGCCAAGGAAACAGAGGAAAATATAAAGGTTCTTTGAGGTGCAAGATTGAGATACTGAGCACTATGTACTTTGTCATGGCAGAACTTGGAGCTATTGCCTTTGCCTCAAAGTGAAAGAATTATTGAGCTGGAAGAAGTCTTTGACACAATTTGTGATGAGTACTGCAGGCCTGTGAACATCCCGAGTGCTTGGAGGTCCAAATTTTGTGTGGTATTCACATTGAACTTCCAACATGCTTATATTATTTGCCACATAGTGTTTTATATTGTACTGAAATAATCAGTGTTATACTTCTAGACTTCTTCTTGTCACCTGCTGACTGCCAAAAACCCTTGCTCTTTTTTCCCAGAGCACAACTGCTCTGATTCTCAGTGTCTTTTGCAACACATAAAATGTGCAAAGGAATCATCCCAAGCATCTCACAAACTTGCTGCTGCTCAGTTTTATACAAGATTGTGGTAATAGAGGTCCCCAGGTGAGACTGACAGATGTCACAGTGTTTGGATTAAAGAGGCACAGTTCACCTGTCTGCTCTTCTGCCCCTCTCTGCCTTGGACACATTTAGGAGAGAGGAATTTACAAAGGTGGTTGCAGTGCTGTTGTTCTGGTTTGCTCTCTCCTCATAAGTCATCATGGTTTCTTGAGATTTTGAGCTTGCTGGTGTGATTGCTAGAGGGTTTCCTTGGTGTTTTGGTGTGAGGCAGTTCCTGGGGACTCTCTTCAGACTCTGAGTCTAAAGCCTGTTTTGTGGTCATGGTGACTGAGGGACAGGTTTCAAAGGGAACCTGGTGTCCTTCCTCTCACATGCACTTGGTCAGGAATAAGGTGGGCAAAGTCAGGCAGATGATGAAGTCCCACAAAAGGACTTGGCCTCAGAAACAGAAAACAAGGAAACAGAAAACAAGGAAATAGAATATACTTTGTGCTGCTATGGTCTCTAGAAGTTCAGAGGGCTCAAATTCCCCTCATCCACAGGAAAGGATCACTTCCATACTGCACTTCTGGTAACACTAACACATGGAACTGAAGGCAGAGAGGGTCTATTAATCTGTGAAGGTGGAGCTCTTGTCCAAAATATATGCCATATCCAACTGACTTCTGACTTTTGTAGCTGACTTGAGCAGCATTCAAGGCTTTAGAAGTCCTGAGTAACAGTAAAAGAAGGGATGGAAAGAGAATGGAGATGCAACATGGATTTGGCAGAGGTAGAATGTGCAGAACCAGCTTAATCTTGGCTCTGATCAGTGATTTCTCAACTCTAACCTGTTCAAGGTGTACATTTCTGAAAACTGGCTCCATTATTTCTGAGATGACATGGGAGCAGTGGCTGCTTGCAGGAATAAGTATGTGATAGTAAGAGGCATTCAGTGTCATTTGTGAGCCAGCTGAATCTTCCCATACATTGTGGGTGAGCAAACTAAATTTCTAGGTACATATCTGAAAGCTAAAATCTAGATGGACTCAAAAGCCCTGCACTGAATACAATGGGACATAGGAATTCCTGATGAAATGAAATGGGCAGAGAAATATTAGGAGTCCACAAAGGCAGGGACTGATAATGAGAAATACTTAAAACTGGGGAAGTTGATGCTAGAGAGCCTGTACATTAGAGAAACAAAAATAAGTTATGCATATGGGACTGGAAATGGAGAGAACTGCTTATGAGCAAAAACCCAGCTCTTGTCTGGTGTAGCAAAACAAAGTTTAGTGAAGATGACAGAGTTATCCAAACACCAGGAGACTTTACTGTTATAAAAAACATTGTGCAAGAACAAGCATTTCTACACTGGACATAATCTCAGTCAACAGTGGAGAAGATAAAATACCAGAGAAATGAGATCCTGAAAAAAATCCTCCAGCATCCACACTCCTAGTTTAAAAGAGGAATCTCAGGGATTATATGCCAGAGTCCTCAGGAAGGGCTCAGACCCACAGTGAATGCTCCACCAAGCTCCAGGGAACTCTGCCAGCCTCATTAGGCTATTGCAGATGTTAACAGAGCCACGTCCAGAGATTTCTCTAGAAGGGAGGAAATGAGAACTTAAGAGCAGAAAAGGAGGAAGATGACATGTCTGGAGGAAATCTCACGAACAGCCTGACCTATCCACTGCCACTCCACTGCCTACTCCCTCCCTGATGCTGTCCAGAAATTGAATCCCACATTTCAAGTGCCATATGCCTTCTCAGTGTCCATGCTAGTCACTCCCAGTCTTCTTATCTCCATCCATCAATTTGCTAATCTCTTCCAGGAAGGCTGATAAACCACTCTTCCCACTCCTGCCCTTGGGTTTCTGTTCTCATCCATCACACACCCAGAAACACAACATCCTTTCCTATATGGACCTTTTATCCTCACCATGTGCACACAAGCACACATCATCCCTTTGAGTCATTATCTCACTCCTCCAGCAAAGTTTTCTGATGATGTCACAGTCCCAAGTTAGCCACAGCTTTGAAGGTCATTTCCCAAAGATCAAAATGTCTCTGAAATAAAAAATCCAGGCTTGTTTTTTTTTTCTCTCTATTCCTACAAAGTTATTTAATATTTAAAAATATTAGCAGTCTAGAAATTAAAGGATTGTCAAAAGATCTCAACCATTCACCAGGTCTCATCAGGTAACTTCATTCTTCCTCAGGTTAACTTCCCAATTTGCAGCAACCTCTTGAACTTCCCCTTTTGGGATCCTACAAAAGGTCTTAATGTCACTGGGAAGGTCTGGCACCATCTCCACTCCTCCTAGCAGTCTGACAGCATCCTCTGATGAAAAATGAAAGTTTTTTTAACTACTGACCATTGCTCTTAAGATCAGGAGCAGACTCTTATCCTCAAAAGGCTTCCTTCTGGAAACTGGTCCACATTTTACATGCTGAATGCTGTTCTGGTCCTCATATTCCTGGTTCTCACAGCTCAGAAATGATCCATTTAAATGGAAAAGGTTCAAAGAAGGACAAAGACTATCAAAGGTTTTGGGAAAAAGAAACCAGGACACTGCCACCCCAAAGAGCAATGACTAGGGGGTGTAAGAGAGATGTACAATCTCCACTGCCAGGAGGACAAGCACTTTAGCATCTCTTCGAATAAAATAATGGAGGATATCAATTAACTGGAATCATGTGCAAAATAAAAGGAGATAGGTCATTTTCTAGAAGAACTTGTAAATCCACTGAACTGCACAAAGGGGGTAGGAAACAGTTTAGACTTTATTAGAGAGGAATCATGGAGTCAGGTATAGCCCGCTAGTTAAAAATGACCAGCAGCCCAAAGAGCGTCAGAAGAAAACATCATTAAGTTTACCTTGTTCTTACTCTTCTCTGGACAGCTGTTCTGGACAGTAACCACTCTTGGAGGCAAGGTTCATGATCTGAACCTTGCCTCACAGAAAGTCTGGGAAAGAATTGTGAGAATATTGGCAGAATTCACCCACCTTCTTCCAGCATGCAGCTCTCCCTGTCATCTTTCCTAGCGTTTTTGGAACAATCTTTTCCAACTCAAGGCAGCCATTTCTACCCCAGGTTCACCAGCATATTCATAAAATAAGTATTCTATTTGTTAATTTGTTTATTATTACATGTATGATACTTACAGGGTATGTCCTATATCCAGCTGTTATCTTGTGGAATGCTCAGAGTAAAGACATTCATGTGCATGCCACAGTATTGTTGCTGTAGGTAGCAGCAGAAGCCAGAGTATTTGCAGCTCAGATCTGCAAGGTTTTTCAGGCAGAAAGGAAAAATCTCAAAGCATCACAATTACTGTAAACCCAGGAAAGGAAGCAAGATGGGGCAACAATTTTAGGCAAATGTTACAAAGCAACACTTGTGGATACTGATGCTATGATTAAAAATCTCTCAAGCTTGGATGGCAAGAGAAGTGTGAGACTAGCGGATAAGCAGGACCTTCAGCAGAGCTGGGTTCTGGCCTCTGTTGAGAGCCAGACCACTTGCCCTGTCCAGGCCTCTTCTCCCATGGTTACAGGCAGCACATTTTTCCTTCGAATTGCTCTGCATTGGTCTCTCCATTGCAGCACTTGCTGAAGTGATGAGAAGCAGGAATTCTGTGTGAAAAACCTCTGAACCACCTGACCAGGTACTGAAGTGGGGTTTTGAAGTCGTGCTTTAAACTACAAACCATGCAGGATATGCCATCAACTTCAGCAACTTTCTCATGACAAAACCAGGATTCTGAGTTGTACTTGAGTTAGCTGAGTTACATAAGAATTGTAGAATCATAGAATCATTTAAAATGGAAAAGACCTCTAAGATCATCAAGTCCAACCATTAAGCCAGCACTGCCAACTCCACCATTAAAACATGTCCCCAAGGGCCAAATCAACACACCTTTTAAATACCTTCAGGGATGTTCGCTCCACCATGTCCCTGGACAGCCTTTTCCAGTGCTTGACAACCCCTTCAGTGACAATTTTTCTTATTATCCAACCTAAACCTTCCCTGGGGCAACTTGATGCCATTCCTTTGTTGACTGGTTACCTGGAAGAGACAGATCCCCACCTGTCTACACCCTCCTTTCTGGTCATTACAGAGAGGCATAAGGTCCTCCCTGAGCCTCCTTTTCTCCAGGCTAAACACTCCCAGCTCCCTCAGCTGCTCCTCACAGGTCTTATGCTCCAGACCCTTCCCCAGCTTCTTGCCCTTCTCTGGACTCAGTCAAGCACCTCAGTGGCCCAAAACTGGACACAGGATTCAGTGTAGCTGAGGTGTAGCTTCACCAGTGCCCAGCACAGGACAGTCACTGCCCTGGTCCTGCTGGGCTCATCATTGCTGATACATTCAGGATGTCCTTGGCCTTCTTGGCCACCTGGGCACACACTGGCTCATGTTCAGCCACTGTTGACCAGCACCCCCAGGGCCTTTTCCTCCCAGCAGCTTTCCAGCCACTCTGTCCCAGCCTGGAGCTGCAGGGAGCTCCTGTGACCCAAGGGCAGGACCCAGCACTTGGCCTGGTTGAGCCTCACACAACTGGCCTCAGCCCATGGATCCAGCCTGTGCAGATCCCTCTGCAGAGCCTTCCTGCCTTCCAGAGGATCAGCACTCCCACACAGCTTGGTGCCATCTGTGAACTGGCTGAGGCTGCTCTCGATTCCCCTTGTCCAGATCATCAATAGATAAATAGGACTGTGTCCAACACTGACCTCTGGGGGACACCTCTGGTGACCAGCCACCAACTAGATGCAGCACCATTCACCACCACAACCCTGGGCTTGGTTTCACCCAGTGAACAGTGCAGCCAGTTTTTTCCAGAAGATGCTGTGGGAAATGGTGTCAGAGGCTTTGCTGAAGCCCAAATAGACACATTCCCAGCCCTTCCTTCACCCAGTACACGGGTCACCTTGTCACACAAGGTGGTCAGGTGGGTCGAGCAGGACCTGCCTTTCACAAACCCATGCTGCCTGGGCCTGGACCCCAGCTTTCCTGTGTGTGTCCATGATGGCACTCAAGATGATCTGCTCCATGACCGTCCATAGAACTGAGGTCAGGCTGCCAGGCCTGTAGTTCTCTTGATCTTTCTTCTGGCCCAGCTCATAGATAAGGCATTGTTTCTGCCAACCTCCAGTCAGCTGGAACCTCCCTGGTGATTCAGGGCTGCTGGTAAATGATGGGAAGAGGTCTGGTGGGCACTTCCACCAGCTCCCTCAGTGCCCTTGGCTGGATCCCATCTGGCCCACAGACCTGTGTGCATCCAAGTGGTGCAGCAGGTCACCATCTCCCTTTGGTCATGGGGCTTCATTCTGCTCCCCATTGCTGGTTTCCAGCTCGCAGGGTTGTGTACCCTGAGAACTGGTGTTAGAATTACACACTGAGGCAGAGAAGGCATAAAGCACCTCAGCCTTTCTTACCCTTTTTAGCTATGTTTCCCACCACACCCAATATAGGATGGAGTCCTATATTGTCCTTAGCCCTCCTTTTGTAGCTGATGTATTTATAGAAACTGTTTTATATGGCAGTAGCCAGATTAAGTTCTAGTTGTGCTCTGGACCTTTCAATGTTCTCCCAGAATAATCCCACAATTACAAGTCCTTCTTATTGTCCCAAGTTGCCCCTTCTTCCAGGGTCAGAAACTTCCCTTTCTTCTCTGAGTTCCAGCCCAAGTTCTCTGTTCCAGCTGCTGCTTTGTGCCTTAAGATTCACTTCTTGAAGAATATCCAATTCCCCGATTCCTCTGCTCTTCAGGACTGTCTCCCAAGTGACTCTGTTGCTAAGCATATGCTAACCAAGGAAAAAATGGCATTTCAGATCACAGAAATTCAGACCCATGTTACCATGAAATATGAGTCTCTAAGTTATCTGACCTTGTCTGCTGGAAATTGGCAGAATCCCCAAAAAATGAGGAGGGGGAGTGGTTTATTTGACATCAAGAAGGCTTATTCTTTCATCTCTTGTGCATACCACCATCTACAGAGTATTAATGTTCCCAAGAGGCTGAAAGTTATGAATCAAGTTTGGTATATAATTATTTTTCTTCATCTGTTATCTGTGAAGTATCCAACTGCCTTTTCTGAGTCTTTCCATTCAGCACCTTCAGGAGACTACCCTGAGTACAAAGGAAATGTGACTTAAAGGCCAGACAGGAGGAAAAAAAAGTATCTAAGCTATTTTTTATGCTTTTCCGTGATGTCTCAGAGTATTATCTGAAGCCAAGGACTTCAGGGAAAGACGTCCCAGACAGAGGCACCATGGAGGAGGGGGGAACTGTCTGACTCATACTCCTTGCTAGGCATCTAAAGCACTAAAGAAATCTACATACTAAACCTGAATAATTTTCAAAGATGCTGCAGTGGTTCTGCCCTCCAAGATTTAGGAAACCCAATCACAGTTACAGTCCAACAGTCAAGTCCAAATGCTGCTAAAAGAGTTTATTAAAGACCATACTAACAGTTCTCATAACAATGGCACATACAATGATTCAAAATCATGACAAATAGCGTGGAGTTTTGAAGAGCATTATTTTAACACACCATGGACAAGAACAAAGCAGATGTACTGTCTCAGAACTCTACAAGCAGGCCCATGAAATACAGGAATCACATCATACAGCTACACAAGTGTCAGAGAAAATAGAAAGGAAAAAAAAAAGTCATTCAATATGCAGTCCTTGAATTTATTGACAGTATTACAGTACTTTATGGGCAAGGACTGGCTTGTTCCAGCTGCACTTTCCAGAGCACAAGGGCAGCTGGAAAAGCAAAAATATCCCCAATAAAAACCCTCCAACAAACATGCCTCAGGTGCAATCACCACTCCAGACCTTCCTGCTTACAAATTTTCAGTCAGAAATCCTGACCTCCCTGCAACTACTTTGCTCAGGACAGTGTTTTGTTTTTTAAGAAAACAAAAGCAGGATGCTTCTTTAAGACAGTGCAAAAATATTTCAATGGTATCATAAGATTAATAACAATCAGCATGGATCAACCACAGCACGGCCAACAGCATCTCCAAGATCAGAAGCAAATGGGCGTGCTGCCCCTTGACCAGCACTCCAGACTGAGGGCTTGCAGAGGGGAGGTGTGTTCCTCTCTCCCAAGCAAGCCACCATCTCTGGGTTCATAGTGAGGAATGGTCTTAGCTACTCCAGGGTAATAAAATGCTACAGAAAGCCTGCAATATTAAATTATCCAATCCTCTGTCAAACACTAACAAAAGAATATTGAAGTGGAAAAAGCACATAGCAGCCATGTGATTTGTAATGGCTCTAACTCTACAATTCTAACGCTGATCCCTTCCTGACCGTGTCGGTCACGGCAGCCCGAGCGTGCCTTACGGAGCTGAGCAGCTTACAGCACCCCCACGGCCATCAGGGACTCACAGCAGCACGTGGGGATTTGTATTCTCCGAGACACACCAGCTAATTACAGCTGCAGCTTGCTTCTGGTGCACTGCCTTTGCAGCTTTTGGCTACGAGATCTCAGGCCCCACCCTGGGCTTGTGGCCCTGGTCTCGCCTGCACTGACAGCAGCACACCCATGGACATACATTCATTCGGTGTGCATCCTCAGAGCCATCTGCAACCTCTTCTTTGAGGTGTCTGTATATCATGTTGGCATAATCTGTGTCAGAAGATCCCCAGGCAGCTCCACAGTACATGAATTCAATGAGAGATAACTGTGCTTTGTCAAACCCCCCCAAAATCATCTCCTCCCAATTTCCACACAGTTGTGTTTGCATCGTAGTGTGATTACGCAGAACCTTTTTAATGCCTGCCAAATTCAGAGGATAAAATCACAGTGCTGCATATCAACAAAACCCAGCAATTCCAGCCTCCAATATAAAATAATTTATATACACAAAGCAGAATTTACATGTTAAATAAGAAGAGATTGTCTCATTCTCTACGGTGTCTTACCCAGCTACTAAAAAATAAATAATTCACATCAGATTGATGGATTTGTTTCCTATACAGCACAGGTGCGCTATCGGAGCTGACAAAGACAACATGAAAAAACCCTTTTGCAATTAATAAAAGAATAGTTGAACACTTGCACATATTGGCACAAGGCAAAAGAGGAAAGGGAACATTACACAGCTCAGCTCAGGTGCCTTCCTCTGTGGAGCGGGACTCAGATTTCAGCTTCACAAATTCCTTGGCAACTTCATCATTGGTTCTCTGAGAGAGAATCCTCAGGATTGTGAGTCCAGTCTCATCCATGTGAATCCTACGCCCAAGGGGGCACCAGCAAGCACAGCTTCCTTTGTCTGCTATGTCTCTGAGCTGCATCACTGCTATCCCCAGAACCCGGTCCTCCCGGGCAAAGCAGTAATCCTTCACACAGACTTGGAGCTCATAGGCATCGGGGCCATCTTCATTCCCCAGGATGCTGAAAAACACATACAAGTTCACTTACAGTGTCTGGACTGCAAAAACAAAGGTGCCAGCACCTGACTGGAGGGCTCTGAATAGTCACAGAAAACTCCTTTCTACAGAAAACCCTGGTCAGAAAGAGAGAAGTAAAACCTGCAGCATGTGGGCATCTTTGCCAATTTATAGCAGCTAAAGAAAACCTGGTTACTGAAGAAATTAAAACAAGCAACCCCTTTCAAGCTGCATTTGCAACTTGTGTGTATTTGTGTGTGTGTGTTAAACTGTGAAATGAGAGGAGGGGGAAACATTAAAGCCATGCTAATAGATTTTCAACTCATGACTTTAAACATTTCTGCTTCTGCTAAGTGTGGCTTCATTTCAGAATTACTATTTTAATTAGATGAAGTCTTTGTTAAAGATTCAGGACCTTCCATTAATGTGAAAGCTAATAAAAATAAATCCCCAACCCTTCTGATGTTTCTAAAATTAAAAGAATAAAAGGAACAAAATCTATTCACTGAGAGGAAGCCTGCCTTTCCTCAGAGAATGGAACAATTATATGAACACTCCCTTCTCCCTGAGACATTTACAGCCTTTTGCTGGTCAGTTCTCCTCATCTCATTTTTATATGTACAGCTGAGAGAGCCCAAGCCTGCAGCTCCCTCTGTTAAGCCTCCCAAGAAGGAATATATCCTTGTAATAATGAAAAAAAATGAAATAAGAAGAGATCAATACTCGATGCAGAGAAACACAGCAATTTTAGCAGTGCAACTTGCTATCAGTTCCAAGGGCTGTATCCTTGGAAACGAGTTCCGAAAACATGTCCCACAGGTCAAATTGGGATAAAAACACACATTAAGATTAAGAAATAAATAAAAATGAACTTTTAGCCTCAACTCTACCAATAAAAAATACGAAGTTCATTAAAATGACAGAGCACAGTAAAATGTGTTCATAGGACACACAGAGCATTTCAGAAGGTAGCCAAAGGACACTGCTGGTAGAGAGCAAACCTCTGCATCCCACCTGCAGCAAAAGCTACCATAATCCAGCTTTTCTGCCCAGACACCAGAGACAGTACCAAGCTACTGGTTCATGTACGCTTCTTGGCCCTGAGCAGGCTGTCGGGGGACTCTGGAAAACCCTATCTGTCCCCCTGCATCTGCACTTGCCATGTCAGATCCTCAGGATATTTTTCACACTTACAAATGAAAGGTTTCGTTGTACTTTGGAGCCCAGTTGTTGCTCTTTGACTTGGTTGTGAACTTCCTCTTCTTGTCACTCTGGTGGGGCCCAATCATGGTGATTTCAACAAATGGACGGAACATGCCAGATGTCTGCCACTTCAGGTCGTTGGCTGCCACAACTGGAAAAGAGAGTCACAACCTGGTTTACAGCAAATACTCCTTTGTACTCATTGCTCTGGACATCCTCCAGTTCTGCCCTGCTTTCAATTTCTTGTTTCTAACTCAAAACATCACAGCGTCACAGCACACATGGGCAGCGCTATTTTGTAATGCAGGGATATGCTTTTTTGATCTAGTTTAAGTTCTGTGAAGGGAGTTTAAAGTTTGGGACAGTATGTAACTTCTGCCATACAGATTGTCTAGAAATAAGCACAAGAAAAGCCATTTTTGCTGCTCTGGGCAGGCTGCCCTGACAATTCCGTGCTGATATGACCATTGTGTGTCGGGTAAGAAAAAAATGGGGCATTTTGGAGGCCAATGTTAAAGTCTCTGTTGAAAAGGAAAGTGGGACTGCAGGTAAGACAAAGAAAGCCCATGAGCTGCAGGTGGTACCAGGATCCAGAACTATTAGCTTTTAATTCTCATTCTATCCCAGGTCACTCCAGGGAACAGACTGAAGCAAAGGAAATAGCTCTGAAAATCAGCTTTTGCACTTCAGTGTAGATTTAGCCAGAAGAGAGGACTGAAGAACTGCTCATATAAATCTTCAGAGGAAATTGAAGTAGTTAAGTATGCTGTATTCAAGCAAAGGAGACGGAGGAAAAGGAATCCTGGAATGAATCACTGCTTTGGTTATTTCCAGAGAGACTGTTCAGGAGCCAGGGTGGCCTTCAGGAAGAGGGAGAGAAGCATCTGAACTCTCACTGGCTCTGTAATCTCTGGGTGTACACTGAGCAGTTTCACAAGATCAGCCTGCCCTGTTCTCTGCAGCACAGACTAAACTGTGGCGCCTGGTGAGAGCCATCATCTGATTTTTGTTTACTTGCATACATCGCTGCCAATAAACAACTGGGCTGTGCACTGCCATGTCCCTGACTGGACAAGCTCATTTGCTGTTTCTCTGCATGTCCCTGATGTGAAACAGAGAAAACAATTCTGGCCTGAGATCCCATGAGCTAACACAGAAATACCCTGACTGCCAGCTGGAGATTTGCCCTGGCGAGCCTGAGCAGCAGCACGTGCTTTGCCATACCTTTCACCGTGACCTTGTGCTCCCCAGTTCCTGGGTGGGTGTACAGGTCAATCTGGATGGACACTTCTCCCACAGGATCATCCACTCCAGAGCCTGTTGGAAGAAAATGGACACACCCCCATGCACACACGGATTACTGGTCTTTGGCACAAGTCTTTATGGTCTCAGGAAGACAATGTGGTGTTTTCACAGCACACCTCTCAGAGCCAGATTTTCAGTCACAGCAATGCAAGATAACATCAGGCTCACATGCCCAACACACATGAACACCAACACTTCTTCCACTCCACCAAAGATTGCATCCTATTGAGAACACCAGTGAAGATTTTGGAAGAATTTAAAAGTTCTAACACTCAACAGCAGACCTTCACAGGGAGCAAGGATTTTTTAGAGGTTCCTGCCAAGCTACTGTGTATACATGCAGGCATTCCAGTGGTGGGCATTGGCATTCCTTTCTGCTCAGGGAAGAAGGGAGGACAAAAAAACTCAAGAACAAACGAAAAAGGAGGAGAGGACATCACACAACAGAGGAAATGTAGGGAAAAAAAATATACATAGGTATTAGTGATTTGCACAGAGCCACAGTGCAGTCTCACCCTCCAAGAACCTTTCTGCATGTTGTACGTCACCTAAAAGTTGTCATCCTGACTGTTTATCTGGTTCCCTTTGGAGGACGACGACAATCCCATTTGTGTTGTGCATCAAAAATTATGAGAGAGAAGCATTCGCAATTTGCATGCTTATTTCCCTTTATCAATTAACAAGATGTAGCTTCAGAAGGAAAAGATACCATGTTCGTAAAAGAGGGAGATCTCGTGAACCTTACAATTAATATATTATGATTTTTTTTCAACTTTTCAACTTTTAATCATAATTATCATCGTGTAATATGTGGAAATGACATTTTTCTGGGTAATAAAATTAAGATGTCATGTAAATTACAGAAAACGACTGCTTTGCAAAATGAAAATCAAGTTTCGATAAGAGAGTGAGATTGATTTGACTTTCTCTTTGATAACTGCCTGACCTCAGTTTGACAATTAGCAATGCTGTTGTAATTGAGATACCTAGAGGGTAATTGAATGCCTATGAATAGCAGTTATTTTGTCAAATTTGAGGGTAAGATACATTACTAAGTGAAAAACTGGTCTGTTTGAAATTCTAGATATGGAGATTGAAGGATACCATTACACAAGCATTTTGATGAGACTGATCTAACTTGTCAACTTTCACAAGAATGGTCTGCAGGCAGCAAAAACACTAATTTAAAAACCAAGAGGTTAAATGCCAACCTGTGCAATTCTCTGAGCAAAATTACATGCCACAGAACTAACTGTAGGCTGTGAAAGTCACATTAATATACCACTAAAAGTATCTGACCAACTAAAACAAAACCTCAAATTATCACCTCAGGGTAAGGTTCTCATTCTTGACCTGAGTACATTAAACAATCTTTAGGCTGCAACAAATATGGTATTGAATGTACTGTTTCCTCCCTGCTTAGATGGGCAATACTGTTTTTTATTTTTTTCTGTATATGAGCACAGAGCTTTAAAACTGGTAGGCTTAATTATTGACCTGATCCATCTGATGGTGTGGGTCTGTCACACTGTTGTAATTTTCCGCAGGAACAGGCAGAATTACCAACAGTATGTAATGGCCACATCCACAGAAACAACAGCCACCAAACATTCAGGTCTTTATTGATCTTTACTGTAGGTGTAGTAGGTTATAAAAGAAAAGCTGATGCCTCAGAAGAATGAGAGCAGAATCATCCCATTACCTTTGAAGAAGACAAAACTCATATTACAGGTTTTTTTTCCCCTACCTTCATTCTTGTCTTTTCATATAAAAATCTTGTTCTATGAACTGAATTTTTCAGAGACAAAAAACTACTCTGAAGATGGCCAACAAAAAATATTCTGAGCATGTACAGCTGTGTGCATACACATACTTGTACATTTAGTGACAAGCAGATTTAGTTCTTGACATGAAAGCCTCATTGGTATTGCAGTGCTGAAGGGTGAAACTACAGAACTGAGCTCGTGCAATGGGTTATATATGTGTTTCACCTGAGATAATAAAGCCTTTGGACAGCAAAAAATAAATTAAGAGACGAAACACTGCAAGACTTAATATTTAGGGGTCTCTTGGGCATCCAGACCTTTAGATAACTCCCCTTCAAGCCAGATGGTTCAAGCTTGGCCATGACCTTGAGTGCATATCCAACATTCCCATGTATTACAGTAGCCCTTCTCAGCAGACCACATGCATGCAAGCCCAGGACTTGAAAACACACACCCCACGGTAAAGGCTAGCGGAACAAGTCTGCAGCACCTCCCAAAAACCAGTTGATTTTCAAGACAGCTTTCACATCCCATGAATAAATCTCAAGCTTGGGAACAGGCTCTCAGGCAAGGTACAGACTTCTAAACCACACAACCTGTGGCTCAGTCTGTGGGATGCAAGCATTCAGTGGAATCTCACTTCTACAAGGAAACTACAAGGAACAGGACTCTGGAAAAGGTTTCTGAGCATGGGCAAGATGACTTCAAAAGCAAGGCAGTTGGGTAATGTTGTTATGGTAACAACATTCATCTTGAACATACCCTTATCAGGAAGAATGTCCTCATTAGCGGTAAACCTTATACCTTTCCCATCATGCACTGAGACATGAATTGAAAAGGCAAGAAAGCAAGCAGGATAAAGAGAGAGAGTATGAATTACAACACAATTAGCAATGTCACTTAAACACAAGGCAAATATTCTAGCTCTTAACAGACAAAATATCCTCCTAGATCTTCTGCACCGGGATTTGGAGAGAAAGGCTGTCTGAAAGTAAGGCATAGTCTGGGTTAAAAGAGAACAGAATTTGTGCTAGAAAAACTAGAGCTCTGATCCAAATATGCAGAGCCAACACTGAGCAGCACAGTACCATAGAAGCCTACTCAGTAATAAAATGAAAGCAATAGCTACCTCACAAACTGGAAGGTGCAACCACTGAGCAGAGAAGTAAGAGAATCAAATAGCATTTAAATGATACTGCATGAAGCCATGTCATCCCATGAGCTTGTGACACTTATGCAAAGGGAAACCTCAGTGACAGAGCTCCAGTAAGCAGACATCAGCTGTAAATAGTGGTGCAGTCCCTTCTGTCCCTCCAACCCGTGTGCAGCTCTCCAGACCCAGCTGTGGTTAATGACAAGGGTAAGCAAGTAAAGTCCTTTAGCCCCAGTCCTGGGAGGGAATCACAGAATATGCAGAGTTGGAAGTGACCCACTAGAGTCACTAAGTCCAGCTCCTGGCCCTGCACGGGATCATCCTGAGTGTCACAACTTCTACCTGAGAGCATTGTCCAAACATTTACTGAACTCAGGCTTGGAGCTGTGACCACTTACCTGAGGAGACTGTTGCAGTGCCCAACCACCCTCTGGGTGAAGAACCTTTTCCTAATAGAACCTCTGATAAAACCTAAACCTCTCCTGACACAACTTCAGGCTGTTGCCTCAAGTCCTGTCACTGGTCAGCACAGAGATCAGAGTCATGCCTTTCTCAGAGATATCCCAGCACTGATTCTGTAGATATTAGGTGGCATAGCTCAAATCTTTTATTCCCCACACAGGGTCCAAAGTTTTCAAGCCTATTAATGTACAAGATACTGATTTGGACCAGTGGCCTAGGACGCCCAGCACTTGTTCCCTACAGTGCCTTAGACTAAGTCACAAAGAAATGTCATCAGTCAGCTTTGAGAATTAATTGATGATCTTGTAATGTGTGCATATGATGCCCTAAAGAGCTTCAGAGCTTCATTCTTTCTAAGCTTCTTAAAAAATACATAAATATCCATGCACCCACTTCTGTGGGAACCCTGTATATTCCTGCTTCTGAGCAGTAATGATAAGCTCCCCACAATCTTTGTGTTTCTGCCAAATACTTGCCCCCAGTGAAGTTTAACAGTCAAATTATGCATTGCATGAAGCTACTTTTTCATATCAACTTTGAATTTGTCACTTTTGTGACTTCAATGGAGCACTTTTCTTTCTCTAATTTTAAGTACTCCTGACTGTAGTATGGACTGCTGCACTTTTTTATCTTCGCTCAGCATGAAAATTTAACAGTATCCACATTAAAAAATTGCTTCAATTAATTCATAGTTTGAATATATAATGGGAAATATGTGCACAGAAAAGCAAAGACTGCAAGCACTCAAGTGTGCACTCAAGTTCACCATCAAAATGTGGATTGTGTAAGTGATGGCAACGACCAGGTTCCTGGAGTCCCTAGTGGATGCAGTAGTCTTTGACCTGTCTGGCCACTGGATGTCATCGTTGCTCTGCTGGGACACAGCTACAGGACCATTCTCCCAAAGGTACTGATATTTTATTTAATTTCAGTGTTTTAATGCAGTATGCTTCAACATGATGAAAACTACATTGTGCTGCTATAGGCAGAGATCACAGAATCATAGAGCCATCGTGCCTGGAAGAGACCTGCCAAGTCATCTAGTCAAACTGTTAATCCAGCACCACCAAAATCAACCCTAAACTATGTCCCCAAATGCCATACTCAGACATGTCTTGTACACTTCTAGAGATTGTACACTTCTTCACCAGTTCCCTGGGCAACTTATTCCAATGTCTAGCCACCTTTTCAATGAAAAAGTAAATTCTAATGCCTAACTTGAACCTCCCCTGGAACAACTTCAGGCCATTTCCTCTCATCCTTTCTCTTGAGACATGGCAAGAAATACCAACTTAACCCTCACAGCTTCCTTTCAGGTAGTTTCAGGTCCCCTCTAAGCATCCTCTTCTGATGATACAACCCACCAAAACAAAATCAAACTTTCCTCTTTAGAAACAAGCCTTGATTTGCTCACAAAATCTCTGAACTCTCTACTGCTAGGGGAATGCCAGTATCAAGCAGCCTTATTTGCACAGAAGGGAAAGTATGTGAGCTAGGGAGTGCTTCCCCCTTGATCCTGGGCTCAGTGTGATGACATGCTGGCATAGTCTGGGGGTTGTCAGCTCTCTTGGGCTTGGAAGGATTGAAAGAAAAAGGACCCCATGCAAAAAGACATGCCATGGAGTTGCATGACTTTGCTGCTGGGATGAAGTAGCTTAATGCAAGGCTTTTAATTAAAGAGCCTGAAAACACAAAATTACCAGTTTTTGTTTAGACCCGACCCTTAGTAGCATCTGTCTCCTCTAACTGAGAATAGTGACATTCACAGTCAGCCAGTGAAGGTTCTTGACTACAGACCAAATTATTCTGTACAATCACATGGAGATGTTCACATGAAAGCAATGAAATTAACTGTTTACCCATCCAAATTCAATGAAACAGCACCACTAAGCCATAAGGCTTCTCAGAGAGTCACCAAACAGTTTGGTGACCCATCCCAGCAGCTTATTAATATGTTGTGATGATCTGTAATCATCTAGCTCCCACATACCCTGTACTGGCTACAGACAAAACAGTGCATTTGTTGCTCTCCTGTGAGACTTCTCCCTTTACAGGCAGCCTGTAGCTCCGTGACTCATCACACTGCTGTCAGCCTTAGTCAGGGCCACACAGGCTGTGCCAGCAGCTGGCCTGTGACACAGGCCTGTGACAAACTGACTGGCTTCTGCAGTGATGTCTTGCTGAAATGCTGCCTCACACCACCGTGCAAGCCTCAGTACAGTAACTTCAAATTTCGCTTAAGCCACCCACCCACATTAATTCATGAAACGTGACTGTTAAGTGAGGATTGCAGAGAAAAAAAGACCACAAACACCCCAGGCCTTATGTTTCACATATTTCTGCTCTCTCCAAATGTAGTCATGGAGTGGCAAATAACCCCCTTTCCCTCTTTCCCAGTTTCAAAAGCTCCAAACTGTCACACTTTCAGAAATGTTACTGCCAACAGCATCTACAAACTGGCAGTACAAGGGAGAGAAATTATGAACAGAACCAAGAGCTCCATTGAACTCTGCCAACACAAAAGAGTCTTACCCTGAGCAGTCTGAGACTGGACAAATGTTTTGATGAGAGTGTCCGTGGTCTGAGTGTAGAGGGAGAGAGCATATCGAAGTGACTGTAGGTCTGGACTCTTCTCCAAGAAGGTTTTTTTCAGACCATTCCCACCAGCATGGAAATATTGCTAAGAGAAACAGGAAAGGTACTGAGCAGAATTGAAACCAGCAACCAATATCTACATGCAGCTGTGTGTATGGATAGGAAACAGCTGGAAAAAATCACAGAACAGCTTCTGTACTGGAAACCCAGCTCTTAGACCAGCTGGTACCAACTGCTCATGGCATTCCTCTTCCAAAGCACTTAAATATGAATATGCTGACCCCCAGCAGCCAGTCCCTGAACCTCTTCAGGTGTACACAAACATGGCAGTATTCACTTAGAGCCTTTATCACTGTGACAGCAGGGACAGAAATGGAATCACTTACTTTGATTGTATCCAGTGCCAGATCCAGAACAGCACATTGCTTTGGAGTGAGGCTCCTGGTTTCTTCTCTCACCATATGATCCTGCAAACAACCATTGTATTTGATATGAGTGTGCTATCAGAGGCTAAAGGAAAAGGAGTGCCCCGTATCACCACTTTCTCCAGATTCATGCTGTATCTGTGTGGAGGCAGCATTAATTCAGCTGTTCAAGGAATGTTTAATGGAGTCTCTCAGAGTTGTCTATTACAGCTTAACTTGGAAATAAAGGAATTTTCTCGCTTTCTTGCAGGCACAGAAGACGTAAATAAGGAAAAAACTGGACAAAGGTAAGTGACAATTTAAAATCACGGTTTGTGTCTCAAGAAAACCTAAACAGAAGTCTGCCTGCCACCATCATTTTTAGAAAAGTCACAACAAAACTCTCCAGATACCACCTAAATAAAGGAATTCTGAGAGCTAGGCATTAGTCAAAGTTGTTATATGTCTGTCATTTGTGGATTTTTTTAACTTTTCCAACTACAAAGGTCACTAATTCATTCTGTCGTTTTTGGAAAAGAAGAAAAATGAAAGAAAATAGGTTTGCTAAGAGAAGATATTATTTCCATTAAGACCCACCAACTCTGACAGCAAAAAGCCAGTATCCACTTGGGAAAGAATTCCCTTTTCTGCAGTGCAAGCACATTCCTGTTAGACTCCTGGCTGACTACAAGGATGTGCCATCCTCTGGCATTTCACTAAGCTGTTTCTCTCAGATGCTTAGTCTAGGTCTCAGGGGAAAACAGCATATTTTAGGAAGTCAAAGTTTTGCACAAACCCATATTCTAACTGATCAGCTGGAGGGTCAGGCCAGTTGACTTCAAGTTGGGTTCTAAAACATTCATTAAAAAGATGCATGTATATCAGGCAAAGACTCTTTATCCTTACTTTAAATATGTCACAGGTCCCCTAGACACTTTCCAGGAGACATATCTGCTCAACTGCTTCTGTGTAAAGCACATCTAGTGTGTGGTATCGTGTGTGTTTCACAGGGACAGACCTGCTGGCTATCTTGCAGCTTGCTGATTCTTCAAACTGCCTGGTGCTGTTTTCATTATCCACTGCAATCCATCTCTGCCTGATGGAGACAGGGCTCTCTGCAGTCTAGGGGCAGCCACAAGGCATTTGCCACACTTCTCACAGACATCTAGCTATCAGCTTTACACAGTGAAGCCTTGGACTGCAGAGAAGATGCCTCTCAAGCTGTCAGTTTCCCAGACAAGATCACACCTTGCTTTCTTGACTAGCAGAGATGCGCCTCAATGTGCCTCTTCCCCCCCCCAGGATGTCCCTGGTCTGGGGACTGTGTGCAGGGGCACAGTACTCGGTGAGCTGCAGTGTGCCTTCTGTTGTGATACGCTGTCCTGAGGGGAGCAATAGCTCTCCCCCTTCTTCTGTGTGAGCTGGGGGTAATTCAATTGAAGATGATGTGGCTTCACACTTCAGTACACAGAGATTTCAGTACACAGAGGGTAAAGTGTTCTTTTCTCTGTCTGACAGTCAGATTAAGTGCAAAATCAGCCAGAGCCCAAGGCCACATTCATGGGAGAGGCCAGTTTAGTCAGGGTAGCTGTGTTCCCAAGTCAGAGCTACTTTCACATCTGCTAAAATGACTTTCTAGGCCTTCCTGCCAGATTGCCCCAACTGCCACAGAAACCAGGTGGTCAGCACTTTTCTCTCAAACACCTACAGAGCTCATTCAGCCCCACTGAGCACCCAGTCCCCCCGTGTCCATGCTGTCAATGCACAGCAACACATCACTGCTTTCTCTGAGTTTCCCAGTGTCATTTTCTTCAACACATTATGTAAAAATAACCCAGAGACTGGACTGGTAATATTTGCACCTACTCAGAGAAGAGCCCACGACTGTCATTCCTGTGCATACCTGCCCTCTGCAAATCCCACACTGCTCCTATAAAGAACTGTGCACAGTGCTACCTTCCACTTCCCAGACTGCCAGCCAGGAGCAAGAAACAAATATTTACATCAAATAATTATGCAAGTTCAAGCAGAAGAAGTGAAAAAAAATAACCCCAAACAACCCAACAAACTTTTCCTGATTTCTCAGACTCATCCTTGTATTCTCCACAGGTATTTTCAGAAGAAACTCTGCAGTCAGAGCCTGGCTGTTTATCCTGAGGGCAGCACAAGGGAGAAGAGGCAGCTGCTCCCTGCTCCAGTTGCTGGCTATTAAGCAAACTGAGCAGAAAGAGTTTGATAATAAGTGGG